>NC_052153.1:117230683-117848539 GCF_902713615.1 Scyliorhinus canicula | reverse complement strand
GAACGGTAAAATTGTTAAAATAACACCATTCAAAATGTGCAACGACTTCAGTCACTGTGAATCTGCAAGTACGGACCGGTAGAGAAGATCAGACTGAATATTGGCTGATATGTCTATTCATTGCTTCATGAGGCCGAGAGTATTGTACAGTATGATGCACAACATATTATACTCAAGTATTAATCTCTTTAAGGGTCCAAGATTTAAGCGCTTTGCATTTTTGAAATCGATTCGAATCAGTTTCAAGTCAGACTGTTTTTTTCTTTCTTCTTAAAAAAAATAGTTAAGGCTATCAAATTGGCTAATTGTAAATATAGAGAAGCTGAAAGATTTAACTTATCCAGGGAATTTACAGACTACGAAGCACTCATTATTTTTCAGATGCAGGCCAGAAGCAGGCAGCATAAAGTCACGGTAGCCATTTCAGTACATTCCCTTCATAACTCCCAACATAGCATATGAAATATATTAGATCAAGTATTCGGTCAGCATTGAGATTAGTCAGGTCTTGGCCCCACATCAGGATCATAATGGAAAGAGCCTCAGCAAGACTGCACATTGACAGTGGGGTAAAAGGGAAATGGGGGGCAAGGAGGGAAGGGCGACGGGCCGACAGGGCTGGAGACACTTAATGTCAGAAGTTCTTACATCCATGTGGGAACAGGTATGGAGTCAGTAGCAATGCAGCCAAGAACTAATGACATCAAAAAGTGGAAATGGGCCTACATGGGCCCAAAGAGGGTTACAAAGACATTCTCAGTTTGTTTTGGAACGAGTTCCCTCTCCCCACCACCTCCACCCCCTCCCTGCGGGCACATTCCCACCCCTGCAATGATCACTGCAATTGTGATTTCTTCAGTGGACAGGTGCTCCTTGGGACATGGGCACCTATCATCCAAATTGAATTAGCAGTGGAGATCCTGGGCAGGCAAATCTCAGAAAGTAAATAGACTGCACCCTAAAAAACTAGGGTTTTTCTGATCTCCCATGTCGTTTGATGGAACCACTGGAGAAACTGCATAAACAGTTAGAAAATAGCCATTTAGACAGTTTCTCTGGGAGATCACTGATGTCTCACTCAATCTGAGCAGAATTGTGGAGTATCTCCAATACATGGATTGGAGCAATTCAAATATGCAACCGCTATCAGCTAGGAGGGCAACGGCAGCTGCAATGCGAACAGCACTACTACCTCCAACTCTCATTTTCGGCTGGCTTGGACATATTATATGTATGTATGAGAATCAGTATGGATTTCTTAAAGGTAGGTAAATGCCTGATTAACCCAAATGAACTTTTCACAAGGTCACTGGAGTAGAGGACAAGGAAAAACTTGCAATTCGACCCCACTGAGCTCAGTTCTGGGTTCTCTCACTCTCCACTTGGAGTATCTTTTCCCTGTGCTCTACCTCACTCCCGAGTGGCTTTCTGCTCTTCATCAGCCCCACCCATCTCCAATCCGACCCATTCAACAGAGTACCAGCTCCTGTTGCTCTCCAAAGATCCCATTCCTCTCCCTCAGGAGTGCAAGGTCCTGCTTTCATAGAACATAGAACATTACAGCGCAGTACAGGCCCTTCGGCCCTCGATGTTGCGCCGACCTGTGAAACCCCTCTAAAGCCCATCTACACTATTCCCTTATCGTCCATATGCCTATCCAATGACCATTTGAATGCATTTAGTGTTGGCGAGTCCACTACTGTTGCAGGCAGGCCATTCCACGCCCTTACTACGCTCGGAGTAAAGAATCTACCTCTGACATCTGTCCTATATCTATCTCCCCTCAATTTAAAGCTATGTCCCCTCGTGCTGGACATCACCATCCGAGGAAAAAGGCTCTCATGATCAGAATGAATGGTAGAGAATGCTTGAAGGGTCGAATGGCCTCCTCCTGCTCCTATTTTCTATTTCAGTAGCAATACTAACCACTATGCCACTGTGCTGTGGAAAGCAGACATATTACTGGCATTAACTCTTGTTTTAAGTGTTGTAGATCTGATTAGTGGGAGATAGGAAAGTGCACACACAGTAATGTACAATCTTTCAGTGCACGATTTATCATTTGGCAAAAAATCATTAGCACAACAGCATTTCTGTCAGTCTTCATAAAAGGCCCAGAGGTTTCTCAGGCAGCCAGTATTTAAGTAAACATAAAGCATATTTAGCCTTTGTAATTCACATGTAATCTACTGAGTATTTCATTTTTGATTCCTTGCAATCTAGGTATTGATAGATTTTGCATTAAAAAAGCATTATCTGTACATGCATACATGTTGAACTCCCATCGATCTCTGTATAATTCATTAATTAATTCTGGTTTCAGACAATAGTCTCTATTGTAAGGTATGCATAATACCAAAGCCATTCGATTGTCATTCGTAGAAGTGCAAAAATATGCAACAGGTCTTTTTGAGATATCTGAAACCCTAAGGGAAACCGTACTGAAATAAAAGAATTCAGTAATATTCAAAGATTATTTGTTTTCATTTTGGAATATCTAATTGAGGGCCGAGTATCTGGAAAACTGTTTAAAATAACTATGACCTTGGCACTGTTGTTGCTGTCGAACAGCCAGACAGACCAAGAATTGACTGTGCAAATATTCGCATACCAGCAGACAAGCCTGTCCTCTGCTATCTGCTCTTCAACTTACTAAGCACGGTAGATTTGACTGATGGACGGTTGCCAAATACATGTCTTTATTCATCACACACAACAGACCTACACTGAATGATGATGACCTACCCATGTGAATGAACATCACCCAGGGACTTCTATACAAATAGGAGATATTCAATGGAATGCAAATTCCTTATTAAGTAGAATTCAATTTCAGTCTGTTTAATATCCAAGAACAAAGTACTACGTGCATTAAGTTAAAAAGGAAAGTCCAAGGGAGTATTTTTATCAGACGTATCACAAAAAAGATTAAGAGAATTTTGATAGACTATTAAAAAATATATAACTGCCACTGATTTCTCACATTGGGTCTCCATTCTCAAATGGCCATTTCAAAGATGTCACCAACAGTCAGCACCTCCATGATAAACAGGGTCGCTGTCATATAAACAGCCTTAGATTTATACTGCTTGAAAGGTTTCTAGACTTGAAAAACCACACCAAAAGACCGAGACAGCAGATTCCCATGCCCCCAAGGGCTCCTGTGATCTCAAGGCTCTCAAGTGGTCTCAAGGCACATATCCTGCTGTTTCCTATCAAGCATTTCCAGGACATTACCAATCAACATTAAATGAGCTAGCCAAACTGGTAGGGAGATCTGACTTGAGGGTTTCAATGTCAGCAGTAAAAATGGCACTTTTTCAAAAAATGTCAATCAAAATTCTCCTGGGGTTAATTATTTTCTCCTTTTACAAAAACGGGCAGAGTAGTTCAAGAAACTGTGTACTTTCGACCCAGCTTCCCCCTTCAATCAATTGTTCTGAAAGTGTTAAGAAACAAAACTTTTTATCTCAAGCACATGCACAGCATCACTTATTTACATTTTCAAAAACTCATTGGCCAACTTGTATATGATTCTGAGCATTTAATTAATCAAAAACAGATGCAGAAAAAAATGAATGGGAATTGAGGTAGTTACAATTAAGAATTTAGGATTTCACAAGCTGTGAGGTCACAAGATTAAATTTAAGGGTGGCAAGCTCTGATGCAGCAATTATTGCCATGGAGCTCAGATTGAATGCTAACAGCCTCGAGGTCGCTTTAAATATTCTCCATTTATTTCAGGTGGTCATGGCCTACCTGATCAATTGTTGAAGTTTGATACCTACTCCAAAAATAGCCAATGGAAAGGTAAAGGGCCTGCAATTTAATACTTCACTATCACAAATCTCTTTCCCCATCTCAGAATCTCCCCACCCTCCCAATCCAATCTCATAACTGTCGAATCCCACCCCTCAAACTGGCTCTCACTCTGGAGTCATGGAAATTTTCAAGCTTCAAAATGGGTTCTGTTTCACATTTAAACACTGCAGAGCTTCATCAGTGTCTTCTCAGTGAGAGATCTTTATTGAACTGCCTTAAGTCATCTGCCTCCTGAGAGACAGTCTCATGGCATAGTCACATGACAACAGGAATCCAGATGTATCATATTGATTACATTTCAAAACCCAAACACTCCCTTTTCATCCTGAAAAAAATACAATCATCCCCTTTTCCTTGCGAACAGAAGTCACATTTGCACGCAACATCCTTTGTGACTGAGTTACCCAACTTACCCATCATACACCCACTGTTCTCATGCATTAACAGCTGTTTGTTTTATTTGTCAAACAATGTACATGCATTGCACACATAGCCTTTAAATTGTGCAGGTCTCTTAATGGTATATGTGTGGGTTGGCATTGGTTGTTTATCTGAGTGATGTTCCTTGTCCGGTGAGTGTTGTTCCTGTGGCCCTTATTGTATAGACTGTTACTCTATTGCGGTTGTTGGGAACACATGGACCTCTGATAGTTCTGTACTCGGTATGGTGACTTTTAGGGTTGCAACGTCTTTGCGTGCCTTTTCTGCATGCCCCTGCCTGGTTGGATATCTGGTTGAGTTTTTTTTAACCCCCGCTTTGAGTTGCCAATTGTGGAATTGAGGGTTATTATTTCTTCTTGGTATCTTTGTGACATTTTTTGGTTCAGATCTCGCAATGAAGTCTTAATTCATTGAAGACTTCAATTTACCGTGTTTATTCAAAGGTATATACTCAGATCATCTTGTGCTTATAATAATACTAATAATTGCTTATTACCACAAGTAGATTTCAATGAAGATACTGTGAAAAGACCCTAGTCGCCACATTCCGGCGCCTGTTCGGGGAGGCCAGCACGGTAATTGGACCCGCGCTGCTGCCTTGTTCTGCATTACAAACCAGCTGTTTAGCCCACTGTGCTAAACCAGCCCCTAATCTTCCAGTTCAACTCTGATGTGAACAATGCTTCATTTACCTTCGGCTCATGCATTTCATTGTACTGAGTGATCGACAACCATCTTGTGGTCAAGTTGAATATTGTCTCCCTTGCTCTGGAGTCTTGTTTCCTTCTGCCTTGGGTTTTCTGTTGTCTTCCTTCTGGAGTTTTTAATTGTCTTTTCCTTGTTGCTATATTTAGGGTTATCAGCCCAAGATTTAAGTTTTCTTCAGCAGAGATGAGTGGCCATTGCATCCCATCAATAATCTAATCTGGAACTCCAGATCTTCTTTCTTGCCATTGCATTGGGCTCTCGGACTAATTTGTTCTCTCGGTGTGTGTCGTGCCAAAATATAGCCTCAACCTCACTTTCGAGGGTTTCATTATCGGATCGCCATGTTGCATCACTTCTGGTCTGTGAAGATTATCAGTTTCCATTTGACATTTCTTGTTCACTTGATACTGCGGTCATCACTGTAACAGTCACAAACTACAGACTTGATGGGGCCAAGTCGTTGTATCATGTGTCGTTCTTAATCAGTTTTCTATTGATATCTCTCCAGTGGCTATCTGTATAGGTTAGTTTTGTTTCTTTCTGGCCAAACACATATACAAAATGATTCTGCTTCTTGTAGTTGAAACACTGCTTTCCCCATTCTGGACATCCTTTTTCTTTGTATGCAGTCTTTCACACCATTTGCATCTTCCCCTCTGACTGGGATTGCTCTACTATTTTAGCCTGGTATGTCTCTCAGCACAACGCCTATCCTGGTCTGTTCTGCCCAACATATGCTTTAGCAGACAGTTCACAAGTTCTGCATTTTGACACACATCTAGCGCGTTCCTTAACGTCAGTTTTGCATCTCTCAATGGACTTGCACTCACTGAGCGGTCTCGTACGCCTAAAACGAATCCATCGTTATTCAGGTCTGCTTTAAGCTATCCAAATTCACATGATTCTACAAACTGTTACTATGATCAAATGTTGATCAATAGTTTCTGTCTCTCGTTGAGCTCCAGTGTTCAATACATAGCATCCAAATGTAACATTCACTCAGGGATCAAAATGTGCATTCAAAGTGTTCAAAATCTCTGCTGTCCATTTTATTTGCTTGTCTAAGGTAGGTTTAGGGTTGTATACAATATGTAGCAGTCCCTCCCAGCAATGTTAGTAGCAAGGCTACTCTTATCAATTCAGGCTTAATTAAGGCTGTTGTAATCTCATAGTTTTGCCATTGCAAGTGGAAAAACAGCCATATTTGACAAATATCGCTTTCATTTCTACTGGAACTGGGATTGGAATGTTTACAAAATTATACTCACTCAGTATTGATTCATGTTTAAAGACAACAGAACTTCATTAGTATCTTCTCAATTACATAGTCACATGACTATGGAAAGCCAGATGTGACATCAAACTGTTTACATTTCAAAACCTAAATAGTATCACAGTGGGAAAAAGTTTGGGAAGCACTTGGGAGTGGAGCCTAAGGAGTTTTAAGGGTGTTTGGGCTTCAATAACAAAAATACACAATTAGTAAGAATTGAGGAAAATTATAAATTTGAATAAAATAAAATAAAAAGGGAAATTGATAAGGGCAGCAGTCTGAAAGGGTTTTGATATGTGAATTAGCACACCAGTGAGAAAAGCAATATTTATCTATGTGACTATAATAATAATCTTTATTGTCACAAGTAGGATTACATAAACACTGCAATGAAGTTACTGTGAAAAGCCCCTAGTCGCCACATTCCGGCGCCTGTTCGGGTACACTTAGGGAGAATTCAGAATGTCTAAATTACCTAATAGCACATCATTCGGGAATTGTGGGAGGAAACCAGAGCACCCGGAGGAAACCCACGCACACACGGGGAGAACGTGCAGACTCCGCATAGACAGTGACCCAAGCCAGAAATCGAACCTGGGGCCCTGGCGCTGTGAAGCCATAGTGCTAACCACTATGCTACCGTGCTGCCCAACAATGGAGCACAGGAGAGGTAACTTCAAAGTGGAGGGATAATGAAATTGGCACAATACATGGAGAAAGAGACACAGTAGCAACAGCTACCATCATAGCCACACCCAGCTGCAGAGATCAGTCTCCCCGAAAGCAAGTTATAGTTAAAATCCCGAAACGGAACCTACAAGATTACTCTTCACTGAAAGTAGACTTATTTTCCCAAATGTGGACAAATAACCTGTATGTGGTAATTATTGGATTCAGCGCATGGAGTTATATAATATTGGATGATGTTGTTTGGGAACAACAGAACAGCTGTTGATGTCACAAAGTTCAGAAAACGTAGGTAGTTGAGAACAAAGTGGTAACCTCATATAACACCGTGTGTGTATAGCCATCAGTATAATTGTACTGTTGTAGTGTATTAAAGTCCTTCTTGTGTGTTTTTCTTTTCAGTTAATAAATATTCTTTATTAATTGATTATAAAACTGGACTATCCCTCCCTGGTTTGCACATCTTTTCTCACAGTATACCAAATATCCTTCTGGGTTATCACAGAATTTACAGTGCAGAAGGAGGCCATTCGGTCCATCGAGTCCGCACCGGCTCCTGGAAAGAGCACCCCACCCAAGCCCACACCTCCACCATATCCCCATAACCCAGTACCCCACCCAACACTAAGGGCAATTTTGGACACAAAGGGCAATTTAGCATGGCCAATCCACCTAACCTGCACATCTTTGGACTCTGGGAGGAAACCGGAGCACCCGGAGGAAGCCCACGCACACATGGGGAGAACGTGCAGACTCCACACAGACAGTGACTCAAGCCAGGAATCTGGGGTACCCTTGCATTTAACATTTAAGCTTAGTGAGCTAAACCACCCCCTTTATTACATTTTTTTTTTAAATTTTACAAATTACAAAAAAAACTGTTTGGGGTTCTCGTCCGGTGTCCTAACAAAAATTGGGGTCTGGTCCGGTGTCCTAACACTACCTTTACATTCACCCATTCACTCATGCACTCATAATAGTAACGTTGAATCGCTGTTTAAATAATAATAATAATAATCACTTATTGTCACTGGTAGGCTTCAATTAAGTTATTGTGAAAAGCCCCTAGTCGCCACATTCCGGCACCTGTTCAGGGAGGCTGGTATGGGAAATGAACCCGCGCTGCTGGTCTTGCTCTGCATTACAAGCCAATGTCCCATCTTTTTAGTGTGTTGGTGAACACTTATCAGAATATAAAAGTGATATAAAAGCAATATGTGGCTTGTGTTCCCCCGGCGATCCAGCGTCATGAGGAAGCAGTTGTATTGGAGGCAGTCGCCACATTTCTTAGAAGCCAGGATTGCAGAGCTGACATGGCACAGCAAAGGGGCTGGTCCAGGGGCTGGTTTAGCTCACTGGGCTAAATCGCTGGCTTTTAAAGCAGACCAAGCAGGCCAGGAGCACGGTTCGATTCCCATACCAGCCTCCCCGGACAGGCGCCGGAATATGGCGACTAGGAGCTTTTCACAGTAACTTCATTGAAGCCTACTCGTGACAATAAGTGATTTTCATTTCATTTCAGGAGGAGCGGCGTTACAATCCAACAGTGATTGCCGCTCCTTGGAAGATGCAAGCAATTCTTTAGACCAAGTATGCCACAGTGTTACCACTGTAAAACATTATATTTGTTGAAATCGGAACATAAACTTGTGTCCATCCCACTATCAAACTTAAGTTGTGCATCCACTCAAGTATATTTAACTCCTCATGCATATGTAATGGAAATATTATGCCATTTTGCAGATTACAAGTACAACTTAGTCAGTGATTATGCTGATTGGAACTCTATATGACTTGTCATACCTTTAGAAACTCAGGTTGAAATTGTAAAGTATTTTGAAATTAATGACAATTACCTAGAAAATAGAAGGAGGTCCTACCAGCCTGCTCCGCCATTCAGCATGACCATGGCTGATCATCAAATTCAATATCCTGATCCCGCCTTCCCCCCATATTCCTTGATCCCTTTAACCCCAAGAACTATATCTACTTCTTTCTTGAAATCACACAATGTTTTGGCCTCAACCACTTTCTGTGGTAGTGAATTCCACAGTCACCACTCTCTGGGTGAAGAACTATCTCCTCACCTCAGTCCTAAAAGGTTTACCCCTTATCTTCAAACTATGACCCCTAGTTCTGGACACTCCCACCATCGGGAACATTATTTCTGAATCTACCCTGTCTAATCCTGGTAGATTTTTATTTCTGAATCTACCCTATCTAATCCTGATAGATTTTTATAAGTTTCTATGAAATCCCTTCTCACTCTTCTAAACTCCAATGAATGTAATCCTAACCCAATTAGTCGCTCCTCATATGACAGTCCCACTATGCCAGGAATCAGCCTGGTAAACCCTCGCTGCACACCCACCATAGCAAGCACATCCTTCCTCAGATAAGGACACCAAAACTGCACACAATACTCCAAGTGTGGCCTCACTAAAGCCCTATACACTTGGGAGTAAAATATTCCTATTCCTATACTCAAATCCTCTCGCTATGAAGGCCAACATACCATTTGCGTTTTTTACAGCCTGCTGTACCTGCGCACTTACTTTCAGTGATTCATGCACGAGGAAACCAAAGTCTCACTGAGTATCCACCTTGCTCAATTATTTGTGATGACAATTATTTCCTATCACATGATTACACCATCATTAAATATCACAAAGTTAGGCTTCTATATCTTACCAAAATAATATGTAACTTTGGATCAAACCACCTCAAATGTATTTTGTTACTCATCTCAGAATCTGGTACTTAGAACCTTAAATAGTGATGCACTTATTCTGGTTAAATTAGGCTATTCCATTTTACCTCATTTTAAAACAGAAGATTTATTTATTTTAATTCACTTTTACCTTGTTCAATAACTTCCAACATAAACTAAATGACAAAAAGTCATTGGTTTTAAGGGAGAAGTTGGTAGCTCTTTAAAGACAAATCATGAAATTAGCGTTACTGTGAATTCTTGTGCAAGGTTTAGTGATGTTAACTCAGCAACCAGACATTAATTCACTGCAAAAAGGAAAAGGCTGCAATTGAAATCATAGTATTGCAGTGCATATTATGGGAAGTTAAGGCACCTCGAGCAAAGTCCATAATTGTTCTGTGTTTATAATTCTTTTCAACCAAGGTTTTCAAATGTAGAAAATGCCACACGTTCCAATGTGAAAGTTAGAAAGTGTCAAAACTAACCCTATTTGGTGCAAAATCTGCAATTTCTCGCTGCCGCCACGTTAAAATGGTAACAGACACATCACCAGCCACAACAGATGTGTGCAGTTAACTGTGTACTTCTGCATGTTTAATAGGACATATGGGTAATATTTAAAAAGGTTAGTGGAGTAATATAAAAGAATAATGAATGATTTAATGGTTCCAAAAATAATGACAGACCCTGTTCTATGCACTGGAGCTGTTCGGAGGAGAGGAAAAATGGCAGTTTATACCTTTGCTGTTGGAGATAATCTTTTGAGTTTAATTCCCAAGTGAAAATAATCAGACCATATTTTTCTGTCACACCTCCCAAACTCCAGTACGATGTGACATTCAAAATATAAAGCCGATTATGCTCTGACAGAATCACTCACCGAATGTACATTGCTGAGAAATATGACTATTCTATGAGAGTTTGGAAATGACAGCACTGTGACAGACAAATGGATACTTTGCACACATAATGTTTGCATTCATCCCTATGTGGCTATAAAAGTTGTAATATTTTAAAAGGATCAAAACTGGAGGGTGGCAGAAAGCCATTCTGTTGCTGCCTGGAGATATTTAAATGCTGGAGAAAGAGGAAAAGCTGGTGCAAGACTTGAATGCTCCTGAATTATTTTTCCAGCAGGACACCCCATGCAAGGATACAAGGGCTAAATTACAATGTCAGGATGCAGCTAATTGCAGCCAGGACACCTAAAAAGAAATCTGTTACTAATTTTGAAGTTTGGTGGTTATTACTGTACGATTATATAGAAATATCTACAGTAGTGACATGGGGCTTTAATTTAACAGTTTCTTCCTGTTCCTTGCTAATTTGCTGGGATGTCAGTTCTGCACATTTACAGCATCCATTGTTTTTAATACTAATTTCCAGTATTTAAAGATTTTCTTTTTGCTTTTTATATAATTTCACCAATACTTATCTGAATGTGGTCATTGTCAGACTTTTCAACTGCCTGTTTTTTCTGAACCTGAAATCAGTGACGCAAACTAGAGTACCCATAACACACTAGATGGAATAATCTAGCTCCATTTGAACAGGAATCAAACCTGACTGACTGCCGTTCCATGTAACACACATCCCCACTGCCCTAAATGCCCTTTTCAGCTGAATGAAATTACTTCTGCATTTCACATATATAAAAGCTCAGGAGTCCCTAGAAGGTTACACAAACAAAGGTTTATTTGGAAAACAAAAGTAAAGGCCGCAATGTGGCATACAATACATAGGTCCCAGTGGGGACCACCGATTATGCCGGTCCCAATCTGGGCTGGCATTTATTAGATTCATGAGTCCCAACTGCTGGGCCCCCACCCCTCAGTCCATTCCACGAGCCCCCATGGGTTGATTAATGGGTCATCCTCATTGGTCTCGTGAAGGTTATTACATCTCCCCCCCCCCCCCCCCCCCCCCCCCCCCCCCCCCAAGTCCTCCATCCTCTGTCGTTGGAGGAGGTCTCCTTCGCCGCTCTGCCCGCGGATGGGCTTTCAATGGCTGTGGGGCTCCCGGGGAATGTGTAACACGTCAGGAAGCGTCGCGTCCACACCAATCGTCTGGGGAGGGCCTGTCGACAGTCTCTCCCTGACCAAACTGTCATCCGAGATTATGGATGATTCCGACCCCATGTCTGAACCAGAATCTTCCATCTCATGCAGACCGTGTTCTGGACTTAGGGAAGTATTGCTCCCTAGCTCATGGATGATGGGCAAGAGGGACGAGGGACTGACTCATCTGGCAGAGCTAGCTCAGGTGCATGTTCCCTGCCTTTGAGATGGTCCACATGTTTGCATACCGTCCGCTCCCTGGTTTTGACCGTGTAAGAGACTAGTCCTGTCTTCTCTACGACAGTCTCCGGCATCCAATGGGCACCGTCCCCAAAATTCCGGATGTACACAGTGTCAAATGACCCTGTGGCTTGTTTCTTCATGCCCTTCTTGAAAATCTGTTCGACCTGCTTAGCAAAGAAGTTTGAAGATGGGTGGTGCAGAGCCGTTCGAATGTGTTTCACTCCATTTGCCTGCATGAACTTTGAGAATTCCTCACTAGTGAAAGGAGAGTCAATCTCGGTGATGAGCACCTCCGGGATGTCATGGACACTAAACGACTGCCGTAACTTCTCTGGTCAGAATCTGGCAGACATCCATCCATTTCAAGTGGGCCCGGCAAAGTCAGCATATAACTGCACCCATGGCCGGCCTAGCCACTCACAGGGGTGGAGTGAGCCTGATGATAGATTCTTTTGATGCTCTTGGCACGCTGTACACTGCTGCACAAACATCTCAATGTCATCATCGGCTTCTGGCCACCACATGTAGCCCTGGTGAGCATCTTCATTTTGGACACCCCCGGATGTTCGTTCTGCAGGTCCTGTAGGATGGCTTTCCTGCCTGGCCTCAGAACTAGTACTCAGGCTCCCAACAGGAGAATGCAGACTTCAACACTAAATTCCTGTAGTTTAGTTGTGAAAACCCGCAATTCTTCAGGCAATTTTCCCTGTAGTCCCCCATGTAGGACAACGTAGCGCAACTTTGCCAACGTCAGATCATTTTGCATCCACAAATGTATTTGCAAGGCTGTGACAGGCAACGTGTCCATAAAATGTAACGGCAACACAGCGTCATCCGCTACTGACGGGGATTGGGGGTGGGGGGAGGGGGGTCAGCAATGAGAGTTGGCTAAGGGCAACCATGTGCACAATCTCGGTGTTTGGGAAATATTCAACGGTATACTCATATGATGCTAACAATAATGCCCATCACTGGATCCGAGCCAACGTTATCAGTGGTATCACGTTGGCTTCTTTGAAAAGGCAAATAAAGGTCCGTGATGATTGCAAAGTGTCAACCACAGAGGTAGTGATGTAAGTTTCTGACAGCAAAAATCATAGGCAGTCCTTTCTTTTCAACTGTGGGTACCTGCGCTCTGCATCAGCCAAAGTTCTCAATGAATAGTCTGTCGGCCTCTCTGTCCCGTCATCCATCAGATGGAACAACATCGCCCCAATGCCATTTGGGAGGCATTGCACTGGATTATCAGTGGTGTAGAGGGGTCATAATGTGTTCGGAGCTCAGAGGACAACAGTTGTCATTTTAGTTTGGCAAATGCTTCCTCTTGTTGTGCCTTCCATGCCCATTTCTGATTCTTATTTAAGAGTGCATTTAACGGTGCCAGTACGGTCACCCGATGTGGAGTGAACTTTGCATAATAATTCATAAGCCCTAGGAATTACCTTAGCTCCATTGTGTTCTCTGACGTGGAGGCCCGCTTGATAGCTCGAACCTTCTTTTCCATCGGGTGTAAACCATCCTTATCTACCCCAGTACACCAGATACATGGGGCAGGATTCTCCAATCCGGCGGCAGAGTGTCCACGCCGTCGTAATCGCCGTTGCGTTTTACGACGGCGTAAACGGACCGCTCCCACGTCTAATTCTGGCCCCTACATGGCGCTGGAGCGGTTCGCGGCGCTCCAGCTGCAGATCCCAGCGCAAACTGGGCGCTGTGGAATCCGCGCATGCGCATTTGCGCCGGCGCCAACGAGGACATGTACAGTGGCACAGGCACAAATGCGCGCATGCGCAATGGCCTCCTTCAATGCGCCGGCCCCGACGCAACATGGCACAGGGCTACAGGGGCCGGCACGTAGGAAAGGAGGCCCCCAGCCATAGAGGCCGGCCCGCCGATAAGTGGGTCCCAATCGTGGGCCAGGCCATATCCGAGCCCCCCCCCCCCCTCAGGCTGCCATCCAACCCTTACACACTGAGGTCCAGCCGGCCCAGAGCAGGTTAGAACGGTGCCGGTGGGACTCAGCTCTTTTCCAACGGCCAATCGGCCCATCTGGGCCAGAGAATCGGCAAGCCAGCTGCGTAGAGTAGCCCGCGACCGGGGCATGCCAACCATGCTGGCGCCGATTCTCTGTACTGCACAGGGTCGGAGAGTCCCACCCATGACCTCTCTCGCCTGGAAGATGCACTTGCCCTTTTCAGGCAGACAACTGCCTCCGAGCAACGACACAGGACTTCATCTAAATTGTCTAGGTGTTCCTTCTCGGTGTCTTCAGTAATCATAATGTTGCCAAGTAGACTACCACCCTTGGGAGCCCTTGAAGAATGCACTCCATAACCCGCTGCAAGATTGCACAGGCGGACGACACTCCAAAAGGGAGCCTGGTGTATTCATACAATTCCTGTGGGTATTGATGGTCACACATGTCCTGGTTGCATCCAACTCCAATTGGAGGTATGTGTGGCTCATATCCAACTTGGAGAAAGAATGACCCCCCCCCCCCCACCCCCTCAGCCAACTTCGCGTAAAAGGTCCTCCACGCACAATATTGGGTACCCATCCAGCAGGGACACCTTGTCCACCACCATTTTATAATTGCCGCACAAGCGGACGATCTTGTCTGGCTTCATCACGAGGACTATTGGTGCTGTCCACTCCGCGAATTGATGGGGGCTACTTCTGGTACCATGATGCAATTTAGCTGTATGCAATATTTCTCATCAGGTTGTACTAAGTGTAAAGCCCTGGCTTTGGGTAGACATGTCACCTGACAAAGACGACACGCTCGCTGATGTTTCTGGCATTCCTGGCCCCCATAGTTCCTGCCACCACAAGTTCAGCACCGTTGTGAGTCTGCCTTCTGAAGCTCAGGAGAGATGTCTCGTCAGGCTGCTGTAGCTCATGGCCAGTGAGTCTGACCACGACATTACTAAGGTTGCAATTGGGTCCCATTGGCTCTATTCTTGGGGGGCTTTATTCACCAGAATGTGGCACAGCCAATGCTATGTACATCTATATCCATGGGGCCCTGGAGATCCTGGACTCCTTTTTCCGTGTTTTCATGCGAGAGGGATAAGTCTATGGCCTTTTTCAAGTCCAAAGAAGGTTCTGCCAGCAATTTACAGTGGGTCGTCATGTTGTTTATGCCACAAAAAGGGCAGCCTCGCAACATCTCTGGAAGGGATGGCCCGTAGTTGCAATGCTCGGCCAGCTTGCGTAGGCAGGTCAGGAATCCTGTGACTGACTCCCCTGGGGTTCGCCTGACCGTGTTGATCCGGTACCTCTGCACTATCACCGACGGTTTTGGGTCGTAATGGTCTGCAACAAGTGCTACCAGCTCATCAGAGGTCTTTGAATCTCGGGCCGCTGGGGAGCTAAGGCTCTTGATCAGACTAAAGGTCAAGGCTCTGCAGTTATTCATGAGTATTACCTTTTCTCGATTATCTCCTATAATTGTATTTGCCTGAAAGAAATGCTGCATCCGTTCTGCCATACTGGGCCCAATCTTGCACACCTGTGTCAAAAGCCTCAAGACTCCAAAAAGTAGAATTTTTATTTCAAGTGCTGAGGAGATCAAATGCAGTCTGGACGCCCAGAATTGCTGCCTTAGTTTTTCCTCACCGGCAGTATAAAATCTTCAGGAGTCCCGAGAAGGTTACACAAATGAAGGTTTACAAAAGTAAAGGCTACTACGCGGCACCCAGCACATAGGTCCCAACCAGGGCTACCGATCATGCCAGTCCCAATCTGGCCTGGCGTTTAAGTACTGAGACCAGCTGCTCGGGGCCCGTCGCTCAGAGGGGGAGCTGATATTCCATGAGTCCCAGAGGGAGATCATTTGGGTCATCCCCGTTAGTTTTGTCGAAGTTATTACAACATGAGTAATCAAATTACCTACTCAGAAACTGTGTTCAAGAATTACATTAACCACAGTGATTCTGCAATACGAGAGGGAAAAAGAGGTGCTCCCCTCCAAATAACCCACCATCCGGACTTGGAAATATATCACTGTTCCTTCACTGTTGCTGCGTCAAAGTTCTGGAACCCCCTACCTAAGCAGCAATGCGGGAATATCTTCACCACATGGACTGCAAGAAGGCAGCTCACAACCAACTTCTCAAGGGGATGGGCGATAAATGCTGGCCTTACTTGTGATGCTCATATCCTGTGACTGAATTTTTAAAAATTTGCAACTTGCAACTTCTGCCAAGATTAGGCGAAGCATGGAACGTGCAGAAGGTTCTTCTCTAACATCTCGATAGTGAATTACATTGTTGCTCTGTTCCGGGTGCAGCTGAAAATCTGCAGATCTATTACTACACAGACTGAAAATAATCAGTTTGAGTCAAAAGTCCCATCAGGACTTTAAAAATTCATTCACAGGTTGTGGGCGTTGCTGGTTGGGCCAGCATTGGTCACCTATCCTTCCCTAACTATCCTCCATATCAGAGGGCATCTAAGTCAACTGCATTGCTGTGGGTCTGGAGTCACATGCAGGCAAATCTCCTGCCCTAATGGACATTAATGGACCAGATGATTTTTTACGACAATGGTTTCATAGTCATCATTAATTCCAGATTCTTAGTAAATTCAAATTTCACAATTACGCTGAGAGTCTGGATTACTAGTCAAGTGACCACACGACTACGCCACCACCTCCCCGGAATCTGAAATAATCTTTCTCTGCTGCAATATACTTCCTCTCATCCTGCAAAATTCCCTCCAACACTTCCACCATTACTAAAATCTTTCATCAGATAGTGTAGGAAATACGGCCTCTTTCAGATAATGGATTCTAATTTTATATAATAACTGCAATATTAGCTAAAGATGTATCTTCTGCGAAAACAAAACATTTTTCACTCACTATACAATTAAAAACATCCTCATAACTTACTGAAACAAATTACGTTGAAAGAATTTGTGATTGAAATATATAAATTTCCCCCAATTGCCCATAAATGTAGTCCTCCTAGTTTAAAAATCCATCGCACTTCAATTTTCACCATCAGGAGGGCATTTATAGCAATGTGCAGTGTATCCTGGGAAACATGTATATTTGTCATAGTTTGCACGCTTTGTACCACATTCGCTGTAAGCGAGAATGACAATGCAGCGCCAAATATCACGGGAATCGGGAAACGAGATCCGCACTGGCGATATCTCGTTTCCTGATTTTCCATGCCCCTCACCAGTGGCGCAATGAGGTTCACGTCCACAAAGGACCAGAGCCTCATTTTAATAGATTTACATGAATTTTAATCTCATTCCTGAGCTCCCACCCCCATCATATGATTCCCCCTGACTGAATAATCAAACCTCACTGATGTGACGTCCAACAGGTTTAGAACCCCCCGCCATGATTGCATAAACCACACCCTCTGAATTTTCTTTTCCCCAGAGTGGCTCAAAATCTGTAGTAAAAACATGGCTGTGTAGCTGGAGAGTTACAGGCCGGGTTTCAGTTACAGCCTGTCACTCTGGAAAAAATTTGGAACTATTCCGCCATATGGTTGCAGTATTAAAGCTTCAGAAATTTTAAACTATTTTTAAAGCAGCGCTTTTCACTGTTTATGTATCAAAATTCTACAAAAAAATTATAGTGGAGCTACAGACTACAAAAGAGCCAGAAAGATGCAAAAGAAGCACAGAATGTTAGCGTCCCTAAAATTAACTCTAATAAGGCTGACCGGTGCCACAGAGATCAGGGTGCCCTTTATAATGGACTGTCGATCATCACAGAAAATAAACGCCCGCAAGCCCCCCTTCCCCAACAAGCATTGGGGGTTCTTCCTCCATCCCCATCAACATTATGGGCTCTTAGCCCCCAACAAACAGAACATGAGTCGTCCCCCAATTAGGCTGATTTCACCACATTTCACTCGCTCAAGTAATGTATTGAACCATTATGATTTAACTCTGTGTTTTTGACCATCAATTTTTCATGCGAGGAACTTGATGGAAAGCACACAACTCCTTTCACACAAGGCCTTTAAAATTAGCTGTGCAGTATGAGGGTCTGGAACATAAAGAATGAATATGGGACTGAGTACAGTACCACTGTATATCAATGATACAAGAGAACACATGACCCACACCTAGGGGCCAGTGATATGTTGGGCAGACCCGTGTGTAGAAGCTAACATGGAGACAGTTCCTCGATTGGACCTTGACTGTCCCTTTGTATACAGTTTCTAATAGGTAATATATGCTTATTGCTGACCCAGCTAAGACTACAAATATCTTAATAAGACAGACTGAACTATGCCCAACACCTTACATCAAGCAACACCACCTTCACGAGCTCGGCAAATGTAGTCAGTTAACAGCTGAGCCATAACGAATAGGTCAGTACCAGTCTCTGTGAAGTTAGTGGATGGTAGTCAAGATGGCAGTCTAAATGCTTTAACTGGCTTTCGTCTCAATGAGCTAGGGAGGGGAAAATGAGCTACGATCATTGCTCCTTACTGTTAACATGTGAATCCTCGCATGAGGAATTTGTGTGCTAAATGAGAATAACTCCAGTGTTCTCATTCCATCTGCTTCTCACCAAATATTTTGTACAGAAATATACGCACAGAAAGAATGGACACTTGAAAATGGACACTTCTGTTCCCAAACTTTAGCCCAGGATGAAGTCATCATGAGTGGAAGAGAAATGTTTATCCTATTCATCTGAGCTAGACCTGAACCATGATCCGAGTTGGAAGCATATAACCTGTTACATTACCCTGATTACCGCCTTGAAGCATATTTTCACAGTTCCTTTTTCAAGGTTTTTTAAGTTGCTGTTTTATATGTATAAATCTACAAAATATCCTTTCAAAAAGTCCTGTGTACCTGAGGGATGAAAGTCAAGAACTACTGAAAGAGCAATTACAGAATGCCTCAAAATCAGATGAAAGGTGAGCATGCTTAGTTGGAAATCTATTTGAACAAACCAGGTCTCATTTTTTAAAGGATGGGTAAATTAATGAAAGCAGCACATAAAAATTTATCAACTATGGATGCTTCGCTGGAAAATAAAGGCGATCAATTTCACCCCCACAGTATTTATAAACCAATGAAAGTATTTCCTGGTTATTTCACAGACCGCCAGCAAAATAACTCATACATAATGCAATCTCACAAAAATCAAATGGTTCACATAACTTTGTGCAATAAACATCCAAATTAATTCAAAATGCAAGCCATTACAGCCAGTAGAAAAAATAAATGATACGGAATTTACTTAATAATCTCAGCTAATTTGAAGCAGTTGATGTGTCGCTTTCACTCATGATCTAGCAAATATTTCTTTTGACAACGACTTTGTGAATTAAAAATTATAAATGATTGATTCATCAAATACTCAAGACTATTTTTTAAATGCAGATGCTCACACTGTGACTTTGGAAAGGAAACTATTGGAATGGCATGAGAATTCATTTGGCTGCAGAGGGTAATGCCTAAATATGTGGCAAAACAATAAAAATTGTTACTTTTTTTGTTGGAGTTTGCATTTTTTATATTAAACTAATGCACGCACTAAATAGTACAGTTGTACCTGTCATTAATGCTCCAGTTCAAACATAGATTCAGTGAGCTTAGGTTTTTGCATCTCTTCACCACCTCCATTACGGTTTCGTTATTCAGTTCAGTTATGTGGCGCAGGTCCAAACTGGCGAGCTCCTTCAGCTTAGGAAGGAAAAGAAAATAATGATGAAAACACATCACTACAGACTCATTTTGTAAAACATAATAAAGTAACTGTATCAGGTAATCTCAAAGGATTTACATGACATTTTTTCATGCAACAACTGAGGCAAACAGCTTGGTGCATCTGAAGAGTATTTGAGGAGGAAAGAAAGTAGAATAGGGTTAGATGAAGTAAATTAGAAGGTAACTTGTGTGGATCATCAACAACAGCACAGACCAGCTGGGCTAAATAGCCCATTTCTGTGTTATAAATACAATATAATATGTATTTCTAAGCTCCCATTTACTGATGTCATAAATGGGTGTTTAATAAAGTCAACAGCTCTTTCTTGCCATCATGCATCTTTTCAGCACTCCCCTCTCAGTCCTCTACCTTCTCTAGGCCCTTCCCCAAACCTTCAGTGCTCAGCAAGCTTCCTCCCCTCCTGCCGACAGCTCAGACCCAATTCTCTCTTAGATAAGACTGCAGAATCGCGCTCTGCCTCTCAGCATTCTCTGAGAGGCCCATTGAGGTATGAATCACTGCCTCCTTACAAGCAGTAATTTCAACTACCCCATCCCACTCCCTTGCAAACTTGGCCAACCTCCACTCCATTCAACTTGCCCCTCCCATTGTTGGTCCTATGGACTCTGCCAGTTCAGCTATTTGTACATCTCTTCACATCTCCCTCCAGAATGTCCATTCACTCATGAACAAGCTTCTTGAATCCATGAGCTTATTCTGTATGATTGTGTCAATATCGTGATCTTGATGGAAACCTGGCGAAGGGATGATCGCATCTTTCCCCGAATTGCATCCTCTCCATCTGGCTGTATTTTTCACTCCTTGCCTCACCCAGACCATTGCCATGGTGGGGTGTGGTTCTTATCAACAAATCACACCTTGTCCTCTTCCAGCTTTGGCACTTCATCCCACTTTCAGCATGTCCCCTTGTTCCTTCACAAGACTTTCCTTAGTTTGTTCAAGTGACTGTTAGTTTTGTCCCAGATTATTATAACCTTTCCTATCACTGATGTTAAACTTGACTGGTCTGTAGTGATGGGTTTACTACTTAAATTCATGTTTTCTGCAGTTGATCTTCTTCTTGATCAAAATAAGTTTTAGATGTAAAGTGGGATTTACATTCTGTACACTGTAGTTATTTATTTTATAAGGGCGGAATCTGGTCACCTGATGACAACAGACACAATCTGTAAATGGTAGCATTTCACCTATGTGGGAACTACAACATTATATTCTGAGGTGGAGAGAGCAATGAAGAGAAAAGAAGGGATAAAAGTAAATTAAATAAACTTGTACTAATGTTATGATATAGTCATATTGTCCTCTTGTTTTCAATGAGAAAAGGATACTCAAGTCGTCAATAATGGTCAACAATTAAGCAAATAACCACAGGTGGCGGCTCCACAAAGATCCCCATCCTCAATGCTGATGGAGCCTAGCACATCAGTGCAAAAGACAAGGATGAAGCATTTGTAACCCACCTTCACCTAAAAATGTAGAGTAAATCATCCATCTTGGCCTCCTGCTGATGTCCTCAACATCAAAGATGCCTGACATCTGCCAATTGGATTTACTCCATGTAATAATTAGACATCTAAAAGCACTAGATACAGCATAAGCTATTGTCTCTGACAACATTCCAGGTGTAGTACTGAAGACGTCCTCCAGACCAAGTCACATTCCTAGCCGAGCTATTCCAGTTCAGCCACCACACTGTCATCCATCTGACAATTTGGAAAATTGCCCAAGTATTTCCTGTCCGAATCAAATCTGGCTAATTACCCCAACAATAATTCTACTCTCAATCACCAGCAAAGTGATGGAAGGTATTGTCGATGGCGCGATCATGTGGCACTTACTCAGTAACAACCTGCTCAATAGTCAGTTTAGGTTCCACAAGGAAATTAAGTTCCAGGCCTCACGATAGCCTGGTCCAAGTATGGACAAAAGAGATGAGATGCCCTGACATCAAGGCAACATTTGACTAATTGTAAAAATAGGTCAGATGTTCAGAATTATGTGGCGAGCAACTCATCTCCTGACTCCCCAAAGTCTATTCAAAATCTACAAGGCATAATTCAGGAGTGTTATGGAATAATTTCCTCTTGCCCAGGTGAGTGCAACTCCAAGAACACTCAAGAAGCTCAATGTCATCCAGGACAAAGCAGCCCTCATCCCTAATTTTAAACATTCACTCCCTCCACCACTGAAGCATCATTGCTGCAGCATATTCCATCTTTTAGATACATTGCAGCAACTTACCAAGCTTCCTTTAACAATAGCTTTCAAATCAGTGATCTCTGCCATCAAAAAATAGGACTGCATGCACATGAGACCACTTCCTGCAAGGTCCTTTCCAAGTCATACACCGTGTTGATTTGGAGCCATTCACTATTCCTCTGTTGCTGGGTCAAAATCCTGGAACCTCGCCTCCCTGTTAGTACAGTGAGTGCATCTACATCATACGGACTGCAGCAGTTCCAGAAGGCAGTTCACCACCTTCTCAGGGGCAAACTGGTCTAGACAGGGTGGTTAGCACTGTTGCCTCACAGCACCAGGGACTTGGGTTCGATCCCTGCCTTGTGTGACTGCCTGTGTGCAGTACTCACATTCTCCCCATTGTCTGCGTGAGTTTCTTCCAGGTTCTCTGGTTTTCTCCCACAGTCCAAAGTTGTGCAGGTTAGATGGATTGGTCATGATCAATGCATGGGGTAACGGGGATGGGAGTGGGGGTGGCCTAGGCTGAGTGCTCTTCAGGACAGTCGGTGCAGACTCGATGGGCCGAATGGCTTCTTTATGCACTGTTAGGATTCTAAACTATTTGACAATAAATGCTACCCTTCCCAGTGATGCTCACATTCTGAGAACAAATAAAAAAATGGCACCTCAGTATCCTCATATAGACTATGATAATAACAGTGTAAGCTAGGTAAAGAGGGAAGAGTTTCTGAAATGTGTTCTGGAGAGTTTTCTTGACCAGTATGTTTCTGACCCGATGAGGAAGGAGGCATTATTGAATCTGTTCTGGGAAATGAGATAGATCAAGTGGATCATGTGTCTTTTAGAGAATAATGATCATAGTATAAGAAGGTTTATATGAGACATGGAAAAGGGCAAGGAGCGATCTAAAGAAAAAAATCTAAATTTGAGGAGTGCCAACTTCAGTGGGACAGAAATGATTCCAATTTAGCAGAAAAACTATAATGGAACAATGAAGTGCCGTTAGAGGAGATGCTTTAGATATAATCGAGATGCATTCCCATGAGGGGGACAGGTAGGACAAACATAATCAAAACTCCTGGGATTATGAGAAAAGGTAGGAAGTAAAATGAAACAGGAAAATGTGGTATGGGACAGATTTAGATTTATTGTCACGTGTACCGAGTTACAGTGAAAATATTGTTCTGTGTACAGTCCAGGCAGATCGCCTCATACATAAAAAACAGGATGTACGATAAATACACAATGTAAACACATAGACATTGGGTGAAGCACATGGATTATAGTGCTACACAGTAGAAAAGATGCCCAGGAAGATCAGTTCCGTCTATAAGAGGGCTATTCAGGAGTCTGGTAACAGCGGGGAAGAAACTGTTTTTGAACCTGTTTGTGTGTGTTCTCAAACTTTTGTATCCTCTGCCCGATGGAAGAGGTTGGAAGAGAGAATAATCCAGATGGGAGGGGTCTTGATTATTCTGCCTGCTTAACAAGGCAGCATGAGGTGTAGACAGGGTCAATGGATGGGATGGACTGGACTGCATTCATGGCTTTCGGTATTTTCTTATGTCTTGGGCTGAGCATTTAACATACCAGGCTGTGATGCAGTCAGATAGGATGCTTTGTATGGTGCACCCATAAAAATTGGTAAGAGTCATTGTGAACATGCCAAATGTACTTATTTTCCTGAGGAAGTAAAGGTGCTCTTGTGCTTTCTTCGTCATAGCGTTGACATGGGTGGGACCAGGCCAGATTGTTGGTGATGTTTACATCTAGGTTGATAATCCAAATGGGAAACAGATTAAATATGGAAAGTTCAGAGGGAAAGTGAAAAATTAAATCCGAAAGGCAGAGACAGACAGAGTATAAGAAGAGTCTGGCAGCTTGAATAACAGTGGATTCAAAAGTCTTCTACCAGCATCTGAATACTAAAAAGATAGCAAATGTTGGGTGATGGTGGTGGTTGATTCAAGACAGAAAAGGAGATCATTGAATGAATACAGAAAGCATGGCTGAGATACTAAATCAATACTTTGCATCTGTCTTTGCCAAGGAAGAACTTGCAGCCAAAGGCATTATGAAAGAGGAGGCCAGTCAATTTAACCTCAATGATGGAAAGTTTTTGGAGAAATAATCAAAGACAAAATTTGGACATTCTGAATTCTCCCTCTGTGTACACGAACAGGCGCCGGAATGTGATGACTAGGGGTTTTTCACAGTAACTTAATTGCAGTGTTAATGTAAGCCTACTTGTGACAATAAAGATAATAAAAAAAGGATTGAAATTATTTAGAGACAAATATTTGTGAATTACATTATCAATCAAAATTGGGAACAAATAAAGATTGGGGAACATAAAGTGATAACCAAGATGTTGTGTGGAATGGGGGATGACTCATGAGACTCACATTTACAGGCAAAGAAGAATGGAATTTGGGGACCTGGGACCATAACACGTGGTGTTAATAAGGATAAGAGTATTTGACTGGACTATTCAGGCCACTTGAAAAACAATCACTAAGACATATTGAGAGAGAGGGAGATCAATACTCAGAAGTAAAAAGAAAATCTCTGAATGTTGGAAATCTGAACTAAAAAGCAGAAAATGATGTAAATAGACATAAGGTGAGTCAGTATTTGAAAGAGAATGATACATCAGGCTACATCTGAAATATTAATTCCTTCTCATCTTCGACTATTGACTGGCCTGCTGTGCCTGGCCAACACTAGTGTTTCTTTTATTATAAATATTCAATAACTCCACCCAAAGCAGATTCCTCTTCCCTCAAGCCTTGACCTTCTTTGTCTGTCGAACACAATCTATTTTCACAGCTCTTACAGCCTTTTGCTTTGGTATGTTTTCAAGTTTGTAGACAAATAAAATGCTGAAATAAGGCCAGTTGAGCATGAGCCATTAGTATTTATTAAAGCCGAATCAATGACACTAAATCTAGGATGAAACAGATTAATCATTCTCTGATCCAAGAGTAAATATGTTTATTCTCTTAAGTCTCCATTAAAAAAAGACTTACATGAACATTTCACATTGATCCCTTGGTGGAGAAAACAGCAATTTACTTAGCATTTAAGGAAATTGCACTGCACAGCATGTTCCAAGAGGACCCCAACTGACTAGAACTGTTCTCTGACGAGCGATATTTAAATATGCACAGTTAGACAGACCAATATCGCATTTCCTTTTTCAAAGCCAAGAAAAGCTCTCCTGCTTCACACAGCAAAGCGTTGAAAAGTGCAGCTTAAATTGATATTTTGTACTTGACAACATATAATTTATCCTGTTATACCAAAAGAAAATTACCTACAGGAAATTGGTTTGCTAAATAATTGTGATGCTTAGCAACTGTAGCCCTTTACCCGCAGAGCACATTAAAACAGAACAGCTTTCTTTCAGTATGCAGTAATAGATTTTGAATACACAGCTACTGTGGTTGGAGACTTTATTCTGCTACTTACAAATGTAGCATAACCTTAGACGAAAAGGAGGTCTATAAGACATTGGGCGCGATTCTCTAGCCACGATGCCCTTGAGCGAGAGCACAATGCGGCTGGAGAATCTCGGGAGAGCCCACTCGCAGACATCCCAGCAGCCTCCGCGCCTCGCGGGATTCATCCAAGTCCTGTGAGGCGTCCAATTCGGAACTCCACCCGAAACGGACGGCGAACGGAACTGAACGACGCTCGCAGAAGTAGGTTGTAAACCTACTCAAGGCCTCCTCACCCGGGATACACCGGCCTCCCTCGATTCACCGGCCTCCCCAGGCAGGCAGCAGTCGAGCGCCGATCAATGCTGATCCACAAGAACATGGACCAGGCGGAACGGCACCAATGGGTCTCCCAGGCCAATGGAAGCCCCTGGGGATCAGGGTCAGTGCAGGGTAGCCCCCTGGCCTTCCCCCTGGAACATGAGCACTTTGGTTTTGACTAGCTGGCACAGTGACACTGCCAAGATGCCCGGGTGGCACTGCCAAGCCAGCTGGAATACTGCCTAGGTGCCAGCGTGGCACTGCCAAGGGTAAGGGCCCAATGGGGGGGCCATGCCGATGAAAGGAGGGAGTGGGAAAGAATACGAAGGGTGGGGGTCTGCAGGGCAGGTAAGTAGGGGCCTCCAGGAGGTTGGGGGGGTGACAGGTGGAGTGGCCTGGAAGGAATGGGGTACTATAAGAGAGCTTGGGGGGGGGGGGGGCAGCCACCCCATAGCTGGGTGTCCTCAATTGGGGGGCGTGGGGTAGTGCCCATGTGTGTGGGGGTGACATTGCCCATGGGTGGGGTGGGGAGGGGACCCACAAGCTCAATTAGAGATTGGGGCACCGTTTCGAAATGGTGGCTCGATCTCGGAGTTTAGCTCCTCATTAACTTACAATTTTTGGGGGAGAATCGTGCCCATACTATCCATTAAAATTTTTAATGAACCATAATAGCTAACAACAGAAAGGAAAATATTGGGATGGTGATGATAGCAAACACCATTCTGACATACTGGGATGTACTAGTTCTTGGGCAGTCCATAAGGCCATAAGATATGTTTTGTGAGGGCCACGAAGAATCCAGCACAAGTTTTCAGGATACAAAGAAATAACATTTATTTACAATAACATATATATACAACAGCAGCAGCAACGTCCCTTGCTGCTCACTCCTCTCTCTCTCTGGTTCCAAACTGGCCAACTCTATTTATGCAAGAAGTCTACCAATGATTTCTCCGCCCCCCTCATTGGGGAAGCTCATACTCCCATAGGATTGTGGGATTGTCATTTGTCCCCAGCTAATGGTAAGTAGGCAGGTTATAACATCTCTCCCCCCCCCCCCAAAGTCCAAGGAGTCCACTGAAGACCCTGGCGAAGGAGGGTGTTGGACTTGTTTTGCCGCAGGCCCGACACCATTTGCACGCGGCGCTGGATCGGGCGGTGTGTAACGAGATGGAGACCAGCGTTTCCGTGATGAACGGCCTAATGGTTGTACATCCACGGCCGTGGGCCCGAGGATTCCCCCTCTGAGGTGTCTTGTGTCTCCATCTCGGAGACAGAGTCTGCTGCCTCCGTCATCTCGGCGTCTTTATCTCCACACGGTTCTGTCAAGACCTGCGCAGGCTTTGAGTGAGGCACCAGAGGAAGATTGTGAGGAATACTTTCCATTGTGTCTGGTCTTTGTAGCTGTAGAAATGAGCTCCTGGGGCGGGGAATCTTTGGAAGCGATAGTCTTCTGGACCGAACATGGTCTACATGTTTGCGCTGGAGACGACCCTGGGTTTGCACCTGCTAAGAGATAGGGCCCGTTTGGCGAAAGATTATGCCAGGGACCCACTGGGCACCACCAGCAAAATTCCAAACGACCACTGGGTCACCAGGCGTAAACTGCCGAATCGGCCAATGCCGAGAAAAACCATGTCCCTGCCGTTCTTCATGAACCTCGCAAACTCCTCACTTGTGAACGGAGTGCCATTGTCCGTGACCAGCACCTCAGGGAGGCCATGCGTGCTGTAAGACAAACGCATCTTCTCGATTGTTGCGCAAGATGTTGTGCCTCCCATCCTATGCACCTGTAGTCATTGAGACTGCACGTCGATTAATAGAAGGAACGTGGATCCTTGAAAAGGGCCAGCGAAATCCGCATGCAAGCACGCCCAAGCCATTCCCAATGATGTAAGGGCGCGGCTGGCGGAAGCTTCTGATGCTCCTGGCAAATGGAGCAGTTTTGGGCCACCTTCTCAATGTTGGTTTCTAGGCCTGGCCACCAGACATAACTCCGGGCCAACATTTTCATTTTGGTCACACCTGGATGCCCATTGTGCAAGTCTCTCAGTATCAGCTCCTGTCCTTTTTCCGGGACAATCACACGCGTCCCCCACAAAAGGATGCCGTCTTCCACGCTGAATTCGGGCAGCTTGGAGGAAAATGCCCGCAACTCGCCTGGGAGCTGTCTATGCTGCCCACCATACAGGACTACGTGCCGAACCTTTGACAGGACTGGCTCCGTCTGGGTCCACTCACGGATCTGTGATGCCGTAATAGGCAAGGTGTCCATAAAATTTAGGGTTGCAACCACCTCACCGGTCGTGGGGGTCGACATGGGGCCAGTCGATAAAGGCAGTCGGCTATTGCGTCGGCATTCCCTATCTGGGTTCCTGGTTTGTGCTCCAGAGAATACTCGTATGCAGCTAGCAACAAAGCCCAGCGCTGGATCCGTGCGGAAGCAATGGGCGGTATTGGCTTATCCTCTCTCAAAAGTCCGCCCATGATCTGTGAAGGATGGGACAGTGTTAAGTGCGTGTCTCTTGACTGTTTGCTAGAAACAGCATTTTTCTTTCTAGTTGGAAGTTTTAGGACGCTCTTTGCCAGCCTTCTGCTTAGCAAAGTACTGCCCCTCATATTTCTGGGGGATGATTGTTTCCCCTCTGTTAATCACTTGTTTGAGTACTTCTGGCCAATGGCCAGAGGACATGAACCCAAGGTGTTACGCTTCCCGTCCATCTCTTTAGCTGAGGTCATCTTTTAACTTAGATCATGTTGGGTGCCATTTGTTAACTTCTGCCAGATAGCGATATAGGTAAAAGGGTACACAATGCACCACAGGAATCCCTCAGTGCATAATCTCTGTGGCCATTACCTGGATCCCGAACTTCTGGAGACTGTTGGATGTGTTTTTCCAAATAAGAGAGAGAAAACAGATTTTTTGTTAGATAGCCTGTTGCTATGCCTACTAACTCCATAAATTTTTTAGAATATCCAGAAAAGTACCACATTGAAATACATTGCTGTTCCCTCATAGCCAGGGAGTCAAAATCTTGGCATTCCCTTCCTAATGGCACTGTGGGAGTACACCGACAACACATGGGCAACTGTGGTTCAAGGACAAGTAGGGACGGACAATAAATGCCCATCTTGCAAGCAAGTCCATAGCCCATGAATGAATGAATGAATAAATAAATAAATAAATAAAGGATGAAAAAAGAGAAGTAATTTTGAAATGCAGGCAACAGATAGATAAACCCCCTGAAGTACAAGTGGTGTAAAATTGCCTTTTACTTTCAAAGCCGATAATGAAGTTGAGACTCTGAGCAAAACATTGATGTGGTTCACAGTCAAAATTCACCCTTCCTGGAGAGTTTGAAATTTCAGCTTGGTGAGGAAAATTACCAAGTTAGATAAAGAAAGGTAAAATAGAGTGACAAATCATTGCAGACTGTCTGCATAAACTGCTTAGAGCCTGGCTCCGAAGTAGTACTGGAACTGATTTCACATGCGAACTGAGGAATATGGTCAGTGAAGTTCACAGAAATAACTGTACAAACAGCCCAGTGTCAGCTGCATTTTATTTTCATTTTCAGGTTCTGCGGTATGAGCCAGTGTGAGAAGTCAGGTGGGTGACGTAGTCCCAGCGTTCGTAGGGCGGAATTTAATCAGTAGTTCACCGTTTCTGTGTGGAACTGTAATTTCCACTCCCTTACATTTTTCCCCATTTCCCACATGACTGTAATTAAAATTTAAAGCATCGGCGGCATGAACAAGAGACATGTCCGATGCTGAGCATAAAGGTGACACTGGTGTTTTGTTCAAAATTATTTTTCACATTCCATTGTTTTCACTATATTTATGTTTGCATTGTTATTTTTTTCAGACTAGCTTAGTCAGAGTTCTAAATGCACTGACATGTCTCACAGTTGGCACGCATTGATGGGGACAGGTACCACGGGGTTCTCGTGCATTGCTGACTTTATCTTGAAGATACGACGTAATTTTTAAAAGTTTTGCTCGAATGAGTATTCATTGCATGCAAATATATTACAAGTAGACCTGTTACACAGGTTGGCAGTGAAAACCGTTCCTATGGATTCTCACACTGCCGGTATTATGCTCTGCAATCCAATTTCTATGGAACCGGTTTCTTGATTTCATCTTGTCTTTTGATTTCAACAAAGTTGAGGGCATTGGGGTTTGGGGATGGGGCGGTTTGATGCGCCGCAAACACACTGCTGACCTAATCTCTCAATCTCAACCCACTGTCGGGAAATCAAAATCACATCCCGCCTAATTCAGTCATACCACACATCACGCTTCCTGCTCTTGACGGACTTCATAAAATTCCTCGACGTAAGACACAGACGTCCCAGCCCAGGGCCATTGGGAACACCAGCCCGGGTCATAGTATTTAAAGACACGCCTCTGCCCACTCAATACGGAAACTCATACTCCACAAACCCCATGGGGCGATTAGATGATGATTCCCCCGTGGTCTTCGTGTGAGTTATAATAATTGTCGACATGGACACGATACCCAAAGGAGGAAGAGGTCTGGTTCATTCACCTGAAGAGAGTCTGGAGAAGGGTGTGTAGATAGCCTGGGTCACATTGAGATCCAAAAGACAAGGTGTTGGGTGTCTTGAAAAATATTAAGGTGGATAAGTCCCCAGGGCCTGATGGGATCGACCCCAGAATACTGAAGGAGGGAAGAGAGGAATTGACAGAAATCTTTGGATCCTCACTGTCTTCAGGTGATGTCCCACATAGAAGTTATTAGTTTAGACGGGCGGCATAGTTGGTGCAGGCTTGGAGGGCCGAAGGGCCTGTTCCTTTGCTGTACTTTCTTTGTTCCACAACTACGAAGGCCCAAATACCATCAAAAGACAATTAAATCAAGAAACCAGTTACATGGAAATTGCTTTCAGTCAGTGCATAGCATAATATTGGCAGTGTGACAATCCACGATGACCATTTCTAAATGTAATTCTGTTTGTAAGGCCACCATGTAAAAAGTAAAAACCCAGCAAGCCAATCTGTATGAACAGGCTACAAAAGGGAAGAGGAGGGGAACGTAAACTCGCAGAGGTTTCAAGCAGGTAATACAAAATTGCAAGTCGATTTTACACAAGTCAGCAGCAGAGGCCACAATGATTTTAACAAGGCCATATGGGCAGCGGCTGCTTGCCTGAGGAATATCAGGTAACCCTTGGTCATGAACTGGTTTGTTGTTGCATCATTTTCTGGATAAAGAGAAGATTCTGCGGTGGGCAAAGGAGATGGGAGAGTGTACCTGGGAAGGAAACGTGGTGCGTATCTACCAGGACTTAGGTGCAGAGTTAGCTAAGCGGCGGGCTAGGTTCAATAGGGTCAAAGCGGTCCTCTACAAGAAAAGAGTGAAGTTTGGGGTGCTATATCCTGCTTGTCTGTGGATCAAGCACCAGAATCAGGAATCTATTCTGATACACCGGAGCAGGCGAGTAAATTTTTGATAGACCTTGGGCTGGGGATTAGTGAGGACATTGAACTTTGGAGATGCCAGTATGGGGAATGTGGGTGTGGATACTGGGCGGATTGTTGTATTTACTATGTTTGGACACGGGTTGGGTAAGTGTGTTAAACTGTTCTTGGGGAATTGCGGTTGAGGGATGGTCAGGGGGAAGTGGGAGTCACCATACCAGTAAGTAAGCTGGAATGAAGTGGGGATCCGTGGACAGATTTTTTGGGGGGGAGAGGGCATGTTGGTTTTCTGCTTTATTTATGGTAGGAGGGGATGCTGACATGAATGGAATTGGTTGGTTAAGAAGGGATGGTGGCAAACATCTTGGGAAGGCCCCGAGGGTGCGCAAGGTGTGGACCTGGGGGAGCTGGATATAGAGGGGCTGTGACTAATCAGGGGGAGCTTTCCGACCTAGCTGATTACATGGAACGACTGTGGATTAAATGGGCTGATTAAGAGATCTTGCGTTTTAGCGCATTTAAGGAGTTTGAAGGTGGATGTGGTGTTTCTACAGGAGACGCATTTGAAGATGGGGGACCAGACGAAGTTGAGAAAGGGATGGGTGCGGCAGATATTTCATTCAGGGTTGGATATGAAGACCAGGGGTGTGGCAGTGTTGATCAATAAGAGGGTTGCTTTTGAGGTGGGGAATATAGTGACAGACCCTGTGGGGAAATTTGTAATCGTGAGCGGAGGTTGGTGAATGTGTATGTCCCAAATTGGGACGATATAGAGTTTTTGAGGTGGGTTTTGGCGAAGATCCCTGAAGGTGTCAGCCATGGCAAAGTAACTTTAGGGTTTATGGACCAGATGGGAGGGGCAGACCCTTGCCAGTTTGAGGCGCCGAGGATGAAGGAATATTCACATTTTTCGCACATTCACCAGGTGTACTCCTGGATTGATTTATTTGTCCTGGACAAGGCACTGTTGACGGGGATGGCTGGATCTGAGTATTCAGCAATTAGAGTGTCTGACCATGTGCCATATAGGCTGGATTTGCGGGTCAAAGGGGAGTCCCGATGGCCGCAGTGGAGATTGGATGTGGGGTTATTGGTGAAAAGATAGGGGTGGCTAACCAGAACCACGTGGAGCAGAATATGTTTGGGGGAGAAAGCCAGCAGGATGCTTGCGCATCAGCGGAGGAGGCAGGCAGGGGCAAGGGGATTGGGAGGATGAGATATGGCATAGGTACGATGGTAATGGAGGAGGAGGAGGCGAATGGGGTATTTGAGGCTTTTTACTGGAAATTGTGTAGCTCAGAGTCTCCGGTCGAGGATGAAGGTTTTTGGATGGGCCGAGGTTCCCGAGGGTGGCGAAGGCAAAGGTGCAAGGATTTGGGGTCCTGATCAGGCTGAGGGAGGTAATGGATTGCAGGTGGAGAAGGCCTCGGGCCTGGATAGGTTCCCAGAGGTTTGGGTCAGAGCTGGGGCCCCTGTTGGTCGAGATGTATAATGAGTCGATTGACAGGGGAGAGATCCACCTCACGCCTCGAAATGTCTCATTTTAAAGAAAAACAAGGACCCAGAGCCGAGTGGGTCGTACCGCCCGATTTTGCTGTTGAACGTATAGGCGAAGCTGTTGGTGAAGGTACTGGCGACGTGGATAGAGGATTTTGTACCTAGGGTGATAGGTGTGGATGAGATGGGATTTGTGAAGGAGCAGCAGCTGTTGACGAATGTCCTGAGGTTACTGAATGTAATTATGATGCCCCCAGAGGGATGGGATTGAAGTGGTTGCGGTGATGGACCCGAAAAAAGTTTTCGATCACACTTACTCGAGGTCCTGGGAAGGTTTGGGCAGGGATCCATAGACTGGGTTCAGCTGTTGTGTAAGGCGAGTGTTCGAACCAACAAAGTCAGCCCAGGGTATTTTGGGTTCCATCAGGGGACGAGGCAGGGGTGTCCGCTCTTCCCGCTGCTCTTTGCCCTAGCGCTTGAGCCGCTGGCAATGGCGATTAAGGTCTTGAGGGGGTGAAGGGGGATTGAGCGGGTGATATGGGGGGGGGGGGGCGGTTTCTTTGTATGCAGATGATCTCCTGCTGTATAGTTCAGACCCGGTTGGAATCTTCGACAGGATCACGGGGATTTGGGGGGACTTCAGCCTCTTTTCGGGGTATAAGTTCAACATGGCAAGAACAGCACAGTGATGCAGTGGGTTAATCCTGCTGCCTCACGGCGCCGAGGCCCCAGGTTCGATCCCGGCTCTGGGTCACAGTCCATGTGGAGTTTGCACATTCTCCCCGTGTTTGTATGTGTTTCGCCCCCACAACCCAAAGATGTGCAGGCTAGGTGGATTGGCCATGCTAAATTGCCCCTTAATTGGAAAAAATGAATTGGGTACTCTAAATTTATTTTAAAAATAGGTTCAACATGGTGAAAGTGAGATATTCCCAATCAATGCCCAGGGACAGGGAGGGGTTTGGAGAGGCTGCCACTTCGGCTGATTTGTTTTTGTTACCTTGTGAAGTGGTGCTGGGTTGGGCCGAGTTGCATATGTTGAATGTGGTGCGGTTGGTGGACGGAATGGAGGCGGACTTTCAGAGGTGGGATGTGCTGCCACTGTCTTTGGTTGGTCAGGTCCAGATGGTAAAGGTGAGTGTTGTCGAAGTTTTTGTTTCTGTTTCAGAACATCCCGATCTCTGTGCCCAAAACTTTTGTGGAAGGTTACTGGGATGATTTTGAGGTTCATGTGGGCAGGTAAGGGTCTGCAGGCTAGCAGGGTGTGCTTGGTGAGGGATCAACGGTGGGAGGGGAGGACCACTTTGAGGGCACATTTGATGGCGTCCCTTCAGTTCTCGCCAGCCAGATACTTCACTGGCTCGGTGGTGGCATCAGCATTGAGGGCGTGGAACCAGTGCTGGCAGCATTTTAGTGTGAATTTTCCTGTGGGCGCCAATTTGCGACAATCATAGGTTTCCCCCTGCAGGGTTGGGTGTGAGGTTCCAGCGGTGGCAGGAGGTGGGGATGAATATGTTAGGGATCTGTTGATGGAGGGAAGTTTGCAGACTTGGAGGAGCTGGAGAGGTTATACCAGTTGCCAAAGGGGAATGGGTTCAGGGATCTGCAGGTTACGGACTTCATAAAGTAGGCAGTGCCTTTGTTTCTGCCGCTGACGCCCTCAGTGCTGCAGGACAAACTCCTGTCTGAGGAGGAAATAGGAGGGCTTGGTTATATATGGGGAGCTGTTGAAGAGAGAGTGCCCCGGTGGAGGAGGTTAGGCGTAAGTAGGAGGAGGAGTTGGATAGGGCTTGGTGGGGCTTTGTGGGCTGGAGTATGGAATGAGGCTTTGCAGGGGGTCAATGGATCGTCAAGACTAAGTCTCATCCAGTTCAAGGCGGTGCACAGGGCCCACATGACGGTATCCAGGGTGATTCAGTTCTTTCCAGGAGTAGAGGATAGGTGCGGGCTATGTGTGAGGAGACCGGCAAACCATGTCCACATGTTTTGGGCATGTCCGAGGTTTTTGGGGGGGGGGGGGGTGCGCGCGCGCGGTTTGGACAAGATTTGCAGATATAATGCCGAAGATTTTGGAGGTAACAGTAGCTCCAGATCCGGAGGTGGAAATATTTGGAGTGTCGGAGGATCCGTGAGCGCAGTGGAGACAGAGGCTTCTGTGTTGGCCTTTGCTTCCCTGATACCCCAGAAAATGATTTTGTTGTGCTGGCCAGGAAACCATTGTTGATTGTTGGAAACGCCCTTCTGGTTCACTAATGCCCTTTAGGGAAGGAAATCTGTCATCCTTACCTGGCCTGGCCCACATGTGACTCCAGATCTACAGCAATGTGGTTGACTCTTAAATGCCCTCAGGGTTGGGCAATAAATGCTGGCCCAGCCAGCAACGGCCACATCCAATGAATGAATTAAAAAAAACACCCCAGGAAGTGTGGCTCATGTCTCCATGGAGCCATCTTCTTAGCTGGAATGAGAGTGTATGGGGTGTTGAGTGCTTATAAGCAGCTCTAGTGGTCAGGCTCTTCAGTACTAATTTCAGTCACAGTGAACATAGAACATACAGTGCAGAAGAAGCCATTCGGCCCATCGAGTGTGCACCGATCCAGGTAAGCCCTCACTTCGTTCCAACCTATCCCCGTAACCTAATAACCCCTCCTAACCTTTTTGGTCACTATGGGAAATTTATCATGGCCAATCCACCTAACCTGCACGTCTTTGGACTGTGGGAGGAAACCGGAGCACCAGGAGGAAACCCACGCAGACACGGGGAGAACGTGCAGACTCCGCACAGACAGTGACCCAGCGGGGAATCGAATCTGGGACCCTGGCGCTGTGAAGCCACAGTGCTATCCACTTGTGCTACCGTGCTGCCCAGTGAATCAGAAGCCAGCGGGAATTGGAATTGCTCTGAATTCACGTGAACAGAGTGCTGGCCTATTTGCATGTCCTGACTTGCTTTCCGAATAGCATCCCCAATGGGAACACTAAACGCATGCAATTCATTCCCGACGCCAAAACGCAGTCTCTCAAATGTAGAATTCCCGCCTTTCACTCAAGAGGGTCAAAGGCGTAATTCTCATTTCATCACAGTGACAACTTTAAATGACTGCCTCTCTTGCTTGTCTGACGATCCCAGTGTTTCTTTGTAATTCTATACTGAAGTCACTTTCTGCATTACAACATTTAATGTTTGAACTGGCAATTTGATTATTTTTTTCACCAATATCCACTATCCTCCAAAATATCTACAATCCCACAGGGTGTTTGTAACATATCAAAGAAAGTTAGAAACACGATTGTTTTTCTCAGTCTCATCAGCAGTCACCTTTTACCAACAATCTTGTAAAAGCATTGGAATTTTTCTCCACACTCTGTACCAGTTTGTTACTGCGATCCCACCTATGTTTGCTGTGATTCTCTCCAGTGACAAATGCCTTTTATGCATTAGAGCAGTTGCTTTATTTCCAAGAGTTTTCAAAATGTGTCATTTTAATAAGTCTAATCAATTCGATGGTGATGGGAATGCTAAAAGGGTTAAGGTACACTGGACTGGGAAATTGCAATTAATATCAAGTGTGAAAATCAGTCAAATGAAATAAAGTTAAAAATAGACTCAGCAAAGATACTTAAAATTAACTCGAAGCAATGCTCTCTTACAATTTGTACATGACCAGCTCTAACTCTTTAAATTATGTTTCCGTATTAAAGAAAGCATATAGGCACAGTAAGGATGTGGATTCTCAGTCTGGAGAGACTGGGCCCACCAAATACCAGTTATGCATAAGAGACTGAGCAAGTGACTAATCCAAGCTTGTGTTCTGCCCTGCACAAATGGGAGCATGTTTAATAGGCAAAATTGAAAAGGAAACATTTGCAGCGCTATAGTGAGTTGCATGAATTGGATAGTTCTTTCAAAGAGTTGACAGACACAATGGACTGAACCACATCGTATTCTAAGATTTCATAATAATAGTCTCTTCAAGAAAGGCATTTTATATTAGGAGTGATTTCCTCTGTAACACATTTGCTTCTTCCCTTTAAAGATAAAACAATCGTTAATTTTTTCATGTGTATTACAACAACTGCCATTTGTACAGCTCCTTGAACACAGAAAACTATCAGAAGGAGCTGCATCAGCACAAAAGGGAAATTAATGTTCTGCAAGAGAAGACAATATTAGAAAGAGAGACCACAAACTTGTTCTGAGAAGAGTCATGAATATGGAGGGGCAGAAGAGTGAGTTACATAGCATGGGCCCAGATAGCGGGCAGCGTGGCCATGAATGCTGTGCTAAAGAAAAACAATACACAGCAATTCCAGAGTCAGAGGAACAGAGAGTTGAAGGTTGGACTGTAGTCAGAAAACCTTTGGACTAATCAAGCCCAGAAGTAGGGGCGGGATTCTCTAATCCCGTGGTAAGTGCCCACACCACCGTAAACGGCGTCATGTTTTACGATGGCGTGAACGGGCCGATCCGACGACTAATTCAGGCCTGCGAAGGGGCCAGCAAGAAGTGCGGGAGGGCATGGCGCCAGACCGGTGTCATTCACTCGACGCCCCGATGACACGGCACTGCATGGCATAAAATGTGCACGAGCGGCGCACAGCCCTAAGACTGGCGAGATGGACGCCCCCCGCCGTGCCGCACCGAGGTTCAGGGACCGTGACCTCGAGACGCTGATGGACGCGGTCAAGGAGAGGAGGGCGATCCTGTGCCGTAGATGTGGCCACCAGCACCCGACCAGCATAGTTGGCAGAATTGCCGTGAGGTGGGCAATGCTGTTAGCGCGGTGGGGCACACTCCACGGACTGGCGGGCAGTGCCACAAGAAGATGCACGACCTGACGAGGGCAGCCAGCGTGAGTACAGCGAGATGTGTCCCTGGCACCACCAAACCCCTACCACCCACACATGACAGTAACACCCGCCCTGCCCCAAAGGAGGGGTGCCAAACCCCCCCACCAGACCCACATGGGCTGCACACACCCCTGAGAGCCGCCGTGGCCGGGTGCGCAGTGCTCCCATGCCATCATCTAGCCAACATCTGCGCGGGATTCTGCGGACCGCCTCACTCTGATGCTTTGCCACCCCCCCCCCAGGAGAAGACCGCCCACAACCACAGGGAGCGTGCGAGAACTGGAGGGGGTTCACCTGTACTGCACCCCCTCATATTACACGAGCAGAGGGCACTGGACCTCGCTGGTGGAACCAGGGACCAGGAGGCTGCCCCTTGCCCGATCGGAAGCACACCAGCAAGTGAGACTCCCCTGCCTGGCTCCACCCCCTCACCCCATTCCCCCCCACTCCACCCTCTCACCCCATTCCCCCCACCACTACACCCCTCCCCCCATCACCCCACACCCCCTCCATCCCCGCACTCCGTTCCTCCCCCACTCCACCCCCTCACCCCATTCCCCCCACCCCATTCCCTCACCTCATTCACCCCGCACTCCAACCCCTCACCCCTCCCCCCCCTCACTCCATTCCTCCACCCCCTCACCCCATTTCCCCCACTCCATCCCCTCACCACTACACCCCCTTACCTCATTCACCCCGCACTCCAACCCCTCACCCCCTCACTCTATTTCCCCCCAACACTACACCAACTCCCCCATAACCCCACACCCCCTCACCTCATTCTCCCCCACTCCACCCCCTCACCCCATCATCCCACACCCTCTCCATTCCTCCTCCACCCCCTCACCCCATTCCTCCCCCACTCCACCCCCTCACCCCATTCCTCCCCCACTCCACCCCCTCACCCCATTCCCCCCACTCCACCCCCGCACCACTACACCTCCTTACCTCATTCACCCCACACTCCAACCCCTCACCACTACACCCCCTTACCCCATTTACCCCCACCACTACACCCCCTCCCCCCATCATCCCACACTCCCTCCACCCCCTCACTCTATTCCCCCCCACTACTACACCACCTCCCCCCATCATCCCACACCCCTTCCGCCCCCTCACCTCATCCCCCCCCCCCCACTCCACCTCCTCGCCCCATTCCCCCCCCCCCACCATGACACCCCCCTCTCCCATCACCCCACACACCCTCACCCCAGTCCGCTTGTCTATCGATACATGCTGTATTGTGTCTTCCAGGAACTGCCGCCGATCATCCCGGCCCGTCTGGCGCTCCTCGCCCACGACAAGTGCCAGGTCCAGGTGCCCTAGGGACGCATGCCACGGCGGGGAGGGCAGATGGCAAGGAAGGCCTTCCTCCGTCACTGGGACACAGGAACTGGACGCACAGAGGGCTGAGATTTAGGACAGTGATGATCAGAGGATGGACCCAGGACAGCAACCGCCAGGAAACAGAGTCGATGGACACTGACGTGCACGACAGCCAGGACAGTGACGCACAGACAGATGACGGACAGACCGGACAGTGCACCTCAGATGGGGGCGACACAAAAAACAGGGCTCCACACAGGAGCCCCCAGACTTTGGGTCCAATGAGAACATAGACTTGGCGTCACTGCAGTCACCCCCCCCCCCCCCCCCCCCCCCTCCCCTCCCCCCCCCCTCACCATCGCAGAGATTCGCACCTTGGTTGGGCATTTTAGCGATGAGGCTTCTGGGACACTGACTGGTGCGCACCGCCCAGCCGTACCGGTACAGCAGGTGGAGGTAGGAGCAGCCGAGGGGCCAGATTGGTCGGAGGGCAGACCGGCCCCAACAACCAGCTGCCGCCTAGACGGTCGTGAGTTCCTGGACTTTCCAAACCCACCCATAGACCCGATGCAGTTAGAAACCCAGGGAGTACACAACAGGAGGACGGCCAGCTTCCAGCAGCTGCAGACGCAGGTGGAGGAGTCCATTCGTGTCCAGTAGCAGGGAGTGGTACTGGTCATGGCTGCCACCCAGGCCGACACCACACGGGTGGCGTCCGCGATGGAGGCAATGGGTGCAACGGTTTCGGCCATGGGTCAGGTTATGCAAGGTGTGGGGCTTCATGTGCACGCATCATCCATGGCCCAGGACAGAGCTGCCCACTCACAGGCAGCCGTGTGCCAGAGCCAGCTGGACATCTCAGCCGCCCTACGCAGTCTGGCCGAGTCTCAGCAGGCCATCGCTGAGAGCATCGGTGGCATTGCCCAGGCGATGGCTCAGTCTCAACAGGCCATCGCTGAGAGCATTGGCGGCCTCGCCCACATGCTGAATGCATCGCAGAGGCCCAGAGGGAGGTGGCGCAGACCCCGACAGGGATGGCCCACTCCGAGCTCCATCGTTGCTAACATTCAGATCATGGTCGATACCACAGCGGGCCTCCATGACTGGCAGCGCCAGGTGTTGGTGGTGCCTCGGGGCTTGTCTCTGTTCGCACCCCCCGTCTCATAGAGAAGCCCGGGGGCCACCGGGCACCCAGAGGGAGGAGGTGGTCCTGGGGCCCATCCCGGTGACTCCTGCAAGGGAAGTCCAGGAACACCATGGTTCCTCGGACTCCCCCCGTTCCATCCCTGGTACATCTAGTGGGCAGCGGGCAGAACAGGGTGGCACCAAGCCATCCAGCACGCCCAGGGAGCAGCCTGGCCCATCCAAGCTGGGCCGCCCCAGGAAATGCGCACCAATGGAGAGCCAAGTTGCAGGGCAGGAGACTCAGCAGTCCGCCTCCACTCTTGCTGTACCATCTGGGGAAACACCGAGACGTAGTGGTAGGGCCCGTAAGGCCAAGACGTTTGACACCTAGTAAGTTGTCACGGGTGCAGGTCACAGTATTGTTATAGGGGCTAGGGCACTTGTATGTGAATGTCATGATTAAACTCACTCTTACACCAATGCAAGATGCTTCTGTTCTTTGTCCGGTGCCTGCGGGGTGGTGAAGAGGACTGAGTGGCACTGTGCTCGAAGGTCAGTGGAAGCCGCCAGCTACTCAACATGTGATGGAGTGTCAGTAACGCATACAGGAACCACCCAGGTGGAGGGTGAAGCTGTGGCCATGAGTCAGATATTGGCTAACGATTTGGAGCTCTCAGCATATCGTAGAGCGGGTTGTCATCATTCACCATGGCATTGAACACACCTGCTTCCACAGGCAATCGTGTGAGACCAGCCTGTTGTGCTGCAGTTGGAGGGTGCTGTGCATGTGGTGGTGTGGGAGGTAAGGTTGTCGGGTGGGGTGGGGTGGCGCCAGTGCCCCTGCTCACGTACCAGTCCACGATGTCATACAGGGCGTCAGTCACTGCACGGATGCACCTGTGCATTGATGGCTGGGAGATGCTGGACATGTCCCCACTCGGCGACTGGAACGACCTGTCACATAAAGGTTCAGGGCTACCGTTACCTTGACGGCCACCGGGAGAGCGTACCTCACCCAGTCCCATGCGGTGCCAGGTGTGCCATCAGGTGGCAGATATGGGCAACTGTTTCCCGACTCATCCGGAGTCTCCTCCTGCATGCCCTGTCCGGCAGGACATGCGGAGCGGTAGACATGTGGCCTCATGGAGCGCCTCCGGCACCTTGGCACCACCACCACCTGCTCCTCCTCCTCCTCCCCCTGCTCCTCATCCACATCGGTATCGTCATCCTTTGCAGCCCCCTCGTTCTTCTGGTCATCGTCCACCTCCGCCTCCTCCTGCACCCGTCAGGCGGGCGGCCCTGCAGCCTGAGCGGGTGTCACCTGGCCTGCTGCAGCCCGTCCCTCAGCTGCAGCCGGTCCCTGCTGCAGCCCATCCCTCTGATGTAGCCGCTGCTGCCGCAGCCGCTCTGAGCTGCCTGCACCGACGCTGCCACAGGGCCACATGCAGGGCATCGGCTCCCGCCACTGCGCCCAACATCACTGGCTGGTGCCCAAACATTATGATCTGCAGGGGATGGGGGGTATACAACATATTTAGGGATAGCACATGGTCCCCTTTACAGCCACGTGCCATGGGTTACATGTCTGCCCCGGTTGGCTGATTGCACCACAGCCACGCATGCACCCAGACCCCTGCCCACACCCTCCGTGCTCCGCCCAGCATTGCTCGTCCCTCTTGATAGCGCCATCATTGCTTGGCTATGCCCTCACGGGGGACTGCCATGGGTGCGGACCCGCCCCTTCCCGCCGATAGTTGCCGGCTGCTGGGAGGTCTGCCCCTGGGGTGTCCGGCACCAATGGGTAAGGACCGGGGCTGTGTGGGCAGCCAGCGCCCGGGGCCGGTGCACATCAGCCTGGCCGCCGTGGTTTTGGTAACGCCCTGCCCTGGCAGGCCGGCATGTCGTCTCCATGCCCCCCCACCACCGAGGCCCCCTCCCCAACCCCCCACCCCGAACATGGAAGCACCCTCCCCACACCCCCCCCCCAACATGCAGGACGCCCCCGAACATGGAGGCCCCCCCCGCCCTCACCCCCAGCCCCAGCCGACCCGAGAGACTCAGAAGCACAATACGCCAGCTGCTCACTTCTTCCTCTCCCGCTGGCTGACTATTTTTATTTGCATGTGTGAACGGCGCTGGCGTGGGACTTCGGCCCATCCGGGCCGCAGAATCCACGGGAGCCCAGAGAAGGACTTGCCCCCTCGGCCAATTCTCCGGGTGGCGCGGCGCCGTTCACAATGACGCCGTTCACGCCGGTTGAGAGAATGGCAGAAGGCCGTCGCGTAAAAAAACCAGCCGATCGCCAATTCTCTGTCCTGGCATGGTCTGAGGGGATCCTGCCCTAGGGCGTTTCAGAAGCAGATGAGTCATGGTTGGGCAGGTGGGGACAATGTTAATGGCTGGAGTGAACAGATACACCAAGCAGGGCCCCAAAATACTACCTGTGCATGCATGTTTTTCCCTCTAACTTTCTTCCCTGTTCCCAGGACGGTGATTCATGCTGCTTTATATATCATAGTTATGAAATTTACTCCCAAACATGTTTGCAGTGATTATAGCTTTTAGCACTTTCAAGAGAATTGCATCAATATTGATTAAACTCTCCATCATCAGGTACAAAGCAAATTAATGTGTTTTTTTCTCTTTGAATCGCAAGATGCTTTGACGATAACAAAACTTTAACTTTAGTTATATAATCTACCTATGCACATGTCTGTCCTGACAACATTGGTTTGGGCTGGTTTAGCTCACTGAGCTAAATTGCTGGCTTTGAAAGCAGACCAAGCAGGCCAGCAGCACGGTTGATTCCCGTACCAGCCTCCCTGGACAGGCGCTGGAATGTGGCGACTAGGGACTTTTCACAGTAACTTCATTGAAACCTACTCGTGACAATAAGCGATTTTCATTTCATTTTTTTCCATTTCATTGGTAGGACAGTCCACTGCACAGTATATGAGGAGATGCAGGCCTGTCTTCACACTGGGGACACTCTCCATCATGCCATGGCCCAACCTCATGGTGCTAATAGCAATAGATTCAGAACAGATATGGCAGTTCACTCACTCAGTCATTTCTCCACCATCATCAAGTCGGATACCCAATTCTGGTTCAAAGAGGAGTGCAGAAGTATGATCTGTAATACTCTGCCGCAAGGTTAGTGGAGGCAGATTCAACAAGGAAAATATTTGAAGGGAAAACAATTGCAGGGTTATAGAGAAAGAACAGGGCAATTGGTCGAGCTGGATTGCACTTGCAGAGAATAGGCTTGATAGGCTGAATGACCTGCTTCTGTGCTGAAGCATTCTATGATAGGTCATCGATGAAGCAGCTTGAAGGTAGCCCTGCTGCAGACTCTGTCCTGAGGAAATCCTGCACTATTATCCTGGGGCTGAAAAGACTGGCATGCAGCAACCAGAGTAATAGTCCTTTGTTCCAGATAAGGTGCCAGCTTATAGGGAACTTGGAGATCTTGTGGTACAGTGCCCTTCCTCTGAGCCAGAAGCTCCAGGTCCCACTCTCAGACTTGTTGGCCACAGAAGAAGCACTCATGATGCAGCTCAACGGACTCATAATCAATCGGGAATCCTTCCACCACTTCCCTACTACCACAAAGGGGAAAATATTGAGTGAGATACGCTCAGAAACTGGAAAGCTTTCCCCGCCCCGATCACTTTCAATTTCAGCATTTCCAGATGTCATTAGTGCCACACTCGGTCGGATGCTGCTTTGAATCATAGAATCTCTACAGTGCAGAAGGAGGCCATTCAGCCCATCAAATCTGCACCGAGCCTCTGAAAGAGTACCCTACCCAGGCCCAATCCTCCGCATTATCCCTGTAACCCCAGCTAACTCTTGGACAATAAGGGCAATAAGGGACAATTTAGTTGGTCAATTTACCTAACCTGCACATCTCTGGACTGTGGGAGGAAACCGGAACACTCAGAGGAAACCCACGCAGATACGGGAAGAATGTGCAAACTCCACACAGACAATGACCCGAGGTCGGAATCGAACCCGGGTCCCTGGTGCTGTGAGGCAGCAAAACTAACTACTGTGCTGCCCATAATGCTAAGGAAAGTCACTCTCACTTCAGATTCCAGCTGGATATGAATCATTCCAGCAGAATTCAAATTGACCATCAGTAAGCAAGTTATTGTGAGTAGTTTAAGTGGATGACACTGTTGATGATATCTTCCATCACTTGACTGATAATTGGTAGTATATTAATGCCGCAGTATTTGGCTGAGATGAATTTATCCTGCTTTTAATGAGCAGGACCTGACTGGGCATTTTGCACATTGTTGGGTAGATGCCAATGTTGTAGCCAAATTGAAAAAGTTTAGTTAGGCTCATGGCAAGTACCTGGGCACCACAGGACTTTCAGCACTACAACTAGAATGTTGTCAGAGCCTACTACCTGTTTAGTGCACCAAACCATTTCCTGATGTCACATGGAGCGTATCGGATTTCCTAAACACTGGCATCTCTGATGCTGGGGATTGCAGGAGGAGGCTAAGTAAAATCATCCACCAGCACTTCTAACATAGATGGTTATAAACACTTCAGTCTTGTCTTTTGCATTTATGTGCTGGGTTCCACCATTGTTGAGAATAAGGTGGCCCAGGATGCGTTTCCTGATCTTCATTTGCTGAACTGCCCACTTAATATTGACTGGATTCTTGCCCGATTCATCACTTGCGGGGTCACTTTGCAGTGTCTATGTGCACCGATGCTGCTGTTGGCCATAAATGTAATCCTGCATTGTCACCACCAATTTTTAGGCATGCCTGGTGCTGCCCCTAGGATTCGCCCCAAATGTTCCTCACTGAACCAGTGTTCGTTCTTGAATTGATAGTAATAATTGATTGAGAGACCTGATAGGCCATGAGGGTTACAGATTCTGGTAGAATACCACTTCTGCTGATGGCCCACAGTGCTTCATGGATGCCCAGTTTTGAGCTACCAGACCTCTTCTGAATTTATTCCATTTCGCACAGTGCTAGTGTTACACAACATAATGGAGTGTCTACAGTCTGAAGATGGGACTTGGTTTCAACAAGGTCTGTATGGTGGTCAATATTGTCACGGACAGATGCATCTGTGAAAGTTAGAGGGCACGATCTAACGGAAAAGTTTCTGTGTGTCACTTGTGGCGAGTTTTGTTGGAAGTTTCACCCCAGTTCTATTGGCGAGTTCCCCACCACTATCTAACCACACTTAGTCACTTTTGTGGGTTATGGGGAGTTTCTGCCCAGTCAAGTCCACACTTCGAATTATTTTCATCATTGGGGAGCTGAACTCACTGGCCAATCCGGCTCCTCAGAGATCGGGCCACCATTTTGAAAGGATGCCCTGATCTCTAAGTGGGCTTTTCTATGCTCACACCAACCACTCATGGGCAATGTCACTCCACCCCCCTCCCCACTGCTTCCCCTCCCCCACCACTCCACAAGTGATATCCCACTATGGGGTCGCTGAAGGCCCCCCCCTTTCTGCCGTCCCACCCTGATCTCTAAGTGGGCTTGTCGATGCCCACACCACCCACGCATGGTGAATGTCACAGCCCCAACACCCCCTCTCCCCCCCGCAAATGATGACATCCCGCTATGGGGTCGCTGAGGAACCCTCCTTCTGAGGCCTTCCCACACCCCCTTTTGGGTCCCCCCTTCCAGGACCCCCACCCTTCACCCCCCCTCCAACCTTCTGGATGCTCCTTCGTACACACCCTGCACTCCCCCACCCTTCATGCACCCCCTCCACCCTCCTTTCACAGGCATGGCCCCCTCAGGCCCTGAGCCTTGGCCACACCTATGTAGCAACGTGTCAGTGCTCCTGCCAGGTTTGCAGTGCACCTGGGCACGATGGCAGTGCCATGGTGGCAGCACCAAGTTGCCCACATTCAAGGGGGCGGGCCAGAGTGCCACCCTGCCCAGGCACCTCCAATGGCGAGAGAGAGCACCCAGGTGCCGTCCCACCTGGTCCACGTTTGTGTGGACCAGCACTGAATGATGCCTGGCTGTGGACTCCCTGGAGTGGCCAGTAGATGCTGCAGCCTGATAGGTCCCGGGAGCCCAATAGATCCTCGGTCAGCATGCCTTAGCGGTTTTAAACTTACTGAGGTATGTGGGGCTTGGTCCCACCCATTGTGGGGGGTCCTGATCGCGACGCCTCGTGAGACCTGGGTAGATCTTGCGAGGCGTACTGGCTGTCAGGAAAGCCACAGGAGGCCCCTCCCAGTAGTGTCGCACTCCCATTCGGGCGCAACGAGACCAGTAGAGCATGCCGAGAGAATGCCGATGTACAGGGGAAGTAGGATTTTCCCTCTTGTTGGATATCTCACCACCTGTCACAAGCCCAGTCTGGCAGTTACTTCCTTCAGGACCAAATCAGTCATGCTACCGAGCATCCAACTAGCGTGCACTCTGTGTCCTTATTACCCTCAGTGCCTCTTCAAAGTGGGGTTCACTAATGTAGAAATTCGGAGACATCAGCTGAGAAATGGTGGTCGGTGGTAATGAGCAGGTGGTTACTTACCCATGTTGAGGCTGTGCCATGACTATTCATGGTGTCTAGATACAATGTGAAAAATCCCAGGGCCTTCCCTCCCCACTGTACCATCACTTTACCATCACCTCTGGTGCTTCGGTTTTGCCATTAGAAGAGGACATGTTGAGAAATAGTCATGGGGGGGGGGTCTGGGACATTAGCTGAAGGTTTGATTTCATGAAACCTTTTTGCTTTATTAGTCTGTGGGACAGCTCTTTCAATTTTGGCACGTGTCCCATTTGATATTTAGCAGGATTCTTCAAAGTCAGCTCAGCTGGCTGTGCCTTTGTAGAGTCCAGTGCCTCGGCCAATGCCAGGTCACCATCCTGTCGGAACATCTTTGTGAGAGTATAATGCACAGACGATAGCAGTTCATGTTCAAGGTGCATCACTCACATCTCAGCAGCAAATAGGAATGTGGAGTAAATATTGTGTTTGACAGTGATGAGAATAAATATAAAAATATAATTTTTTTTAAATGCTGTAAATGGTCATGGCATATCAGTTCTGTGGCACCATTTGGTCTGCAAAGACCACTGCATTCAAATATTTTTAAAGTTTATTCCAATCATTATGCACAAAACCCTCTTCCAGTAAAAAAAACTTTATATTTTATTCAATGACTTCAGCCAAATTCCAAATCATGCGACTGGGGAGCAGTGGCATAGTGGTAACGTCACCAGACTAGTGATCCAGTGACCCAGGGTAATGCTCTGAGGACCTGGATAGAAGGTGGCATTTGAATTCAATAAAATCTGGAATTAAAAGTCTAATGACGAAACCATTGTCAGTGTTGTTGGAAACCCATCTGGTACACTAATGGAAATTACCTGGCCTGGCCTACACGTGATGCCCCAGCAAGTTACTAAGTTGCACCAAACTAATTTTAAAAATCAATAAATAATGAAACCAGACAGGCCTTCTGGCATTGACCAACCCTGCAAAATCTTTCTCACTAACATCTGGGGGCTTGTGTCAAAATTGGGAGAGCCGTTTCACAGACTACTCAAGCAACAGCTTGATATAGTCATGTCAACGGAATCATAACATTAAAGATAATGTGCAAGACACCACTATCACCATCCCAACAGAGGTAGGAGGGGCACGGGGAAACAGTCGGCAGGGAGTTGCTTTGGCAGTTCCCAACATCAACTCTCGAACCCAGGAAGTCATGGCATCAGGTCAAACAATGGCAAGGAAACCTCATGCTGATTAACACACACTGCCCCTTTTAGCTGATGAAAGAACATGTTGAACACCATTTGGAGAAACACTGAGGGTGACAAGGACGCAAAATGTACTCTAGGTGGGAGACTTCAGGACCAAGAGTATCTTGATAGCACCACTACAGAGCAGTCAAGTGGCCAAGTTATACTAGAGTGGTTCTGCTGAAGGTAGTGAGGGAACCAACAAGAGGAAAAACATACTTGACCTCAACCTCACTAACCTGCCTTTCGCAGATATATCTGTCCATGACAGTATTAGTCAAAGTGACCACCATCACTACCATTATGCTAAATGGGATAAATTTAAAACAGATCAAGCAATTCAAAATTGGGCAACCACAGGGCACTGTGGGCCATCAGCAGAATTCTACAGACCAAAATCTGTAACCTCATAGCCCAGCAGATCTCTACCTTTACTATTACCATCAAGCCAAGAGGTCAACCCTGCTTCATTGAAGAGTGCCAGATCATGCCAGCAGCAGCAGCGCTGGGCATACCTAAAAATGAGGTGTCAAGCTGGTAAAGCTACAACGTGGGACTACTTGCATGGCAAGCAACAGATAAGGTTTAAGCTCTGTAGTCCCCCCATATCAAGTTGTGAATGGTGGTCGACAATTAAACAGCTCACTGGAGGGGATTCCACAAATATCCACATCCTCAATGGTGGGAGATCCCAGCGCATCAATGCAAAACACAACGCTGAAGCATTTGCAAGAATCTTCAGCCAGAAATGCTGATCCATCTTGGCCTCTCCCGGGTTTGCCAGAATTACAGATGCCAAGCTTCAGACAATTAAATTCACTCCATGTGATATCAAGAAATGGTTGAAGGCACTGGGCACTGCATGGGCCCTGACAATATTCCTGCAATAGTACTGAAAATGTGTTCAAAGGAAGATGATTGTGGTGGTTGGAGGTCAATCATCTCAGCTCCACATCACTGCAGGAGTTCCTCAGGGTTGTGTCCTAGGCTGAACCATCTTCAGTTGCTTCATCAATGACTTTCCTTCCATCATTTGGTCAGAAGTGGGATCTTCACTGGTGACCGCTCAAAGGTCACCGGATTCATTACTCCTCAGGTACTAAGTCCTTAAGTCCATGTCCAAATGCAGCAAGAGTTGGACAATACCCACTCTTGGGCTGCTGAGTGATAAAGTAGGACAAAGCAGCCAGCTTGATTGGCACCCATGTATAAACATTTACCTCCTCCAGCACTGAAGCACAGTAGTAGCAGTGGGTACCATCTACAATCTACAAGATGCCAAACAGGAATTTACAAAACCTTCTTAAGGCAGCACGTTCCAAAACCCTGACCACAATCATCTGGAAGGACAACGGCAGCAGATACATGGGAACACCATCACCTGGAAGTTCCCCTCCAAGCCACTCGCCATCTTGTCTTGCAAATATATCGTTGTTCCTTAACTGTTGCTGGGTCAAAATCCTGAAACTACCTCCCTAAAATCACTGTGGGTGTACCTACACCACATGGACTTCAGCGGTTCAAGAAGGTAGCTCACCACCATCTTTGCCAGTGCAATTAGTGATGGGCAATGATTGCTGGCCTCGCCAGCGAAGCCCACATACTTTAACTGAATACAAAAACACTGAGGCCTTTCAATGACAGAAAGAGATGAATTACAAGTCAAAGTCTAGTAGCTCACATGGTACTCTTCTTTATTAAAAATAGCTGGACATAATGCCACATGCCAACAGGAATTTAAATAACTGGTGTAAACAGGACAAAATCCTGGTAGAACTGGGTTTCAAATCATACTGAAGGTGGAAATTGGACTTTATATTCTCCCCCAATGTAAAAATTTGGGGTCTTAAGTTCAAATAATCTGAACATGGAGTTTTGTGTTGTTGTTCAGAGCAGTAGTTTAACAGATTTATATGGCATTCTTCTGTCCATGATTTCAACTGTGGAAGAATGCATTTCTTTCAAATGGGCCTATGCCTCATTCAGAAAATGCAATAAATACTGTTAAAAACTTGTACAAAACAATCAGAAAAGACTAATTTCTTCAAACTAAAGCAATTTAACCAATAATTAATAATTCTACCATAATATTTGGGGCAGCACGGTAGCATTAGGGGCAGCACGGTAGCATGGTGGTTAACATAAATGCTTCACAGCTCCAGGGTCCCAGGTTCAGTTCCCGGCTGGGTCACTGTCTGTGCGGAGTCTGCACGTCCTCCCCGTGTGTGCGTGGGTTTCCTCCGGGTGCTCCGGTTTCCTCCCACAGTCCAAAGATGTGCGGGTTAGGTGGATTGGCCATGCTAAATTGCCCGTAGTGTCCTAAAAAGTAAGGTTAAGGGGGGGGGGTTGTTGGGTTACGGGTATAGGGTAGATACGTGGGTTTCAGTAGGGTGATCATTGCTCGGCACAACATCGAGGGCCGAAGGGCCTGTTCTGTGCTGTACTGTTCTATGTTCTATAGGAGGCGCCCAGAATCATAACCAGAAGTGCCAGGGCACCGCCCTGCCCAATGGACATGCAGCTGGGGGCCTCTGATTCCCTTGGAGACCTCCACAAGTGCCATTCCATCCAGCCCCTGTTTATGGGGTCAGTCCCAAATGGCGCTCGCCCAAGGTCTCTAAGGCAGAGGGATTGAATCCCAAAGCCTCAGGTACTTTGGGAATCTGCACATTAGTATGAAGCTTACTGCCTCGCCCTGATATGCAAATTTGCCAAAAAAGGGACCCCAGACATTGTGGGCGGGATTCACCTTGCAACATCTCGCGAAATTGACTTGCATTTTATGAGGCTGTGCGGGCACGCTAGAACCCGGGAGCGGGGTCTCCCAGCTTACAACAGCCACGCTGCACCGCGGTGAGCTGCTTTTCCAGTACAGCCAGGCCATAGGATTGCGCCTTACATCTTGTTGATAGAGTCATCACTCCCAAGTTCTTTTTACGTTTCCAATACATCCAAGCTGATTGGGTGGTTACTTTGTTTTGCAATAAGACACTATGAGGCGTACAGCAGGTTCTCCCACCAGCTTCAGACCAGCCTTTCACTCATTTTGGTTAACGTCTCTCAGTGAACTGCAAACCACACGAGGTCCAAACTACAACTTCAAAACCTTGCTCAGTGAACACCCAGTTAAGTTGAAACCCGAGAGCCTTTCTAAGCTCCAACCATCTCCTTGGTGACATTGTCTGCTCCAGGCTATCCTCAAACCCATCTTTAAGCTAATTATCCATCAATTACAAGTTCTCCAGCGAAGTAAGCCCACCTTCTGTTTTGTAGCTCCATCTCTACTACTTTAACTGAATTACCACACGTGGGTAACCTTCTAAACTGTAATTTATTTCAGTGATCATCATTTCCCTTTATTATAATATTATTCCCAGAACTAAACATCATCTCTCCATTGACATGAATTTTCAGCAGCCCCTGGATTGAATTCTAGCCTATACTTTTAACATAAGCGGCAATAATTTATGACAGTGGCTGGAATTTTACACCCCATTCGCCAAAAGCAAGCTGGTAGGCAGGGGCTTAAAATTGGGTGGCATGGCAGCAGGTCTCATACCCGTCACCTAAAGGCTTCTCTTGGTATTTTACCAGAAATGGACTTGGCATCAGGTGACCTGCCCAATCTTGCGCCAACTGAAGTCCATAAGGAGACGATTAATGGTTAAGGGCCTCCTCCTGCCATTGCTGGTATTTTACCAGCAGCAAGGGTGAACACACCACGTGGTGAGGCCATCAGTTAAAGCTTGACGAGCTGCCTGCGGGTTTTGGGTGGGGGCCTGTTCGAATGCTTGTGCCCAACAGAGGGAATCCCGCCACCTCTTGATTGCAGACCTCGCTTCCCTCGCCAGAGCCTGCCTTACTGACCTCAGCAGAACCGCTCCATCTCATCACTCAATCCAGCCTCTTGCAAGACTCCTTGTGGGGTTCTGGCTACAGTCCCAGGAGTGGCCACTGCTCCCAGTGGCACTGCTAGAACAGGAGGTGGAGGACAGTCTGATTGGCCAGCAGCACTGGATGGCAAGACATCCTCCCAGCGGCGGGCCAAGGCCACAATCCAAACATTAATGAAGTCCAATAATGGCTTCCCAGCCCTGCAAAGACAGACTCACGCCCTCATTTTCTGCCAGTGAAGCGGGGCAAATGCCTCCGTGGAAAATCCATCCAGTATTTCTCGAAGATGAGAAATATTTTCAGCACAATGCAATAATTGCCACATTGGTTTCACACAATATATTCCCATTTCAAGCACTGAACTTGTTCTTATGCTTCTGCCCTCGCAGCATTCCTTGACCTAATTGGTACAAAGCAGAAGGCAGAAAATTGCTTCAAACTTGCCCATTTTCCTTCCAGCACAAGGACATCCAAAATCTATTATGCCCGGCTCTGCTCCCATACCGTGCACATGATTCTGTGAATTATGACACCCACAACAGGCAGGCAACTGATCACACTGTAGATAGAAGTTAGTTTTTAAACTTAGCCTACATTCCTACAGCATATGGACAGCAGATTGAAGAAGAATAATATTTTTGCATATGTCAATAATGTGCCTTTTTTCTGATAGGTCTCATAGCTAGATATGTCAGCATGAACTTTTGAAATCACATTCTACAATGAGCACAAACTATTGCCATTCTGTGGCAGAAAATGAAAATGTAAGTCAGCCAAAATAGTAAAAAGTTGTAAATGAAAACTCAAGGATATTGAATACCTGAGAACTTGGGGAAAAACAGTGAATCAGTTTTTGAGCAAGTCAAGTCACAGCTGCCACAGGAAATGCATTTGTACATTAAATATTTCAACAATGATTTTTCATCAAATACTTCACCCAAACCAATATCCAAAATTGTTAACCAAAAACATTCCATTGCAGGCAATACTGCTCTATTTCCATATGGTCTGCTTCCACGAATGCTCGCTACTTTCACCAAAAGGTCCACTGACACCATGGGCGTGATCTACTGACTGTTCACGCCAGCGGGATATTCCGGTCCCATGCAGGCGATATGGGGTGCAGTCACAGGGAAATTCTGTTAACAATGGCAGGGTCAGTAAATCTCGTTGGCGGGTCACCTCCACTGCCGAAAACACGCGGCGGGTTGGTTGGTAAATCCCGCCCCATATTTCATCAGTTTCCAGTACACATTGGGAAAATTTGTGAGACTTCACACATTTGCAAACTGTGTGTATATATTAATAGTTTATAAGATTTATGTCTCGAGATATAATTAATATATAGATAGTGTGTATATATGTTATATTGGGTGAGCGGACACAACAAAAATGTAATCCTTGGAATGCAAGCAGAGATTAAAACCTGAAATAAAATCACAATTTTCTCAGTGCTGCTTGTAACATTTTCACTTATTTTGGAAAATAATAGTAATAATCGCTTATTGTCACAAGTAGGCTTCAGTGAAATTACTGCAAAAAGCCCCTTGTCACCACATTCTGGCGCCTGTTCGGGCAGACCGGTACGGGAATTGAACCCGCACTGCTGGCCTTGTTCTGCATTGCAAGCCAGCTGTTTAGTCCACTGTGCTAAACCAGCCCCTAAAAGGCAAACTTTTAATAAGTTTCATTTTCAACACAGTGATTCCCCTACTAATCTCATGCCACTGAAACAAATTCCCCACATGGGAAACTTTCATCTAGAGAAAGCACACCACAGCGAAGTAATCTGGATGCAACAGTTTAACATGGAACTCTGTCCGGAACTTGGCAACAGATGAATGCCAGTCTTCTAAATTGATTGCAAAGTCCATGAGAGAAAAGACATGTCTGATATTTTTAAGTCAGATATTTCAGTTACATTTCACACCTCGATTTTTGAAATTATATTTTATAATATAATAAAGTGCACATTGTTAACTTCAAGGTTACTTTCATGGTGGGCATCGGCAAAAGATGCATTTAAGTGGGAAAAACTGCTTTGTGATAGCAGATTTATTAAGTACAAGAAATAATGAATGAATAGGCATTTGCCTTAGCATATGGCCTTTGGAACCAAAATTTCCCTAAATGGAAACTAAAAGCAGCAACCTCCTAGCATAATTATGGAAGATTAGGGTTAGAAAGGTCTAATTTTTAAAAACAATATTTCATTGGCAAGGCATTGATTTCAGAGGAAACAAGGCACTTTCCTGATTTGCAATAAAAGACTGTCATGCCACCCAATGTCCTTTGCCTCTGCTTGCTATTTTTTATTTGTCTCTTTTTACTCCATCATTTAATGCAAAATCATTCCTATTCTTTATTCCTTAATTTACCAATTTTTTGTTCTGAAGTTTGATGATTGCAACTGAAATTTATCACAAGAAAATAAACATTTGTAATTATAGTGTCACCCACTACCTGAGAGTAACCAGGTTTAAACATCTAAAAACGACTTTAAAAAAATATACAACTGTATTGACAATTATAGTTTTCCCTGATGCTAGTACAGTAATATCATGTACAGTAGTCAGTCACTTAGTAAGTTAAATGGAAAATATTATCCAGAAGTTCTTAAAATGTTATTAATAGAGTCCTTGTGACCAATAAAACCATCTTAATTTGTCGGCCAGTTTTGTAGGTGGGGTCCACTTCAGGCACCATGGTTTTAAATTAACAGCAACGTTCTTGGTAACTTGAGTTGCACTGAATATAATTTATTTTTAAAATTCTTTGACGTTTATATATATTTTAAAACACAGCTCAATTGCCATATTTCATAATATGTGAGAGCTTGAGTGAAAAGTCAACAAAAATACTTTTTGAAATGGATGTAATTTGCACCAGTATTGACAAAGGTGACCAGGTCAGAAACCAGATCATAATGCTTCCATGCATGGCTGAAGCAAATATTACCACCACTTTCAAAATGTTTCTGACACAGGCTTCATCACAGTTTTATGTCAATATGCATCTGACAGCCTACAAATTGGTGTTAACAATTCAGCAAAAAAATGAAAATCATTCAAGGTACAGGGTGTTTTCAAATCTACAAACAAAAAATGAAAATTCTTGTCTCATCAGAGAAATCTACAATTGTCAATACAGATTAGTCATATCCTTCAAATTCTTAAAATCAGATGACATGCTGCTCACATTTTTTGCAAACCAACAATTTTGTCTTGCATTATTGCTGTATCCCAAGAATGTGTATGCATTAATATATATTTAATAAATGATTTCTGCAGGAGCTCTTTGTAGTGGAGGTAGGAAGCAGAAAACTAAATGACTTGAACGGTTTCAAGCAGCATTTTTTAAAATGGTTTTCATCTCAAATTCGTTTCACCCCCATCCTCTTGACAGGTCTGTAAAAGATCACCCATGATCCCACTGGATGACAGAGAGGGTTTCAAGTGCAGTATCAGCTATGGCTCAGTTGGTAGCATACTTGCCTGAGTCAGAAAATAGTGAGCTCAAGTTACGCTCGAGCAATTGAGCTCACAAATCAAGAGTGCCTCTCCAGTGCAGTATGGAGGGAGTTCTACACTGTCTGAGATGCTATCTTCCAGCTGAGTTAAATTGTGACCATAGCTGTATTTTCAAGCGAACAAAACAAAATCCTATGGTACTATTCTGAAGAAAAGATGAGTTCTCTCTGGTGCCCTGGCCAGCATTTGTCTGTCAAACACATTGATATTTGTGGGAGCTTGCTGTGCAAAACTATTTCAACATTACAACACTGACTACAGATCAAAAGTACTTCATTGATTGTGCTTTGGGAAATCTTAAGGTTGTGATTGATGCTATTTAAACATAAGCCTTTCTGGCTCAAAGTGGCGAATGGCCTATTTCTGTTTTTATTATTTTTTTCAGAAGACCTCATATCAATTTTATGTCAATTGTATATGTAGTTCTTTAATTAAACGAATAAGAATATAGTTTTTAAAAACTAACTGGGGTCGGTTTAGCTCAGTTGACTGGACAGCTGGTCTGTGATGCAGAGCGAGGACAAAAGCGTGGGTTCAATTCCCATACTGGCTGAGGTTATTCATGAAGGTCTGCCTTCTCAATCTTGCCCTCGCTTGAGGTGTGATCATCCTCTGGTTAAATACCGGCCAGTCAGCTCTCTCTTTCCAAGGGCAAAGCAGCCTATGGTCATCTAGGACAATGGTGACTTTACTTTTTACTTTATTCTTTAACTCACTGATGGAAGGTGTAGAAGGGAAAGACCAAGTGCAGCAGTTTTATGATCACCGCCACTTCATAAAACATAATGGACTGAAGAGAGTTCTTAATTGTAATTTTTTTTTAATGGCAATATTAGTGTTCTTCTCACCACTGAGATAGTCAAGTTGGATCTCCCTCCTTGCTCGTCATTGATGAGCACAAACAGGTCAACTGGAAACAGCACATGATACAAAAGATCGGTGAGAGAGCCATTAGACATCAGTAAATCAAGCTAAAGGTTAAGAAATCTGAAGAGACTGGGTAGTACAAGAGCAATCCCTTACACTGGTCTGAGCCACCAATACTGCTAACGAATAACTGCATTTTACCTGAGGAGCATTCTCTGTCCTCAGGTAATGGTCATGAGACAGGTGACCAGAATGGAAAGACAAATGGTCAGTGCTGTACTGTTCTATGCTTCCTCCAGATCTTCCTGCACCTTTGTTTCTACAATTTGCCATCCGCCAGCCTTCTGACTGACAATTGCCCAAATTCCCCCAAATTTACAAATGACAGAATCGAAGCAGACCCCTACCATTCCTAAGTAAAGAGCACTAAAAAGTCCCACAAAAATTGGGCATTTGCTCAGTTCCTCTCGAGCTCCGCCACTTCTAATTTCTTACTAAGAAGCTTGTCACCGTTCTCTGGTTCCAGTTTAATTTCAAGCACTTCAATAAACCCACTGTTACACACAATTTTTCATACATTCTTTTATGCTAGAGTCAGAATTTCATTGTCAGTGGAAATACAGCAGCTAGTTATTCACTCTGATTTTCCCATCCTGTGCTGACAGATCTATCATGCTTTGAATCTGTACACTAGAAAATTTTAAATCATGGTTATTCGCCAAAGTTTTGTCGTGGGCCTCCACCTATCGAACTTCATTCTATTATTGTACCAACTTGACTCAGTTACAAGTACTCTCAGAATCACTAAATCAGAAGATTGTGAATTGAAGCCCTTTGCTTGTGCATATGTCCACAACATAAGCGGACAGATTCCCTGAGAATGCTGCTTTCTGGGTTATGGGGTAGCACAGTGGTTAGCACAGTTGCTTCACAGCTCAGGATTCCAGGTTCGATTCCCAGCTTGGGTCACTATCTGTGTGGAGTCTACATGTTCTCCCCGTGTCTGCGTGGGTTTCCTCCGGGTGCTCCGGTTTCCTTCCACAGTCCAAAGATGTGCAGGTGAGGTGGATTAGCCATGCTAAATTGCCCTTGGTGTCTAAAACAAAGGCTAGGCGGGGTTACTGGGTTACGGGTATAGGGTGGCGGCGTGGGACTAAGTAAGGTGCTCTTTCCAAGAGCCGGTGCAGACCTGCTGGGCCGAATGGCCTCCTTCTACACTGTGTGCAATTTCAAATAGGCAGCAAATTGAGATCAAGACTGCCTCTTCCAACAATTGAAGTAGAATCCTATGGCTAACATCCCTACCTTAAAACATTGCCTGGCCAGTCATTGGCTTAGTAGGATCGTAATTAAGATGTGCTCTACTACAGCAATCAATCAAATTCAAAGTAATTTACAATAAATTAAGATTTTTTTGGCATTTCTAAGAGACATGATAAGGTGCAAGTAGTTTTTGCACTCAAAGGCCAGTTCCAACAATATTTCAGAATTGGCAGATTGTGGGCCACAGGTGGCCGGCTTTCTTCATCGAGTATCACTGATCGAAATGTTCTTCCTCAATACTTCCTGCAGTTCTTTGAATTGCAGAAGTTGCACTCTGTTGGACATCTTCCAAAGACCAAACTCTAGCAACTAGGGAAATAATTGTTACTGGATTATACTGGGTTATATATTGCTCCACATGTGTTATAAAATGTAATTACGCATGTTATTGCTTCCTCTCGATTTAAACCATATTTAATTCCAAGACATTCTAATTATGTCGTTGACAATGTAGGCATTTATTCTTTGTGAGACTGAACATATGTGACATAAGGTTGCTGAACATTACACTCTAACCTGGCTGAACACAAAGCAACTTAATTTGAACAAATTTATTTTGGATTGAATCCAGCAGCATGTTTGAACAGTACACCAACACCATGCATACATAAAATCCAAATACATAGGATCCACTGACTGTGGAGATCTCTGTTACTATTAAACTTCTAACAAATGATCAGGTAAAATTTAAAAGTCGTGAGCTACAGGCTCATATAATCCTACACAGGTCCACATTCCATAGAAACAGACACATAAACTAAGTCAAATATAAAATGATTGATATGATATAAACACTTACCTATGATGGTTTTAAAAATATAGGACCGCATTGCGCTCAAGTGACGAGGTCTCAAAAACAGAATCCAGCCCAAAGGCGGCGTGACCAAATAGCACGCGCCTAAGGTTTTAACCTACTTAGGCAAGCTGACCTCGGATCTATCGGCCTTCTGGGATCTACCAGCCTCGCCAACGAAGCCGCAGCCGGGGATGACAGTACTGGCCCACACAGACATGGACCAGGCAGAATGGCACAACGATTCTTCGGAAAGATTTCTAAGTGTTGTAGCGAGCTTCCCGGTGCTCGGTCCAACGAGGCCGGCAATGCTATTCATCGTTAATTGGTCCACTTAAGGAGGCCTCACGGTTTCTCGCCACAAATGGAGACTCGCCAGCCGATTCCCAAGCACTGCATCCGCACTTAAGCTGCATTTGCTCAGCCAACCCCAGCCAGCTTGCAACATTGGCGCGCAGGAGACCAGCTCCAAGATTTAGGGACGCTGACCTAGGCAGGCTCCTCAATACCATGGAGGCCAGAAGGAACCCCAGGCTAGACTGCAGTTGGAGGGCTGCTGGATCCCAGGACCCAGCTGGGTCCCAGCTTGATGTTGAGCCGATGGAACAGGGTTACCTGAAGCTGATGGAGACGATAGGGAGCAGCCGGGAAATTCAGAGGGAGATGCCAACATCACTCGAGAGATCCATTGCCGCTTGGAGGATTCCAAGAGGATACGTGCGCTGGAGATGTAGCCGGCAATGCGTGGCACAGAGACCAACACTGCTCTCCAGCAGTGGAGAGCCTGGTGCACAACATTAGCACCATTAATGAAGGTGTCCAAGGCACTGCCCAGTCAGTGACGGCCATGGCTGAGGATCTCGACAGAATGTCTGCCTCCCTGTGGGGTGTCACCCAGTACCAGGCTGACCTTGATGAGGTTCTGCAGGACATGTCCTGCTCTCAGATGGGAATTGCCGAGACGCTGCAGAACATGTCCCAGTTACTGAGGAGCATCACCGAGGGCATGACACAATGCTGCGGACAATGGAGAACTGCCATGGCTGGCAGAACCAGAAGATACAGGGGCAGCCGGCGCTCGAACCAGCTGTTCCTTTGTTCCAAAGTGAACCCCAGGGCCCTATGGGCATCGACCAGGAGGAAGGGGCGCTGGGTGCCATGGACCCATCCTATGGAGTGAGGATGGTGGGCTACAGCTCTCCCGAGTTTCACCCCTCTGATGAGCCGCATATCACAGTCAGCACACGGGACAGGGCAGCATGGCTGTGGATGGGCCGGGATCCTCCGGCCTCCAGCCCCAGAGGACGACTGCCAGGGGCAGCAAAGGTCACAGGACAAGGTAAGCAGCTGGCTGTCTCCATCTCTGATGTGCATCCTGGGGAGACAGCTACACGTAGTGGTAGAGCTAGCAAGGCCAAGCACATCGGGGATCACTGAGGGCACAGGGGATCGGTAGGGAATGAGGGGAGGTGACTGGGGTGGCACCATTGGGTGAGTAGGAAATTGTATTGTACATTAAACACCCTTATGCACAACCATTGTGGTACCTCTGTCACTTTCTTCTGCAATGCAGGCTGACCACCAAACCCTTGGACCATCTCTCCAGGCATCTCCCCCTCCCCGTGGCACTCACCCACCCTGGACATGTCCGCGGAGCCGTGTGCCATCCCTTGAGTGTTTGGATGTTGGCTGCTGCATATGTGGTGTTGACTCCCGCAGTGTTCAGGCATTGCGGTCTGATTGGGATGCTTGGCAATAACTCCCACATGCTACATGGCCCACCTAACCATGGGAATCCACTTGGGTTGTGTGCGTTGCTCACTTAACCACAATTGCCAATTCCCTATTAACAATAGCCTTCAGCCGCACAGCCAGGGGCCTCAGCAGTCGGCGGGAGTAATGGGTGGTCGCTGGGGCAGATGGGCAGGGACAGGAGTTGCCCACAGAACGGGTGCACACGATCCAGGGGTGGCATGGTGGTTGCCTCCCAGAACCTCCCCCCCACTGTCCCATAGAACATAGAACATTGCAGCGCAGTACAGGCCCTTCGGCCCTCGATGTTGCGCCGTCCTGTGATACCCTTCTAAAGTCCCTTTACACTATTCCCTTATCGTCCATATGTCTATCCAATGACCATTTGAATGCGTTTAGTGTTGGCGAGTCCACTACTGTTGCAGGCAGGGCATACCACGCCCTTACTATTCTCTGAGTAAAGAACCTACCTCTGATATCTGTCCTATATCTATCTCCCCTCAATTTAAAGCTATGTCCCCTCGTGCTGGACGTCACCATCCGAGGAAAAAGGCTCTCGATGTCCACCCTATCTAATCCTCTGATCATCTTGTATGCCTCAATTAAGTCCCCTCTAACCTTCTTCTCTCTAACGAAAACAGCCTCAAGTCCTTCAGCCTTTCCTCATATAATTTTCCCTCCATACCAGGCAACATTCTTGTAAATCTCCTCTGTACCCTTTCCAATGCTTCCACATCCTTCCTATAATGTGGCGACCAGAACTGCACACAATACTCCAAATGCGGCCGCACCAGAGTTTTGTACAACTGCAACATGACCTCATGGCTCCGAAACTCAATTCCTCTACCAATAAAAGCTAACACACCGTACGCCTTCTTAACAACCCTCTCAACCTGGGTGGCAACTTTCAGGGATCTATGATGATGGACACCGAGATCTCTCTGCTCACCCACACTGCCAAGAATCTTACCATTAGCCCAGTACTCTGCCTTCCTGTTATTCCTTCCAAAATGAATCACCTCACACTTTTCTGCATTAAACTCCATTTGCCACCTGTCAGCCCAGCTCTGCAGCTTATCTATGTCCCTCTGTAACTTGTAACATCCTTCTGCACTGTCCACAACTCCACCGACTTTAGTGTCATCTGCAAATTTACTCACCCATCCTTCTACGCCCTCCTCCAGGTCATTTATAAGAATGACAAACAGCAACGGCCCCAAAACAGATCCTTGTGGCACACTAGTAACTGGACACCAGTCAGAGCATTTCCCATCAACCACCATTCTTTGTCAACTAGCCAATTTCTGATCCAAACAGCTAAAGCACCCTGAATCCCATGCCTCTGTATTTTCTGCAATAGCCTACCGTGGGGAACCTTATCAAACGCTTTACTGAAATCCATATACACCACATCAACTGCTTTACCCTCATCCACCTGTTTGGTTACCTTCTCGAAGAACTCAATGAGGTTTGTGAGGCACGACCTACCCTTCACAAAACCATGTTGACTATCTCTAATCAAATTATTCCTTTCCAGATGATTATACATCCTATCTCTTATAAATCTTTCCAAGAATTTTCCCACAACAGAAGTAAGGCTCACTGGTCTATAGTTACCGGGGTTATCTCTACTCCCCTTCTTGTACAAGGGGACAACATTTGCTATCCTCCAGTCCTCTGGCACTATTCCTGTAGACAAAGATGACTTAAAGATCAAAGCCAAAGGCTCAACAATCTCCTCCCAAGCTTCCCAAAGAATCCTAGGATAAATCCCATCCGGCCCAGGGGACTTATCTATTTTCACACTTTCCAGAATCGCTAACACCTCCGCCTTATGAACCTCAAGCCCTTCTAGTCTAGTAGCCTGTATCTCAGTATTCTCCTCAACAACTTTGTCTTTTTCCTGTGTGAATACTGACGAAAAATACTCATTTAGCACCTCTCCTATCTCCTCGGACTCTACGCTCAACTTCCCGCTACTGTCCTTGAACGGCCCTACTCTTACCTTAGTCATTCTTTTATTCCTGACATACCTATAGAAAGCTTTAGGGTTATCCTTGATCCTACCTGCCAAAGACTCCTCATGTCCTCGCTTGGCTCTTCTTAGCTCACTCTTTAGAGCCTTCCTAGCTAACTTGTAATTCTCAAGCAACCCAACTGAACCATCACGTCTCATCTTCACATAAGCCTCCTTCTTCCTCTTGGCAAGTGTTTCAACTGCTTTAGTAACCCATGGTTCCCTCACTCGACCACTTCCTCCCTGCCTAACAGGTACATACTTATCAAGGACACGCAGTAGCTGTTCCTTGAACATGCTCCATATTTCCATTGTGTCCATCCCCTGCAGTTTTCCTCTCCAGGCGATGCATCCTAAGTCTTGCCTCATCGCATCATAATTGCCTTTCCCCCAGCAATAACTCTTGCCCTACGGTTTATACCTATCCCTTTCCATCGCTAAAGTAAAGGCCCACCTCCAGCCATGGTCCCCCACACCCCGCCGAGCACAGGGGCAACAAGTCTAGCGTCCCCAAGCTCTTGTGATCAAAGATGGCTACTCCCCTTCTCGGCTCCCCACAGAAGCCCTTCCCCGCCAGGTTAATGTTTTTCAAAAGAAGTACTAATCGGCACCAATGTGACCACTTGCTGGCGAGGCCGCTAAATGACAGGAGGCCTTTAGATATGGGGTGGCTCCCGTTAATTGTATGGAAATAGGGCGTAAATGGTGATAATTGGTTTCTCACCATGCTCTGGCGAGATCCCGATTTTGCCGACAGGAATGGGCCGATTGCATCACAAACTGTTTGGCGCCTGACGCAGTTCTAATTTTTGGCTTCTCCCACTATTCACCAGCCTCGTTCCGCTATAGTGAGAGTGTAACGAGGCTGGAGAATCAGGCCCAGGGGGTCTCCCAGACAATCAGGGTCAGGGCAGGACGGCCCCTAGCCCTCCCGCTGGAACTCAGGCACCTTGGCACTGCTCGGCTGGCACCTTGGCACTGCCACCCTGGCGCTCCCAAGGTGCCCAAGTGGCACTGCCAAAGTGCGCAAGTGGCAGTGTAAGGTCGCATTGCAGGGATGTCCGGGTGCCAGGGTGGCACTGCCAAGGGTCAGGGCCTGAGGGGGGCCATATCTCTGAAAGGAGGGTGGAGAGGTGTTTGAAGGGTGGGAGGGGTGGGAGGTAAGTAGGGGCCTCTGGGAGGTTGAGGGTGGTGAAGGGTGGGGATCAGGAGTGGGTTGGTCTGCATGTGGGGCTCCCAGGGACCCCATAGGGGTGTCCTCACTTGGGGGGTTGTGGGGTAATGCCCATGTGCGTGGGGGTGACATTGCCCATGGGTGGGGGTGTCTGCTACCCACAAACCCACTTAAGAAAGCAGGGTACCCTTTCAAAATGGGACCCGATCTCGGAGTTCAGCTCCCAGTGCTGAAAATAAATTCTGAGAGGTGCTAAACCGGAGAGAATCTACCCAAGGTGCAAAACAATTTACTCTACAAAACATGCCACAAATGAAATTTGAAATTATTTTATTACATTCTACCCATAATTGGTGGCTAGCACAATAATGGATCACATGACACACCTCCCTTCTATTGATGGCATGCTGCTATCCCTTAAAGGCACATTAGAAGATCTCCCTTTCTTTTTACAGATTCCAGGCGGGATTCTCCGATCGCACTCTGAAATCGTGTTCAGCAATCAGCCGGAGAATCCGGTTTATGCCGGAATTGGGTGCAGCGCAGTTTTTCTGATGCTCCGCCCCTGATGGGCCGAGTCCCCGATGGTGTGGGACATTTGTGCTCACACCGTTCGGAAACCTCGCATGGCAGCTGCGGGCTGAGTCCAGCGCCGCCACAGTCCGGGGTGGGCAGGGGGGTGCTTTGGCGGGGGCTGGAGGCACTGGTGGGGGGTGATCCGGGGGTAGTAAGGCTGGCTACAGAGGGGCAGTTTCTGGCAGGCCGGGTCCGTGCGAGACCGGCTGCATGCTGTGTGGCGCGACCACTGCAGGCCACCGCCATCCGTATGCGTGGCCACGGACCTGGCCATTCTGCGGCCATATCCGCAGGTGAAGCCGGGGCTTTACTCTGCGCAGCTGCTACCCCCCACCAGACGGAGGATCGGAGAATAGCCCCCCACCAGACATAGCCGCAGGATCGGAGAATCCAACTCGCTTTCTCCCCTTCCAAAGAAATAGAACTATTTACAATACATGCTCATGTTTGTTACTATTACATAAGCATAGCACTGATGAATCTATAAGTCTCTGAAGCACAATGGTAATCTGCTGCTGCGTCCATATCTTGCCATGGTAACCGTGCATAGAGGTGTTCTGATTTATTCCCAGAGAACTGTGAGATTATCACTCTTGGATGCTGGTCCTGATTGCATTTTGGATCTTGTCCGAGATGCAATTGGACTTATGGTGACTGAGACGCAGGAATGGATCTGATTTGGCCTCAGCTCACCACTGAGCCTTTGTGTATAATGACTTGGTTCCAAACAAAGCCATGTAACTTCGACTGGTTTCTATTATATTCTAAGAACTTTGATTGCGGATCTGTTTTCCCAAATGTAAGCTTGCCAATTCTGTACCCTCATTTTTAGCGTGTACTTTAATAATCTTTTCTTGCAGTTTTAAAAGTTGGTCTCTACATTCTGAGAAAGTACAATGGAGAGGAGTAAATAAATTTGTACGCACTGGTCTACCAAGCATGAGTTCTGCTAGTGATGCAAGGTGTGGCTCTCAGAGGTAGCACTGCAATATGTAGATCTTGCTTGGTCTGTCTCCATTTGAGAAGTAGGGATTTCACTGTGCAAATCATTTGTTCAGCCAGATTTAGATTTGCGGTAATCAAGAGAAGAAGAAGTGTGATCGATATTCTACTTCTAAAATGGCTTGTCAATATATTGCGAACCATCACATGTGATGATCTCTCTCGGTAAACCAAATGAACTGAAAATAGCACTTATAATTTGCACAGCAGTAGTGCTTGACACGTTGTGTTGGGTGGTGGGGTACTTACTGACGATGATCTCAGTACCAAGGACAAGATGGGTCGGAACTTTATGTGGAATCAACTGTTCTTTGTGCTGACTTGGCAGGTGCTCTTGACATGCCTTCCACTTCTTGATGACAACTTCAATGTCATTGTTCATGCCTGACCAATATTACTGTCCCTCTTACAGTCATTTCATCCGAGTTAGGCCCACGTGTAAGTGATCAAGTTGTTGAAGAATATCAGATCACAAAGAATGGGAATGATGACCTGCCCGCCTTCAACAATTACTTCCCGGGAAATACTTAAAAGGCAAAAGAGTAACTAGGGAGAGAGTCGGGTCTCTTCAGGGTCTACAAGTCATCTATATGTGGATCCACAAGAGATGGGTGAAATCCTAAATGAATATTTCTCATCAGTATTTACTGTTGAGAAAGGCATGGATATTAGGGAACTTGGGGAAATAAATGGTGATGTCTTGAGGAGTGTAAATATTACAGAGGAGGTGGTTCTGGAAGTCTTAAAGCGCATCACGGTAGATTAGTCCCAGGGACCTGATGAAATGTATCCTAGGACGTTGTGGGAAGCTAAGGATGAAATTGCGGTTGCCCTGGCAGAGATATTTGAATTATCGACAGCCACAGGTGAGATACCTGCAGATTGGAGGGTAGCAAATGCTGTGCCTTTGTTTAAGAAGGGCTGCAGGGAAAAGCCTGAGAACAAGAGAACGGTGAGCCGAACGTCTGTGGTGGGTAAGTTGTCAGAAGGTAGTCTGAGAGACCGGGGACTGGATTCTCCGCACTGCCACATTTCTGTTTCACCCCGCAGGCGGGATGCTCCGTTACGCCAGCTGGTCAATGGGGTTTCCCATTGTGGGGCTGGCCCACGCCATCGGGAAACCCCCAGGCTGCCGGCAAAACGGAGCAACCTGCCGGCGGAGAATCTAGCCCAGGATCTACATACATTTAAAGAGGCAAGGCAGTGGGCCGATGAATGGCAGATGGGGGTTTAATTTAGATAAATATGAGATGATGCATTTTGGCAGATCAAATCAGGGCCCCAGGCAGGACCTACTCAGTTAATGGTAGGATGTTGGGGAAAGTTAAAGAACAAAGAGATGTAGGAATACTTGTTCATAGCTCCTTGAAAGTGGAGTGACAGGTGGACAGGCAGTGAAGAAGGCATCCGGCATGCTTGGTTTCATTGGTCAGAACATTGAATACAGGAGTTGAGACGTCTTGCTGAAGTTGTGCATTAGTAAGGCCACACTTGGAATACTGTGCACAGTTCTGGTCACCCTATTATAGAAAGGTTATTATTAAACTAGGAAGAGTGCAGAAACTATTTATAAGGTCGCTATCGGGGCTTGATGGTTTGAGTTATAAGGAGAGGCTGGATAGACTGGGACTTTATTTCCTGAAGCTTAGGAGGCTGAGGTCTTATTGAGGTCTATATAATAATGATGGACATAGATAAGGTAGATAGTCGACATCTTTTCCCAAAGGTAGGGACTTCTCCAAAACCATCACAGACACGGAGGTATGTCCTCAATCTACAAAGGGGCCGAAAGGAGAATAAGATCAGCAAGATTGCAAGGATAATCCAGGGTACTTCAGGCCGATGAGCCTTATGTCAGTGGTAGTAAATTACTGGAGAGCATTCTTCAAGACAGGATCTACTCCCATTTGGAAGCAAATGGACCTATTAGTGAGAGGCAGCATAGTTTTGTGAAGGGGAGGTCGTGTCTCATTAACTTGATAGAGTTTTTCGAAGAGGTCACAAAGATGATTGATGCAGGTAGGGCAGTGGATGTTGTCTATGTGGACTTCAGTAAGGCCTTTGACAAGGTCCCTCATGGTAGACTGGTACAAAAGGTGAAGTCACACGGGATCAGGGGTGAGCTGGCAAGATGGACACAGAACTGGCTAGGTCACAGAAGGCAGAGAGTAGCAATGGAAGGGTGCTTTTCTAATTGGAGGGCTGTGACTAGTGGTGTTCCGCAAGGATCAGTGCTGGGACCTTTGCTGTTCGTAGTATACATAAATGATTTGGAGGAAAATGTAACTGGTCTGATTAGTAAGTTTGCAGATGACACAAAGGTTGGTGGAATTGCGGATAGCGATCAGGACTGTCAGGGGATACAGCAGGATTTAGATCATTTGGAGACTTGGGCGGAGAAATGGCAGATGGAGTTTAATCCGGACAAATGCGAGGTAATGCATTTTGGAAGGTCTAATGCAGGTAGGGAATGTACAGTGAATGGTAGAACCCTCAAGAGTATTGAAAGTCAGAGAGATCTAGGTGTACAGGTCCACAGGTCACTGAAAGGGGCAACATAGGTGGAGAAGGTAGTCAAGAAGGCATACGGCATGCTTGCCTTCATTGGCCGGGGCATTGAGTATAAGAATTGGCAAGTCATGTTACAGCTGTATAGACCCTTAAGTTAGGCCACACTTGGAGTCTAGTGTTCAATTCTGGTCGCCACACTACCAGAAGGATGTGGAGGCTGTAGAGAGGGTGCAGAAGAGATTTACCAGGCTGTTGCCTGGTATGGAGGGCATTAGCTATGAGGAGCGGTTGAATAAACTCGGTTTGTTCTCACTAGGAACGACGGAGGTTGAGGGGCGACCTGATAGAGGTCTACAAAATTATGAGGGGCATAGATAGAGTGGATAGTCAGAGGCTTTTCCCCAGGGTAGAGGGGTCAATTACTCGGGGACATAGGTTTAAGGTGCGAGGGGTAAGGTTTAGAGGAGATGTACGAGGTAAGTTTTTTTACCCAGAGGGTAGCGGGTGCCTGGAACTCGCTGCCGGAGGAGATGGTGGAAGCAGGGACGATAGTGACATTTAAGGGGCATCTTGACAAATACATGAATAGGATGGGAATAGAGGGATACGGACCCAAGAAGTGTAGAAGGTTTTAGTTGAGACGGGCAGCATGGTCGGTGCAGGCTTGGAGGGCCGAAGGGTCTGTTCCTGTGCTGTACTTTTCTTTGTTCTTTGTTCTAAGAGCCAGGCAAGTAAGGCCGAGGTGGTGGACACGCGGAAGGAGGTGGAACAGGACATGGCAAAACCAGCCAGATCACCAACACTAACACCGGACTACCCGCCAATAGGCAAATGGATGGACCCCAAATGCACAAGCTCCTTAAACATAAAGACTTTATAAAAAAAGGGGATCATGGAGACAGTGAAGTCGGTGCTAGCAGATGCCTTGTTCCCTTCAAGGAGGCGATGGAGTGGACGAAATGGTGATTGCAGGCGCAAGAGGGAATGCTGCGGGAGCTCAAGAAGGCAGCTAGTGGCCAAGGTGACTGAATCACCTCATTGGAAGTGGAGGTGACAAGGTTGGTTGCGGCACAGGGAACACTCAAGGGAAAAGTGGAGCTCCAAGAGAACTGGTCACACCATCAGAAACTCAGAATTGTGGGTCTACCGGAGGGCAGAAACTCCACTGAATAGGTGGCAAAAATGCTGGATAATCTGATTGGGGCGAAAGATTCCCCAACACCCCAGATGTAGCAAAGGCCCACAGGTCACTCCGCCAGAGGCCAAAATCAGGAGAACACCATGAGCCATCATTGAACACTGTGTCTTCAAAGCTTTTCTGTGCAGTCACCAAGCTGTAATTTGAACACTCTATGCAATTCCATTGCAGTCTGTCCAAAACGTCGAAGGTCATGAGACCATTAGACATAGGAGCAGAATTAGGCCACTCGGTCTATTGAGACTGCTGTGCCTTTCAATCATGGCTGATATTTTTCTCATCCCCATTCTCCTGCCTTCTCCCCATAACCCCTGATCCCCGTATTAATCAAGAACCTATCTATCTCTGTCTTAAAGACACTCAGTGATTTGACCTCCACAGCCTTCTGTGGCAAAGAGTTCCACAGATTCACCACCCTCTGGCTGAAGAAATTCCTGCTCATCTCCGTTTTAAAGGATCATCCCTTTAGTCTGAGATTGTGTCCTCTGCTTCTAGTTTTTCCTACAAATGGAAAAATCCCCTCCCTGTCCACTCTGTCCATGCCTCGCAGTATCCTGTAAGTTTCAATAAGATCCCCCTCATCCTTCTAAACTCCAACAAGTACAGACCAAGAGTCCTCAACCGTTCTTCATACGGCAAACTCTTCATTCCAGAGATCATTCTTGTGAACCTCCTCTGGACCCTTTCCAAGGCCAGCACATCCTTCCTTAGATATGGGGCCCTAAACTGCTCACAATACTCCAAATGGGGTCTGACCAGGTCCCAGCACCGACCCCTGAGGCACACCACTGGTCACTGCCTTCCATCCTGAAAAAGACCTCTTTATCCCCACTCTCTGCCTTCTGCCAGTCAGCCATGTAACACGATACAAGGCTTTCATCATTTCATGCCTGTACTTAATTTTGTTGCCACTGCTGAAAACAATATTGTGTTTTAATAATGATATAACGGCACCAACCACTCAAAGCATTGGACAAACACGTTGGGTGAGATCTTACAGCTGTTCATGCCAGCGGGATCTTCCGGTTGAATTGAATTAAATTAAATTAAATGGGAAATTTCAGAAAAACCCCTCCACCGAGAAACATGCCGCAGGAAGACCAGAGAATCTCGTCCGTTATGTGGTCACTTATTTAAATTAGTCACATGATAAAATACATAGATGGAAAGAAAACTTGATGTCATTAGCAGCAGAGATGTATGTGTTGTGTTCTGCTCACAGGCCAAAGTGAAACTGAGACTGGATCACATGACACACATCCCTTCTAGTGATGGCATGCTTCTATCCCTTAAAGGCATATTGCAACATAATAGCTGAACATCTATAGTCCATTTCTGCATCATCCAAGGGGGACTTATTTGTGTGTAAGCTCAGTGTCAGCAGGACAGTTTCAATTGCTGACCAATATCACGGGTCAGACATCATGAAAGCCAATTGTAAATTTTGTAAATCAGAATTTGGGAGTTAATTTCAAAGTTTGAAACAGATTCCTTGGGAAGCCTTATTACCATAGATCATTCTATTGTTGAGTTAACACTTGTGGCTGCACGGGTGAGTCACATTGCAGAGCTCAGCGTAGCTCAGGTCATTGCTAGTGACTACTCCTTCAGATCACAGAGTCTAACACTATGCTTTTTAATTATTAAATACTTTTTTCAGGAGGGATATTTAACATTTATACAAGAGTGACAACCAAATCCATTACTTTGTTTACTATAAAGCTAAATTTTGCTTCAAAAGACTGTTCCAGGGCAGAGTACAATTTGTCAAGCAATTGAATGATTGGGTTTCCACAAATATTTAAATAAAAATAGAATTAAACAATAAAATAAACAAAGCTGAATAAATTAAACTGAAAAGTAAATTTAAATTATAATTTGTTTGAAGGACAACAAAAATTGGTAAAATTGATTTTTTTTTCCCACCTTCAATAAGTGTTTGTGCATAAGGTTTGTTAGATATTATGTTACACATGTCTAAATGTGCAACACTGTGTATATCCACAACAAATCTTAACAAAATCAAATTTACCATTATTGAATTCTGTATATTTCATAAAATTTTGATTTGTGAGGAAATTAAGTTTTAATACCTTTAATCTAAAGGCAATAGAGATAAATCCCAAAGTAATCATTTGGAATTGATAGTCAGGACTGCTTTGAAAACCCAATAATTAGCAGTTGATAGATTTTGAGCAGGGATTTTTAATTAGAATGTTAACAGAGCTCACAAGCATCTGTTCACATAGCCAAGGCTGAATGAACAGTAAGTGCAGACATACACTTAGCATATATGGATCACATACACAAGAAAATAGTCGATGATTTGAAACACTAGAAAAGGAGAAGATTTTTTTTGGCCCTTCTCGCATGCTTTGCACTAAAAGAAACTTTTCAGGATCTTCTTTCACTCATGAATCCGACCAGGGTATCACAGCGTGAGAAAAACCTTTAAACAATCCAATTTTGGGAAACTTATCCTCAAGCAGAGATTTAAAAATAGCGGGAGCCGCAAGTCAAGAGTGGAGAGTAAAAAAGAGTGGGAGCTGAGTGTCAAAATGGAAATTTAAAAAGAGCAGGAACTGAAAATCAGAGCAGAGATTTTAAAAGAGTGGGAGTGGAGAATCAAAATGGACATTTAAAAAGAGCTGGAGCGGAGAGTCAATACAGATTTGAACAGAGCAGGAGCTCTCAGGAGTAGACTGAGAAAGGAGTATAATAATTTCAGGACTATCCAACAAAAATATTTTTAACAATAAATAAAATCAAATTAACTATATTAGAAATGGCAGTAAGGGGAATGCATATAATGAGAGAACGGGTGGATCCGATTGTGAGCCACAGTGATCCTATCTGCAGCAAGTGTCTGCAGCTCGAGGAACTTTGGCTCAGAATGGATGAGCTGGAATCAGATGTAACAGTATTACAATTGAGTAAAGGTAACTACAAAGACCTGAGGGAAGAGCTGGACAGAGTTGATTGGAAGGGGAGCCTAGCAGGCAAGACGGTGGAACAGCAATGGCAGGGGTTTTGGGGGGTTAATCGGGGTTTTAGGAGGAGAAATTCCTCCTAAGGAGGATGAAACATGCTACAGGGAGGACGAGCAAACCATGGCTGACAAGGGAAATCAGGGATAGCATAAAAGCAAAAGAAAAAACATACAATGTGGCAAAGATTAGTGGGAAGCCAGAGAATTGGGAAGCCTTTTAAAAACAAGCAGAAGACAACAAAAAAGCAAAAGGGGGGAGAAAATGAAATATCAGTGTCAGCTGGCTAGCAATATAAAAGAAGATTGCAAGAGGTTTTATCAATATATAAAACGTAAGAGAGGTTAAGAATGGACTTGAAGTGACTAAGATAATTTTCTTGCTGAAGATGGCGAAATTATCATTTTCAGAATTTGTTTTCAGACTCAAGTTATGCCAGGTGGACTTCAGTGTGAGGTCTATTTGGGATCCTAGAAAGGCAAACTAGAACATTTTCTTAAGAATCAGACCACTGGAAAATGAGGCTGGAGAAGGAGCAATGGGGAACAAAGAAATGGCAGAGTAACTGAATAGATACTTTGTATCAGTCTTCACAGTATAAGACACCAGTGGCATACCAGAATTTCAAGAGAAACAAGGGACAGAGGTGAGTGTAGTGGCTATCACTAAAGATAATGTGTTGTGGAAGCTGAAAGGTCTGAAGGTGAATAAATCACCCAGACTGGATGGACTACACCCCAAGGATTCTAAAGGAGTTAGCTGAGGAGATTGTGAGGCATTTGAGTGAAAGTGGTCTTTCAGGAATCGCTGGAGTCAGGGAGGGTCCCAGAGGACTGGAAAATGGTGAATGTAACACCCCTGTTTAAAAAGTGAGGGAGGCATAAGACGGGAAATTATAGGCCTGTTAGTCCGACATTGGTAAGATTTTAGGGTCCATTATTAAGGATGACATTGCAGAATACTTGGAGGTGCATGGTAAAATGCGGCTTCGTCAAGGGGAGGTCATTCTTGACAAATCCGTTAGAATTCTTTGAGGAGCTAATGAGGAAGTTAGACAAAGGAGAACCAGTGGATGTGATCTATTTGGATTTCCAGAAGGCCTTTGACAAGGTGGCATACAGGAGGCTGCAAAATAAGATAAGAGAATATGGTGTTAGGTGCAAGGTACTGGCATGGATAGAGGATTGGCTGACAGGAAAAAGGCAGAGAGCGGGATAAAGGAGTCTCCTTCAGGATGGCAGCCGGTTACTAGTGGTGTTCCGTAGGGGTCAACTTTACACAATATACATTAACGATCTGTAAGAAGGAATTGAGGGCATTGTTGTTAAGTTTGCAGATAATACAAAGATATGGAGAGATACAGACAGTTTTGAGGAAGTGGGGAGGCTGCAGAAGGACTTGGACAGGCTAGCAGAATGAGCAAAGACGTGGCAGATGGAATACAATGTGGAAAAGTGTGAGGTTATGTACTTTGGTAGGAAGAATTGAGGTATAGACTATTTTATAAATGGAGAAAGGCTTCGGAAATCAGAAGCACAAAGGGACTTAGGAGTCCTCGTTCAGGATTCTCTTAAGGTTAACATGCAGGTTCAATTTGCAGTCAGTTGGGAAGGAAAATGCGATCTTCGCATTCATTTTGAGAGGGCCAGAATACAAGTGCACGGAAAGAATGATAAGGCTGTATAAGGCTCTAGTCAGACCCCTTTGGAATATTGTGAGCAGTTTTGGGCCCCGTATCCAAGGAAGGATGTGCTGGCCTTGGGAAGGGGTCCAGAGGAAGTTCACAAGAATGATCCCAGGAATATGAGGAGCTGTTGAGGACTCTGGGTTGGTACACGGTGAAGTTTAGAAGGATGAGGGGATCTCTTTGAAACTTACAGAATACCGAGAGACCTAGACAGAGTGGACGTGGAGAAGAAGTTTCCACTAGTTGGAAAAATTAGAACACGAGGGCACAGTCTCAGGCTGAAGAGACGATTCTTCAAAACTGACATGAGACGGGCAGCATGGTGGAACAGTGGGTTCGTCCTGCTGCCTCTCAGCGCCGAGGTCACAGGTTCGATCCCAGCTCTGGGTCACCGTCCATGTGGAGTTTGCACATTCTCCCCGTGTTTGCGTGGGTTTTGCCCGCACAACCCAAAGGTGTGCAGGCTAGGTGGATTGGCCACACTAAATTGCCCCTTAATTGGAAAAAATGATTTGGATACTCTAAATTTACTGAAAAAAAACTGACATGAGGAGGAATTTCTTCAGCCAGTGGGCAGTGAATCTGTGGAACTCATTGCCGCAGAAGGTGTGGAGACCAAGTCAATGCATGCCTTTAAGGCAGAAATATATAGGTTCTTGATTAATAAGAGAATCAGGGTTATGGGGAGAAGGCAGGAGAATGGGGGTGAGAAACATATCAGCCATGATCGAGTGGCGGAGCAAACTCAATAGGCTGAATGGCCTACTGCTGCTCCTACATCATTACGGTGATATGGTCTAAGTAGGCTATTGTGTTAGACCATGTAGGTACAGTATAGCACCTTCATGCAACATAATAGGTTTCATTTCTTCAATAACCTAAGGTTGCCTTTCTGAATGCTTATAAGACAATGAATGCCATGTGGTGGCAAGCAGAAAAAAAAAGGAAATAAAAAAAACACTGTGCACCGAACATTTATAATAAACAGCCTGGAGGGAAACTGTGGAGCTAATGGTATCCTGAAGAAGCAATTTCCAACTGCCTGCTAAAGCCAGATAGCTGATCAGCAATCAAGTCATTAAAATCATGATATATTGGCATTTGTTGCACTCACATCCACACAGAAGTGATGTTCTCCTCTGTGAAATTTTCATTATGATCAAGAGCAGCATGATGTCTACGTATCCCATCAACTTGTGAAAAAACTTAATGCCGGAACTGGTCGATGGGTTTACTCAACTCTGGCTTGGCTTTTCCACAAATGCGCCAGAGACACATCATTGCTTTGCAACAACAGCGATAAACCAAAATCAAGAATCTGAAATCCAGTGCTTTTTCTTAACCAATTTAATTTCTTCATTCTTCCTTCCTGCCTCACGGTAAAAGAAAAATCATAAGAATCCTGAAGTGACTGAGATAATTTTCTTGCAGAAGATCGCAAAATGATCATTTTCAGAATTCGTTTTCAGACTCAAGTTATGTCAAGTGGACTTTAGTGTGAGGTCTATTTGGGATCCTAGAAAGGCAAACTAGAACATTTTCTTAACAGTGAGAGATTAAGCTGTGAATGAACAAAGAATTTAAGTACCCAAGTGCACAAATCACTAAAAAGTAATGGACAAGTCTAAAAATAATCAATGGTAAATGAAATTTTTGCCTTTATCCAAGTCAAAGGGGGTTGGGATACAAGGGGAGGAATGAATACTTCAGTCACCCAGAGCATTGGTCAGATCCTATTCGGAACACTGTTTTCAGCTTTAGACACCTGGCCTCAGGAATTACATACGAGCAAAATACCACAAATGCTAAAAATCTGAAATAAAAGCAGAAAATGTTGGAAGTGCTCAGCAAATTAGAAAGTTTCTGTAGAGAGATAAATTAAAGTTAATGTTACAGGTAAATTACCCTTCATCAGAAGTTTGGGTTCACTCCGTGTTCTTCAAATAGAACATAGATCATAGAACATACAGTGCAGAAGGAGGCTATTTGGCCCATCGAGTCTGTACCGACCCACTTAAGCCCTCACTTCCACCCTATCCCAGTAACCCAATAACCCCTCCACACCTTTTTTGGTCACTAAGGGCAATTCATCATGGCCAATCCACCTAACCTGCACATCTTTGGGCTGTGGGAGGAAACCAGAGCACCCGGAGGAAACCCACGCAACGTGCCGACAGTGACCCAGCGGTGAATCAAACCTGGGACCCTGGCGCGGTGAAGCCACAGTGCTATCCACTTGTGCGACCGTGCTCCCCATTATCTCTCTTGCATTCAGATGTATGCTTAATTTGTGTCATGAAAAGTGCAACTTGATTACAAGAAGACAGTAGCAAACAATTAGTGTTAGACGATACAAAAATCACCATCTCTTTTTTTTATAAATTTAGAGGACCCAATTAATTTCTTCCAATTAAGGGGCAATTTAGCATGGCCAATGCACCTAGCCTGCACGCACCTAGCCTGCACATCTTTGGGTTGTGGGGATGAAACCCACACAAACAAGGGGAGAATGTGCAAACCCCACACGGACAGTGACCCAGAGCCGGGATCGAACCTGGGACCTCGGCGCCGTGAGGCAGCAGGGCCACAGTACTGCCCTAAATCGCCATCTCTTTAATTTTAAAACCTTAGTTCCAGAGTATTCACAGTTATAGATCTTCTCTATAGTTTATTGATTGCAATTATTGATCGAGGCAATTGTGAGTGAACCCATCACCTTGTGATACACATTCCATGCAATTAGCATGAGTGGAATCAGTTTTTCCAGGAAAGGTCTATTAAAAACTCTCTCCTGGTGTCGTTTGAGGCGGGAAATGTGGTGGCAGACAGCGGCGGGAGTTACGTGATGGTAAGCGGCAAGCTGCAGGGGGAGCGGGTGGTGCTGGTCAATGTATACGCCCCGAAGTGGGACAATGCGGGTTTCATGCGGCGCATGTTGGGCCAGATTCCAGATTTAGAGGCGGGGGGCCTGATAATTGGGGGGGATTTTAACACGGTGCTGGATCCGGCACTGGATCAATCCAGATCCAGGACGGGTAGGAGGCCAGCGACGGCTACGGTGTTGAGAGGGTTTATGGACCAGATGGGAGGGGTGGATCCATGGAGGTTTGCGAGGCCCAGGGCCAGAGAATTTTCATACTTTTCCCATGTGCATAAGGCCTATTCCCGGATTGATTTTTTCGTTGAGTAGGGCGCTGATTGCGAGGGTGGAGGATGCAGAGTATTCGGCGATAGCCATTTCTGACCATGCCCCGCACTGGGTGGACCTCGAGCTGGGGGAGGAGAGAGACCAGCGCCCGCTTGGCGCTTGGAGGTGGGGCTGCTGGCGGACGAGGAGGTGGGCAGGCGGGTTCGAGGATGTTTCGAGAGGTACCTGGAGGCCAATGACAATGGGGAGGTCCGAATGGGGACGGTCTGGGAGGCGCTGAAGGCGGTGGTCAGGGGGGAGTTGATCTCCATTCGAGCCCATAGGGAGAGGAGAGAGCAGAGAGAGAGGGAGAGACTGGTGGGGGAGATGGTGAGGGTGGACAGGAGATACGCGGAGGCTCCGCAGGAGGGATAGCTAAGGGAGCGGCGTAGTCTCCAGGCTGAGTTCGACTTGTTGACCACCAGAAAGGCGGAAACTCAGTGGAGGAAGGCACAGGGTACGGTGTATGAATGTGGGGAGAAGGCGAGCAGGATGCTGGCGCACCAGCTCCGTAAGCTGGATGCGGCCAGGGAGATTGGTGGAGTTAAGGATAGGGAAGGGAATGTGGTCCAAAGGGGGGTAGACATTAATAGGGTCTTCAGGGACTTTTATGAGGAACTGTATCGGTCCGAACCCCCAGCGGAGGAGGGGGGGATGGGGCGCTTTTTGGACCGGCTGAGATTCTCGAGGGTGGAGGAGGGACAGGTGGAGGGACTGGGGACGCCAGTTGAGCTGGAGGAGCTGGTCAAAGGGATAGGGGGCATGCAGTCGGGGAAGGCGCCGGGGCCGGATGGGTTCCCGGTCGAATTCTAGAAGATGTATGCAGACCTGTTGGGCCCACTGTTGGTTAGGACCTTCAACGAGGCAAGGGAAGGGGGGGCTCTGCCTCCGACGATGTGTCGGGCGCCGATTTCCTTGATCCTTAAGCAGGACAAGGATCCCCTGCAGTGTGGGTATACAGGCCGATCTCACTCTTAAATGTGGACGCCAAGCAGCTGGCAAAGATTTTAGCCACGAGGATAGAAGACTGTGTGCCGCAGGTTATCCACGAGGATCAAACGGGATTCGTGAAAGGGAGGCAGCTGAATACTAACATACGGAGGCTCTTGAATGTTATAATGATGCCGGCTGTAGAAGGGGAGGCTGAGAAGGCCTTTGATAGGGTTGAGTGGGGGTACTTGTGGGAGGTGCTGGAAAGATTTAGGTTTGGGGAGGGGTTTGTCAGTTGGGTGAGGCTGTTATATGAGGCCCCGATGGCGAGCGTAGCCACGAATAGGAGGAGGTCGGAGTATTTTCGGTTATACCGAGGGACGAGGCAGGGGTGTCCCTTGTCCCCCCTGCTTTTTGCGCTGGCAATTGAACCCCTGGCCATGGCGCTGAGGGAGTTGAGGAACTGGAGGGGGCTGGTGCGGGGTCGGGAGGAACACCGAGTGTCGCTTTATGCGGATGACCTATTGCTGTATGTGGCGGACCCGGTGGGGGGAATGCTGGAGGTGCTGAGGATTCTCAGGGAATTTGGGGATTTCTCAGGGTACAAGCTCAACTTGGGGAAGAGTGAGCTGTTCGTTGTACACCCGGGGGACCAGGAGGGGGGGGATTGGTAGGCTCCCACTAAAAAGGGCGGAGAGGAGCTTCAGGAACTTGGAAATTCAGGTGGCCAGGAGCTGGGAGGCCTTGCATAAGCTTAACCTCACAAGGCTGGTGGAGAAAATGGAGGAGTTTAAGAGATGGGACATGCTGCCGCTGTCTTTGGCGGGTAGGGTGCAATCAGTCAAGATGACGATGCTCCCGAGATTTCTGTTCCTGTTCCAGTGCCTCTCCATCCTTATCCCAAAGGCCTTTTTCAGGCGGGTTGACAGGAACATTACGGGGTTTGTGTGGGCACACGGGACCCCGAGGGTGAGAAGGGTGTTCCTGGAGCGCGGCAGGGATGGGGGGGCTGGCGCTGCCCAACCTCTGTGGGTATTATTGGGCTGCCAACGCAGCGATGGTGGGTAAGTGGGTGATGGACGGGGAAGGGGCAGCATGGAAGAGGATGGATATGGCGTCGTGTGTGGGCACGAGCCTGGAGGCGCTGGTAACGGCGCCGCGGCCGCTCCCTCCAACGAGGTATACCACGAGCCCGGTGGTGGTGGCTACCCTCAGAATCTGGGGGCAATGGAGACGGCACAGGGGGGAGGTGGGGGCCTCGATGGGGTCCCCGATATGGGAGAACCACCGGTTTGTCCCAGGGAGAATTGACAACGGGTTCCTGAGTTGGCACAGGGCAGGTGTTAGGAGGTTGAGGGACCTGTTTGTAGACGGGAGGTTTGCGAGCCTGGGTGAGCTGGAAGGGAAGTTCGGGCTCCCCCCGGGGAACACCTTTAGGTACATGCAGGTAAGGGCGTTTGTCAGGCGGCAGATGGCGGAGTTCCCTCTGTTGCCGCCGCGGGGGGTCCAGGACAGGGTGTTCTCGGGGGTGTGGGTTGGATAGGGGAGGATCTCGGCAACGAACCAAGTGATGTAGGAGGTAGACGAGGCCTCGGTGGAGAAGCTGAAGGGAAAATGGGAGGAGGAGCTGGGTGAGGAGACTGAGGAGGGGACGTGGGCGGACGCCCTAAGAAGGGTGAACTCCTCTTCTTGTGCGAGGCTTAGCCTCATACAGTTTAAGGTGCTGCATAGGGCTCACATGACCGGGACAAGGATGAGCCGGTTCTTTGGGAGCGAGGCAGGTGTATTAGGTGCTCAGGGAGCCCAGCAAACCATGCCCATGTGTTCTGGGCATGCCCAGCACTGGGGAAATTTTGGAAGGGCATAGCAAGGACAGTGTCGAGGGTGATAGGATCTGGGGTCAAACCGGGCTGGGGGCTCACAATATTTGGGGTTGCAGAGGAGAAGGGACTGAAGGAGGCGAAAGAGGCCGGCATTCTGGCCTTTGCGTCCCTAGTAGCCCGGCGGAAGATTCTTCTTCAGTGGAAGGATGCGAGGCCCCCAAGCGTGGAGGCCTGGATCAACGATATGGCGGGGTTTATTAAATTGGAGAGGGTGAAATTTGCCCCAAGGGGATTAGTGCAGGGGTTCTTCAGGAGGTGGCAACCATTCCTAGATTTCCTGGCAGAACGGTAGAAAAAGGCCAGCAGCAGCAGCAACCCGGGGGGAGGGGTCGTCTCTTTGTTTTGGGTTGAAGGGACGTGTATATTTGTACTTTGCTAATGACGGGCGTTAATTTATTTCTTCCTTTTTGTATACACCGAGGGGGGGGGGTTGTTCTTTCTTTTCTTAGTATTTTTTGTTATTGATATTTTAATAAAATATATTTTATTAAAAAAAACTCTCCCCTGATATTCTAAACAAGCACATGCAAGAAAACTGATTTAAGTACTCAGGTGCAAAGCAAAGACATATTCAATTCCTCATTTGCTTAGTCTCTGATCTAACCCACATCCAGCTGGCAGCATTGGACTGAAGCTGCTATCTGGTCCAATGCTAAATAGATAAGATTTCAGGAAGAGATTGAATCCGATTAAGTCAGGAAAGTCACATGGAGAGCATCGGTGAAAATGATCTTCTTGGCATAAGGGGTTGACAGGAGGAAACTACAGTGTTTCCACACGTGAAATGAGAAACCTACAGAAGTATGCTAATGTATTTTGCTTGAGGAGAGGTAGCTGGGAAAGAATGCCCTGCTGTAGCAGAACCCCGCACCTTTCATCAGCTATCTGAAGAGAGTACTGGCAGAGCCTTGAGGCTCGACAGCATGCGCCTTGAGTATTGAAGGATACACCTTGAGTATTTTTCGAAATACATAGTTTTCCCTTCACAGATCAAAGACATTTAAGCCATCGCTACTGCCCATAAAGCAGTCTTGGAGGATTCATGTTGAACACTTTTTCAAAATAATACGTGGCCATTGATTTAATGTGACTTGAGGACATTATTGATTAAAATGCAAGCCCTCTGAAGTCAGAAGGTGGCATGTTGGTTCTATAATAACTGCTCAAAGTATATAAACTGCTTCAGGTAGCAGCTTTACATATTGTACCAGCTCAGCTGAAACTATAACAGTTCTGCTCCAGAATATGTAACAACTTTCATAGAAAATAGAATCATAGAATACCTGCAGTACAGAAGATTCTTTATACTCAATAGTTTTGACTATCCCCACCGTTCTAGACCGTACAAATGCCTCCTTTTTCTTCCCATACTTCTCCTTTGTTCTCTCAAGAAAGTCACTTCCCTGAATCCTAATCAACTGTTGTCGCTTGAAAGACTCCCACATGTCCGATGTTGATTTATCCTCCAATTAACACACCCATTCCAAATTCTTCAATTCCTGTCTAATGTTATTGTAATTTGCCTTTCCCCAGTTTAGCACCTTACCTCCATTCCTATCCAAAAGTACCCTAAAACTTACAGAATTGTGGTCACTACTCCCAAAATGTTCCCCTACTGAAACCTCAACCACCTGTCCAGGCCCATTCCCCAATACCAGGTCCAGTACTGCCTTTCCTCATTGGACGTTTTACATATTGCATCAAGAAGCCTTCCTGGGTACACCTAACAAACTATGCTCCATCCAAGCCACTAAGCCAGGGGCTGGTTTAGCTCACTCAGCTAAATCGTTGGCTTTTAAAGCAGGCCAGCAGCACGGTTCGATTCCGTACCAGCCTCCCCGGACAGGGGCCGGAATGTGGCGACTAGGGGCTTTTCACAGTAACTTAATTGAAGCATACTCGTGACAATAAGCGATTTTCATTTTTTTCATTTCAAGTGAGTTCCAGTCAATATAAGGGAAAGTGAAATCCCTACCACAACAACCCTGTTACTTTTGCATCCATCCAAAATCTCTTCACCTATCTGCTCCTCTATCTCTCACTGGCAGTTGGGAGGTCTGTAATAAACCCCCAACATTGCGATTGCTCCATTCCTGTTCTTATGCTCTACCTAGATTGCCTCATTGTATGAGCCTTCCGAGGTGCCCTCCCACAGTATGGCTATAATATTCTCTTTAGCCATAAATGCTACTCCCCATCCCTTTTACATCCCTCTCTATCTCTCCTGAAGCATCTATATCCTTCAATGTTCAGCTGTCAATCCTGCCCTCCTTTAACCACGTTTCTGTGATCCACAACATCCTAGTTCCAAATACTAATAGGTGCTCTAAGTTCATCTGCCTTAACTACTATTCATCTGGCGTTAAAACAAATACACTTCAAACCATTGCATTTGAGCAGACAGGATAAGTTGTTCTCTTATTTTTGTTCTCTTTTTCCCCTTCTGTTGTTACACCTTCTAAGCTAATGCTCTGGTTCCCACCCCCTGCCATACTAGTTTAAATCCTCCTGAGTGACTAGCAAATCTCCCAGCCAGGATATTGTTGCCCCTCCAATTTAGATGCAACCGTCCACATCCGGGGTATCGCTCCCAACTTGGCTCGCAGCTCCTGGACCGGTCCTGCTCCGTAGGCACGTCTGACTCCACAAGCCGGACCCCTTGGTGGACAGGGTACACTTGCTCCACGCCAACCCCAGTATGCCTACGTGGAGTTCCCCGATAGCCACCAAGATACCGTCTCTCCCTCAGGGACCTGGTTCCATCAGGCTCCACTCCAACACACTCCCCCACCCAGGCGCCACCCTCCCCTCCCCCGACGCTCCCAACATTAACCCCACCAGGTCCATCCCTCCTTCTCCTGCCCACGCAAGAGGACGATGAACATTTCGGCACACCCCTGGGGTCATCCGACTACTGGCCAGCACCAACACCACCTGCACCGACGTCGGCGACACCAGCACCGACATCTCCGCCACCGTTACGTCGCTCCCAGTGAACCGTCAAAGCACCGGATCGACTGAACCTCTGATGGGCACCGGACCATTAAAATGGACATTTTTTCCCCTCCCCACTGTAAATTATTTGCAACATTGTATATAGTTCCACGCCACCCCCACCGGACTCATTTTTAACTGGGGGTGAATGTGGTGAATCACTGTGGGCACCTGTATTAGTGGATGTAAGGTAGGATCTCCACTACAGGTTCGGCGGTAGCCCCTGCCGGATAGCTCCGCCCACAAGGAGGCGTATAAATATGCGTGTCCTCCTCTGATCTGCCATTTCGCCAGCTGCAGTAGGAGGCCACGCATCTGACTGCAATAAAGCCACAGTTGTACCAATCTGAGTCTTTTGTGCAATTGATCGTGCATCACTGGTACCTATGTGTGCTACGATCTCTGGCTGTTCACCCTCTACAGGATGTCATGTGTTCGTTCAGAGACATCCTTGATCCGAGCACCAGGGAGGCAACATACCATCCTGGAGTCTCTTTCACGTCCACAGAAGCACCCATCTGTGCCCCTTATTATAGAACATAGAACATAGAACAGTACAGCACAGAACAGGCCCTTCGGCCCTCAATGTTGTGCCAAGCCATGATCACCCTACTCAAACCCACGTATCCACCCTATACCCGTAACCCAACAACCCCCCCCTTAACCTTACTTTTATTAGGACACTACGGGCAATTTAGCATGGCCAATCCACCTAACCCGCACATCTTTGGACTGTGGGAGGAAACCGGAGCACCCGGAGGAAACCCACGCACACAGGGGGAGGACGTGCAGACTCCACACAGACAGTGACCCAGCCGGGAATCGAACCTGGGACCCTGGAGCTGTGAAGCATTTATGCTAACCACCATGCTACCCTGTTGCCCCTAAAGTCCCCTCTCACTATCGCCCCCCTGCATTTTGCCCTCCCCTGCTGAGCAACAGAGCCAGTTGTGGTGCCACTATTCTGGCTGCTGATGTTTTCCCCTCACAGGCTATCTCCCCCCCCCCCCCCAACAGTATCCAAAACAGTATACTTGTCAGAGAAGGGGACAGCCAGACAGAATTCCTGCACTGACTGCCTGCCCTTTCCAGCATCACCAATCTGGCTGCCTGCACATTGTGTGTGACCATGTCTTTATAACTCCTATCTCTAACACTTTCCCCCATCAGCATGCTCCTAAGTGCATCCAATTAGAGTGGCACTGTAGCACATGTTGCTTCACACACCAGGGTCCCATGTTCAATTCTCGCTTGGGTCACTGTCTGTGCGGAGTCTGCACATTCTCCCAGTGCTCCGGTTTCCTCCCAAAAGTCCCAAAAGAGCTGCTTGTTAGGTGAATTGGACATTCTAAATTCTCCCTCAGTGTACCCGAATAGGCGCCGGAATGTGGCGCCTAGGGGCTTTTCACAGCAACTTCATTTCAGTGTTAATGTAAACTACTTGTGACAATAATAAGGATTATTATTATTTACTATTACTCCAACCAAACCACGCAGCTTGTGAGGAGCTGCCATTGGTTACACTTCCTGCAGATGTCGTCGACCGGAACAGTGGAAGCATCACAGATCTCCCACATCTCACAGTTAGAGCATGGCACCCCACTGAGTGACATTTAAGCACCAGTTAATTAATTCAACATAAATACTCAAATAGTTATTAGATTAAGATACAATTAACCAGATGGTCCCTGGCGCTAGATTTTTACTATAAAATTAAATGCTAAATACTAATCTCAGGTTTAGGTACTCCCAAACCTCATAAATTAATTAACTTTTTAATGTTTTTTTTTCAAATTTAACACCAATTCACAACCAGCCAATCAGGTCACAGCTTTACTGTGACATAATTTCTCCCCAATTTGAAAACACAGAGAGACACAGACACAAATATAACTTGCCTTCCCAGACTGCACTCTGGATTTCTGAAGGACTTACCTGCCACTCACCAATCAGCTCTCTCCCTTACCATCACCTACAGCAAGGCAAGGCCACCGACTGGAAATTTGTGCAACAAATCAAGGGATAAGAAGCACTTCCTCCCACCAAGCCTCGAATTCCCACCTAGCTTCAAATTCCCAGCTCCCAAACTCATTCTTGTCTCACTCTGAATGTGTCTTGCTGTCTCACTGTGAATGCTCACTGGGAGTGAGCTTCAAAACCCCTTCTTAAATAAGCCTGAGATGACTCCCACACCTGGTAACCTTACTTACTCCGGCCTTCTTGAATCTCTTTAAGATTTGTTCGAGATTTGCTAGATGCTCCTCTTTAGACTCTCCTGTAATTAGTACATTTACTAGACAGATGACCACCTCGGATATGCTTACACCATATAAAAACATAAGAAATAGTAGAAGTATGCCATACAGCCCTGTGAACCTGCTCCACAAATCAATATGATAATGGCTGCCCGCTCAAAAAAAAACTCCACTTTCCCATTTCCCTTGATTCCCTGAGACACAAAAATCTATCTCAACAATGGAGTATCCACAACCCTCTGAGGTGGACAATTCCAAATGATTCACAACCTTTTGAGAAAATAAATTTATCTTCTCATTCCCAAATGATTGGCCCCTTATACTGAGATTGTGCCTCTTTTATTACGCTCCTGTATTATCTTTCATTAGACTTCTCTGTGTGTCTTGATATACTACGGAGTGTAATATGTGTTACTCAAACCTTGGTTACAGATGAGGTCTTCTGAATCTCGATGAAGAAGACTCGAACTCGTCCAGTGGTAACAAAAGGTTTATTGAGTAACTATAACAATAATTGCATGAGGTCTTTACTTTAACATTGATACTAGTTTTAAGGTTAACAAGATCTAACTACAGTAACTATACGTAACTCCATTAACCATCTGAACTAATCTGATACTGCCTTGGTCACAGTATACCCACAAGAGAGAGCGAGAGAGAGAGAGAGACCCAATGTGGTTGCCTTTATACCTCTGTTGGTCCGGCCCTCTAGTGATCATGTGGTGCTACTGATTCCACATTAACCCCACAGAGGTCACGACAGTGCCCATGTGTTCTAGATTCAGAACCAGAGAAAATAACCTCTCAGCATCCACCCACTCAAGCCCCTTCAGAATCTTATATCTTTCCTTCTCTTTAAATATATTTTATTCTGTTTCTTTCCCCTTTTTTTAAACCAATAAACACAACAAATAACAGAAAAAGCAGTGCAAAACCAGTACAGACAAAACTAGAGTTGCCTTGGGATGCCAAATTGCAGACATAGCTACTCATGTGTGACAAGGAAGCATCTCTGAACATGTCTCCCAGCCTACAAATGTCGCTCCCTCTCTCCAGGTATCGAATCCACGGTCAATTGGATAGGAGAAAGAGCAGGTGTCAACTTAGATCCCCCTTCTAGTTGGTGGACTAACATCCACGCTCTAAGAGTATGAAAAATAACAAGATTCTCACACTTAGCAAAGCCCACCTTAATGTCACCATAAAACAACAAAGCCGGTAGAGGGAAAACTGACTGCTCTACTTCAATGTTGAGCCATATGGATGCCAGATCCATTCTAACCCAGTCTCTGATGAGTTTAAGATGAGAGGTCATTTGACGTAGCCTAATATTCGGGAGACCCAACCAACCCACAGCTCCTGGTAACTGGGGCTTAACAAATCTAAGGTGAGGTTTTTGTTTGTTCCAAATAAATGTACTAATCATTCCATTAATATCTTTAACGACTCTTATGAGCAGCATTAGCAAAGCACATAAAAATTGAGGCAATACGTTCATTTTAATTAGGGCGATCCTCCCAAGCCATGAAATCGGGAGCGCCAACCACCAAGCAAGATCCTATTTACTAGCCACCATCAATTGGGGAAATTGGCCCCCGGGGGGGGGGGGGGGGGGGGGGGGGGGGGGGGCTGGATCTCACCCAAAATGCTGGTGGTAAACACCCCTCCTTGGGGAAGCAGGGTAGCATGGTGGTTAGCATAAATGCTTCACAGCTCCAGGGTCCCAGGTTCGATTCCAGGCTGGGTCACTGTCTGTGTGGAGTCTGCACGTCCTCCCCCTGTGTGCGTGGGTTTCCTCCGGGTGCTCCGGTTTCCTCCCACAGTCCAAAGATGTGCGGGTTAGGTGGATTGGCCATGCTAAATTGCCCGTAGTGTCCTAATAAAAGTAAGGTTAATGGGGGTGGGGGTTGTTGGGTTACGGGTATAGGGTGGATATGTGGGTTTGAGTGGGGTGATCATTGCTCGGCACAACATTGAGGGCCGAAGGGCCTGTTCTGTGCTGTACTGTTCTATGTTCTATGTTCTAAAGATGCTCAAAATAACGTTCAAGACATTTTTTGGGAAGAATCGTGCCCGATTTCTAATATCTAGTCCCCAGAGAACCTTCTTTACATGAACAAAATTCCATTAGTCCAACTTTTACGATGCTTTAATTATCCCTTGTTGGCAAACTGTTTGCTTATCTTGAAAACCATACAGTCATACACACACTAACCCAGGCGTTTAGCCCTTACTGCGCTGAATACATATAAGGAATACATATAAGCTGAAGCTCCTTAAAAAGAGCATTAAGAGCCCCAAAGAGCTTCAAAGGCGAAAAGAAATTCTTCATACCCACCACACATCACTAGACTGTCCAGTCTTGTATACTCCTGCATAAAATTCCCTGAAAACTCCATTTATCTCCTCTGTCTTCTTTACCCTTTTCCCTCCCGCAAGCCGCACAGAGGGGATTACCGAACCTCCTTCAACTGCCTTTTTTCAAAATTCATTTACGGGATATGGGCATCGCTGGTTCACCAGCGTTTATTGCCCATCCCAAGCTGTGCTCCAGAAGATGGTGGTGAGCTGCCTTCTTGAACTGCTGCAGTGCCTGAGATGTAGGTACACCCACAGTGCTGTTAGGGAGGGAGTTCTGGGATTTTGACCCAGTGACAGTGAAGGAGCTGCGATATTTTTCCAAGTCAGGATGGCAAGTGACTTGGAGGGGAATCTCAAAGATATGGGGTTTCCAGGTATCTGCTGCTCTTGTCCTTCTAGCTGGTACTGGTCGTGGGTTTGGAAGATGTTGCCTCAGGAACTTTGGCGAGTTACTGCAGTGCATCTTGAGAGTTTCTTGAGTGTTGCTGGAGCTGCACTTATCCAGGCAAGTGGAGAGTAATCCATTACGCTCCTAACTTGTGCCTTGCAGATGGTGGACAAGCTTTGGGGGTGGTCTGGAGGTGAGTTACTCGCTGTAGGATTCCTAGACTTTGACCTGCCCTGGTAGTCACAGTATTGATATAGCTAGTCCAGTTTCTGATCAATGGTAACACCCAGGATGTTAATTGTGGGGGATTCAGCGATGGTAATGCCATTGAATGTCAAGGATGATGGCTAGATCCTCTCTTATCGGAGATGGTTATTGCCTGGCACTTGTGTGGCTTGAATGTAACTTGCCTTTGTCAGCCCAAGCTTGGATATTCCCCAGGCCTTGTTGCATTTGGACATGGTCTTCTTCATTATCTAAGGAGTTGCGAATGCTGCTGAACATTGTGCAATCATCTACGAACATTCCCACTTCCAACTCTATGATGGAAGGAAGGTCATTGATGAAACAGCTGAAAATGGTTGGGCCTGAGGAACTCCTGCAATGATGTCCTACAGCTGCTCTTGTCCTTCTAGCTGGTACTGGTCGTGGGTTTGGAAGATGTTGCCTCAGGAACTTTGGCGAGTTACTGCAGTGCATCTTGAGAGTTTCTTGAGTGTTGTTGGAGCTGCACTTATCCAGGCAAGTGGAGAGTATTCCATTACGCTCCTAACTTGTGCCTTGCAGATGGTGGATAAGCTTTGGGGGTGGTCAGGAGGTGAGTTCAATGTGTCTCAATAAGGTTACCTCACATTGTTCTAAAAGAGTGAGAACCATCTTCCTTTGTGCCAGACTCTAACCAGCGGAGAGTTTTCCCACTGATTCCCATTGACTCATTTTGCTAGGGCTCCTTGATGCCATACACAGTCCTATTGGGAGCCTTCATATACCTCTCCTCTGCCTTCATCAAATAGCCCTCCAGCCTTAGCTGACTCTCCAGCATCTTGCATCTATTATTAGCTTTATTAGAAATAACCAGCCCCCCGATCATAAACCTGACATGTCTCCCAAAAAATGGAAGAAGAAATACCTGGGCTCAAATTAATTGACAGGAAGAATGCAAACTTTTTTCTAAAGTGCATATTGAATGATGCATCTCTTATCAGGGAGGCAATAAACCTCCATGTTCTTGACCAGGGAATGGAGAGCCTATAAGCAAAAATTCTAAGAAGACAGGGGCATGGTCCAAGATTATAATACTACCTATGCAGCAAGAGAACACACCTATGCAGCAAGTGGACACCAAGTGCAAGATCGTCCATTCTAGTATGACGTTGAGAGATCATAGAATTTACAGTGCAGAAGGAGGCCATTCGGCCCATCGAGTCTGCACCGGCTCTTAGAAACAGCACTCCACTTAAGCCCACACCTCCACCCTATCCCCGTAAACCAGTAACCCCACCGAATTTAAGGGCAATTTAGCGTGCCGAAATCCACCTAACCTACACGTCTTTGGACTATGGGAGGAAACCAAAGCACCCAGAGGAAACCCACGCAGACGCGGGGAAAACGTGCAGACTCCGCACAGACAGTGACAGATGCTGGACTGAAAAAGTAAAGTCCCGTTAGTGTGTAAAATCCTCCAAATGTCTACATAACCAACCTCCTCACAAGCAGAGGCCAACGTCCTAGCCTGCAACGTGGGGTGTTATTAATGACCGGGAGCTTATCGACCAGGGAGTTCAGATGGCAGTTAAAGTTGCCAACCACGAACGAATTAGCCAAGGTCAACTCAGCAAAATGCAAAAAAGCTTAGTACTGAACTCCAGAGAATAATTCAGGGATGCGTAAATATTCATTAATGAAATAACATCCCCATGCACTGTGCCTCTAATAATTGAATATCTACCTCCGTTGTCCTTCATGAAAGTTTTAACGTTAAAAGGGATATTCTTACTGATAAGGATTGCCACCCGCCTGCGACACGGTAACACAGTAGTTAGCACCGTTGCCTCACAGCGCCAGGGACCTGGGTTTGATTCCCGGATTGGGTCACTGTCTGTGCGGAGACTGCACGTTCTCCTTGTGTCTGCACGTTTTCCCTGTGTCTGCATGGGTTTCCTACAGGTCCCGCCACAAGTCATGTTCGGTGAATTGGACATTTTGAATTCTCCCTCAATGGACCCAAACAGGCGCCCGAATGTGGCACTAGGGAATGTTCACAGTAACTTAAATGAAGTGTTAATGTAAGCCTACTTATGACAATAATGAAAAGTTATTATAAGATTATTATACTTGATGAAAAGGATACAAAGAACACCTGCCCCATCCAATCTCACTTCAATTTTAAATGTTCCTGATGATCCAAATTAGTTTTGTGCAGTGAGGCTATGTTGAGCTTCTCTTTCTTCAGAAAGGAGGGAATCTTTTTCCTTCTGAAATAATGATGGATGCCCCATACATTCCATGAGCAAATTTTAACATTAACTGCAGCCATTAGTTAGGCCACAGAAAAAAGAAGACATATTTTCGTACCACAATCAGGTGTTCACTATTACTCCTTCCTCTGACCCATTTTAGACCAGAGCATCCCCAAATCATTCCTTTCCAAGGGTAGAACACCTGTATGCACCAAAGTAGGATATAGAGTCAACAAATACAGAAACTCTCTTTTAGTAATAAAAATGAGATAAAAGAATCACAACCACAATAGATCTAAGGGGACATTCCTCATTAAAACTGAGGACCCATAGAATTAACCCCATGGCCATACTTTCATTACCACCTGGATACCCTCTCCAGAACAAGGGGAAGGAAAGAAAGGCCAATAAGGAAATGGGAATCGAATGCACATCCTGCATTTTAATCCACCCATGAAGATATGTATCCACCACCACCCACCCTTCGACAATGGCGCATCTCGATCTGCCATGATTAACACTTGGAAAGTAGAAGAAAGACGATGGACAATAAACACAAGGCATATCTACCATGACTAAGGTTAGATAATACTAGTCCCGCAAAACTCCAGAAGCAGAAGACATTCAATCAGTGCACATGTAATAGCAACTCCCTATAACAGGATAAAAGATAATAAAATCAGACAACACTGCCATGATATTGATTGGAGGAGCTTGAGTTAGTCCGAGATTCAAAACATATCCTTTGCCTCATGGATTAAATGAAGGCCAAGGCAATAGTTGGATTACTGAACGATTTGAAAGAGTCATCAGATAGAATCTTCATGGATGCAGGATAAAGCATAGCAGAATTCCCTCAAGCAGCCTGGAGTTCTCGTCAGACATCATCAAAGCCTCGGCACTTGGTCTGTGTCACCATGGAAAAGTCCTGGAAGAAGGAAATCCTCATTCCCTCATGAAGCCAAGTCCCACCATGCCTTGACATCTCCAGGACCTTCTAGGGATCTTTAAGGTTGTGGAAGCGGATGATTAAGGGCCTGGAATGAAAACCATCCCTTGGCCTCAAAGATAGGGATGCACTCTTTCCAATTTAAAATGCCCAGCCTTCACTTCCAGCTTGAGAAAATGTGAGAGCAAGTCCTCGAAGAACAGGGGTCTTCCCCTCCACGCCTTCCAGCATACCGCTGATTCGGATATTCTTTCTCCGACATGCGGTCTCAGTCCAGGGCCACCACAGTCGGGGGAGGGCCTGTCGGCAGGCAGGTGGGGCGCACGAACGGCCAATGCGGGACACTAATTTGCCGGTCCAGGTCCACGGGCTGAGCCCGCCATGGAGCACAGCGTGGCCACTGGAGGCCACCGCCATGTGCATGCGCGGCCTCTGACCCCGGAAGTGATAGGGGCCGTACCGGCAGCTGGAGCTGCGAGCTCTACGATGGCTGCCTGCTAGCCCCCAGCAAAACGGTGAATCTGTGCCATTTTGATGCCAGTTTTCCTGGCGTAAAAGACCACAGTTTTCACGATGGCATGGGGACTTAGTCCAAAAACAGAGATTCCAGCCCCATATCTTTATTCTTATCACTGTTCAAAATGAATGTTGAATCAAAAAGATGGTTGCTGCAAGTCACATGACCAATGAGTTAGCCCTTTGTCTGGGAGCTGCTCCCAGGAGTTACAAAAACAAAATAATTCTTTTCTCAGCTGGAGGCATCCCACACTTCATTGTACAGACCTCTTGTAATCACAAAAATGTGGAGCCTTGCACGTTAAAACTCATTATGATTACAGAGCTGCGAACAGATTTGTATCACACTTGGAATTGTCCAAGGCCATTTCAAAAGGATATCATTTGCATCTGATAAGCTCACCTTGCACGCAAAGTCAGAGGATCTGCCTAGACAATGGCTTCACACACCAGACCCTCAATATGGATGGTACTCTTCTAACAACTAATGACTGGGGTATTATCAGTCCTGAAATCAAAGCCAATTCCAGACACTGGAGAAACATCCCTTTTGAAGCCACTGCAGCAAAAGAAGGTCACATTACTCGACTGACCATTTTGAAATCTCTATGCGCCTTTGGGAACTGAGAAAGAGTCTGCTGTTTTGACATGAAACAGTAAAGGACTCCAGCTGCCTGGCTCAGCGTGCATGCGGGGTACCATCTCTCAGCTCCTCCAAGCCCATTCTCTGCTGGACGATTACTGACCATAACCTGCCGGATCGATTCAGTCATCTGCAATATGCATACCATCTGCACAATGAATCCTAAAACTCCTATCTTCAGTCAGTCGAACTTGAATTCCTGCGTGAAAGAATTCCTCGTTGGACTTTGGAAATCACATGAACTAATCTTCATTTCTGTGGTCCTTGTACCATTAATTTTTTCTCTCTCCTCTCCTGTGTATGTTTTTCTGAATTTGTGTGTGTACATGTGCATATGTGTGTGTGTCCATGTGGTGTGCGTATGTGTCCATGTGGTGTGCGTATGCGTCCATGCGGTGTGCGTATGTGTCCATGTGGTGTGCGTATGTGTCCATGTGGTGTGCGTATGTGTCCATGTGGTGTGCGTATGTGTCCATGTGGTGTGCATATGTGTGCGCGCATGTGGTATGTGTGTGAGCATGTGGTATGTGTGTGCGTGGCGTGCACATGTGGCGTTTGTGTACCCGTGCACATGTGGTCTGTGTGTGGTGTGTGCGCGCGCAGACACATGTGTCCCAGGTTTCAAATTTAAAACAAACTAACATTATGAATTAATCATAACACAAATTTACTGTGGGGTGTTAACAAATTGAATTACACAAACCAGGGGTTTGGGAGAAGACGCTACCAGCTACTTTAAAAAATAATTCACAAAACCTTCTGCTTACAGACTAGGTGGTAAGACAAAATAAGTACAATTTGCCAGTCTTTCTCCTGTCAGTAACAACTTGGCCAGAACTTTCCGGCCATTCATGCCAGTGGGAATATTCGGTCCTGCCAACGGCGCACCCCAGCCACTTGTTTCCAGGCAGCACTGGGTGCATTTAATGAGAAACCCCATTGACAACGGGGGGATCATAAGATCCTGCCACTGTCCAATGGCGGGTCATCGCAGTTGCTGAACGGAAATTATTGCCCCTTATTCTTGTTGAACGGACAAAATAATAGTGGAATTTATCTCATGTAACTTTTTCAAACCAAACTTAGTTTTTTATCTCGCAATCAGCTTGAAACTCCCATTTACATCTATTGTGTTAAAATATTTGAGGTAGCTAATGGGTATTTCTCTTTCCATTTCAACACAAGAAACATCTGTATGGAATACATTTTAACAGTGATAAAATGTATTAAGAAGCAGTCATGACCTGAAATGTTACCTCTGCTTCTCTCTCCACAGATGCTGTCAAGCCTGCATTTTATGCTTTTATTCTTGAGAAGTGGTATTTGGTCCATAACAGTCCTTACCAGACATGGAGCTCAACTAATGTCTGAACTTTTAAATTATGCCAAGGTGTTGGTGGCGCAGCAGCAGAATCAATAATTCTTTCATGTTCCACTTCATTCCATACCTCTTCAAAATTATTGTCATGGATCACAGGTCTGACAGTAATTACAGACAGTTAAGACAAGTGGTTACCAGCAAGTACTTACCCTAGTGAGGTGGATGACCCCTTGGGATGTAACTGAGCAACCCATAAAGCCCACATATTGCAGCAGAGGACAATGTTCTGCAAATGCTTTCACCGATTTATCTGTCACCTACACAGAAAGAAGTGTGAAAAACAAATTAGTTCAACATTCAAGGAACTGCAAAACGACATGTACATCACCAGAAAAGTTTCACCCAACTGCATTGCACAACTCACACTTAAGAACATTTCAGTAAAAAAGTCGTTATACTGCATTCAAAATGGGCGGCATAGTAGCACAGTGGTTAGCATTGTTACTTCACAGCGCCAGGGACCCGGGTTTGATTCCCGGCTTGGGTCACTGTCTGTGCGGAGTCTGCACGTTCTCCCTGTGTCTGTGTGGATTTCTTCCCGGTGCTCCTGTCCCACAAAAGTCCCGAAAGATTTGATTGTTAGGTGAATTGGACATTGTTGCCCTGAGAATGTTTTATAAAACTGAGTGGATTGCTAGGTCACACCAGTAGTCCAGTTCATAGTTAAACACATTAGTGTGGGACTGGAGGCCAGGCCAGGTTTCCTCCAATATTAATAAACCAGCTGGGGTTTATCAAAGAGCATATTTGTCACTTTTACCATTAACAGCTTTTATTTCCATGTTTTTCAAGACAAAATTAATATTCTCAATTGCATTTTGGGATTTGAACTCCCATTCTCTGGACTTTTAGTCCAAGGCTCTGAAATACTGATCCAGTAACCATTACTCTTCTGCACCCAATGACATTGCTGGTGAATTTAATTGCAGCAGATACATGTACATGTGGGGATAAGGGAATAGGGCAGAAAGTTCCTGAAAAAAATAAAAACAGCTGAACATTTCAGCAGATTGTGCTTTCACAAAACCTTCGATTTCTCTAAAATACACAATCTCTTTCAAAACAAATCACTGAAATCATAACCACCATTGCCTACCTGTTGAAGGAGACAGACTGCTTCTGTTTTTTTTCTGCTCACACCCTTGCTCTTTACCATTCTCTATTAGCTTTCTTTCTTCCCCTGCACTTATACTTCAGTAAACATCTTAGCTTCTCTTTCTTCTAGTTTTAGCAAACAAGAAGCATCGCTCAAATCAATCAGAAAATAAAAGTAGTCACCAAGTATGCAAGACTCGGTCATCTGATTTAAATCAGAAATTCATGAAATCAACTTCCCCAAAGAAACTTCGGGCGGTTGCAATAACCCACGTTTGACTGTTTTGAGCAACAGAGACTAGATGCTCCCATATTTGATCCCTGGTCTGTACGCAAATAGTCCATGTATGTGGGCTAGGGAAGGGGAAAATCAATCAGGATGCCCTCTCCTGGTAGAAATAAAATAAAATTAAATACAGTATTGGGCTTGGCTGCAAATACCAAAGTTGAGGTGACAGTGACTGTCCTTGACGTCATGGCTGCATGTGACAGAATACACCATCAAGGAGCCCTCGTAAAACTGGAGTCAATGAGAATCTGAGGTCAGGTCTCCAATCGTTGGAATCATTCCTAGCATAAAGAAAGCTGGTGGTAGTTGTTGGAGATTAATCGTCTCAGTCCCGGGACATCACTTCCTCAGAACAGTGTCCAAGGCCCAACCATCTTCAGCTGTTTCATCAATGACCTTCTCCCCATCATAAGGTCAGAAGCAAAGATATTCACTGATGATTGCACGATGTTCAGCATTTGTGATTCTTCAGAAACTGAAGTAGCCCATGTCCATATGCAGCAAGACCTGAATAACATTTCAGCTTGGGCTGACAAGTGGCAAGTAGCATTTAAGCCACACAAATGTCAGGGAAAGACCATCTCCGACAAGAAAAAATCTAACCATCTCCCCTTGACATTCAAAGGCATGGTCATCACTGAATCGCATACCATCAATATCCAGAGAATTACCATTGATCAGAAACTGAGCCATACCAATCATATAAATACTGTTGTTCCAAGAGCTGGTCAGAGGCTAGGAATGCTGATGAGAGTAACTCACCTCCAAACCCACCAAACCCCATTGACCATTCACAATGCACAAGTCAGGGGTGTGATGGAATATTCTTCACTTGCTGGATGACTGCAGCTCCAACAACAGTCAAGAGGTTTTGACACCATTTAGGTCAAAGCAGATCGCTTGACATTCAGCGGCAGGATTGTCTATCATACATAAAATAAACTGCAGCAACTCGCCAAGGCTCCTTCGACAAGACCATCCAAACCCACAACTTCTACTGCCTAGAGGATAAAGGCAGCAGATGCATGGGAACATCCCAACCTGCACGTTCCCTTCCAAGCCACACACCTTCTTGATTTAGAAGTGTATTGCTGTTCCTTCACTAGCACGGGTGAAAGTCCTGAAACTCCCTCCCTAACAGCACTGGCAATGTACCGACACCACATGGTCTGCAGCGGTTCAAGAAAAAAACTCACCACCACTTTCTCAAGGGCACTTTGGGCTAACAATGCCCATATCCCATGAAAGAATGCATATTTTTTGAAAAATTAGCTGATAGGTTAGGCACTATCTGAACTCACAAATGAACAATGAACCAGAAGCCAGTTCGCACCTGTGAGATTGTAGCACAGTACGAATTGCAACTGTAGGTGTGCAGCACAACAAAATGCTTTTTACTTATGTTGTCATCTTTTAATATCGGGGCAGTTGCTCCTCCTTTTCCATTTGACATATCTCTTCTTAAAGTCAAGGATTCCGAAATATGTAATTTCAAACCTTTATCATTCTGCAACCATATCGCTATAATGGTTATTAGATGAAACATATTAATTTGTGTTATTAATTCATCTATTTTGTTTCGAATAATGTTCACAATTATCACCCAATTTTGACATCCTGTTACCTTTGTTAAGCTCTCTGTACCATTCAGGCTCACTCTGCTTATTTTCTTTACTCTACAGCCTTGACATTTTTCTTACTGTTTTTGAATTTACTCTTTCCTAAATCCTCACCGCTATCCTTCATTACATTGATGCTCCATCTAGCCATCTTCTCATTTCAAGAGAATAAACAAGGCAAAGGAATATACAATAAATGGTAGGATTCTGAAAAAGGTAGAGGAACAGAGGGACCTTGGAGTGTATGGCTGATCAAGAAGACATAAGGAATACTAGGCATTCAATGGCATGAGGCCTAGAGTGGAAGAGCAGGGAATTTCTGTGAAAATTGTATAAATTGCATAAAGCACTGGTCAAAGTGGGAAGAATACAGATGAGATTCACAAGGGTAATAAGAGGAATGGAGAATTTTAACAATTAGCAATGACAAATTGGGGTGGAGGTGTGGCCTTAGATAAGGTGCTCTTTCTGGGGCTGGTGTAGACTTGATGAGTCAAATGGCCTCCTTCTGCACTGTAAATTCTATGATTCTATGACTGGGTAGGATAGGGGGGTTTTCATAGCAACAGATTAAGGGCAAATTTAATCAATTTGTATAAAATGTTGAGAGGCCTTATAAACTGGATAGGAAGAGTTTATTTCCATTAGTAGAGAAATTAATAACCAGGGGACTTGGAATTAGGATGGCACGGTGGCACAGTGGGTCGCATTGCTGCTGCCTCACAGCGTCAGGGACCTGGGTTCAATTCCAGCTTTGGGTGACTATCCATGTGGAGGCTACTCATTTTCCCAGTGTCTGCATGGGTTTCCTCCCACAGTCCAAAGTTGTGCAGGTTAGGTGGATTGCCCATGATAAATTGCTCCATGGTGTTGAAAGATGTAGAGATTGGGTGGGGTTGTAGGGGTAGGGTAGGGGAGTGGCCGTGGTAGGGTGCTCTTTCAGAGGCTCAGTCCAGAATGGATGGGCCAAATGGCCTCCTTCTACACTGTATGGATTCTATGAAGCAATTGTTGGAAGGATTGGAAGGGTTTTGAGGGGGATATTTTTTACCCAGAGAGTTGTGGGGGACAAATCTCAATGCCTAAAAGTGTGATAGGAATAGAAACCCTAAGCATCTTAAAAAAAATTATACTTGGATCTGCATTTGAGGTGCCATAAAATACAGAACTACAGACTGAGAGCTGGAAGGTGGGAGGAGGCTAGATAGCTCTTGTTTTGTTCAATGCGCACACAATGGGCCAAATGTTGCCCTACCATGCTACTGTTTAAATACATGGGATTATTGCCATGGTGCTGCCCGATCTCTTGACACTCTGCTCACCATTAATTCTGACACCGCAAGCTCATTTATCCATTGGCAGAATGATTAACCAACAACAAACTGGGTTAGCATCCAGGGAAGCAGAGAACATCCTGGAGCTATCTCATGGATTCCTCTCAAAATTGCAACCAAAATCACAGCAGTATAAAAGTGACTTGCGGGAAGTTATCTGATAGCTCTGGTATAAGGAGATGCATTTTTGTTTCATTATCTTTGTGTCCTGACAAAACCCAAAAACTGTCATGACCTTTAAAAATGTCTTATTTAGATACAAGGGACTTCAGGGTGGGCAATGAATGAGGATCATGAGGAATCACTCCTTGAACTCCCTGTGGGGCTCGTTGAATATAAGTTCCCATCGTAATGGGCAGAGACCCATCCAGCTGGGGCTCGTTATCAAACCTTTTAAATATTGTCCCAGGCCCGGACTGCGACAGTAGTGTTGTATGTCGCTGGTGCGGCTTTACTTTTCAGTTAAAATAAATTTGGTTTAACCTTTATCTTAGTGTTTCCTGGATTACTACATAATAATGTTTGTTGTCACAAGTAGGCTTACATTAACACTGCAATGAAGTTACTATGAAAAGCCCCTAGTCGCCACATTCCGGCACCTGTTCGGGTACACGGAGGGAGAATTCAGAATGTCCAAATTACCTAACATCACGTCTTTCGGGACTTGTGGGAGGAAACCGGTGCACCCGGAGGAAACCCGCGCAGACACAGGGAGAATATGCAGACTCCGCACAGACAGTGACCCAAGCCAGGAATCGAACCTGGGACCCTGGCGCTGTGAACTAACAGTGCTAACCACTGTGCTACCGTGCATGGCACCACTATCATAAAATACATTTAAAATTCTCTTTACATCAGGTGGTTGCCCAATTTTAGGCTGTGCTGCATTAAGTGTTTTTATTGTTGGTTCAACAATGGTAAATTAATACAGAAAATTCCAATCCTCTGAAACTGGCTTTCTTACCATCAACTCACAGACAATATAAAGGAAGACTTATTCATTTCTTGGACAGAGATGTAAAATAAACACAAATATAGAATCCCTACAGAGCAGAAGGAAGTCATTCGGTCCATGAGTCTGCACTGACCCTCAGAAAGAGCACTCTACCTAGGTCCAATTCCCATTACCTCGTAGTCCCACCTAACCTTTGGACACAAAGGGGCAATTTAACACAGCAATCCACCTAACCTGCACATCTTTGCACTGTGGGTGGAAACTGGAGCACCCAGAGGAAACCCACGAAGACACGGCGAGAACGGGCAAACTCCACACAGTCACCCAAGGTCAGAGTTGAACCCGGGTCTCTTGCGCTGTGACGCAGCTATGCTAACCACTGTGCCCACTGTGCTGCCCACATTCTAACACAAATATGTATTTGCCAGGAGTAGGTTTAATCTTGCCTCCTTTACTTCTGAGATATAAAATAACTCCCTACATGTTATATTATTCCAATATGATATTACGATCCCGGACCAGGTGCCAACAGTGGCTAGGATACTCAATATTCTGGACAGAAACCTCAATATTTTATTCTAATTTTCTATGCGAGGAAAGGATACCTTGCTCTAAGAGTGATTTCACACAAAATAGAGATATGGCATTTTAAAACAAACTTTATTACACACACAGTGTGAAAATATCTTGAACACCACACAAGAAAAACAGCTTAAAATTACCCCTTAAACAATGCTCATCAATACAATGCAGTAATCCTTAACTGCTATCTTTATTCCATTCAAACTATGTCAGCTCTCAATCCACTTTCAAATCCAGTTAGCACTCAGGAATACCTGCTGTACAGAGTTATCTGGATACTCCACTTTGAGAAAGTAAGGCATTTGCACTGCTTTAAAGAAAAGACCTGAATCCTGTCAGAACCATGCAGGACCTGTAGCTGAAGTCTTTTTTTTTTAAATGTAGTTATTCTACTCATTTTCAACATTTTCATCAATAAACAACCAAAGAAAAGACAAACAAAAACAAATGGAATAACAATCCCCCACACACAACCGCACCCATCTCAATATACAGAACAAAACATCCAGCCATACATTCCAGGTAAAAAAACACGAATTAACAATCAATCCGTAAACAGTGTAACCAAAGACAACAATACCGCCGACCCCCCCGACCCGTCCTAATGTTCAATGGCAACTAATTCTTGCAGGTGCATAATCAACAACCCCATGAATTGTGAAACCCTTCCTTCATCCCCTTCAGCTGAGACTTCACCTTTCCGATAGTCAAAGAAATTCAAGAAGATCCACCCGCCCGCCAAGCCGTGTCACAGGATGGAGATGCTAATGTCCACCCCAACAGGACCCGCCTCCAGGCAATCAGCGAGGTAAAGGTTAACATCTATCCCCGCACTCGCCCGCCGGCCAAGCCGGTCCGACCCTCCTGAAGAAAGCTTCTAGGCATCCTGGTTCCAAGTACACGAGCACTACCCCCGAGCTGACCCTGAAAAGCCTCCCTCCAATAAACCCCTCACATTCACGTAACAATCCTAATCATGGGTCTCTCTCTCTCCCCCCACCCATCCACATGACTCCAGGCCCTGCCCACTGGGCTTGGCCCGCCCCGTCCCATTGTTACCATGAGCTCCCCCACTCCCAGAATCCTCCCATCCACTTCCTCTCAAAACCACCTCACCTAGTATTGGTCCCCTTCCCCAACTTTTCACACTTCCTCAGCCCTTTTCGCACCTGTTCTACCAGGCTCTGATGAACGCTGCCCCTCCCCCCACCAGCTGGAGCTAGCCAGTGTGGAGGCCCCTGTCCATGCCTCACTCCGCTCCAATCCCCTCCCCCTTGCCCGGTCCCAAGAAGACAAAGAAATCCCCTTCAACACACAAACCCCAAAGAACCATCACTGCAAAAGAAAATCCCAATCTTACCTTGTCCAAATAGGCAAGTTCAACTCAATTAACACATATAACATGCAGTGAAAAATAGAGCTACAAACACTCCTCCACCCCCACTACCCTCACTCCAACACCAATCCTCAGTCCCATTTCTCACTTCTGCCCCAGTCCTCTCCTTCACAAACGCCTCCGCCACTTCCACCATCTCAAAATAAGTCTTTAAAGTTGTAGGTCACCCTCAACTTAGCTGGGTACACTATGCCGTTCGCACAATGCTGTTGTGCAGTGCTGTCTTCACTGGGCTGAAGGCCACCCGCCCCCTCGCCAATTCCACAGTAGCCCGCCCCCTTGTCAGTTCCATAGTAAAGTCCTGGTATATACATATACCAGCTCCAGTGCACTGTACCTACCGCTTCTGCTTTGCCCAACACAAGACCTTCTCCTTCACGCTGTACCTCAGGAAACAAATAATCACTGCTCTTGGCAGCCCATTCACCTTTGGTATAGGCCTCCATGCCCTATGAGCCCGATCCAGTTCACACCAAGAGGGATCTTCCCCCTCCCCCAACATCTTGCCAAATACTCCATCAGCCTTGGGTCCTCCACTCCTCGGGGAAGGCCACGATCCTCAGATTTTGCCGTTTAGATCAGCTTTCCTGGTCCTCCACTTTGGCTCGCAGAACCTTGTTGGCCTTCACCATCCTCTGCTGTTCCTCACCCATCGAGGTGAGTTGATCACTGTGTTGCGACAAGACCTCTTCCACTCCCTTCAGTTTCTCAAACTGCTCCCGTACCTCAGCCGATGTCCTCGACACCGCCGCCTTCACCGGGGCAATTGGCTCCTCCACCAGTACCTTCAATGCTGCCATCATCTCCTTCCTCATCACCTCTATGTGCTTTGAGACTGTTTTTCAAATTCTACAACCATCACCTCGGTTATCTTTTCTACCTTGAACAGTGCGTCCCCACCCAGCGGCCCAGCCTCCACCCTGGGACCGGGCATTAAATTCTAAAAAATCAAGTCTCGAGCAGGAGCCACCAATGTGTGACCTCCGCCTAAATGCCGCCACTGGAAGTCACCCTGTAGCTGAAGTCTTCAGAAACTCTGGCTGTATTTCTTCGAAAGTTGCTTCTCAGCTTGTTTCAGATCACCTTCCAACCACACAAATCTGAACTGCAGCAAAAGAAACTGCTAATCTGCCTACATACATATCTTTGACTGAACTGCTGTGAGAGCAGAAGTTTGACTTCGACTCGCATCCCAATCTAAAACTCAGTTAAACAGCTTTCCTTCAAAATGTCTGGTACCTTAGCTCCTCCCATGAATTACATAATTTTACCAAGCTGAAATACAATGTTTCTAATTATCTCCACAGGGAACTCACAGTACTCAATTCATTTTTCCAATTAAGTTTTAGTTAATTTAGTTAAAGGCAATTTAGTTGTGGGGGTGAAACACACACAAACACGGGGAGAATATGCAAACTCCACACGGACAGTGATCCAGAGCCAGGATCGAACCTGGGACCGTGAGGCTGCAATGCTAACCACTCTGCCATCATGCTGCTGCCTTTAACACAGGATTTTTACCCTTACTGCACCCCATATCTATAATACAATGTATCTGAAATTCCTACATTCATCACAATTATTAAGTACCCATATGTTCATACATATGGATGCAAATGTAGCAAGAGGACCACACCATTCACTAATACACTGCAGTCAGAACCAAGCAACAATTTATCAGTCTGCCGCACATGTGTTCTGAGAACTGCATTCAAATAAGTTCCAATATTTAAATTTGAAAGTGTGATTATTTCAAAACTCTGGGAATCACAAGACATAAAATAGTGGCAGCATGTGCCTGTGAGTCAAATCAAAGCATTATAAACAATATAAATGCTGAGTTAAATTGAGAAAAATCAACCCAAATTAGTGCCAGAGAGGGAGAGAAAAATACTGAGTGAATTGTGTGAAAACAAAATGGCCATCGCCGCAGCAATGAATGCACAGATACAGCACAGGATTAATTGGGAGACTGATGATGTCAGAGACATTTGAGAAGTTTAAACAAATCTGCAGATTGACATTTGGCAGTTTTCTAAAAGGCACAAGTGAAAAGAAATGATCAGTCTTTTGTGGGCAGGAGAGAAAAGATTAGATCTTTTTATAGCTGGGAGATCAGTCAGGACAACAGTAAAAACTCAGACAAATCTTGTGAGAAATTCAGCACACATCTCCAGCCAAAGTCAAACTATCTGATCCATCAATATGAATTTTAAAGCCTGAGGCAGGAACCATGTGAGCCTGTTGATAATTTCTCACTGAGATTGAGGAATGTAGCCAGCAAGCGTAAATTCAAGGAAACGGATAAAATGCTGCTATCAGCTCTGCATAACCTGATGCACCAAAGGCTCTGATTGGAAAAGACAAGCTCACAATATCATTGCTGGGCACGTGAAGCTACGAGTGGACAGATGAAGATGCTGCTAAATGGTCGCCTTCAATTAAATCAAGAGAATGTCAGCAGGGTTGATGCAGTGAAAAAGCAAAAAAAAAACATACCCAAGACGGAGAAAGATGTGCAAGAGCTCTGGACAACCACAAGTTCACAGACAGAAGGAAATGTCCCAAATGTGGATCAAACCATAGAGCTTGAGGAAATCTCAATCACTGAAGAAAGGAGATTGGAAAGGAGATACCAGGCACACAACAACAGGACGAATGACAACAAACACACTTGTGCACAACCCGTATGATGCTTTTGTCACACTCTTCAGCAATGTGGCCAAACCTCCAAACACTTGGCTCATCTCTCTAGCCACCCACCCTCCGGCCATGGACATGTCCCCGAGCTGTGTCCCATCCCTTGTGTGTTCAGATGTTGGCTGCTACGTTTGTGGTGTTGCCTCCCACGTGTACAAGCACAATGTCAAAGAACAAAGAACAAAACAGCACAGGAACAGGCCCTTCGGCCCTTCAAGCCTGTACCGGTCATGATACCAACCTTTACCAAAACCTTCCTTTTGCCTAATCCCTCGAAACCCATCCTATCCATGTGTTTGTCGAGATGCCTTTTGAACACCGTCAATGTATCTGCTTCCACAACCTCCCCTGGCAATGTATTCCAGGCACTCACCATAAAAACCCTGCCTCGCACATCTCCTCTAAGCTTTGCTCCATAGACCTTAAACCTTAAACCTATGCCCCCTGGTGACTGACCCCTTTACCCTGGGAAAGAGTACCAGCCCATCCATTCTATCCATGATCCTCATAATCTTGTAGACCTTTATCAAGTCATCCCCCAACCTTCGTCTTTCCAATGAAAACAGTCCGAGTCTATTCAGCCTCTCCACATAACTAACACCCTCCAGACCAATGTCCAGGCATCAAGGTGTGATTGGGATGCTAGGCAATGACGTGCCACATGGCCCACCTACCCACAGGATGCCACTTAGGTTGTGTGAAGTGCTCACTTAACCATGATTGCCAATTCCCTATTCGCAGTAGCCTTCCACCGCACAGCTTGAGGCCTCGGCAGTCAGTTGGGGTTATGGGTGGTCGTTAGGGCAGACGGGCAGGGACAGCAGATGCCCCCGGAACAGGTGCACATGATCCAGGGGTTAGTATGGTGGTGCCACGTTCAGTTGCCCCCCCCCCCAGCAACTCCCTCCCCACCCCCCCAACCCACCCATGGCGGCCCCCCTGTGGAGGGTTCCCCACCCCAAGCCAAGGACCGTGGTGGCAAGCCCAGCACCACTGGGTTCTTTGCCTGTGAGCACAGATGGCTACTCGACCGCCTCGGCTCCTCACAGAAGTCTTTCCGCCAGGTTTACATTATTCAAAAGGTGTACTAATTGGCGCCAGCGTGACCACTTGCTGGGGAGGCCGCTGAATGAAGGGAAGTTTTGGATATGGGGTGGCTCTCGTCAATTGTACGGAAATAGGGATTAAGTGGTAATAATTGATTTCTCACCACACTACGGCGATTTTGTCTCTGGGAGCGGGTCAACTGCATCACAAACTGTTTGGCATCTGGCTCGGTTCTCATTTTCTACTTTTCCCGCTATTCACCGGGCTCGTTTCGCTTGAGCGAGAGTGCAACGAGGCCGGAGAATCGCACACATACTATCAATCCACAGCACACGGTGTGATCGAAGGAGTACATTCAATGAAGCACCAACATTTGAGTTTAGAAGTGTGATTATTTCATACTTCACGGAACTACAAGATATAATACTAGCCAATTGAGCAGTGGATCGAGCTGTGACCAACATGTGACAGCAGCTAGACATTTCCCTACATCTGGACAAAAAATGTACAAAAGGTGTAAGAAACCACAATTCCTGCACAATGTCCTCCATTTCAGTAACAAAAAGAAAATCCGTTTGTAGCAAGGCGTAAAAGTCAGTTTGACCTTTTCAATTACAAAGCGAAAGAGCATTTACAATGAAGTTAGAGTTCCAAGTATGGTGCTAGGGTACAAATACTGTGGAGAGATTGAAACTTGAGGTGTTGGAATATATTAGCTGAGCACCAGGTTTCCTGAATTAGTTCATATTAATCCCAATGGCAAATTGAGCAATGAACCTTAGCGACCTTCTTAATTTTTCTGAAAATTTAACAACTCTCCTTGAGTCAACCCCTTGGGGTGTTCATTTGAACTTCTAGGCAATGGACACATTCCAAATCAGGTTTATTCATGACAGTCTTTAACCATGGGCACATTCCACAGAAGCAACTGTTTTAATTGCAAAAACTGAACACAAACTCGTATTTGATCTAATATTTATAAACCTTACTGAGCATACATAATCCTCCAGTCAGTCTCAGAGGAAGCGTTTCACTTTGCACTCTAAATAATCTTTTTTATTCGCACAATAATATTGTGAATAATATGGAAGAGCAAGTTTAATAAAAAAGCAGTAAGCAATGGAAATAAACAATTTCCTCAGTTCCTATGATGTTTAAAGATTGTGAGTATGGAAATAACTCGGTCTGAATATATATGATTACTCCAACTCATAAACACTTCATAGTCAAACATTGAAATGAAATGAAATGAAAATCGCTTACTGTCACGAGTAGGCTTCAATGAAGTTACTGTGAAAAGCCCCTAGTCGTCACATTCCGGCGCCTGTTCGGGGAGGCTGGTATGGGAATTGAACCGTGCTGCTGGCCTGCTTTGGTCTGCTTTAAAAGCTAACGATTTAGCCCAGTGTCCTAAACCAGCCCCTTATTAATTATTATTACTGGGTTGCTTAGGTGAATGACTAAGCCCATTGCGCTAAATTGAAAACAGTTGGAAGGGAAGGGCAACATGGTGACACAATTGTTAGCGTGGCTGCCTCACAGCGCCAGGGACCCCAACTAGTGGACAATGAGTCGGTGGGCAAGGGGAGGGGCTTCCGCCCAAACTGATAGGGGAGGACAGGATCTTCGATATTTATGGAAACTGATGGATAGAGGGAGGTCCTTGTTGGAGGAAATAAAGCAGAAATGGGAAGAGGAGCTAGAAAGGCATTAGAAGCTGAACTATGGAGTACGTCCGCCTCGTGTGCAAGACTGAATCTCATTCAGTTTTAGGTAGTGCATAGAGCACATATGATGGTGTCAAGGGTGCGCCAGCTATTTTTGGGGGTGGAGGACAGATGCGGACGTTGTGCAGGTGAGCTGGTTCGGCAAATCATATCCACATGTGCTGGGCATCCCCGAAGTTGGAGGAGTTCTGGGAGGCCTTTGCGGGAACCATGTTGGTGGCACCAAGCCCTGAGGTGGCAATATTCGGGGTGTCAGAGGATCCAAAAGTGCAGGTGAGGGGAGAGGCTGACGTGTTGCCTTTGCTCCTTGATAGCCCGGAGGGGCGGATATTGTTAGGGTGGGATGGGCGAGTGATCTGGTGGAATTTCTGCACCTGGATAAGATAAAGTTTGTTCTGAGGAGGGGTTGGGATATAGGGATCCCTTTGGTATTCGGAATTTGGTTTGAGAGCGACAGTTATTGGTGTTGTGTGTTTTTAAATAACCGATAATGCCTCGAATAAAAAATTTTTTTTTTTAAAGAGAGAAAAGGTTTTACTTGTTGTGAACTGGTCATGAATACGGAGTGTGAGACTGAGTGGCAGGATGATTCATAGGCCCCACTACAAGACAACAAATTGCAACGTCATCTTGAATCACGACAATCATCACAATGATATACAGAGAGGCAAAAAAGACTTAACACGTATCCAGCTTGCTCGGATCACAAATTTAGTAGAATATATATGACGGTAATTGCACCCATATACTGATAAGAAATTTGCTATTATACTAAATTCAACCAGACATCTGGATTGAGATCTGGTCAAAGAAAAGAACACTTATTCACAGCTAATTTTCTCTTTAGTGATTCAATTGGTGCATATTATATATCAAATCTGGGATGCGAGATATGAGTTTCACTCAGGATCTTTAAATGGCACTACAGTATAGCAGATATTTTCAATGTTAAAGATAGAATTGTGTGACACGCACAGCTGCTATTTAATTGTCAGAGTCCATGGATTGGATTTTTACTGAGTCAGGGTGACTCAGGAGCCCTTTAGAACTGATGGGTGGGTACTGATTCCGGAATTCCCAGCCTCATTCCTGGGCTGAATGATTCTCCTGAGTATCTTTGAAGGATGCGGGCTCATTCCAGTCATAAGCCTGCAACCTTCACTTCCAACTGGCTAGCTCCATTGCGGAGATAGGCATGCCCTACTCCTCTACAATTTTCATGGAATCAGAAAGGGTTTTATAAAGAGTTGTGGTTCACAGCACATCAGAAGAATTGTGAATTTTACTCTGCACGAGGGACTCTTTCACAAGGTGAGTTCTTCCTACCCTTGTACCAAGGTAGGCACTCCCCACCCAACGTCATGCCAGGCTATGGCACTCCCTTGCCCATTGACTCTGTATTCAATGCATAGAACCAATGAGCCCTGTAGTAACAGTAGGATGTGTAAAAAAGCTTTTATTTTTAATTTAGAGTACCCAATTAATTTTTTCCAATTAAGGGGGAATTTAGCATGGCCAATCCACCTACCCTGCATATCCTTGGGTTATGGGGAGAAACCCCGCAAACACAGGGAGAATGTGCAAACTCCACAGACAGTGACCCAGAGCCAGGATCGGACCTCGGCGCACTGAGGCAGCAGTGCGAACCACTGTGCCGCCGTGCTGCCCCCAGTAAAAAAGCTTTGAACAAAGTCTCACATTCATTACTTTCAGAAATATTAAAAATTCATTTCATTCCAGGGCACTAAAACTGTCATCATTGAGACCATTTAAAGTACCAATAACAGAAAATAGAAACCTTTGATACAACGTAACCTTGTGTAAATTAACATTGTGAAATTGATTACAGAGATCAGAGAGCCAGAACTGTCAATCCAGCGACATTTTATCTGGTGTACAGCTGTTTCAACAAGGGTTTCTCCGTTCCCAGCTCGTTGAGGGAGTTATGGGAAGAGGCCAGAAAGTGGAGTTAAGTTCACAATCAGATCAGTTATGATCTTATTCAATGATAGCCATGATGCGGAGATGTCAGAACTGGACTTGGGTGGGCACAGTCATTCACTAAGTAAGAAGTCTCACAACACCAGGTTAAAATCCAACAGGTTTGTTTCGAATCACTAGCTGCGCTCCGAAAGCTAGTGATTCGAAACAAACCTGTTGGATTTTAACCTGGTGTTGTAAGACTTCTTACTTAGTGAATGACGCAGCAGACTTAATGGGCCGTCTTGTCTACACTTGCTCCTATTTCTTAAGATCTTATGCAAAGGAGCAGGGAGTTTTGAGAATGATGGAGAGTCTGGGTCTCCCCTCTTGGGGAATATGAGCGGTGATAGGCGAAAATGAATGGATAGTTCGAAACATAGGAACATGTATAAACAATTTAATTCCTCAAAACCTGTTCCACCATTCCATTAGATGATGGCTGGTTTATGCATTGCTCTCCCACATTGCACATACAGTTGCTAACGTTTCGGTTTCTTTTCAGAAATTTCAAATTGGACAGCATAAAGTCTCTTGACAAAATTTTACAATAAGATATTTGCAAGGTTCCATTAGGATCATTGTCTAATGGAACCAGATATCTAAGATAATTTCAGCAAGTCTGGTGAAAATCCAATAAAATATTTTTAAATTATTGAGGTAACAAATTGTTGTACAAGGATGGACTGTTTATTAGAGATTCACGGCTGGCTGCACTAATATTTACCAGCTTGTCTTTTTTCAAAAGGATCCCAGAGGCTGACAAGAGGAAATAATTTATCGAGGTTGACAGAATCCAATAAAGGTGAGACTTGACTGTTTACAGGCATTTAGATGAGATTAGTACTGTGCTAACTGATTATTTTGGGAATCAAATATCCTTTGAATTATTAAACAGATGATTCAGCTGTTGGTATATGTTAAACCATAATAAAAATAGTGCAACTTCTTCATTAAAGATGGTACTGTTTTACAAAATTTGTGAATGAAATTCAACTTACTCAGACGACAGTCCCAAGGCAAATATTTTTCCACAAATATTGATATGTGCATCACCCGGGGCAGAGAGCAAAAGACCCAAAGCACTTTGTGTGTTGGTCATTCAAGAACATTGGTTGTTTTCAGTGGAATAGAGTCTGAATGATTGGCTCAAGTCCCTCAGCAGAATTGAACTGAGGTCATCTATATGGTAGAAATTAATTTAGAACTTGCACTGGCATGTTTGAGTGTTTGGCATTTTTGATGTCACCAGCAGGTCTGTTTCTCCCACGATATTCACCATTTCAGGGTCTGGTCTGTTCATCAAGACTTGGAGTAAAAGGACAAACGCAAGTTTGAAATGTCCACCCTGCAGAGTTTGTGCTATGAGTAACTGAAGTCCAATTGTAAGGTACATCTGCTGTTGCACCACACGTCTAAGATTGTAGGAAGGTTGAAGTCAAGATGGAGGTTCTGCTCTCCAAAGCCTTTATGCTTTGGATGAATTACTGGTGTATAATTAGCACAATACGTATAAGATTTGTTAATGTTCAATGTTAAATTATTTGAATGGTAATTGCTGAACTTTATTTTAACAAGATTTGGATTTGGTCCCAAATTTTGAAAGAATTTTCAACACCTTGTAATAATTCTAATCCTGCAGCGTTGCTGACTTTCTTTCGCATTTATCTCTGACTTCCAGAAGTGCATAAAATAAAATTGTGCAGAAAATAAAATTGTGCATTATATCTACTATATATGTATATTTGACATTGGATCATGGCCGATACTGGCATTCATGAAAGCTATTGCACTCATTGTCAATGTTGTACAGTAGGTACCCATATGAATGCACATTGCTATCCTTACATTTGAAGCAAAGGAAGAATTAAGATGAAATGGCATGGGAAAAAAGAAAGGTTTTCACAACCATGTAACGTCCCAAAATACTTTCCAGCCAATGAGGTACTTTTGAAGTATCACTGTTATAATGTAAGAAATAAAGCACCCAACTTGGGCATCACAACCCCTCTCAAACAACGTTACAATTAAGACCAGATTTTGCGATGCTGATTGAGGGATAATTAATTACAATTACACTGGGGTTAACTCCACTCCTCTTTTTTGGAAGAATGCCATGGGTTTTTGAGATCGCAAAGGAGCCTCAGTTTAACATATTATCCAAAAGACGATGAGCGGGATGCTCCGATTCTGAGACGAAGTTGATGCCGGCGCAGAATTCATGGACTTGCACGACAACGAAACTAGCCCTGCACCTGATCAATTCAGCAACTGTGAAGGAGCTAACACCGGAACCACCTGGAACACAATTGATTCCAATGAACAACAGCGTGGGATTCGCCGGGTCCGTGATTAACACTCGGAAGATTGGCAAGCTGCAACCGCATATACACATCACAATCCCCGCACATACTCATCCCAGCTGACAAGATGGCACTGGCTGTGCTGGAGCGGCCCATACAGCTGATCAGTCGGCTGGGGCCAGAGGGCACCTGGGGGATGGCCTGGGGGGACCAAAGTTCACAGTGGGCTGTTAGCGTCATGTGCAGCTGCAGGGCTGCCTTGCCGGCTGTGGCAATGGTGTCCTGAGCCCATCCACCTGGCCCCACAGCCCACCTCCTGGTCACCCCCCCGCTACTTCCCCCAGCCCTGGTGAAAGCCCTGCAGCCAGCGGCACAACTGTCAGAAAACTATGGCAATGTTGGACACTTTCTGTACCCCCTCTCTCTCCCTCAGCAGCCACAATGCCGGTTCCACAATTTTTAAAAGCATAAGTGAACCTCGCCATTAGAAACTTGGCCCATCGGAGGCGGAGCATCGCGGAGGCTCCCAAGAATACCAGGTCGGGCCCGCTAATGACATGCAAACGGTGTTTGCTGTATATGCGTTCCAGACCGCATTGACACAGCTGTCGAGGTGACGGAGAACTACAACTGGACGTCAAATCGGTGCCCACCATGACTTTAGCATCGGAAACTATTCTCCGCCGAATCGCATTTCCGGTGTCAGCCAACAGAGAATCCCACCTGATATCTCCAACATGCAGTACTGCTCCAGTACTGCACTGGAGAGTCAGCTTTGATTTTTGTGCTCCAGTCCTGGAGTGGGACTTGAACCAACAACTTTCTCACTCGTAGGTGAGACTGCTACTTACTGAGTGACAACTGAACCAATATTCTGCAATGGATCAGCTTTGAATTGCTTCAATGATAAGTCAGCACATACATGACGGACTGAAGGAATTTAAAGAGAGACACCGAAAGGTCACAAATTTTAAGAGCAATGTTCAGACTTGGATAGGGGCAGCCAGGTAATATAGTTTGAAAGAAAATTCCAACAGTTAAGTGTTTAATGATTAATATAGCCTACAAACAATAGTTATCACAAATGTATATACAAGTACTGTTTCTAATTAAACTTTCCCTCAATTATAGTCAATAGCACAGGAATTCTTTCATTGAAATACCAGTTAAATCTGGAGATGTCATACACACTCCTAGTCAACAATTAGTCTGAAAAGACTACTAGTGGCGGCCATGGAATGATTAATTGGACATAAGATGGCTCCTGCCTGTGAATGGACGATATGGCCCTTTCTGCCCATTTTACGAGGCTGTCGCAGGTGAAGGGCAGCACAGTAGCACAGTGGTTAGCACTGTTGCTTCACAACGCCAGGGACCCAGGTTCGATTTCCACTTGGCTCACTGTGTGCGGAGTCTGCACGTTCTGTCAGTGTCTGCATGGGTTTCCTCCGGATGCTCCGGTTTCCTTCCATAAGTCCCGAAAGACATGCTTGTTAGATGAATTAGACATTCTGCATTCTCCCGAACAGGCGCTGCAGTGTGGCGACGAGGGGATTTTCACAGTAACTTCATTGCAGTGTTAATGTAAGCCTACTTGTAGCAATAATAAAGATTATTATTATTAGTAGTATTAGTAGTATTATTATTATTATTATTATTAAGGATGTACTCCCTGTTCAGAACAACGTATTCTCCTTCAGTTGGTGATGTCGGGGAGTTATCAAACAAGGAGTGTGTCGAACATGGGGCAGTCTTCAGAGCAGGACGACAGGTGGCATAGCAAGGAAATGATGAAGGAGGGACCTATGGTGTCGTTGCCCACACAGTGGTCAACAGAGCAGTTAGTCAAATTTGTGTTTCAAACAGCATAAGCAGCAAGCAAGAGGCAAAGCTAAGAAATTCCACAATGACCAGTTCAGATCTAAGTTCTATAGTTCTGTCACATCCATTTGTGAATAGTGGTGGACAATTAAACAGCTCACGGCAGGAGGAGGCTCCACAAATATCTTCATCCTCAATGAATAAGAGCCCAGCACATCAATGTAAAAGATAGGTCTGAAACATTTTCAACAATCTTCAGAGGTCCCCAGCATCATATATGCCCACCTTCAGTCCATTTGATTCACTCCATGTAACATTCCCAATAAAAGTTAACTAATCGGTCTGTGATGTCCTGAAAAGAAGTGACATACACTCATGTGATCTGAGGCTGAAAGAGAGCAAGACTGGTCAGAAGCTAGTGTAAGGAGTGCTGTCATAACTGTAAATATGTCACAATGAAGTCAGAATGTTTTTCAGGTAGCGGTCTTTGAGAATTTATTGAAACTACTCCAACCCAACAACACAACAATATACTCACAAACACTTTCCTAATTCTGTCAGTTCTCTCAAAAAATCAATCACAAGCAGCTGTTAAAATTTCTTTCTCTATTTACCCGTGGTGAAGTGCTGGGTCAGCACTGTCAACGTCCCATGGATCACAGTGGAGAAACCTAATTATCAGACTGACTGAGCCACACGCATAAATGGTGCTGTTTCATTGAAAAAACCCTTCAGTTTTTAACTCATGGATTATCAGTCAGTATTGTCATTAGGATTTTGCAAAGGACAAGAGCAAACATGCGAAATGTGTCCACTTGATCTGTGAAAAACACCCAGTCGCAAGTATTCCACTGGAAATCCCCGAGGTTGGGGAAATGTCAAAATAAAGAACAAAGAAAAGTACAGCACAGGAACAGGCCCTTTGGCCCTCCGAGCCCGTGCCAATCACACTGCCTATCTGAACTAAAATCTTCTACACTTCCAGGGTAAGTATCCCTCTATTCTCATCCTATTCATGTATTTGTCAAGATGCCCCTTAAATGTCACTATCGTCCCTGCTTCCACCACCTCCTCCGGCAGCGAGTTCCAGGCACCCACTACCCTCTGTGTAAAGAAACTTGCATCGTACATCTCCTCTAAACCTTGCCCCTCGCACCTTAAACCTATGCCCCCTAGTAATTGACCACTCTACCCTGGGAAAAAGCCTCTGACTATCCACTCTGTCTATGCTCCTCATAATTTTGTAGACCTCTATCAGGTCACCCCTCAACCTTCGTCGTTCCAGTGAGAACAAACTGAGTTTATTCAACCGCTCCTCATAGCAAATGCCCTCCATACCAGGCAACATCCGGGTAAATCTCTTCTGCACCCCCTCTAAAGCCTCCACATCCTTCTGGTAGTGTGGCGACCAGAATTGAACACTATACTCCAAGTGTGGCCTAACTAAGGTTCTGAAATATAGCACAGGTGTAATTTTGCACAACCCGAAAATATATTTTCCTACTGGGTCATTGCACCCATATAGAAAATGAGTCTAGTAGCAACAATCTGTATTTGTCAGCACATCACTGTTCCCATGAATATGTGTAACTGCACAGCCTAGAATTGGTATTGAGCCATGCAGACAAGGAATGTCTCATCTGATCTCCGACTGACTGATCTCTGGAACAATGGTGAGGATGCGACAAGTTCATCTCAAATTTGTGGTGGAGCCTTACCCCAACAGGAAACAGCACCTCCAAGAAAGGAGAGTAGAAAATTGGGGGAAGAGAGGAGATCAAAATGGCTCAAACTGTAAAGTTTGCCTTTGATTTTTCTAGAAAGCTGGTGGAAAAATGTTACTTTGATACTTGACCAAACATTATCTCCTTTCCACCCTATCAGCACATTCTTATGACTTGTGCTAACTTTTCCTCATGCTTATATTGCTTTTGAAATAAAAGTTAGAACATAGAACATAGAACAGTACAGCACAGAACAGGCCCTTCGGCCCTCGATGTTGTGCCGAGCAATGATCACCCCACTCAAACCCACCTTTGTATCCACCCTATACCCGTAACCCAACAACCCCCCCTTAACCTTACTTTTTAGGACACTATGGGCAATTTAGCATGGCCAATCCACCTAACCCGCACATCTTTGGACTGCGGGAGGAAACCGGAGCACCCGGAGGAAACCCACGCACACACGGGGAGGACGTGCAGACTCCACACAGACAGTGACCCAGCTGGGAATCGAACCTGGGACCCTGGAGCTGTGAAGCATTTATGCTAACCACCATGCTACCGTGCTGCCCTTATGAAGTTTTGAATGCTTCAAATGTTTCAGCCATGGCAGAAAACCAAAGTGCCCAGCATTAGGCATACCCTGTGACACCTTGCAGTGTATGTTCACGGGTGTCATTAACAAAGGACTGATGGTAGTAATCAAGGCTCCATGAAGGGATGGTAAATTTTTTAAAACTGAAAAAATGGAAAAGAGAAAAAACTCATCGTTTTTGTGCACAGAAAAGTCTTGCTTCTAATTTTATGAGCTACCACTGTTTCTAGGAGAATATTCCATGTCTCAACAATCCTCTGCATTAAAGAATCTCCTAATATTTCCTATTGCTCTTTTGATGATCTTCAATCTATGCCTACTGGTTATTAACTCAGTGCATAGTCAAAACTGTTTTAGCATTTTAGCTTATCAAACCCACTCCCAACTTTTATTACAGTTTTAACGCTTCAGTATAAAATTAGTAATAAGATTATTTTCCTCATATTGCAATAAGCATTGCACTCTTACTTTTAAATACTTCTCCAACAGACATGGACTTGGGAAGGAAGCATGACAACGCACACTGGTCTATATTTTGTTCAAGGTGAAACTTCAGAAGTTCCTGTCAGTTTGCACTGCTCCTCCACAGATTGTACTGTTTATGTCTTTACAAATGGAAACTACAACAAATCACTATTACGACAAGATCTTAGGGTTAATTGTCCACTGTAATTTCATTGAAAATTAACTTTGTTCTCAGGAACTGAGTTTTCAAATTGTGCACAAAATTAAAAATAGTGATAAATAACCTCTCTGGCCCTGAAAATCTAACTTTGTCAGTGTGCAATCTCATTCCCTCTGATGACATTTAATGTTGCAGGTTTTTAGAAATTGAAATTAAAACAATTTTTATGTAGTTTATGCGCTTTGCTCTTTTATGTCTTTCCCTTAATTCCACTCGTATGATCCAATCTTTATTTTACTTCCCAAACAATGATTCACATGTAATTTCATTTCTTGATTTTTAAAATCCAGAAAGGCTGTCTGGAAGGCTTTCCCAATCAGATTGGTTGAAAAGCCTCGCTGCTACTTTTCTTGCTCGCAAAAACCAACAATTCTCTGTGCAGAGCAGCACATTCAAATAGAAGCGAACACTGTAGAAATCTCTACTGGCAAGCCCACTGCAAGTCTGTGCGCACCATATCTGAGCTGAATGACAGATGCCATTCCTTTTCAGCTGACAGAAATATCTGGCCCAAGTATACTTGAATCACCCATCGATTTAAAACCAAACTATTTTCAGCTTCTGTGGAATTATACTTCAAGCCTCAGATCTGGAAGAGCTGTTTTCCATGTGCTTTGATTTCTTCCAAAATGTGTGCATAAAGGTATGGGAGTCACTGTCCATTGGACTGTCATATAAGAAATTAGAGATAATGCACAAGATTTGTAACATGCTGGGACCACATTGAAATTAGCAAACAATAACGTTATTTCATCAGCAGTATTTCAGAATATTCACAAAAGTAAAACAATATGTGTGATTCACTAAGGAAGGTCTATATTTATTGTTTGATTCTCATCAGAGGAGTACTTATAATAATAATCTTTATTGTCACAAGTAGGCTTACATTAACACTGCAATGAAGTGACTATGAAAAGCCCCCAGTCACTACACTCCGGCACCTTCGGGTACACAGAGAGAAAATTCAGAATGTCCAATTCACCTAACAGCACGTCTTTCGGGACTTATGGGAGGAAACCGGAGCAGTGGGAGGAAACCCACGCAGACAGAGGGAGAATGTGCAGACTCCGCACAGACAGTGCCCCAAGCTGGGAATCAAACCTGGGACCATGGCGCTGTGAAGCAACAGGGCTAACCACTGTGCTACCGTTTCGGTAATGAACTCAAAATGAGAAAAAAGTATTTGAATATATCCAACATTGTTATAAACTGGCTGCTTACCACTGGCTGGGGACTAATGATAATCCCACAATCATTTGGGAGTATGAGCTTCCCCAATGAGGAGGGCAGAGAAATAATTAGCAGATTCCGTGCATAAATAAAGCTGGCCAGTTTGGAACCGGCTAGAGGAGAGTGACCAGCAACGGTGTTGCTGTTGTATATATATGTTATTGTAAATAAATGTTATTTCTTTCTATCCTTCAACTCATGCTGAATTCTTCGTAGCCCTTACAAAACTGACGACGAGGGTTAAAGTGAATAGCTGTCTACACTGCTGAAGCCACCTCCCTGGATTTTTGTTGGATCCAGGTTGGAAGTTGTTTTCTATTGCACCATGCCTGTGTATGGACGTTTGGATGTTTTTGACGCTGCGCTGGAAAGCAGAAACCAGTACGCACAACGGATGCGTTACTATTTCCGGGCAAACAACATCACCGAAAACGAGCGCCAGGTGGTCATATTTCTCACTGCCTGCGGCCCGCATACATTTGGGGTGATTACATACCCAGCTGCGCCGGACACCAAAACGTTTGATGAACTTGTGAACTTATTGGGGCAACATTTCAACTCAACCCCGTCCACGATAGTCCAGCGTTACTGGTTTAATACCGCTGAGAGAACCCCAGGAGAATCCCTTGCCAAGTTTCTATCCAGGCTACGCAGGATTGCGGAGTACTGTGACTATGGTGAGACCTTATCAGAAATGATACGTGACCGCTTGGTTTGTGGTATTAACAATGCGGCCACCCAGAGAAAGTTGTTAGCTGAGCCAACATTGACTTTTCAACAGGCCATTCAAATAGAATTTTCCCGAGATAGCGCAGAACGGGGAATGCGGGAGCTACAGGGAATGGAGGTGCATGCCTTGGTGCGCAACCCCTTCCATCCAAAAGCATCCCCTCACACCCCTACAATACCTTAGGCGAGGCGACATCCGGATCGACGCCAGTGGCCGTTCGGCATTCCTCCCCGAAGGGAGCCTTCTCCAGAACCAATGGATGAGGAGCCATGTCCATGTCAGACTTGTGGGCGCCGACCCTGTCGCGGACGCCAGTCCTGGGGGCGCCAGAGGCGCCGTCATACTGAACGAAACTGGGGCCAGTCCAGGGGCCATACCTTCCATTTGGATGAACCTGCGGCGACTACTCCCGAGGACGTGGAGATGGAGGACGACTGCGTGCAGCTGCATTGTATGGCAGCACCCCGTGTGGCCCCCATTAAGGTGACAGTTCGGGTCAATGATCACCCGCTTGAGATGGAGTTGGACACTGCGCAGCGGTCTCTGTGATCACCTAGAAGACATTCAACCACATCAAGCAGGGTATACCGACCCTTACATTAACTGACACACAGGCCAAGTTGGCTACCTACACGGGAGAACCATTCAACATTGCAGGAACTACGATGACCCCTGTTGTTTATGGACGCCAGGAGGGACGTTTCCCACTTATCATGGTGTGCGGCCACAGGCCCAGCCTGTTGAGTCGGGACTGGTTGCGCTATTTGCGGCTGCAGTGGCAGCACATCCTCCAAACAGTTTCTGGAGGGTTGACTGAGGTGCTAGGACGGTACCCAGATGTATTCCAGCCCGGTTTGGGGAAAATAAAAGGGGCCGTAGCTCGTATCCAAGTCGAACCAGGAGCACGCCGTGCTATTTCCGGGCGTGCCCTGTGTCTTACGCCTTGTTCGAAAAGATAGAAGGGGAGCTCACACGTTTGGAGACTTTGGGCATTATCAGGCCCGTCCATTTCGCTGACTGGGCAGCACCAATTGTACCTGTAATTAAGCCAGATGCCACAGTTCGCTTGTGCGGCGACTATAAACTTACAGTGAATACGGCTTCCCGGCTCGACCGATATCCAATGCCTCGCATACAGGATCTCTACGCGAAGCTTTCAGGCGGACTCTCGTTCACAAAATTAGATATGAGCCACGCCTACCTACAGTTGTAGCTGGATCCTGCCTCCCGGCCATATGTAACAATTAATACACACCGGGGCCTGTATGAATATGCACAGTTGCCCTTTGGGGTATCCTCTGCCAGCGCTATTTTTCAACGCCTCAGGGAGGGCATTTAGTGAGGTTTACCGCGTGTCGCTGTTGACGTGGGTGGCGTTTTGATTACAGGGACGTCGGAGCAGGAACATTTGGAAAATTTGGAGGCTGTCCTTAGATGCTTTTCGGAGGCTGAAGTCTGTTTACGTCGCATGAAATGCGTCTTCCAGGTGAAGGAAGTAGTCGACCTGAGTTATCAGGTGGACCGCGAAGGTTTGCACCCCGTCACAGAGAAGGTACGCGCAATTCAACAGGCCCCCGCCCCGACTGACACTTCGCATCTTTGTTCTTTTCTCGGCCTCGTAAACTATTACGGGAAGTTCCTCCCTAATCTGGCAACTACGCTGGCCCCGTTGCACCTTCTGCTAAAGAAGAATCACGCCTGGGTTTGGGGTCAGCCGCAAGAAACCACTTTCCGGTGGGTAAAACAACAATTGTCACCGTCTGGGTTACTAACCCATTATGATCCTGGAAAGCCTTTGCTCATCACATGTGATGCATCCCCGTATGGTATTGGGGCTGTCCTGTCCCACAAGATGGAGAACGGGGCCGAGCGGCCGATAGCTTTCAATTCCCGCACATTGACTGCAGCGGAAAAGAAGGATGCGCAGATCGAGAAGGAGGGCCTGGCGGTGGTCTTTGCGGTGAAATGCTTCCACCAGTACGTGTATGGCTGCCACTTCACTATCGTGACTGATCATAAGCCTCTGCTGGGACTTTTCCGAGAGGATAAGCCAATACCATCCATTGCTTCCGCACGGATCCATTGCTGGGCTTTGTTGCTCGCTGCCTACGCGTATTCTCTGGAGCACAAACCAGGAACCCAGATAGCGAATGCCGACGCACTGAGCCGATTGCCTTTATCGACCGGCCCCATGTCGATCCCCACGACCGGCGAGGTGGTTGCAACCCTACATTTTATGGACACCTTGCCTGTCATGGCATCACAGATCCGTGAGTGGACCCAGACGGAGCCTGTCCTGTCAAAGGTTCGGCACATAGTCCTGCATGGTGGGCAGCATAGACAGCTCCCAGGCAAGATGCGGACATTTTCCTCCAAGCTGTCAGAATTTAGCGTGGAAGACTGTATCTTCTTGTGGGGGACGCGTGTGATTGTCCCGGAAAAAGGAGAGGAGCTGATACTAAGAGACGTGCACAATGGCCATCCGGGTGTGACCAAAATGAAAATGTTGGCCCGGAGTTATGTCGACACCGACATTGAGAAGGTGGCCCAAAATTGCTCCATTTGCCAGGAGCATCAGAAGCTTCCGCCGGCCGCCCCCCTACATCACTGGGAATGGCCAGGGCGACCTTGAGCGCGCTTGCATGCGGATTTCGCCGGCCCTTTTCAAGGATCCATGTTCCTTCTATTAATCAATGCCCAGTCTAAATTGTTAAATGTGCGTAAGATGGTTGGCACAACGCCCTGAGCAACAATCGAGAAGATGCGTTTGTCTTTCAGTACACATGGCCTCCCCGAGGTGCTGGTCATGGACAACGGCACTCCGTTCACAAGCGAGGAGTTTGCGAGGTTCATGAAGGTGAACGGCATACGCCATATCAGCACTGCCCCCATACCATCCAGCTTCAAATGGGTTGGCGCAGTGCGCAGTGCAGACATTCAAACGAGGCCTAAAGAAGCAGTCTTCCGGGTCGACGGACACGAGACTGGCTCGTTTTTTGTTTCCATATAGGACCACCCCACATGCGGTGACTGGGGTAGCTCCCGCGGAACTCCTAATGGGCTGAAGACTTTGCATCTGCCTTAGCATGGTTTTCCCGGACATTGGCACAAAAGTACGCCACACAAGAACGGCAGGGACATGGTTTTTCTCGGCATCGGCCGATTCGGCAGTTTTCGCCCGGTGACCCAGTGTTCGTTCAGAATTTTGCAGGTGGTGCCCAGTGGGTCCCTGGCGTAATCTTTCGCCAAACTGCTCCTATCTCTTACCAGGTGCAAGCCCAGGGTCGTCTCCAGAGCAAACATGCACACTACGTTCGGTCCAGAAAACCATCCCTTCCAAAGATTCCCCACCCCCGGAGCTCATTTCTGCAGCCACAGAGACCAGACACAGTGGAAAGTATTCCTCACAATCTTCCTCTCGTGCCGCATTCTAAGCCTGCGCAGATCATTGCAGAACCGCGTGGCGATAGAGACGCCGAAGGCAGCGGACTCCGACTCCAAGGCGGAGACACAGGACGCCCCAGAGAGGGAATCCTCGGACCCATGGGCCGTGGATGTACAACTGTTACGCTGTTCATCACGGAAGCGCAGTTCTCCGTCTCGTTACATGCCGCCCGATCCAGCGCCTCGTACAAATGGTATCCGGCTTGCGGCAAAACGAGTCCGACGCCCTCCTTCGTCAGGGTCTTCGGTGGGTTCCTTGGACTTTTGGGGGGGGGGGGGTGAGATGTTATAACCTGCCTGCTTACCACTGGCTGGGGACTAATGGCAATACCAAAACCCTTTGGGAGTATGAGCTTCCCCAATGAGGAGGGCGGAGAAAACATTAGCAGATTCCCTGCATAAATAAAGCTGGCCAGTTTGGAACCGGCTAGAGGAGAGTGAGCAGCAAAGGAGTTGCTGCTGCTGTTGTGTATATATATGTTATTGTAAATAAATGTTATTTCTTTTTATCCTTCAACTCGTGCTGGATTCTTCGTGGCCCTCACAATAAACATAAAACACTGAAAATGCCTCTTCATGTTTAGAATTAAGCTGCAGACAAACCAAAGAAGGAATAGCTGTATATTTGGTTAAAAACAATGAATTTCCCATGGAATTTCTCAAGTCAGACACTACATCAAGAGCAGTATGCACAGAACAGCTGATTAAATGTACAGTCGCTTTAGCTAAAGGGGCAGCCTTGAGAACAAGATGTGTGTTGCTAAAATCCTGCTCTGCTGATTCCTTTCAGACCACCAAGGCCAGCAAACTAGCATAAAAGATTTGCACTGCAGCTACTCAACAATTCAATGTGACAAAGTGGCATGAGATGCTGCCTGATGTTAGTTCGTCAAATTTCTCTGAAATATTTATTTTTATTATTGTATTTGTTTGCCAGTTTCTCCTCCTATTCTGTAGTGACTTACAAATTATTTGCACATATGGCATAATTTGATATTTGGGACACCTCGTGATGTAACACAAACATGAGACTTCTAATCTACATATGAAAGGGAAACACACCCTGTTATAATGTTCTGTTTTATTTTCGGAGCCTGAAAAATATTACATTAATTTACATTTAGAATCTAAGAAGAAGCTTCACGTTGTTAATGTTTTGTTATTTTGTTATGTAATAAGATACAAATTTAAAGAAACAGAACTTGAGTCGGTATTCCAGGCCTTCAGATATGTAAATGAATGTTACCCAAAAAATTATATCATCAAAAAACTTTGGGAGAAAAGAAATGTACATTGAATAAGGAAAAGGTTAATTGCCGACTTAATAGAAAAAATAAAATTAACTTCAGCTCTTTTAGACATACTAAGTGTGCCCAATGACACAAGGGCACTGAAAATAACAGCTGATCACATTATCCAAGTCAATTAGCTTTCACTCACGAATTTGTAATAATTTGATTGCCTATTCCACCTTCACTGACATTCACTCATTGGGCATTGCTTCACGTTGGACTTGCTCAAAGCAAGTCATACAGCTGATGAAAGGAGATTTATAAGCTATGCACTAAAGCTTTGAGAATGGGAAAAGGGACTGGTCTGGAACTAATGGCATTGATATTTTTTCCACCCATTAAAAAAGATCTATGACAGGTCTTGGTTAATATATTTTCCTTATTCAGTGCACCAGATTGCATCATCAAATTACAACCTTCCATCAAGGATTAAAACTTGTGTTTTTTTAAGCAGCATTTACTCCCCTGTTCCGACTATTGAACGTCATCATGAACTAAAAAAACAATTAGTTTTTTAATGCAATCCATTTCACTAATAAACAGTATTTCTTATGAAGCAATTTAGAATTAATTACTGAACAAGTTAAAGGTACTTAAACATTTTATTGATTTACCAGATTAGAAACATGCTCATCAAAAAGCAAACTGTATTTTCAGCACTATTAGTTTTAGCAACATGTTTCCATAACTACGACCCAGATTTTGCAGTGGTAATTCAGAGAAACTGTCAGTATTTTCAGTCATTATTCCACTGAAATTGACAGAAACTTCCACAGTCCACACGTACACAGAATAACGTGGAGATAAAGAACTTGCTGTCAATGATCCCACACCTACAGAGGGTGGGCTTGAGATCTACCAGATCGCAATCACTAAGTAATCAGTGAATTGTGGAAAGCCTCTGCTTTAATATTATTAGTCTCACTGTAAAAATCATGTGCTAACTTCAAATTTACTGTTAAACACCTTCACCAGCCCTGAAAAGTAAATTGTGTTTTGGAAGGTCAAATCTCTCCGTTATGCTACAATTTGTTCATTTTAATTTTTAACATTAAAATTGTTCATCTGCACTTAATTAAATAATTTTTTTTTACATATTTCTTTATTCTCCTTTTTCGCATTTTCTCCCAAATTCACACCCACCAAAATAAACAATAATCGGCAACAAATATGTCAATCCCCAGGGGCTGGCATAGCACACAGGGCTAAATCGCTGGCTTTTAAAGCAGACCAAGGCAGGCCAGCAGCACGGTTCAATTCCCGTACCAGCCTCCCCAAACAGGCGCCGGAATGTGGCGACTAGGGGCTTTTCACAGTAACTTCATTTGAAGTCTACTTGTGACAATAAACGATTTTAATTTCATTTCATCAATAACAATGATCCCATCCTCCCACGAAACCCAAAACATTCGCCCACATGTTCACATAAACAACCGACAAAAAGGAATCAGGATTCCCCCTTAGCCCCCATTAACACCCATCGTCCCCCTCCCCCCCCCCAGACCTACCACCCACCCCCCCCCAACTAATGTTCAATGTTATCCAGTTCTTGAAAGTGCATAATGAATAATGCCCATGAATTGTAGAACCCCTCTGTCCTTCCCCTCAGTTCAAACGTAACCTTCTCAAGAGTCAAGAATTCCAACAGATCCCCCGCCACGTCAGGGCACAGGTTGGAGAGGCTGCTCTCCACCCCGAATATGGCCTCCCGGGGGCCCGGGTCCAGTTTCACGTGCACCACTTTAGAAGTTACTCCAAAAACCTTCCAGTAATCCTCTAGCTTTGGACAGGACCAAAACATATGAACGTGATTAGCAGTGCCCCCACCACAATGTTCACACACACCTTCAACTCCTTCAAAGAATCGGCTCATCCACGCCCTCGTGAGGTGTGTTCTGTATACCACCTTCAGCTGTATCAGCCCCAACCTCACGCACGAGGTGGAGGCATTCACTCTCCAGAGCACCTCACACCAGTACCCCTCCTCCATATCATCTCCCAATTCTTCCTCCCACTTTGCTTTGATCCCCTCCAGTGGTGCCTTCTCCTCTTCCAAAATAGCTCCGTAGACCGCTGATACTACCTACCCCCTTCTCCAGTACCCCTGTCGTCAGCACCTCCTCCAGCAATGCGGAGGCCGGCTCCTCCGGGAAGTTCTATACCTCCTTTCTGGCAAAATCTCGAGCATGTATCTAAACATTTCCCCCTGCTCCAGCCCATACTTCGCTTCCAGCTCCTTCAATCCTGCAAACCGACCCCTAAGAAACAAATCTTTTAGTGTCTTAATCCCCTTCTCCTCCCGTTTCCGAAAATTTCCATCCCACCTGCCTGGCTCAAATCTGTGGTTCCCCCGAATCGGCATTTCCCTTGACCCTGCCCCCAAAGCTTAATCCAATCATAATCACTCATTTTGTTGTCATAAATTTTAAATTAAAAGTGAGGGGATACAATTCTTTTAGATTCCCGGTTTGCTACTTCAATGTGACTGGCTACTTATAATACTTGCTGACATAGTTGTTGTTGAAACCCTGTAGCTCCCCTTAACTTGGCTCCAAATTTAAACTGCCAGGGGGGAAAAACCAGATCACAAACCTAAATCTTTGTAGACAGCTTTCTTTGACAACAGAGGTGAGCGATGTTGCTTCACCACTGATAGAAAACCAGGCCCTATAGCAGTAGTGCACAACTGATCACGCATTCTAACCATGTCACCATGGACCTTCAGCTGGGGAGCGTGTCTGTACATGTTTGATGTGTGTGCATGTATGTATATGCCTCCGTGTGTACCTGTACATGTCTCTATGTGTGAGTGTATTCACATGTGTGAAATGTCCCTGTTAGACAATATCTTTTCCGGATAACAGATCCTGTAATGTCACAGCGACAACTTCAATTCATAGAAATTAACTGATATACTTTTTAAAAATATAATTATTTTAATTTTCTCTCTTTTTCAGCTTTCAACATTTTCTACTGATAATAGCTGCATGAACCTCTTTGGCCACTGGCTGGATATGCAATTTGTTTGAATGACTGGTGTTATGGGCCAGGGTCTAGAGAACCCCAAAGTGTATCATGGAGTTCACCTGACCCACAACTTTTAATAGATTGTGGTATGGGGAACACACAGCCCACTCTACAGGTGTGGTACAGCAGAAATCAAAAAGTATTTCTTAAAGCAAAACAATGTTTATTCTATGAACTCAAGTTAACCTTTTTAGAACATACAGTCAACATCTTAGCAACCATCAATTCAAATACAATCCCCAAAGAATACAACAGTAATTAATCATAGAACATAGAACAGTACAGCACAGAACAGGCCCTTCGGCCCTCAATGTTGTGCCGAGCCATGATCACCCTACTCAAACCCACGTATCCACCCTATACCCGTAACCCAACAACCCCCCCTTAACCTTACTTTTATTAGGACTCTACGGGCAATTTAGCATGGCCAATCCACCTAACCCGCACATCTTTGGACTGTGGGAGGAAACCGGAGCACCCGGAGGAAACCCACGCACACAGGGGGAGGACGTGCAGACTCCACACAGACAGTGACCCAGCCGGGAATCGAACCTGGGACCCTGGAGCTGTGAAGCATTTATGCTAACCACCATGCTACCCTGCTGCCCCAAGTTATCCTTAATAACTTCCCAAACAACATCCAGAAGACAAAAGAGACACCGTTAAACAGAAGCACATGAGGCTTACATTCACTACTGAGAACATTTATAATTCTGAATTCACCAAATGATCAAGAGATAGTCTTTTCATGGCAGAGAGAACAACAGTACACCTGCTCTGTCTGGCTTCAGCTCCAACGCTGAAAACAAAACTAAAACACACCCTGCAGCAAACAGCCTAAAACAAAAGTAAAAAGTTGACAGACAGACCAGCTCCACCCACACTCTGACATCACTGATAAACACCCACTTCTTAAAGGTACTCTCACATGACACTGGGACTAGCATTAATTCTGAGTCAAACTCATTGGATAAATATCATACCTCACCTATACCAGACATGCTTTCTCCATTTTTTCCAAGTACACCATTAAGTACCGCAATTAAGTTGTTAAAAACTCTTGTACAACTGGAATATTCCTATTTAAACAGAATCACCGAGGAGGCAGTAACCAGGCCAGAAAGTTTCAGGTTCATCTGTGTGTTTTGGGAGGGCTGACAAAGAAAAAAGTGCAGTGGGTTTATGTTTCTACTCACTGCACAATGATCTCATATTGACGTATGTGTTCAAAATTAAGATGATAGGGAGGTGTCAGTGGACATTAAAAAAAAGGATCATACTCAGTGACAACTGGACACCCCTACCCTAAGAGTTGACACTTGTCGTTCAGCATTATGAAGGAGCAGCAACTACGCAAATGAAGTTCCAAAGTCAACAACATCTGTGGAAATGTTTGTTCATTTCCTTCCATCTCTGCAAAATGCCTTGGACCTGGTAGATAAATGCAAATTTCTGCAATTTATTCACCGGAATAGAAAGATATGGTTTTCATCTGGAAAACATCATATGCTGAGCTCTGGATCTTCATCATATAAAAGCTTCATGTAGAAGTTAAATATCATCCACATGGTAGGGAAAGGAAAACAAAAAGCTACATAGCTCTTCTGCTTTCAGGTTTCAGTTCATCCACAGGGAGGGGCCTTCAGGACAGGTTTGCCATTCAATCAGAAATTGTGGAGAAAAAAAAAAGGGACTTCTTGTCACCAAAAAAGTGTTATTCACAGCTGTGATCTGCACTTCATAATGACATTTTCAACAATTTCCAAGTTGCATCTCTGAAACTTTATGGTTGCATCTCTGAAACTTTATGATTTGGCATCAGCTGTGGTTCAGTGGTTAGCTCTCTCCCTTCTGAATCAGAAAGTTGTAGGTTAAAGTCCCACTCCAGTTGACCTCAAGCACTGACGCAGTGCTAAATTGCCAAAGTACTATCTTTTGAATTAGAGGTTCAACAGAGCCTTTCTGTCTGTCCTCTCAGGCAGACAAAAGATCTCATGGCTCTATTTCGAAAAGCAGGAAAGTTAACCCCAGTGTCCTGGCCAATATTTATCCCTCAATCAACAGCACACAAACAGACTGCCTGGTTATCGTATTATTGCTTGTGGGAGCTTGTTGTGTGCACATTGGCTGCCACACTTCCTACATTATAACATTGACTACACTTCAAAAGTACTTTATTAGTGTTAAGTACTTTTAGACATCCTGTAGTCATGAAAGGCCCAATCTAAATCCAAGTCTTCCGTTAGCTAACTGTATTAAGAAATGAAACTTAAATAACATTATTTGGAACTATGATCATAGACCCCAGTCAAAAAAAATGATGTTTTACTGGCTACACATGTCATGATGAAAATTGGGTCATTGCAGAAGTAATGCCAATATTTTTGTAATTTAGACATTATTCACCGGAAAATGGAGAAAGAAACCTGACCAACCATTACAGTTCACCTTTGTTACAGTTTATGATGTATCCTGAAGAAATCTGGTTAGCAATCCTCACACAGCTTGATAAAACTGGAAGGAAGAAGTATCCACTACTGTACTGACTTCATTGGTAAGAAATATTTGGTGAAACCGTTTTTACTTTGGGAGAGGAAAGGACAACAAAGACAGTCCTTTTTCTTTTGAAACATTGGCAATATGCACATGTGACACAACAATAAGATTTCATAACGTTGCCGGTGAATTAATGAATAAACATTTGCCAAACCTTTCTCTCTTTATTCTGTCACAAAATCTTTCAGTGAAAGATGGCAATTCAAATGTGTCATTCGATGAAAGTACAACCCAAGCATTTTGCCTTGAAAATAATTAACTAGATCAGGAATATAGGCCACTCTCCAAAATATTTTGGAAAACTGGCAAACGTTAGACTGTATTTTACTGATGAGAATAATTAATGGCAGAAAAAATTGTGAATTTTACTTTTCCTCAGGTTACCAGACAAAGGCCAGAAGAACATGGTGTATAATTACACAGAGGGTAGTGGGTGCCTGAACTCGCTGTCAGTAGTGGTAGTGGAAGCAGGAATGACAGTGACATTCAAGGGGCGTCTTGTCAATACATGAATAGGATAGGAATAGAGGGCTATGGACCCTGGAAGTGCAGAAGGTTTTAGATTAGACAGGTAGCATGGTCAGCGCAGGCTTGGAGGGCCGAAGGGCCTGTTCCTGTGCTGTACCTTTCTTCTTTCGTTCTTTGTTGTTCTGTGATGACATCAGGGCAAGTGGATAAGCAACCATTTTAACTTTGCTACATTGTACATTCAGCAAAGGAATAAGCATCTACAGACATAATGTAAATCAAAAAGTATGCCCATACTTAACAAATATATGATACCAATCAGCAACTAAGGCAGAGCAGTAGACGATCAAAAGATTTGCTTTATCGGGCACCACAACCACTCAAATTAAACCACTAAGGTTCTACCATTTGTAAATATGGATTATACTACACTAATTTAATTGTGGATTCCAATCTGAAAGTACTTTTACACAGTACTGGTGGCAGACACAATGTACCTCCTACCATTATCAGCAGCAGGATCAAAAATTGCAATTTTCTGGGCTTCGTGAGTTGCCACAAGAACCTAGACCCCTTACAGGGAGATAGTTTTGGGGAACAATGAAATGGCAGAGGAATTAAACAGATATTTTGCATCGATCTTTACGGTGGAAGATACTTCGAAAATCAGATTACTATTATCGAATACAGGGAACCAATTAAATACCATTGCCATCACCAGAGAAGTATCATTAAACAAACTAATGGGGATAAAGGCAGATAAGTCCCGAGGACATGATGGGTTCCATCCTAGGATCTGAAAAGAAGTAGCTACAGAAATAGTGGATGCATTGGTTATAATTTTACAAAAATCCTTGGATTCTGAAGAAGTACCGGAGGATTGTAAAACTGCTGATGAATGAAATGAAAATCGCTTATTGTCACGAGTAGGCTTCAATGAAGTTACTGTGAAAAGCCCCTAGTCGCCACATTCCGGTGCCTGTCCGGGGAAGCTGGTACGGGAATCAAACCGTGCTGCTGGCCTGCCTTTGTCTGCTTTAAAAGCCAGCGATTTAATCCAGTGAGCTAAACCAGCCCATTGTGGCATACCTATTCAAAAAGGGAGGGGGGGCAAGAAGCGGGCAGCTACAGAACAATTAGCCTAACATCCATTGTTGGAAAAATGTTGGAATCAATGAAGGAAGTCATAGCAGCACATTTGGAAAATCATAATCTAATCCAGCAGAGTCAGCATGGCTTCATGAAAGGGAAATCGTGTCTGACAAATTTGTTAGTTTTTCGAGTAAGTCTCAAGCAGAGTGGAACCAGTAGATGTGTTGTGTCTGGATTTCCAGAAGGCACTCAGCAAGGTACTTCACAAAAGGTTAAGTCATAAAATAAGAGAACATGGTGTTGAAGGTTGTATATTGGCATGAATAGAGAATTGGTTAAAGGGCAGGAAACAGCGAGTGGGGATATGGGGTTATTTTTCAGATTAACGACATATAACCAGTGGGTTTCCTCTGGGATCAGTGAAGGGACCGCAACCGTTGACAAAATATGTTAATGACTTGATGAAAGGAAGTGAATGTACAGTAGGCAAATTTGCAAATGACACAAAGATAACTGGAAAGGTAAGCTGAGAGAGGGATACAAACAGTTTGCAAAGAGACATTGATAGCTTAAGTAAGTAGGCAAAAAGTTGGTAAATGGAGTATAGTGTGGGAAAATGTAAAGTTGTTCATTTTTGGGAGAACAAAAGAACTGAGTGTTATTTAAATGAAGAAAAACTGCAGAAAGCTGCAACACAGTGGGGTACTTGTACATGAAACACAGAAAGCTAGCACACAGGTGCAGCAAGTAATCAGGAAGGCTAATGGAATGTTGACTCTGATTTCAAGGGGGATGGAGTATAAGAGTAGAGATGTCTTGCAGGAACTGCACAAGGTACTGTTGAGGGCACATCTGGAGTGCAGTGAGTAGTTTTGGTCCCTTTATTTAAGGAAATATCTGATTTAATTGGAAGCGCATCAGAGAAGGTTCACTTGGACAATCCCCGGTATGGAGGGATTGATTTATAAGTGAAGGTTAAACAGATTGGAACTCTACGCATTGGAATTCAGAAGAATGAGAGGTGATCTCATTGAAACATATAGGATTCTTAAGGGCTTGACAAGGTAAATGCTGAGAGGATATCTCCCCTCATGGAAGAGTCCAGGACCAGAGGGCAGAGTCTCAGAATAAAGTGGTACCCATTTAAGACTGAGATTAGGAGGGATTTATTCTCTCAATTAGGGTTGTGAGCCTTTGGAGCCCCTTGCTACAAAGAGCTGTGGGAGAGGAGTTCTTCTGCATATTTAAGTATAAGTTAGATAGATTCTTGATCAGTAAGGGAATCAAGGGTTACAGGGAAAGAGTAGGAAAGTGGACATGAAGTCATGATCCTATTGAATGGCGGGGAAGACCAGAGGGACTGAACGGCCTACTCCTGTCCCTATTTCTTATGGTGTTATGGTCCTAACTTGATCTACTCAATCCTAAAATGCACAGTTCATCCCATGAGCAATGGGAGGTGCAGCAATGACCAGGAATTACTAATCTGTTTGACTGCATTCCTCCCTGGACAGCACTTGCAAAACTCGACTCTCTGGAATTCATAAACAATATTTTACCCCAACAAGCAAGATATTGGCTGCATAAGCAAACATGCACAATAAAAATACCTCAGCAGATAAAGTAAAAAGAAGAAAAAATGGCAATAAATTTAGTTCAACTTGGAAAAGCAGTTCCATCCGGGCACCAAATATTACAGTAACATCTGGAAATCAGAACTCAAATTTATTCCACATTGCAAATGGACTGGATTAAGCAGCCTGTTGCAATGGTAAATCCTTGCAGCCAGGTCCACTTAATCATGGGAGAGGCCATGCCTCAGTCTCCGAGCAAAATGGACAGCATTGTGGCACAGTGGTTCGTACTGCTGCCTCACAGAGTCAGGGACCCAGGTTCAATCCCAGCCTTGGGTGACTGGCTCAGTGGAGTTTGCATGTTCTCCCCCTATCTGCATGGGTTTCCTTTGGGTGCTCCAGTTTCCCCCCACAGTCCAAAGGTGTGCAGGTTATGTGGATTGGCCATGCTAAAATTGTCCCTTAGTATTCAAGGATGTGCATGTTAAATGGGGTTGCTTGTGATTACAGGGGTAGGCTGGGGAAGAGAGCCTAGGAAGGGTGCTCTTTCAGAACCAATGAGCCGAATAGTCTCCTCCTGCACTGTCGGGATTCTCTTCCCCCAATTCCAGTTGGGCAGAAAGTGACTGACAGGCCTTCAGCAGGGGAGGAACCCCCACCCTGCCCTCACTCATTTATTGGCGCCTCTGCAATCCAATGCCTCAGGTAGGTGCAGTGCTGGTGGCAAAGGGAAAATGCAACCGATTCACCAATGATATTGAGATTAAAATGGGGTGTCAATTTGCTACTGCTCACAACAAATTTCAGTTTCAATATCTCACACGCAAGTTTTTAATAATTTCCTGAAGTTGCATTTTTCTGACTAATTTTCAAAATATCAGGAAATACCAAACACCATTTAATTTCACAGTGCATGATCATTATTGTGGGATGATAAAATATTGCAGCCCAAAAGAACAAAGAGATTTTATACTAATGGACTACATGGTGAAGTATGGGGAAATTCGGTGAAATCACAGGCATTTTATTAGAAAGAAGCACAAAGTGTGGACCTGATATTTCCCAACATGAGTACAGACAAAATTAGTGAACCAGTCATCCTTCATCAGTCTTTAACCAAGGTGGTACTGATCTGCCTAAGGACAGGCCTCTCTACTCAATTCTCTGGTCTACTCCTTGTGCTCTTCCAGTATCCGCTTCAGTTGTTTGTAACAGCTCCCACTCTCAATTTCAAATTGTCCATAATATAATTATAATTTCACAACTTTGGATGCCCATTTTTCTCAAGATACACTTTTCTGGCCCGTGCAAGACAGTCCAAATCACAATCTTGCCAATTCTTATTCAGATCTCTATTCATTGCCTTGCTATCCAGCAAGGCAACAACTGATCAAAAGGCAGCATTACTCATCCTCTCAACAAGAGAACAAAGGGTTACTTAGTTAAACAAATAGATTATAGATAGATAGAATTTACAGTGCAGAACAAAGAACAAAGAAAATTACAGCACAGGAACAGGCCCTTCGGCTCTCCCAGCCTGCGCCGATCCAGATCCTTTATCTAAACCTGTTGCCTATTTTCCAAGGTCTACTTCTCTCTGTTCCCCAACCTTTCATATATCTGTCCAGATGCATCTTAAATGATGCTATCGTGCCCGCCTCTACCACCTCCGCTGGCAAAGCGTTCTAGGCACCCACCACCCTCTGCGTAAAAAACTTTCCACGCACATCTCCCTTAAACTTTCCCCCTCTCACCTTGAAATCGTGACCCCTTGTAACTGACACCCCCACTCTTGGAAAAAGCTTGTTGCTATCCACCCTGTCCATACCTCTCATAATTTTGTATGCCTCAATCAGGTCCCCCCTCAACCTCCGTCTTTCCAACGAAAACAATCCTAATCTACTCAACCTTTCTTCATAGCTAGCACCCTCCATACCAGGCAACATCCTGGTGAACGTCCTCTGCACCCTCTCTAAAGCAACCACATCCTTCTGGTAATGTGGCGACCAGAACTGGATGCAGTATTCCAAATGTGGCCTAACCAAAGTCCTATACAACTGTAACATGACCTGCCGACTCTTGTACTCAAGACCCCATCCGATGAAGGCAAGCATGCTGAATGCCTTCTTGACCACTCAGAAGGAGGCCATTGGGCCCATCGAGTCTGCACCAGCCCTTAGAAAGAGCATCCTACTTAAGCCCACGCCTCCACCCTATCCCCGTAACCTCACCTAACCTTTTGGACACTAAGAGACAATTTAGCATTGCCAATCCACCTAATCGGCACATCGTTGGACAATGGGAGGAAACCGCAGCACCCAGCGGAAACCTACGTAGACACGGGAGAAAGTTCAAACTCCACACAGACAGTGACCTGAGGCCGGAATTGAACCTGGGACCCTGGAGCTGTGAAGCAGCAGTGCTAACCAGTGAGCCACCGTACCACCAAGGCTGAGGTCTTGACAAAAATCTTTGGATTCTCACCGTCTTCAGGTGATGTCCTGGAGCACTGGAGAATAGCCAATGTTGTTCCTTTGTTTTAGAAGGGTAGCAAGGATAATCCAGGGAACTACAGGCTGGTGAGCCTTACGTCAGTGGTAGGGAAATTACTGGAGAGAATTCTTCGTGACAGGATCTACTCGCATTTGGAAGCAAATGAACGTGTTAGTGAGAGGCAGCATGGTTTTGTGAAGGGGAGGTCATGTCTCACTAACTTAACAGAGTTTTTCGAATAGGTCACAAAGATGATTGATGCAGGTAGGGCAGTGGATGTTGTCTATATGGACTTCAGTAAGGCCTTTGACAAGGTCCCTCATGGTAGACTGGTACAAAAGGTGAAGTCACACGGGATCAGGGGTGAGCTGGCAAGGTGGATGCAGAAATGGCTAGGTCATAGAAGGCAGAGAGTAGCAATGGAAGGGTGCTTTTTTAATTGGAGGGCTGTGACTAGTGGTGTTCCGCAGGGATCAGTGTTGGGACCTTTGCTGTTCGTAGTATATATAAATGATTTGGGGGAAAATGTAACTAATCTGATTAGTAAGTTTGCAGACGACACAAAGGTTGGTGGAATTGCGGATAGCGATCAGGACTGTTAGAGGATACAGCAGGATTTAGATCGTTTGGAGACTTGGGCGGAGAGATGGCAGATGGAGTTTAATCCAGACAAACGTGAGGTAATGCATTTTGGAAGGTCTCATGCAGGACGGGAATATACAGTGAATGGTAGAATTCTCAAGAGTATTGAAAGTCAGAGAGATCTAGGTGTACAGGTCCACAGGTCACTGAAAGGGGCAACACAGGTGAAGAATGTAGTCAAGAAGGCATACGGCATGCTTGCCTTCATTGGCCGGGGCATTGAGTATAAGAATTGGCAAGTCATGTTGCAGCTGTATGGAACCTTAGTTAGGCCACACTTGGAGTATAGTGTTCAATTCTGGACGCCACACTACCAGAAGGATGTGGAGGCTTTAGAGAGGGTGCAGAAGAGATTTACCAGGATGTTGCCTGGTATGGAGGGCATTAGCTATGAGGAGCGGTTGAATAAACTCGGTTTGTTCTCACTGGAATGACGGAGGTTGAGGGGCAACCTGATAGAGGTCTACAAAATTATGAGGGGCATAGACAGAGTGGATAGAGGGGTCAATTACTAGGGGGCATAGGTTTAAGGTGCGAGGGGCAAGGTTTAGAGTAGATGTACGAGGCAAGTATTTTTACACAGAGGGTAGTGGGTGCCTGGAACTCGCTGCCGGAGGGGGTGGTGGAAGCAGGGACGATAGTGACATTTAAGGGGCATCTTGACAAATACATGAATAGGTTGGGAATAGAGAGATACGGGCCCAGGAAATGTAGAAGATTGTAGTTTAGTCCGGCAGCATGGTCAGCACAGGCTTGGAGGGCCGAAGGGCCTGTTCCTGTGCTGTACTTTTCTTTGTTCTTTGTTCACTTTCAGTGAAGTAACGATGATGACATTGACAGTTTCATTGTTATTACCAGGACAAATTTTGGGTCCTGCGACAGCCCATCATACACAATACTAACATTCATTTCCTATGCTCCAGAATTTCTGATGCAATCTGGTATGTCAAAAAGCCCGATAACTAATCAAACAATTTTCTCTATTAAATTTAAACACATTAGATTGTTGATCAGCCTCCATTTGAAAACTATAAACTGTCAATGCACATATTTTTTTGGCACATCCACGCACATGAGGTGCATAATTCGGTAACACCACAGCAATGTGCAGACCAAACATCAAGGTCAGGAGAGACATAAATGCAATAGAGGCTCAGATCAGGAATTGAAAAGGGGCCAGTCACATCTTATAAAGCAGCAGCAGCAACAATGGAATTTCATGATCCTGAAGCCAATACAAACTTAGCAAATAATGTGTTTTGTAGTTTAATTTATTCATTTTCTGCTATTTTCTTTGGCTAAGAATATTCTCTCATACTTCCAAAGTAATAATTCTACAAGTTAAATCGTTTTTGAATTCCCTTGGGGTAACTTAGTTAGCAAAGACAGAAAACATCTGAGTTTTACAGACCAAGGCCCATGTTCAGTCTCTTGTCTGTCTTAGTTACCTGATTAAGGCTGGGCCAGTTGTAGGACAGAACACCGGCCTCAGCACTCAAGTACGAACAAGTTGATTGGTCATGGAAACAGGTTCTGTTTGTTATCCAACAGCTCCACCTCATGCACAATGGTAAGCAACAAGGGCCTCAATTCTTTGCCTGGTGGGATCTCGCTACCGAATGTCCCGCAGCCATTTTATGCTCGATTGAGAATTCTGAGTCTGCAGGGGGGACCTTCCACCCCTCCACAGGCGGAAGTTACACATTAGAGGACTACCGCCAATCAGATTGCCCAACTGCTCTCCCATCCCGGCAGCAACAAGAGCTGCAATGGACTGATGAGGAATCGCATGAGGATGCCTGGGATTAAATCTAGCTGCAAAGGCCAAGATAAATTGAAAGAGAATCAGGGTGTGGAGGGGGCAATTGGAATCTTGGGGAAAAGGTCCAGTTAGTTTGCTGGGGGCCGGGGCACAACTGCAAGAGCTTCTGATGGAGGCGGCCATAATCCTCACTTCCCATCTGAGCTCTAGGTCCACAGATTTTTGGGCTTCTCCCATACAGTCATAGAGATCTACGGCTCATCGCATCTGTACCAGTCAAAAGCAAGCACCTAACCATTCTAACCTAGCTTTCCAGCATTTGGTCCAAAGCTTATATGTCTTGGCATTGCATGTGGACATCTAAATACTTCTTCAATGTTATGAGAGTCTCTGTTTTCACTGCCTTTTCAGGCAGCGAGTTCCAGACTCTCACCACCCTCTGGATGAAATAATTTTTCCTCACATCCCCTATAAGCCTCCGACCCTTTACCTCAAATCTATGCCTCCTGATCATCAATCTCTCCACCAGGGGGAAAAGTTTCTTCCTGTCAACTTTATTTATGCCCCTCATAATTTTACACATCTCAATCATGTCCCCCCTCAGTCTTCCCTGCTCTAAAGAAAGCAACCCCAGTCTATCCACTTTCTTCATAGCTAAAACTCTCCAACCCAGACAACAGCCTGGTAAATCTCTTCTGCACCCTTTCCAGTGTTATCACATCCCATCTATAATGTGAATTCCAGAAATGCATTTAATACTCCAGCTGTGGTCCAACCAACATTTTATATTGGTCCAACATGACCTCCCTGATCTTAACTCTATGCATCAACTACTACAGGCAAGTATACCTAATGCCTTCTTAACCACTCTATTCACCTGCTCGTCTAACTTTAGGGACAAGTGTGCATGCACAACCAAGGATCCTCTGATTCTCAGTGCTTCTCAGGGTCCAGCCGTTTATCATATATTACCTTGCCTTGTTTGTCCTGCCCAAGTGCATCACCTCACACTTATCCAGATTAAATTCCATTTGCCTCTTATCAACCCATCTGACTAGCCCGTCTATATCCTCCTATAATCTAAGGTTATCCTCCTCACTAGCATGGTAGCACAGTGGTTAGCACTGTTGCTTCACAGCGGCAGGGTCCCAGGTTTGATTCTCGGCTTGGGTCACTGACTGTGCGGAGTCTGTACGTTCCCCAAGTGTCTGCGTGGATTTCCTCCGGGTGCTCCGTATTCCTCTTACAAGTCCTGAAAGACGTGCTTGTTAGGTCAATTGGACATTCTGAATTCTCCCTCAGTATACCCGAACAGGCGCCAGAATGTGGCGATGAGGGGATTTTCACAGTAACTTCATTGCAGTGTGAATGTAAGCCGACTTGTGACCCCAATAAAGATTATTATTACCCTGATAATTTCCGTATCATCTGCAAACTTACTGATCAACTTCCTGCATTAATATCTAAATCATTTATATAAATCACAAACAGCAAGCCCAACACTGATCCTTGCGGGACCCCACTAGACACCGGCTCCCAGTTAGAAAAAAAAAACCTCAACCATCACCCTCTGCTTCCTGCCACTCACCCAATTTTGGACAATTTGACAAATGTCCTTGGATCCCTGGGCTCTTATCTTTACTCTCAGTCGCCCATGTGGGATCTTATCAAAAGCCTTGCTGAAGTCCAAGTAGACTAACGCCAAATGTATTTCCCTCATCTACACATCTGGTCACCTCTTCAAAAAATTCAAATAAGTCGGACAGGCATGACCGCCCCTTAACACACGGTGTTGACTGTTTTTGATTAATCTCTGCCTCTCCAAATGTAGATTAATTCTGTATCTCAGAATTACTTCCATAAAGTTCCCACCACTGAGGTTAGACTGACTGGCCTGTAGTTATCTGGTTTATCAATTCCTCACTTCTTGAATAATGGTACCACATTGGCTATCCTCCAGTCCTCCATCACCTCTCATGGGGCCAGAGAGGAATTAAAAAAGTATGGCCAGATCCCCTGCTATTTCCTCCCTTGCCTCACTCAACAACCTGGGATACATTTCATCTGGCCCTGGAAATTTGTCTACTTTTCAGCATGACAGACCAATTAGAACCTCCTCTCTGTCTATGTTAATATCTTTAATTTTCTTACAGTCCTTCTCCCTGATTTATATACCCACACTATCCCTCTCAAGAGTGAACATCAACACAAAGTATTAATTTGGAACTCTACCCACATTATCCGGCTTCACACACACATTGCCATTATGATCCTTAATGGGCCATGCTCTTTTGCTAGTTATCCTTTACCCCTTAATTTACTTGTAAAACAACTTAAGTTTGTCCTTTATTTTACCTGCCAGTATCCTTTATTGTCCCCTTTTTCCTCTCCTCATTTCAAGTTCCCTCTTGCACATTCTATAGTTCTCTCGGGCTTCTGCTGTTTTGAGCCCTCGATATCTGCCATAAGCCTTCCTTTTTCTCCTTGTCCCATGGTGTACATCTCCTGATATCCAGGATTCACTGGATTTGTTGGTCCCAGCCTTTTTATTGATTGGAACACGTTAGCCCTATACTCGCTGTATTTCCTTTTTGAATGTGTCGCACCGTTCCGTTACACATTTACCTAAAAGTTGCTGTTCCTTGTCCACTCAAGCCAAATCATATCTGAACGTATTAAAATCAGCCTTCCCCCAGTTTTGAACTTTGGTCTCAGGCCCATCCTTGACCTTTTCCATAACAATCTTGAATCTAACTGAGTTATGATCACTGTCTGAAAAATGCTCCCCCATTGATACTTCAACCACTTGTCAGGCTGCGTTACCTTAAATTAAGTCCAGGAGCGAGGGACGGGTTTGGGTATTTGGAGATTCAGGGAGCGAGGGGCTGGACGGGGCTCCATAAGTGGAACTTAACAAAGTTGACGGAGGTCCAAATGGTGAAAATTAATATTCTGCCGAGGTTCTTATGTATTTTTCAGGCTCTCCCGATTTTTACACCAAAGGCCGTTTTTCGGAAATTGGACACGATCATTTCAGACTTTGTATGGGTGGGGATGGTGCCGAGGGTTGGGAGGACCCTGCTACAGAGGCAGAGGCAGCAGGGGGGAATGGCGTTGCCGAACCTGCTTCAATATTATTGGGTGGCGAATGTGGATAAGGTGCAGCAATGGTGGGAAGGAGAAGGGGCAGAGTGGGTTAGGATGGAGGTGGAATCTTGTAAGGGGTCCAGTTTGAGGGCTATGGTGACGGCAGCGTTGCCAATGGCTCAGAGTAGGTATTGAGAGAGCCCGGTGGTGCAGTCCAAAGTGAAGATATGGAATCAGTTGAGACGGCATTTTAGGATGAAAGGGATGTCGGTGTTAACGCCACTGTGCGAGAATCAGGTTTGAGCAGGGGGTGGGTGGGGGGGATGAATACAGGAGGTGGACGAAAGTGGGGCTGGCCAAGGTGAGGAATTTGTATTTGGCGGAAGGGTTCGCAGTCGAGAGGAGCTAAGGGAAAGGGTATAGGTGCGGAGGGGTAGTGAGTTCGGGTATCTGCAGGTTAGGGACTTTGCACAAAAGGTCTGGAGGGGGTTCCCTAGGTTGCTGGGATACACCCTGCTGGACCGCCTGCTGCTTCCGGATGTGGAAGGGGAGGGAAGAATTGGGGATATATATAAGTGGCTGGGGGATCAGGGAGGCGAGCGGGTGGTGAAGATCAAGGAGAAATGGGAAGGGGAGTTGGGAAGGGAAATCAATTGGGGAATACGGAGTGAGGCACAGTGTAGAGTAAACGGCACCTCCTCTTGTGCAAGGATGAGCCTGATACAGTTTCAGGTGGTGCACGAGCAGCACAGCGGTGCAGTGGGTTAGCCCTGCTGCCTCACAGTGCTGAGGTCCCAGGTTCGATCCCGGCTCTGGGTCACCGTCCATGTGGAGTTTGCACATCCTCCCCGTGTTTGCGTTGGTTTCGTCCCCACAACCCAAAGATGTGCAGCGTAGGTTAATTGGCCACACTAAATTGCCCTTAATTGGAAAAAATTAATTGGGTAGTGCATATTACTCAGGCGAGAATGAGTGGGTTCTTTCAGTTGGCAGCAGACGAGTGTGAGAGGTGTGGGTGGGGGCCAGCGAATCACATGCACATGTTTTCGGGTTGCGAAAAATTGGGAAGATTCGGGGCGGGTGTGTTTGCGGTCTTAGCCAGGATAGTGGAGGAGGGAGTGGACCCGGACCCTTTGGTGGCGATATTTGGGGTTTCAGAGAAGCCGGAGCTCATGGAGAAGGGGAAGGCCGATGTCGTGGCCTGCGTCTCTCTGATTGCACGGTGGCAAATTTTACTGGAGTGCCGGTCGGCATCGCCACTTCGGGTAGCAGCTTGGTTGGGTGATCTGTACGACTTCGTGCAGTTGGAGAAGATAAAATATGAGTTATGGGGCTCTGCAGAGGGGTTTGAGAAAAGGGTGGGGATGTTTGTGATTGCGTTTGAGGAGCTGTTCGCCGCCGGGTGGGGGAGGGGGGTGAAAAAGGGATTAACATTTGTACAGACTGCATAGTTGATTGCTGGGAAGTTTGTAATAAAATACATTTTTTTTTAAACTGATATTAAGTCCAGTTCCTCCCCCTATCTTGTAGGACCTTCTACATACTGGCTGAAATGATTCTCCTGGATACATTTGATACATCTAAACATTTTACAAGGTCAATCCTCATGTAAGTGACCACTGAAGGGCCTCAATTGGGACAAGGGATTCCCATCCAAACTTTGGCCCGCCTCAGCGTAAAATTGTTGCATGGTCGGGGCGGACAGGAACTTTCAATTTCACGCTCCCTCCCCCTCACCTAAAAACCAGCCAAGCATTCTGGCCAAAGTCGCATGTAGATTAATTCCATGAGACCATGTTCTGGAATTACCTCCCTAAATCCTCTTCCACCCCACCTATCCCCTACTTGGCATACTGCCTTAAAATCCATCTCTTGGACCAAGCCTTTGAATACAGCTTTTTTTGCACCTCTGTGAAGGACCTTGAGATGTATATTTTCTGAGGAACAGCAAAGTAAATGTTTTTGCATGTGCTAAATTTGAAACCTTCTCAAGCGGACTGGATTTTACTCTATCCCATTTTCCAGTTTTCTTTCCCACCCTTTACATTCATCTTTACCATTACTATCTCATGATGAATGTATTTAGCATCTTTACATAAGTGTAGCTTAAGCTTCACAGGTAAGTGACACTGAGAGAGGCATTTACCGTCCTTTCTTTTAGAAAAACCTGTGTACCCTGAAAGCATTATGTGTCTGCCCTGCTGGTTCCCTTTGTTACTCCACTGCGTTAAGAAAATTGCCATTTGATGCATTTTTTATCCCAAAAGGTATGTATAGAGTCTCTCACATATATCTAGAATAAACTGCGTTTGCCACTTAACTGCATCTGTTTACAGCCCCCTGGTTCATTTTTCAACATTTAATATGCAAACACGTTTTGTTTTTTCATATATTAGTTGATCGTCCATGACATTGTAGCCAGTGATTCAAAACTGAACACAATATTCAGTGTAAGCAGGGGAAAGGCTTGATCACTAGCTGGACTATGTTACATGGAAGAAACAGAGAGATGGAGGATAGCCGGAAACAAAGAGGAGAGGTTGGTAAATGAGGGAAAACAGGTAAAGGAGGGAGAACGAAGTGTTTTAATAGGAGGTTTAGACTTTGTTTCTCAGTTTGGAGGATCACCAACACTGATTAATACTCAGATGGGAGGGCGCCATACATTAATGGGGATAGCAAGAAACTTGTCAACATGCATGATCTCATTAAGTAGGAACACTGACAGGTTGATTTTAGAAGAAATATTACATTCGCTCCTTCCTTGTGGTTTCAATTCAGAACAGACAGCACAATTTGCATAGGCTCCATGACTGAATGCTATTACCGAAGTATAGAACCGGACACAATTAGTGCTGATGTACATTTGGTAACTCAGAACATAGGTAGTAGGTTAAGGGATGGATCATGGAAGAGAAAGTGAAATTGCAGTGTTCACTCATTTGGGGGGTGGGGGGGGGGGGGGGGCAGGGAGCAAGGTTTGCAAGCAGAGAAAACATCTTTTGGATATCTTTGCCATGCTTTTCATGAACTTCAGCAACTGAGGCAGATCTGAAAACTGACTTGTATGCTTCACACCTGAGAAAAAAATGCTGGATCTCATTTCTTCTCTTGGAGCCGAAATGAAAATTTCCTGTTACAGGTAGGTCAAGATGCTGAGATAAAGGTGACTACTAACTTTTGTGAATAAGTTTTCAAGTAAGATGTTCCACTCTCAGGGACCTAACTTTTATAAGGACGGTCATCATCACATTATTATTTTTAAGTGTTCGTTGCTGCAGTGACACCCAGTGGTCAGGATGTACAATTACATTTCAATAATGACAATAATCTTTATTGTCACAAGCAGGCTTACATTAACACTGCAATCAGGTTACTGTGAAAAGCCCCAAGTCGCAACATTCCGGCACCTGTTCGGGAACACTGAGGGAGAATTCAGAATGTCCAAGTTACCGAACAGCACATCGTTCGGGACTTATGGGAGGAAACCGGAGCACCCAGAGGAAACCCACACAGACACGGGAGAATGTGCAGACTCCACACAGACAGTGACCCAAGCTGGGAATTGAACCTGGGACCCTGGAGCTATGAAGCAACAGTGCTACCCACTGTGCAAGCGAGCTGCCCTCCTTTCAATTGCTTGAATAAAAAACTATGTGCATTTTTATGGTGTCTGGGACAACTCTATGACCTAAGCACTTTATTGTTAACTAAGTGTATGTCTCAGACAAGCAACCACTGCCGAAAAAGGTAACATTTATTTCCTTGTATATTTACACCTCCTACTCCCCAAAAGATCTCTCGTGCCCGTCCCACACTTGAGCCGGATTATTTATGTCCCAGCAGTCTCTGGTTTAAGGGGGTAGCTCTGCCCCCCTAACCTGGGTAGACCCTATTCTGGTGAGGCTACAGGGACAGCTGCCCTGACCTTCAGTAGGGTTATAACACTAAGCACATTTTCAGTGTTGTCATGTAGAAAATAGAATTTATGCTCATATCTCTGCAGAGGGACTTGATTCCACAACTTTCTGACTCAAGTGGTGAGAATGCACGCACTGAGAGATAGAACATGTAATGTTTCATGATTACTGCAATTAGCTACCAAGGTGCCACCCACAAGCATAAAAGGTACTGCATGAAATGCTGTGACTCCTATCGTATTTTATATAATACGTGTTGTACATGTACATACAGATAAATTAACAGACATAAATTGGTGAGTTTTGGTGCTCGATATTCTTTTGGAATTAACTCCACCCATCATGCCCCTCAAGTAGACTTTCCATCTTCTCGAATCAGGATTGCAATGTTTTCTGCCCAAGACTAAGCTAAATAATCGCCGAACTTTCAAGTTGTAATGGAAGGGCCTTTACTCCTTATACTAGCTATTGAAATAATACATGTACCCATCTACTGAATTCACCAAGATGTACAGAAGATAGGCAACGCGTGGCACAGTGGTTAGCATTGCTGACTTACAGCGCCGAGGTACCAGGTTCGATCCCAGCTCTGAGTCACTGTCCTTGTCGAGTTTGCACATTTTCCCTGGCGTTAGTTTCGCCCCCACAATCCAAAGATGTGCAGGGTAGGTGGATTGGCCATGCTAAATTGCCCCTTAATTGGAAAAAATTAATTAGGTACTCTAAATTTATTTTTAAAAAGTTTTACAGAAGATGGGCTTGATCAACTGATTTATTTAACACAAGATAATGTTCAAAATTCCAACTTAAATGATACCTGAGTGGAGGCCAGGTGGTGCATGCACTGTCCAACGTTTTAAAGATCTTCAGGCGAGAGAGAGAGAAACTGAGAGAAAGAGGTGGCAGTTGTGCTTGTGAGTTGGTGCAGGAGTGCAAACACAGGAATCCAGGAAAATATAGTCTTGGCAGACAAGCTTGAAACCCTGGGAGGTGAGCAGTTGTTGAAGCAGTCCAAATTGGAGCAGCTTTGAGGGAACAGAGATTATTTGGAAATTCCTCGTGAGGGAGAGTTTTAACAAGATTCTGTAACTCAAGTGGATATTGACATTGGGATGGTTTGCTGAGAAATCTTTGGGAACTGTCTTGGTCAAATTTGCTATTTATTGTGCAGTGTTGTGTATTTGACTGCACTTTCCCTGTTAATTCACATGTACCTCATGTTAGTCCTGAAAGTAAGAGAAAAAGATAGATATTGTAAATGGTTTTACGTCTCTGACTTTGTAAATTAAAATGCATTTTGTTTGTTCAAACACGGTTGAATCTTGTGGCTTTATATTCTTCGTAAGTAACAGGGATTTCAAACTTTCTCTACTTTAAACAAAAAGTTACTCGTCCCTAATCAGATCATATAAAAACCTTGGGGGCCTGGTCCAAGATCACAATATATAAACAAACAGCTGAGAAAAATATGTTGTGAAAATAATGACACAATTTACAAGTCGAGTGAATTATACTTACTTTTTAAAAACATGTTGGTTGCAAGTTTCTTTTTCTCTCCTCCTCCTCTTACATTACCCTCTTATTTTTATTTATGGATTGCAGTAATTCTCCCAGTTTTTGTTCTGTTGTTTGCTTTTCTTTGACTTTTTTTTTAGCCTAAGCAAATAGCTCATCCTTGGACCAATGAAGCTGGATTTTTCCCTATATCCCCTCATTATTAAGTCAGCACAATATTGGGTTTGACTGTAATAACTCTATCACCAAAATGCTTTCCAAAACTCTCCTGTTAAGAACTTCCAACTGGTACCCCTGAAACTATAGATGTGAAGAGAAGACCAAAATATTTATATTTTAGCATTAATTGTTATTTCACCCAATTTAACAGTTACAAAACTATGTTCAAGAATGTAAATCATTGAATGAAGGTAATAACATTACAATCAAGTTCGAAAAATGAGAATATTCTCCTAATTCCAAAAGGTTTAAGATCATACTTTGGCATATTTTCCCCCAGAGAGAGGCAAATACAGTTAATTTTTTAACCAATGCAAACTTTCCCTTTGTTCTGATTCAATGACTCTTGCACAATAATCTTGATCCATCAGACAGCAACTAATGTACCTTCTCTGGCAGGAATCCAGCTCTTACTCCATACCCTGACAGCCTGAACACCAGCTTATCTGAAGGGGGAGACAATCCCAATATAAACACTTTCCCCATTTTAACATGTATAAAAGCATTTCAGTAATGCACAACAGTATCTTGAGGAAGTAATGCGAGTGCAGTGAGAGTGGGAGCGGGCTGGAAATGTTTTCCTGCTGAAACTTACTTTCTTAAAAAATGGGGGGGTCACATGATGTGAGCACGGGCGAGGTTGCATTTTTGTCATCTTCTAATCCTTTATTTTATCATGTGCACATTCCACATGTGTCCTTTCTTGCGCTATGTCTCTGGAGGATTCTGATTGATGTTTTGTGAAGAGGAGTTGAGATAGATTTAAGGAAATACTCCTTTGACTGTGGCAGTTGGAGTGGCATGGGCCAGCATGCAGTGGCATTGTTGCTGCTGAGCGGGCTTTCACTGCAGCAGTGTTGTGTGCATCCAGATGATGGTTCCCATTAAGAATGTTCTTCTGGATGAAGATCTTGGCTCTGTGGTTTTTTTGTTATTTGTTCTTGGGATGTCGGCATCGCTGACTGCATTTGTTGCCCATCCCTAATTGCCCTTAAACTAAATTGCTTGCTGGGCCATTTCAGAGGGGGGCAGTGAAGGATCGCTGTGTGGATCTAGAGTCACATGTAGGCCAGACTGGGTAGGGTCCTTGAAGGCATTAGTGAACCTGATTGGTTTTTACATTAATCGGCAATGGTTTCATGGTCATCATTAGACTTTTAGTTCCAGATTTTTATTGAATTCAAATTTCACCATCTGCTGTGGTGGGATTCGAACCCGGGACCCCAGAGCATTAACCTGGTCTCTGGATTACTTGACCAGGGACAATACCATTACCCCAACACCTCTCCTTTAAGAGCTCACTTGCAAGATTTGTGAGGTATCCTTGGAAGAATGGTGGAGGCACATGCGAGAGTCCCTGCATTCGAAAGAGCACTTTCCCTGGTCAAGACCCCATCTTCGAGACATTGAGATCCTGCTGCACAGTGTGTCATTTATTTTGACAGATGCAGGAGGTAGGGGCCATGCAAGGTGTGTCTGTGAGACCGGTCCCTGGCAAGAGGTGGGAGGAGAGTTCCTGATTGAGTTTCAAAATTGAAACTAGGGCCTAGGCTCTGAGTTGCTTGGGCACCAGAGTGGCAGCATGATGGATGTGAAGGTCCTTCATTCATTGGAATCCTTGAGATCCTGTTCATTGAACGTTGACGCGGCCTTTTCAAGCCACTTGATGGTGTTATTATCCTGCAATTCTTCTATAATACATTACTCCCTTGTGATTATATGTTGATTGTTTGCCTTTTCCTCTGCAAAGGCATGCAAGATGTGAGCACAAGGACAAGTGTCATCTGCGATCCTGTTCTATTTATTGCATTGATTTTGTGCAAAGTGGTCCATGCACAGTTTTATTCCTTTTTATCATTATGTGTTTTACCCTTGTGGCAAAGGGAAGGGGGTGCTTTATTTGACACCTCTTATCTCATTGGTAATGAAGATAAGTGGAGCAAAGGCAGGGTGATGGGTTGATAGGGGGTGAAGTTGAATGACAGGGTTAGTTAAGTCCTCACTGAGCTTAAGGATAGCTCCCCAGTTAGCAATAACCATATCGAATCTTTATTTTTTTTTGTTATTTTGAATTTAAGAAGCCTTGCCTTTCTCCTTTTATGGCCTGGACAGATTAAATATCGTGCGGACAACTGGGTACATTCAGACTCTTCCTTCAGGTTGGGGTTTTTCTTCTGAGTCTATTTTTTTTAAGGGCTTTAAAACGAGAGGATATGAGCGGTGGCGCACGCTGAGGTGGGTTTTGTTAATCCTCGGCTCGTCCTTTGAAGAGAGAGATTGTTCTCAGTATCCTTCCTGTGATGGCGGAGTGTAATAGTTGATACCTTCAGATCAGCTCAGCCGTTCTTCCCCGAGAGGGTTTTTTTGTCTTACTCTCTTCATTCGGGTGAGAAAGATACTGTTACTAATCCTGGTCTGGTGGCTCAAGGGAGGTACCGAGGAGGAGGGAATTCTCTCTCTTCCTCTCCCCCCCCCCCCCCCCCCTCTCCCAGGATGCCCAATTATTGGGTGCCTTGACAATTCTTCTTCTCTTTGGTGATGGGGTCTCCCCGACTTGGGTTGGCATGATCATCCTTTTTTTATTTCAGTATAAATGGGGGTGATGCACTGGCCTGGATGCAGTTGGAGAGGTGCAGCTCCGGCTGGGATGTGTGTTGGGGTGTATTGGAGGTCCTGGAGGTATTGGTGCTGGCGATAAAGAGTGGCACAGTGGCAAGCACTGCAGCCTCACAGTGCCAGAGACCCGACATCAGGTGACGGTGTGGAGTTTGCACTTCCTGTGTCTGCGTGGGTTTTCTCCGGGTGCTCCAGTTTCCTCTCACATTCCAAAGATGTGCAGGCAAGGTGGATTGGATACGCTAAATTGCTCCTAGATTGGGTCTCAAGGATAGGGTCGGGGATTGCGTCTGGATTTGGGTGCACTTTCAAAGGGTCGGTGCAGACTCGATGGGCTGAATGGCCTCCTTCGGCACAGTTGGGATTCTATGAGTCTATAATTGATTCAGTTTTGGCGGGAGGTGCTGGATTAGGTCAGGTCCTGAGCTGTGGCTGGTATCCTGTTGCACGCTGGAGCTTGGGTTGTCCAGAAAGCCTGGGTATTGCTTCTGCAGTGCACCGGGGCCTGGGGTTGAGCGGAGTCCTGTATTTTGGTTAACATCTGTTTTCCTCTTGAAGGTGGGACACTTTTTTATTTCAAACGGCAGTTTGTTCTCTTCCTCATTAATGAGTGATTGGTGTGCGCCAGGAAAATATGGAACCAGGCTGGGACCTGACCTTTTGTTATCCTGTAATTTACTTCTGGTAGCTCTAGCTCTTTTTCCTCTCTGTTTTTCTTGGGAGGCCCTGAAGGCTTGATTATAATCCAAACATGTTGTTGCCGGTCCGCTCTGTACAAATGTATGGAATGATGTTGGTTCTGTCCAGGGCCTGGTGCTGGGGTTAAGTTGCGTTCTGTGGTAAATCGGTAACTCCCCATTAAAACTGGAGCTTTTGCGTATTTTCTTCTGTAAGGGTGGGTATAAGGAATCTTTGATTGTTCCTTCATAGGTGCAGAACGTTTTGATATCCAAGGAGAAGCTGTAGTGTCTCAATGGTGCCTTTGGTACTGCTAGAGTTGAGGGCGATATATATTGCTGCAGGCCCAAACATGGCATGGAAAATTTATCCTGAACTCTCATGGCAATTGCGAGCAGACATGTCGTGGGGGGGTGAGCACCATTTTACCACATTATCATGGCTTCATCCTGTTTCTCCCTTGGTCTCCGGTGGGCTTACAGTCCAACGATTGTATTGAACCAGTTATAATGTTGCTCTCCTGTTCCCCTCATTACTGCAATGTATTAATTTTGTAATTTAACTGCATTGTTTGCAAAAATGTAAAATGTACCAAGCATATTTTGTTAAAAAAAGGCAAAAATAATGTACAAAGAACAAAGAAAAGTACAGCACAGAAACAGGCCCTTCGGCCCTCCAAGCCTGCGCCAACCATGCTGCCCATCTAAACTAAAATCTTCCACACTTCCGGGGTCTGTATCCCTCAATTCCCATCCTATTCATGTATTTGTCAAGATGCCCTTTAAACGTCACAATCATCCCTGCTTCCACCACCTCCTCCGGCAGCGAGTTCCATGTAGTTCGATGCTTGAGTAATGTGAATCAACATTCCACAACCAGCATCTCAAAACAGTTTTCAAAAACAGATTCTGAAGCTGAATATCAGAAATGCACAGAATCAAAACAATGCTGAAATCACAGTGTCCTGGGAATAAACTAAAACAAAATGGATTTCAGTGTGGAAACAAGTACTCCCCTTCATAAAGAGTTAATATTATAGCTCGCTAGACCTGTCAGCAAACTGACATGGCTTCATAATATGAGATCACGAGTTAAAGAATCTTATTTGACTTGGGGAAAAAACTCTATTGTGAAATGCTCATATTCTGTATGTTGCACGTTTGTCTGTAAATGAGCAAAGAAGAATAGATCAATGATGCTTCAGAAAGTCAATAACGCTAATTAAGAAATGCTTCAAGCAAAACAAATTAAGCTGAATTCATGTTAACAGATCTTATGTAGATGGTAAGATTCACACCATTGACTTGAAACTTACTGATGTGCACATTCCTATGATTTGTTCATGACGGGTCGGACAATGTGGAAGCCCTTAAATTGTGACTTCATTTCACAGAGGTGGAATTTGTGCCTATGACGATGGATTTGTGAATGACAAAAGGTTCCAAATATAAATGTGTTTGGGAAGGGAGGAGGGCACTATACTCGAGAACCTCGAGCGGCACGTGCACAGTGGTTAGCACTGCAGCCTACGGTGCTGAGGACCCGGGTTCGAATCCCGGCCCTGGGTCACTGTCTATGTGGAGTTTGCAACTTTCTCCCCGTGTCTGTGTGGGTTTCACCCTCACAACCCAAAGATGTGCAGGATAAGTGGATTGGCCACACTAAATTGCCCCTTAATTGGAAAAAAAATAATTGGATACTCTAAATTTATTTTAAAAAGTTAAAGAACCTCTGGGCAATATTACAAAATCTCTGGACAATATTTCAAATTTCAAAATTACCTGTAAGCTATAAATCGTTGAAGTGCATTATAAACAGTGGCTATTTAACAGTCGATAATCATTACATGTAGGCCACATAACATTTTACCGAGGACAAAATGTCTTCGAGGAAAGATAATAGCTTAAGAGCTCATAATGATAAGTAGCAGTGCTCCGCACACACTAATGGTAAATTGTTATTAAAAAAAAGAGAGACAGAAGTATATAACAGTGTTCTTCCAGCCAGAATAAAGTAAACCAGTTACACTCAGTCTTCAATCTGCATTAATTTGCGTTAATTGCTGACCAGTAGTCGAGGCATGACTATGCAACCGACATAATTCATTTTAATGGGCGGAAATCTCTCAGCAGCTTTCCTGCTGGAGCCCATATTGTCTTTTTACATATTTAAAGATCATTTTGAGTTTTGCATATTAAACGGACAATGCGTATTGGGAGGGGTTACATCAAAATGAAAAGATAAAAAATGAAATATTTAACAGCATCATTTTCTAGTCTTATAGTTTAATTATCTGTGGACTTCTTTTCTCATGTTTTCTCAAGACACCAAACCTGAATTGGATTAGAACTGTGTAGAAAATAATATGAAGAATTATCACCAGATATGTCAGCAGTCTATTGTGGAGGTCCATTTATTTCTAGCATTCTTCCCAGAAAGCTTGCGTACTAAAAAGTAACAATTAAAATGCATTTGAAGTGCAGCAAGTGTAACACACACTCCCTAACTATCAAGTAAAGACAATACGTGCTACCAAACCAGCAAATAATAAGCCTGATTTTGCTGAAAAATGCCATCTGAATGACAAACATCATTAGTTTGTAAATCAGCATATAGGTTGCAGCAAAGTGGAAACATCCTGTGAATTACGATGACATGTTGCTGGTCGATTTGTGACATTCTTCTGTCAGCTTTACAAAAACGCTTGTGTTTAACTTCCTGATGAGGTTCATGCACCAGAATTTTCCTGCCTGCCACTATCAGGCATCATCAAGGGTAGGATGTGAAAATTTTGAAAGGTATTAAAAGTCAACTGCTGTCCAAATGTTCCCATCCCACCCATGACAATGATCACCTGTGACGGAGCCAGAAAATCCTGCCCATTAAGTTGCACATGCTGATTGTCCACTAAATCCACCAGTGAAAGTGAGGTCATCCAATTAAGAGCATAAGGACCCTTTTAACAATGTGTTAATTATCAATGACTGTCGATCAACCTTACTTGCTCAGAAACTAAACAATTGAAAGAATAGAGTCTGATGTTTTTGGGCTGAGAATTGTTACAGGAAAATTTTAAAACTGTATTGCCATTCGTTCTTGGCTGATCTCATCCTGGCTTTAACTCCACTCTCCTGCCTGTTCTCCATAACTCTTCAATCCATTACCAATTAAAAATCTGTCTAACTCCTTCTTAAATTTACTCACTGTCCCAGCATCCACCCCACTCTGGGGTAGCGAATTCCACAGATAACAACCTTTTGGGAGAAGTAGTTTCTCCTCAACTCCATTTGAAATTTGCTAACTCTTATCCTAATACTATGACCTCTCGTTCTAGAATGCCCACAAGAGGAAGCATCCGCTCCACATCTACTTTATCCATACCTTTTATCATCTTATATACTTCAATTTGATCTCCCCTCATTCATCTAAACTCAAGAGAGTATTGGCCTAAACTGTTCAATCTCTCTTCATTTGACAAACCCCTCATCTCTGGAATCAACCCAATGAACCTCCTCTGAACTGCCTCTGTATTTCTTCAATAAGGGGACCAAAACTATGCACAATACTCCAGGTATGGTCTCACCAATGCCTTGCATAGTTGCAACAACACTTCCTTACCTTTATACTCTATTCCTTTAGTTATAAATGCCAACATTACATTTGCTTTCTTTATTGTCTGCTGTTCCTGCATGCTAGTTTTCTGTGACTCATAAACGAGGGCCCCTCAGATCCCTCTGCAATGGAGTCTTTCCTCATTTAGATAAGAAGTTGCCTCCCCATTTTTCCAACCAAAATGCATGACCTCATACTTACCACGTTAAACTCCATACATTCCTATTGGGTGAGAGTCTCCATTGAAGTCATGCAGTCAGAAAATGAGTACAAAAATGTCAAATGGTATTAGGTTCTATGCATTCTGGAGCCCAGTCAGGCACATGAGTGTTGATAGCACAAGGAAAAGAACAGGGGAAAGTGCGTTCCAATACACAGAGGAAAGTTCTGTCAAAGGAAGAAATGTTTGCTTTTGCGCACAAGAAAATGAGAAATGCTGATTTTCATTACTCCAGTATTCTGCTACCCAACCTTGAAATGCACAAACAATAAGTACATGATTCAACTTAGGTGACAATTTATTAAATCGCTTTCCTGGCTGCTCATTGAATAAGAAATATGTCTGAAAATTTCAGTGGTAACTTTAGTGAGGTTCCGGCCGAGCAAAGTCAAAGACAATTCATATTTCTAGTTTCTATTGAGCTGTTTGAAAGTATGCCCATCCCATGTTGCCTGTTCACCATGCATGTCTGTTTTATCCTTGCTGCTACAGAAATGCACTCAAGACGAGGCACATCTAAGCCAAGGAGTATCGCCAACGTGAACCAAATGTACTAAATAAAATTAATTTCAAAGTGACTTTCTTCACTGAACGCTGGAAGAAAATAAGATAACCATATTTTTCAATGCGACTATCCTACAATATGAACAGGGAACTCCACCGTTAAAATCAGTGAATTAAATTTAACTTGCACGAATGGGGAGATAATAGCACCATACTGCTATTTCCTGTTGCCTAGAAACAAGAATTCAGATCAAAGGCAGCATCAGAATGTCACCCCAGGGCTGTATCAAGTGCAAACACCAGAGTCACTAACAAACTCATGGTAGGAGAGCTCAGTGGTTAAACCAATATTTCACTCACACAACCTGTACAAAATTCAGCCAAACTCATATAGATCCTTCTAAAATATAGCAGTTCAAAGCATTGATAATTATTTTGTTTGCAATATCAGTGGCAATACCAGTTCACCAACATTGCAGGAAGGAACATTTTCTATATAAATTATGCTCACCCACACCTAATGCAACACTGGAAAACAGTGTGACTATCTTTCACCCAGAAATAAATAGTTTGAATTGATTATTACCTCAAATTAGTTGCATGTCAATAATTTCCACAACACAGAATCATACAAGTTTACAGCGCAGGAGGCCATTTGACCCATGGCCATTTGCTGAAGCAATTCATTATTAATCCCACTGCTCTGCTCTCCACAGCATCTTTCTTGCTTCAAGTACTTAAACCTTCTGTAAAATTGAAATGGCTTCCAACTGTTTCTCATTGCAAAACTATCCATCTTTCAATCATCCTCCGTATCTTGATTCTCCTGATCACCTCTTCCATTCTCCAGTGACAATAGTGATCATTTTAAATTAGTGATCCTTTAACAATTTTCCTTACTCACTCCCTATCGAAACCTTTCAATAATTTTTGCAATCTTTTCAATCTATTCTGAACCTTCTTTGCTCAAGTTACGCCTCAAAACTAGTTTGCTGTCTTAGACATCATGGCCGGGATTTATCGCAACGGTGGTGGTCCCACCCACTGGTGCTGGAAAGTCAGGAGTGAGTCCACCTCCACCAGACCTGCGGCAAGAGGTTTCATCTCTGAAAGCTGCCGGCCAAACACAGAGGAGAGCCAGCATCTCCATCAGGAGTGGCAGCAACTGCAATTGAGCCTGAAAAAGAAGGTGAATGTCCAGGGCCAGTCAGCAAGATAAGCTCTGACGAAGTGGGTAGGGAGGGGCAATCAAGAGGTCAAGGGGAGGAGGTGTTCAGGCAGGAATGGTAAAATACAGCCACGGCAGCAAGTGGGGGGCTGGGGATGTAATATTAGATCATAAGACGCAGGTCATTGAGACTGCTCCACCATTCAATAACATCAGAGAACATAGAACATTACAGCGCAGTACGGGCCCTTCGGCCCTCGATGTTGCGCCGACCTGTGAAACCATCTGAAGCCTATCTGACCTACACTATTCCATTTTCATCCATATGTCTATCCAGCGACCACTTAAATGCCCTTAAAGTTGGCGAGTCTACTACTGTTGCAGGCAGGGCGTTCCACACCCCTACTACTCTCTGAGTAAAGAAACTGCCTCTGACACCTGTCCTATATCTACCACCCCTCAATTTAAAGCTATGTCCCCTAGTGTTGGTCATCACCATCCGAGGAAAAAGACTCTCACTGTCCACCCTATCTAACCCTCTGACTATCTTATATGTCTCGATTAAGTCACCTCTCAGCCTTCTCCTCTCTAACGAAAACAACCTCAAGTCCCTGAGCCTTTCCTCGTAAGATCTTCCCTCCATACCAGGCAACATCCTAGTAAATCTCCTCTGAACCCTTTCCAAAGCTGCAGCATGACCTTGTGGCTCCAAAACTCAATCCCCCTACTGATAAAGGCTAGCACACCATATGCCTTCTTAACAGCCCTATTAACCTGGGTGGCAACTTTCAGGGATTTATGTACCTGGATGCCGAGATCTCTCTGTTCATCTACACTACCAAGAATCTTGCCATTAGCCCAGTACTCTGCATTCCTGTTACTCCTTCCAAAGTGAACCACCTCACACTTTTCCGCATTAAACTCCATCTGCCACCTCTCAGCCCAGCTCTGCAGCTTATCTATGCCCTCTGTATCCTATAACATCCTTCAGCACTATCCACAACTCCACCGACCTTCGTGTCATCTGCAAAGTTACTAACCCATCCTTCTACACCCTCTTCCAGGTCATTTATAAAAATGACAAACAGCAGTGGCACCAAAACAGATCCTTGCGGTACACCACTAGTAACTAAACTCCAGGATGAACATTTGCCATCAACCACCACCCTCTGTCTTCTTTCAGCTAGCCAATTACTGATCCAAACCGCTAAATCACCTTCAATCCCATACTTCCTTATTTTCTGCAATAGCCAACCGTGTGGAACCTTATCAAACGCCTTACTGAAATCCATATACACCACATCAACCTCATCCACCTGTTTGGTCACCTTCTCAAAAAACTCAATAAGGTTTGTGAGGCATGACCTACCCTTCACAAAACCGTGTTGACTATCGCTAATCAACTTGTTCTTTTCAAGATGATTATACACCCTATCTCTTATAACCTTTTCCAACATTTTACCCACAACCGAAGTAAGGCTCACAGGTCTATAATTACCAGGGTTGGCTCTACTCCCCTTCTTGAACAATGGGACAACATTTGCTATCCTCCAGTCTTCCGCCACTATTCCTGTCGACAAAGACGACATAAAGATCAAGGACAAAGGCTCTGCAATCTCCTCCCTGGCTTCCCAGAGAATCCTAAAATAAATCCCATCTGGCCCAGGGGACTTATCTATTTTTACATTTTCCAAAATTGCTAACACCTCCTCCTTGTGAACCTCAATTCCACCTAGCCTGGTCGACTGAACCTGAGTATTCTCCTCGACAACATTGTCTTTCTCCAGTGTAAACACTGACGAAAAATATCCATTTAACGCTTCCCCTATCTCCTCTGATTCCACACTATCCTTGATTGGCCCTAATCTAACTCTAGTCATTCTTTTGTTCCTGATATACCTATAGAAAGCCTTAGGGTTTTCCTTGATCCTATCCGCCAACGACTTTTCGTGTCCTCTCCTCGCTCTTCTTAACTCTCCCTTTAGGTCCTTCCTGGCTAACTTGTAACTCTCAAGTGCCCTAACTGAGCCTTCATGTCTCATCCTAACATAAGCCTTCTTCTTCCTCTTGACAAGTGCTTCAACTTCCTTAGTAAACCACGGTTCCCTTGCTCGACAACTTCCTCCCTGCCTGACAGGTACATACTTATCAAGGACACGCAGTAGCTGTTCCTTGAAAAAGCTCCACATTTCGATTGTACCCATCCCCTGCAGTTTCCTTCCCCATCCTATACATCCTAAATCTTGCCGAATAGCATCATAATTGCCTTTCCCCCAGCTATAATTCTTGCCTTGCGGTATATACCTATCCCTGCCCATTGCTAAAGTAAACATAACCGAATTGTGATCACGATCACCAAAATGCTCACCTACATCTAAATCTAACACCTGGCTGGGTTCATTACCCAGTACCAAATCCAATGTGGCCTTGCCCCTTGTTGGCCTGTCTACATACTGTGTCATAAAACCCTCCTGCACACACTGCACAAAAACTGACCCATCTATAGTACTCGAACTATAGTATTTCCAGTCAATATTTGGAAAGTTAAAGTCCCCCATAACAACTACCCTGTTACTCTCGCTCCTGTCGAGAATCATCTTTGCAATCCTTTCCTCTACATCTCTGGAACTATTCGGAGGTCTATAGACAACTCCCAACAGGGTGACCTCTTCTCTCTTGTTCCTAACCTCGGCCCATACTACCTCAGTAGACGAGTCCTCAAACGTCCTTTCTACCGCCGTAATACTTTCCTTGATTAACAATGCCACACCCCTCCCTCTTTTACCATCTTCTCTGTTTTTACAGAAACATCTAAATCCTGGAACCTGCAACAACCATTCCTGTCCCTGCTCTACCCATGTCTCTGAAATCGCCACATCGAGATCCCAGGTACCAACCCATGCTGCAAGCTCACCCACCTTATTCCGGATGCTCCTGGCGTTGAAGTAGACACACTTCAAACCAGCGTCTTGCTTGCCGGTGCCCTCTTTCGAACTGTTAACCCTATCCCTGACCTTACTAATCTCAACATCCTGTACACTGGGACTACAATTTAGGTTCCCATCCCCCTGCTGAATTAGTTTAAACCCCCCCGAAGAGCACTAGCAAATCTCCCCCCCAGGATATTGGTACCCCTCTGGTTCAGGTGAAGACCATCCTGTTTGTAGAGGTCCCACCTACCCCAGAATGAGCCCCAATTATCCAGGAAACCAAAACCCTCCCTCCTGCACCATCCCTGTAGCCACGTGTTCAACTCCTCTCTCTCCTTATTTCTCACTTCGCTAGCACGTGGCACGGGTAACAACCCAGAGATAACAACTCTGTTTGTTCTAGCTCTCAGCTTCCACCCTAGCTCCCTGAATTTCTGTCTCAAATCCCCATCTCTCTTCCTACCTATGTTGTTGGTACCTATGTGGACCACGACTTGAGGCTGCTCCCCCTCCCCCTTAAGGATCCCAAAAACACGATCAGAGACATCACGAACTCTGGCACCTGGGAGGCAACACACCAACCGTGAGTCTCTTTCGTTCCCACAGAACCTCCTGTCTGTTCCTCTAACTATGGAGTCCCCAATGATAAGTGCTCTGTTCCTCTTCTCCCTTCCCTTCTGAGCAACAGGGACAGACTCTGTGCCAGAGACCTGCGCCCTATTGCTTACCCCTGGGAAGTTGTCCCCCGCAACAGTATCCAAAAAGGTATACTTGTTATAGAGGGGAACGACCACAGGGGATCCCTGCACTGCCTGCCGGTTCCCTCTCCCTCCCCTGACGGTAACCCATCTACTTTCTTCTTTTACCTGAGGTGTGACTACCTCCCTGTAACTCCTCTCAATAACCTCCTCCGCCTCCCGAATGATCCGAAGTTCATCCAGCTCCAGGTCCCTAATGCGGTTCTCGAGGAGCTGGAGTTGGGTGCACTTCCCGCAGATGTAGTCAGCAGGGACACTCGAGGTGACCCTTTCCTCCCATATTCTTCAGGAGGAACATTCAACTGCCCTAGCCTCCATTCCCACTGAACTAACTTCCTAACTACTGAAAACTAAAAACTGAAAAAAAAAAACTTGTTAGTTTAGCAATCCGACGGACGGAACTTTTTTATGGTTAGAGGAGGATGGGTAGGAGACACTACATAAGTAGTGTTTCAGGTAAAGCTGTCACTCGAGAACAGCCCCTTCACAAACCACCTTCAACTTACGCTGACCGTACTGCACGTATGCAAATCTCCCCGGAACAGCCAATCAGAAGCTCTGCTCTGCTGCCCTCTGCTGGATGCTTGCCTTCCCTCGAACTCCTCGGGTCACTTGCGCAGGTACACCCTCAACTTACGCTGACCGCACTGCATGTATAGATGATCTGATTGTGGGCTTAACTTTGTTTTCCTGCTGGACCACTATAATAGCATACATGTGACATGCATGAGGTTCATCCAGCTGGGGATGATTGTTCTTTTGTCCTGATTGGACCGGGAATTAACAAGCATTTGTACAATAGGTCAGCCTCTGTAGTAGCTGACAGAAAGGAGCAAGGACCTGGCAATGTGCAGCTGGGCCCTAGGTATGTGCCGCTGTAAAACTGAATAAACGTTTCTCTTGCTGGACTCCCCTTGTTGTTACTATAACCTCACAACCCTTGAAGATCAAAAATCTGCTAAGCCCAGCCTTGAATAAATTCAATAATGCAGCCTTAACTGCTCTTTGGGGAAGAGAATTTCAAAGAATAATGTCCCTCTGAGAGATGAAATTCCTCCTTGTGTGCCAAATGGGAGACCCGGGGTGGAATTTTCTGGTGGCTGATGCCAAAATCGGAAAACGTGATTGGGCGGAGAATAGGTTCTGACGGCAAAATCACCGCGGGCGCCGATTTGACGCCAAATTGCAATTCTCCGTTTCTTCGATAGCGGCATCAGTGTGGTCCGGAATACATGCAGAGTAACCATTGTTTGCATATCATTAGCAGGCCTGACCCGGTATTCTCCGGGGACTCTGCGATTATCCACCTCCAATGGGCCGAGTTCCTAATGGTGCAGTTCACTTGTGCTTTTAAAAAATCATGAAACTAGTGTTGTGGCTGCTGAGGGAGAGAGAGGGGTTGGATCGAACCCATGACCTCAGTGCAGTGATGCAGTGTTCTAACCACTGCACCCCACGCTTCGGAATTATTGAGCACCTTTTCCGGCACATGGGCTATTTCTATAACCTGTTTTTAAAATCTAGCTCTGATTACGCTAGCTCTAAATTGTGAGTTTAAAAAGATTCTTGAAGTACACTGCCAAAATGGCTTTTTCCTTCTTTGTTATTAATATGTAATTTTCCAAGATTCTCCACATTAATGCTGCTTTAGAATTAACTCCGGTGCTGGCATCATGAGTGTCAGAGTCAACAGACTGATTTTCTTCTAAATGTTGGATACAATTTAATACTTTCACAAGATCACACGTGCCTAATTATCTTTCATCGAATATCGTTATAGTGAATGAATATTCCTCACAATTGGTTTCCCTTTTTCAAATAATTACTGCCTGTAGTTATCCGTTTGTTTAAACATTGGCTTAATTGTTCACTTCACTATTACTTAAAATTCTCTCGCTGACACAGAAAACTGGAAAGCTGGAGATGCAATAAAGGTAAATATCTTGGAGCCCCTCCAACTAATGGACCTGAACAACAGAAAATGAAATATCCACTGCCAGCGGCAGGCATTCCCAGCTCATGTATAGCATAGTAATGTTTCTTCTAACTTTCTCCCTCTATACTGTGTTACAAATCCCCTATTTTGTTTCTTTTTCCTACTTGTTGCCCTTCTGAATATAACTTCCAACTTGCACCAGTTTATCAGCATGATCCATAATTTAGCTCAGGTATGAGGAAAGCAGATACACAATTCTGAACTGGATTCAAAGATAAATTAAGGTGGTGATAGGAAAATCTGCTAATTCGCCTCATTGTCCAGCTCCGTATATTAGGAAAATAATGTGAGTTGGTAAATGAGAAATAAGGTATAGTTTTAAGTGTGTTTAATTCAATGTATCGGTGCCTGGAAGGGTAACACCTACAGTTAGATTCATGCTGCATAAAGGTGTTCGGATATGTGGAGATTGATTATGTTCCAATTGTGTTTCTGTAGCACTTAGAGAGGGCTATGGCCTGAAGAATAAATAGAAGTTACAAGCATGTGGGTGTTACTTAACAATTGGGCTCCTGTAAGGATAAAAACAGCTTTAAAGTTTTAGTTTAGCTGAATTTATGGGAAGTTAGAGACAGGACACTGAAGAGTGAACCTATACTAATCCAGATAACCAGGGATTTGGGACAGAAAATCTGAATTTAACACAACAGAGACCACGGTATTATTCAGAAGAGTTCAAGGAAGAGTAAACAAAGTGTTTTAGACAAAGTGGCAATTGCAGTAATTAGATTTAAAGTAGGTCAGGAAACTTTAGAAGTGGATGAAACATTTGATGTCATTTTAATACAGTCTGGGAATCGAGGGTTAAAAAAATGGTGAGCAATTTGCACAGCAGTCAAGACGAAGGAAACCTAAAAGGGTTCGTGTGAAATTCTGGACTGGATTCACTTTTAAAAGTGGAGCACAAGCTTTGTTTAAAAATGTCATTTGGAAAACCATGTCTGCATTTCAGAATTCAAACAGCTAAAGAAAAGCATCATTATGGGGAAAGATTTTAAAGCGTGTTTTTGGAAGTGGAGTTTGGAAACACTCACATGACAATCGTCTGGGGGGAATTCTGAGGAGACATCCGCAAACATTCACTTGGGGTTCAGAGTAGAGAATGTATTTGCCCGCAGTCGCCTTGTATGCTTGAAAAGGACTTGAGTTGGGACTTCCGGTTGCGGCTATGCGGAGCTAAGCCGCACGTTCGGCAGCTCCCGCCAGGAACGGACCTTTGGGCTCTTTTTAGGGCCCCCAGCGACACCTTTTCAATGGCTCCCGACGTGGGAAGGTGTTAACAACATTCCCCCAGCGGTATATGGCCTGGACCAGGAGTGGGGCGAGTAAAATAGCGGTGGCAGCGCCAAAGCAAAAGCGGGGGAAGAGGCACAAGATGGCGACCGGCGGAGACCAGGAGGCATGGAGGCATGGAGGCATGGAGGCAGTGGGCGCAGGAGCAGCAGGAGACTCTCCAGTGCTGCTTCCGGGAGCTCAAAACGGAGCTGCTATAGCCGCTGAAGCCTTCCATCGACAAGCTGCTGGAGACTCAGACTGCCCAGGGGGTGGCAATTCGGGAGATCCGACAACAGGCCTCTGAAAGAGAGGATGAGGCCTCAGCCCTCGTGGCAAAGGTGGAGATGCATGGGGCGCTCCATAAAAAGTGGCAGGAGCGGTTCGAGGAGCTGGAGAACCGGTCGAGGTGGAAAAATTTGCGGGCCTCCTGGAGGGGCTGGAGGGGTCAGACTTGGGGGCCTACGTGGTCGTCATGCTGAACTCGCTGATGGGAGCTGGGTCCTTCCAGGGGCCCCTGGAGATGGAGGGGGCCCACAAAATTCTGGCAAGAAGGCCCAAGCCGAATGAACCGCCACGGGCGGTGCTGGTGCGGTTCCATCGGTTCGCTGACCCGGAGCGTGTGCTCAGGTGGGCCAAGAAGGAGCGGAGCAGCAGGTGGGAGAACGCGGTGGTACGGATCTACCAGGACTGGAGTGCGGAGGTGACTAAGCGGAGGGCCGGGTACAACCGGACGAAGGTGGTGCTACATCGAAAAGGAGTAAAGTTCGGCATGCTGCAGCCGGCGCGTTTGTGGGTCACCTACAGAGACTGGCAATTCTACTTCGAGTCCCCGGAGGAGGCGTGGGCCTTCGTGCAGGCTGAGAAGTTGGACTCAAACTGAGTAACTGTGTTATCTTTTGAGGGGGGGTTTTCTGTTTAATGTTGGTTTTATGTTGTTTTCAGGGTGAGTGGGGCACTGTCTTTTTGCTTGGGTTCGGTGGATGGGCTCGAGGAGGGTCGCAGACTGGCTGTGTGCGGAGCTGATGGTGGGAATGGGGGCTGGGGCCCCGCGGGGGGATGGGGCCTACAATGGGTGTTGTTTTAGAGGTGGCGGGGCCGGACAGGAGGAAAGCGTGGGCTTTTTCCCGCGCTGAGGGCTATGGGGGGGCGGAGTCAGAGCTGGTAGCGCGGGCTTTTTTTCCCGCGTGAGAGCGGGAGGGGGAGGAGGAGAGCCTGCTCGTGGGCACTGGGGAGGAGGGGCAGCCCCACATTAGGAGGGGTCGGAGGAGTGGCGGGAGTTGCCGGGGTCAGCAGGAGTCAGCTGGCTTACGGGCGTACTATGGAGGGAGTAACGCGGCTAGGGGGGCTCTAGCTGGAGGGGGGGCCCTAGCGGGGGGGCCCTAGCGGGGAGGGGGTACCAGGCTGCTGCTGGAATGGCCAGGGAGGAGCTGAAGTATACAGAGGGGGTCGAGTCGCGGGTTTGCCGCCGTAGGAAACGGTCCGAGTGGGAGGCACGGGCCTGTGGCGGGCAGAGGAAGGGTTATGACTAGTCGGCGGGGGAGGGGGGCAGGGAGCCCCCTGATCCGGCTGATAACCTGGAATGTGAGGGGACTGAATGGGCCGGTCAAACGGGCCCGCGTGTTCGCGCACCTGAAGGGGCTGAAGGCGGACGTGGCCATGCTCCAGGAGACACACCTGAAGGTGGCGGACCAGGTTAGATTGAGGAAAGGATGGGTAGGCCAAGTGTTTCATTCAGGGCTGGATGCAAAAAAAATCGAGGGGTGGCAATTCTGGTGGGAAAGAGGGTGTTGTTTGAGGCGTTGAATGTGGTGGCGGACAGCGGCGGGAGGTATGTGATGGTGAGCGGCAGGCTGCAGGGGGAGCAGGTGGTATTGGTCAACGTGCACGCCCCGAATTGGGACGATGCGGCTTTTATGCGGCGCATGTTGGGCCGCATTCCAGATCTGGAGACCGAGGGCCTGATATGGGGGGGGGATTTTAATACAGTGTTGGACCCTCCACTGGATCGATCCAGGTCCAGGACGGGTAGGAGGCCAGCGGTGGCCAAGGTGTTGAGGGGGTTCATGGTTCAGATGGGAGGGGTGGATCCTTGGAGGTTTGCGAGGCCAAGGGCCAGGGAGTTTTCATACTTCTCCCATGTGCACAAGGCCTATTCCCGGATTGACTTTTTCATTATGAGTAGGGCGCTGATTCCGAGGGTGGAGGACGGCGAATATTCGGCGATAGCCATTTCAGATCATGCCCCGCATTGGGTGGACCTCGAGCTGGGGGAGGAGAGACCAGCGCCCGCTCTGGAACTTGGAGGTGGGGCTGTTGGAGCCGAGAGTGCAGGAGGCGAAAGAGGCCGGTGTTCTGGCCTTTGCGTCCCTAGTAGCCCGGCGGAGGATTCTTCTTCAGTGGAAGGATGCGAGGCCCCCAAGCATGGAGGCCTGGATCAATGATATGGCGGGTGTTTATCAAATTGGAAAGGATGAAATTTGCCCTAAAGGGATCAGTTCAGGGGTTTTTCACGCGGTGGCAGCCTTTTCTATATTTCCTAGCAGAACGATAGGGAAAGAGGCCAGCAGCAGGCCGGGGTGGGGGGGGGTCGTCTCGGTGGTTAGGGTTGATGGGACGTGTACATATGTTCTTTATTTACGACGGGCGTTAATCTATTTTTTCTTATTTGTATTTAGGGGGGGGGGTTTGTTCTCTTTGGTTCTTCTCAGTTGTTAATATATAATTTGTTGTTATTAATATTTTGTAAAAATTTGAATAAAAATTATTTCAAAAAAAAGAAAATGACTTGAGTTATTGAAACCACTGTAGAGTAAGATATACTTTGTAATCCATGTTAATCCTAAAACCTGTATGTAGTTGTAAAAATAAGGGGGGAGTAAAGGAGCACTGTAACATAATCCTATCTTTTCAACTTTAATAAAAACATTTCTTGTTAAAACTCATTAGCAGTCCCCTGACTCTTTCCTCCACATTTTATAAAAAAAATATAAATTATGGTCATTTGAGCCAGGGTTTCATTCTGGAATCTTCCCATCCAGTTATATCAACTGAGATAGTAACATGTATCTCGTATTCTAAAACAAATGCCAAGAAAAATAATCAGTAATTATTTTCTGAAATAATCAGAAACAGAAATTGGTCATGCAGTTCCTCACTATTTAAAGTAACTTGACTAAGAGTAAGAATGTGCTCAGCAAAACACTCATACTGCAACACAATTTTAAATTAGTTAGCAGGCCATCCAATCTGCAACGTCTGATTAAATAAACTTAACATTCGTAAATCCCCAATCCTGACCACCATTCAAGTACTGCTAATCAAGATAAAATAATGAGAATTTGCATCTGAGCTATACTCTTAAAAAAAAAACACATTCACTTCGATACCAGTTCCACTGATGAGCAGAATTACACACACACTTCGTACTTATTATACACTGGGTCCAAGTTTGAACAAATTCAGCAAGCGACCTGGCAGCTCAACATTAGGTTGTTTAAAGCACCTTTAGCAACCTCAGGTTTTACAATATTCTGTTAATCAAGACAAACGCTCAATTTTACTGCGCCTGAAATCTCGGTCATGCTTGAAACTAGAAATTATTTGGCATAAATGCAAACAAACTGCCCACATGCACATTTCCTTCATAGATGCAAGAAAACAGGATGAGAAAATTTTCTACATCGGAATGGTAAATGTAGGCGCAGTCACCTGCAATTTCCCATTCAATGGGTTGAGTATTATGAAGGTAGGGGGAGGGAAAGGGGAAAAGGAGGATTGTGGGTGTGTTGATAATGGAAAGCACAGTGGGAGGAAGGGATGGTGGGCAAAAGGGGGCAAGAGGACAGGAAAGGGAACTTGATATTAGGATACCGGACCAGACCCCAACTTTTGTGAGGATGCCAGACGAGAACTCCAAGCATTTTATTATTTATTTGCAAAGCTATGAAAAAAGGATACTTCACCCCATGACTGCTGACTCAGCCCAAATAGGTATCTCTTATGTTAAAAAAACATGAATTTAAACACAGAATTAACCACATTCACTTCAAAGAACTTGCTTTACAATTAATAGATCTTAAGTAAATGGAAAAGCTTGAACTTACTATTTACAACTGCCACTAATTCCAATTGAGCAAACCAATACAGTTCAAATGCCAGTTATAAATAAAGTTAAACAAATAACTTTGTTGCTTAACGGTGCAGATAGTTTTAAAGAGATCCTTTCAAGAGCAGATCCAGTATACTTCGGCTCAACCTAACAGCATTTGGCAAAACTGCTATTTAACTTAAAAACAGATGTAAAACAATTCAGACAGACCAGGCTCCTCCCATTAATTATACCATCTGTATCCCACTAAGTTCCATGACCTGCTCAGATAGGACTAAACAAACTCCTTAGTAAATTATCTACACTCCAGGGAATATCCAGTAATCAAAACACTATTCCATCAACCCTTTTTCCATAATCAAGTGATTAAAATCAATAATCTCACCTTTATGACTTCTTAATTACAGCTTTAGCAGACATACTACCTGTATTCTTTTAAACCAGGGTTTTAATACCATTACTGCATCAGAATATAAAAGTTTATGAATAATATTTTATTGAAAGTTTCATATTTAACAAGTACGAACTGAATTACACCACAATAACTGTGAAAATTATTTGAACATGGTACAATTGTCACATTAACAACACAATACATTAGGAGATATTGAAAAACAAACAAGAGCTACATTCAAATCTCCCTGTATCCACCCTAACCCCAGCCATAAACCCAACATCCCCACCCAACAGCTGATGGGGGCGGGATGAGGTTGGGCGGGGTGAGGGGGGGCAGGGGCAAGGTGAGGGGGCGGGGTGAGGGGGGCAGGGTGAGGGGGGGGTGAGGGGGCGGGGTGAGGGGGGCATGGTGAGGGGGGGCATGGTGAGGGGGGGCATGGTGAGGGGGGCGGGGTGAGGGGGCGGGGTGAGGGGGCGGGGTGAGGGGCGGGGTGAGGGGGCAGGGTGAGGGGGCAGGGTGAGGGGGGGGCAGGGTGAGGGGGGCGGGGTGAGGGGGCGGGATGAGGGGGGCAGGTGAGGGGGGCAGGGTGAGGGGGCAGGGTGAGGGGGCAGGGTGAGGGGGCAGGGTGAGGGGGCAGGGTGAGGGGGCAGGGTGAGGGGGCAGGGTGAGGGGGCAGGGTGAGGGGGCAGGGTGAGGGGGCAGGGTGAGGGGGCAGGGTGAGAGGGGGCAGGGTGAGAGGGGCAGGGTGAGAGGGGGCAGGGTGAGAGGGGGCAGGGTGAGAGGGGGCAGGGTGAGAGGGGGCAGGGTGAGAGGGGGCAGGGTGAGGGGGAGCAGGGTGAGGGGGCAGGGTGAGGGGGCGGGGTGAGGGGGCGGGGTGAACGGGGGCAGGGGGAGTGGGGCGGAGGGGGGAAGGGGAAGGATAAATGGCAAGAATGGAAAGGGGGAATGGAGGTCTACGGCAAGGCTTCCCCATCCCCCCTTCCTAATACTGGATCCCTCAATCAGGGTTTGCTTATATGATCCCCCACAAGCCATAGGGCTGATGCCAGCAGAAGTGGGGTGAGACACTGAAATGGTTATGAAAATAAAAACTTCTCAAAATACTCAGTATTTCAGACAGTATCAGTCAAGGACAACAGAGTTCACTTTTTAGGCCCAAGGTGACCTTTCATCAGAACAAGTGGCTGTCCACTTAAGGGTAAAAGCAAACTACTGCGGATGCTGGAATCTGAAACCAAAAGGTAAAATGCTGGATAAGTTCAACTTAAGAGCCTCAATTAGCGACAAGGTTATCCACGGGTCTTCCCAACATGGATTTAATCAGGGCAGAGGTGGGAAGGTTGTAGAATCTCCGCCAGCCATTCTTCCAATAGATTAAATGTCCGTTCACCACTAAACGTGCTACAGGAAAGGGTACACGATTTGTTACCCTTTAGAAGGTGATGATGAGCCACCTTCTTGAACTGTTGTAGCCTATCTGATGTGTGTTATTTCCACAGTGTTAGGAGGATTCTGCCCAATAAGTACCCATTTCACACAAGCTGACAAGAAAGTGTTGTATCCTATCACATTAAAAGTGCCGAATAACTTTCTTGACTGCAAGCATTTTACCTTTTTGATTTCCATCACGCTGAACTTACAGGGCAGACCAGAGCCAGGATGATTCCCCATTAAGGTAAACAAATCAGCCATTTATTTTTCAGTCAGCTGAAAAATTTCCGAAAGCAAGACTCTAAAACAGTGTTGGTGAAAAGCAAAAAGCAATCTACCCGAGGGACTGCTACCCACCAGCCTTGTCTAGCCCTGGGGCACAGCCACCAAAACCCCTTGTCCAGCTCTGAGGCACTGCTACCCACATACCTTGTCTAACCTGAAGGAGCTCCAAGCCTCCCGCCTTCTCTAGCCCTAAGGAACAGCTAACCATCCACCTTGTCTAACCCCAAAGAATGACTACCCAGATGGCTTATGAAGCCCTGAGGGGTACTCTAGAGCTGACCGGTTTAACCCTGAGAGACTGCTACTCAATACCTTGTCTAGTCTTGAGGGGTTGTTAGTCACCCACCTTGTCGAGCCCTGAGGAACTACCCACCTGCCTTGCCTAACCCTGAAGGACTGCTTGGAAAGAATTTTAAAAATATATTTTATTGAATTTTACATCTGTATACCATGCAGCAGGTGATTAAGACACGTATTATGTACAATTTACATGTTTTTCTTTCATCGGCCTTCCTCTTCTCCCTTGCTTCCCCCTTCCCCAGCTTCCCTTTTTGTTATTTGGGCCCCACCTTAGGCCCGTTCTACCATCATAGATGTTATAGTCTATCTTTCATCTTGCATTTATTGTGGTGCCCCTATGGCTTTGTTGGGGGAGCCGTCTGGCTCCCTCTTCATCTTATCCCGTGTCCCCTCCTGATATTCCTGAGTTTCTCCCTTGCTGCCCGACCCCCCTTGTTCCTGTCTGCTCTGTGTGGTCCTATCTGTCCCATTGGTCCCCCGCCCCCTCCCTTCCTATCCACTATTGGCCTCGAACAGGTCTTGGAACAGGCTGATGAATAGCCCCCACACTTTGTGGAAGCCCTCGTTTCCAGATGGAGAAATCCCGACAGGTCTGCCAGCCAGTCCGCAGTTGTGGGTGGTGCTGCTGATCGCCAGTCAAGCAGGATTCCCTGACGTGCGATCAAGGAAGCAAAAGTAAGGGTATCGGCCCTCTTCCCCAGATGTAATTCTATATCCCAAGGATTGCCACTCTTCGGGCCCGGCTCCATCCTCACTCCCACAACCTTGGACATTGCCTCAAAAAAGACTGTCCAGAACCCGACAAGTCTGGGACAGGCCCAGAACATGTGGGCGTGGTTGGCCAAGCCTTCCTGGCACTGTTCACATTTATCCTCCACCTGCGGGAAGAACCTGTTCATTCGGTTTATGGTTAGCTATGCCCTGTGCACCAGATTAAACTGTATGAGGCTTAGCCTTGCGCAGGAGGTGGAGTTGGCCCTACTTAGCGCTTCGCTCCAGAGTCCCCACCCTACTTCCGTAGTTCGTCTTCGCATTTCTGTCTTGATCTGTCGAACGGTGTTCTCACCGTTTCTAAACGTTGTCCGTAAATATCCCCAAAGTTCCATACTGTCCATGTCCAGCAGTTCCTCCAGCATTGTGTCTCTCGGTACCCTAGGATACCTCGTTGTTTCCTTGCAGAGAAAGCTTTCGATTTGTAAATGTCAGAGCTCCTGTCAGTTCAGTCGCTCCAGTCTCTCTGTCAGCACGTCCAGGGTTGCGAGTTGTCCTCCATGCAGAAGTCCCTGATTGCCAACGTCCTCCCGTCCTGTCTGCACTTCTAAAAAGTGGCTTCTAGCATGGCTGGTGGGAATTTGTGGTTACCGCAGATGGGGGGCCATGGTGGACACCTCAGATAAGCTGAAGTGTTGTCTCATCTGGCTCTAAGTTTTTAGTATAGGTACCACAACTGGGCTGGACATGTACTTTGCCGGGGTGGGGGGGGGGGAAGAGAAAGAGTAATGCCGTGGCTGAGATTCGGAGGGTCGTTCTCGTTCAGGAACAGTCATCTATCTTCACCCATTCCTTGCTCAGCTCCCTTACCCACCCCCACCCCTCACTCTATCCGCTCCCCCCCTCCCCCGGCCCCCACAAACAGCATAATCATTTTATCTAATCCGAGCCATAAGGCCTTGGGGATGAAGATCGGTATGGATCTAAACGGGACGAGGAACCTTGGCAGTACATTCATCTTGATAATAATCTTTATTGTCACAAGTAGGCTTACATTAACACTGCAATGGAGTTACCGCTAAAAGCCCCTCGTCGCCATATTCCAGCGCCTGTTCGGGTACACAGAGGGAGAATTCAGAATGTCCAAATTACCTAATGGCATGTCTTTCGGGATTGTGGGAGTAAACCGGAGCACCGAGAGGAAATCCACACAGGCACGGGGAGAACGTGCAGACTCCACACAGGCAGTGACCCAAGCCGGGAATTGGACCTGGGACACTGGCGCTGCGAAGCAACAGTGCTATCCACTATGCTACCGTGCCGCCTTCCCTGCACCCTCCCTGCCAGGGAGAGCAGCAGTGCATCCCATCTCTATAGGCCTTTTTAACTTCCTCCGCCAGACTGGTCAGATTCCACTTGTGGATCCGTGTCCATTTGTGAGCTAACTGGATCCTCAGGTAGCGAATTTTGTTTTGGGCCAATTTGAATGGTAGACCCTCCAGCTCCATTCCTCCCCCACTCGGGTTGACCGGGAATATCTCGCTTTTCCCCACATAGCCTGAGAAAGCCCCAAACTCTTCCAGGAGCTTCATGATTACCTTCAAAGACAGGCATGGTTAGGGAACTGGAACATTCATGGAGCAGATGGGGGCTGTGGACCCATGGCAATTCCTCCACCCTGATGAGAAAGAATTATTGTTCTTAACCGATACACAAGATATATTCCCATATAGACTTCTTTGCATTGGGGAAATCAGTGCTTCAAGAAATAGTAAGAGTGGAATACTCCGCGATAGTCATCTCCGACCATTCTCCACGTCTTTGGCCAGAAAACATCACAGGCCATTGGCGACTACAGTACCAACAACCAGAATGGGGACGTCCCACATACCACGTTCTGAGAGGCCCTGAAGACGGTGATTAGGGGAGAGATTATAGCCTGCAAGGCTCATGGAGACAGGGAAGAGTGTGGTGAAGCAGCAACTGATCGATTCCATCCTAGAGGTCGATAGAAGGTACTCTAAGGGTCCGATCATAGAGCCTCTCTCAGAGAGAAAAAAGTGACGAATGGACTCCACCAGGAAGGCAGTGCACCAACTCCGACAGACACAGGGGACCTTTAATGAACACGGAGAGAAGGCTGGCTGCCTGTTGGCTCACCAATTGAGAAAGCAGGCAGCATGAGGGAGATAGCCCAGGTAAAGGACAGCAGAGGCGATCTGGCAGCCGAACAAAAAAAGGTCAACCAAGCACTTGAGGCCTTCAACCGGGGACTGTACACCTCTGAGCCCCCGACAGAGACTTGGGGAATGAAACGGTTCCTCAATGGATTAAACATGCCAGTAATGGGGGGGGGCGATAGACGGGGGGAGCTGGAAGTACGAATAGGACTGGGAGAGGTCATGGAGGGCATCAACACCATGCAGGCGGGGAAGGCAGCGGGACCCGATGGGTTCCCGGCGGACGTCTATAAAGAATTCGCACCAGCTCAGGCCCGCACCTACGGAAGGTGTTCGCAGATTCGCGAGCAAGGGGCACTTTGCCTCCTACGTTAACACAGGTCACCATATCACTGGTACCCAAGAAAGACAAAGACCGGATGGAATGAGGATCATATAGACCCATTTTGCTGTTAAAGGTAGATGCAAAAATATGCATATCCAGTCACAAATTGTTCCACTGTCCTAAGGACAGGGCAGGTCCTAGGGCAGCGCAGTAGTATAGTGGTTAGCATTGTCGCTTCACAGCTCCAGGGTCCCAGGTTTGATTCCCGGCTGGTCACTGTCTGTGCGGAGTCTGCATGTTCTCCCCATGTCTGCGTGGGTTTCCTCCGGGTGCTCCGGTTTCCTACCACAGTCCAAAGATGTGCTGGTTAGGTGGATTGGCCACACTAAATTGCCCTTAGTGTCCAAAAAAATGTGAAGTGGGGATTACTGGGTTATGGGGATAGGGTAGATGCATGGGCTTCAGTAGGGTGCTCTTTGTCAGGGCCGGTGCAGACTCGATGGGCCGAATGGCCTCCTTCTGTACTGTAAATTCTATGATTCTATGATTCTGATAAGGCTTTAAAAAAAAACGAAGTCTAGAATTTCAGGACCCAATCAAAACAACATTTTTCCAAAATCTTTTTGACAAAAATCTATTTTTTAAAACTTGTTTTGAGTGTTCTCCTTGTGTTAAATTTAGCTTCTTATAAACTATTTGCTTATACTTTAATTCTACGTCTTAAATATTTCAATAGGTTTTCTCCTTCCTTCATAAAACCAGAAAATTATTTGTATGACACTATTCATCTTCCCTCAGTCATAATCCAATAGACTGAACTTTGACATTCATAAGCAAATCAGCTTGCTAAATAGAGATTATAGTATCTTCTGCTATCTGTCACCAAATCTGACTGAGAATATGTTAGGCTGCAATTTGCCACTGATCAGAACGTTTACTTGAAAAATTGCTTTCATTCTAATATATCAATCTTTCGGGATAGTTGCAGCTTTATAAATTTCAATTTTCCCCATCAGAGGAACCTGAACAGGAGGATAATAAGCTTATGGAGAATATCTCCTTCGAAATACCACACCTGAATCAGAAAGATACCTGTAACAGTTCATTGAACAGGTTTGCCTATTGCTGAAAATTCTTGCTTAATACTTAAAAGAAGTTTTAATTCTCTCCTTCGTTACACATTTTCACAAACCCTTTTTCCTTCTCCTGAAGTCTCCCTGTGTGCATCTGAGCATTGCCTGACTGAGAAAAGAGGCAGTGGTCTTCCAGTGGTTTTCAGCTACAATGTTCACTGCCGAAAATATCTGCTATTGGCCTGCCAATTCCTCTGGCAACTTCAACTGAAATCAGAAGCTCACCATGCCGGAAAACTGTCATGTAGAACCTAGCCCTCACCAACTAGAATACATACATAGATACATGGAAGATAGGAGCAGGAAGGGGCCTTTTGGCCCTTTGAGCCTGCTCCACTATTCATCACAAACATGGCTGATCATCCAAATCAATAGCCTAATCCTGCTTTCTCCCCATAGTCTTTGATCCCATTCTACCCAAATGCTATATCCAGCCGTCTCTTGAATTTATTTACAGAATGTCACTGTACCAAATTCTATAAACAACTGATCAGATATGCTAGTTTTGTTCGGAACCAAAAAGCAGAAGGATGCAGGTTAAAATCACATGCCAACAAGAGATGGCAGATGTTTTCCCATCTGGAAATTGGAGAGAGGCAATACTCATTTGTGAAGAGATGTCTTCAGCAGACTGGTGTATCTATCGGCAGACTGCTGATGTGGATATGCAGAAAGTGGAAGTGACTTGGGATGTATTAAATATCTAAGAAAATGCCACCAGACAGAATGAAATATTGTGTGAGATCCATTAGTCGTTACAGCTACAGGATTTCTGATCCTAACTATTGAAGAAATATTACACTTCGAGATCATCGTGCATTTCTAAATTTATTTTCTGATTACTGTAATTGAAAATGGATGGTTGTTTAAAGGTATCCTATTTCTCCTCTCAAAATGTAATTGCTTCCAGTTCAGCTGAAAACCAAGCCATTGTACTGTTGAAAATCACTTGTTAACAAGCAAAAGAAAGGTTTAAGCATGTAAAGTAGCAGGAAGAGCAGTCATTCAGAATAATCTCCGAAATTCAGGAAATCATACTCATACTGGTCCATTGGTAAAGGTATTGATGGACAAATCAATCCACATAACTAAGTCTGAGCCAAATGCCACATCTTCCAATAGTTATTCTTACTAATAATTTATACAGATACCGAATTATTGTATTAGCTTACTCTGACAACAGTTGTCTTTTCATTAACCAAGCTGATCAATATTACAGTCTACAGGTTACTGCAATCAACTGCAGAGTTTCAACTTTGAGGACTGAATAACCTTTCTTTCAGCTTGCAAAAAAATAACTCAATAAACATATATAACACCGATTATCTGTAAAAATACACAATCTTACAGGAGAGAATGAAGTAATTGTTCTTCTACCACGATTTCTAGGAGGGAACGTGTCCAACCAAAGCTCTGTAAAGTTAGTGCTCCTAACTTTCATCATTATTTTGATAATGATTTCAAATTATGTCCTTCAGTTACTAAATTAGCGATGAGGAGAGGTTAAATGCTTTTATGTGGATAGCATAAATGCTTCACAGCTCCAGGGTCCCAGGTTCGATTCCCGGCTTGGGTCACTGTCTGTGTGGAGTCTGCACATCCTCCCCGTGTGTGTGTGGGTTTCCTCCGGGTGCTCCGGTTTCCTCCCACAGTCCAAAGATGTGCAGGTTAGGTGGATGATAAATTGCCCTTTGTGTCCAAAATTGCCCTTAGTGTTGGGTGGGGTTACTGGGTTATGGGGATAGGGTGGAGGTGTTGACCTCGGGTAGGGTGCTCATTCCAAGAGCCGGTGCAGTCTCGATGGGCCGAATGGCCTCCTTCGGCACTGTAAATTCTATGAAATAAACCTGGTTTGTTCTCACTGGAACAAAGGCAGTTGAGAGGCGGCCTGATCGAGGTCTACAAAATTATGAGGGGCGTAGACTGAGTGGATAGTCAGAGACTTTTTCCGAGGGTAGAGGGGTCAATTACTAGGGGGCATAGGTTTAAGGTGCGAGGGGCAAGGTTTAGAGGAGTAAGTACGAGGTAAGTTTTTTTACACAGAGGGTAGTGGGTGCCAGGAACTCACTGCCGGAAGAGGTGGTGGAAGCAGGGACGATAGTGAGGTTTAAGGGGCATGTTGACAGATACATGAATAGGATGGGAATAGAGGGATACGGCCCCGGATGTGTAGAAGATTTTAGTTTAGATGGGCAGCATGGTCGGCGCTGGCTTGGAGGGCCGAAGGGCCTGTTCCTGTGCAGTACTTTTCTTTGTTCTTTGTTCTATTACCAACCAGTGGAAAAAGTTTATGAGATGAGGAGTAGAGATGCATTTTAGGGAAGTTAGTTAAATATATGAGGGAGAAGTGAATCGAGGATTGTGCTGATAAGGAAGGATGGAAGATGTTCTTTCCTGAATTTTATCTATGATCTTGACCCCTTCCTCAAATAAGGCCTTTAAAACTGAAAAATATGCTCTAACGGCAGCCTAATGAACAAATTGTATGAGTCTAGCTGTACTTCTTTACTTTTACACTTTGTCTCCATGAATAAAACTTTGGGAGAGCACTATTTTACACCTCTCCGGTCTGAAAACCATACATCAATTACCACTTTTCTATTTTCTTCAATCATTTAACTAACTTACTTTCCAAGAACATTACTTCGTGTAATATCACGTGACTTAATTTTACCAACACTCCTTCATATCAAACATTTTTTGAAAATATATAACCCCCATCTGCCATTTCCTCACGAGTTTTACTAAACGTGTTAGACGCACATACATCGGTACAAATCCATACTGGCTGTTTTTAATTAACCGGTATCTTTTTAGGCTGGTACAAGTTTTATTCAATATCACGATCTCTTACGAAATTTACATACAAAGATGGAACAAGTTTCAAAAAAAAATTTCCTTTTCTTATTATTGCACATTATTCAGCTACTGAGCAAAGCAAAATGCACAAAGAGAAATATGAGTATTATTTGTCAACAGCTGTACGCCATGACTTTGAATTAAACCCTGACATCAGGTGTGCCCTGGGTTTGTTTTTTGGTTAAAACTGTTAAATTAGAGGATTTGCTGTTCCATTCAATTCAATGAAGTCTAAAATCATTGCCAGAGATACTGTGATCGGCCTTCACAAAAACTTTTTAATTATAAAAAAATTATTAAAAAAGCAGCAGGGAGGATTTTGACTGCCGTAATTAGCCACTAGACTAATAATTTTCTGATGTGAGTAATGCTTTGAAGTCTCCAATGATTTCTTACTCCATTAGAAGGTACTGAACCAGCAGCAGTACTGCTGATTAGCAGCACTGAGAAATTTTAAAATCACTGAAAATGTTTTTATTTAATACAATTGTGAAAAAATCTAAAAGGGAACAAAGTGAGCTGTAAAGAAAAGGAAAATAAGCTTGCTCTGCTCCTTTTCTCACTTTAAAATAAACATTTTTCTCATTTCTATACTTCTGAATGGAACAAATTTTTCCAACATTAAACTAATGTGGCAGGGGGATGGGAACCAGATTAGGAAGTTAGAGGTCAGTAAAGAAGCAGCAACTAAAGCCGATAAGGTACGAGATAATAAACTCCATGTGACTAAGGGGCAGAGTCGACAGGGAAGAGATGATGAACGCAAAGGGACAGGTGGTCTGTCATGCATTTGTTTTAATGCGAGAAGTGTAGCAGGTAAGGCAGATGACCTCAGGGCTTGGATCAGTACCTGGGAATATGATGTTATTGGTATTACTGAGACTTGGTTGAGGGAACAGCAGGATTGGCAACTGAATATCCCAGGGTATAGATGCTTCAGGAGGGATAGAGAGGGAGGTAGAAGGGGTGGAGGAGTTGCATTACTCGTCAGAGATGATATCACAGCTGTGATTAAGGAGGGCACGATGGAGGATTCGAGCACGGAGGCAATATGGGTGGAGCTAAGAAATAGGAAGGGTGCAGTAACATTGGGACTTTACTACAGGCCTCCCAAAAGTGAGCATGAAGTAGAGGTACAAATATGCAGACAGATTATAGAAAAATGTAGGAGCAATAGGGTAGTTGTGATGGGAGATTTTAACTTCCCCAACATCGAATGGGATTCGTGTAGTGTTGGAGGCGTAGATGGAGCAGAGTTTGTAAGGAGCATCCAGGAGAGTTTTTTAGAGCAGTATGTAAATAGTCCAACTCGGGAAGGGGCCATACTGGACCTGGTATTGGGGAATGATCCCGGCCAGGTGGTTGATGTTTCAGTCGGTGATTACTTTGGGAATAGCGATCACAATTCCGTAAGTTTTAGAATACTCATGGACAAGGACAAGAGTGGTCCGAAAGGAAGAGTGCTAAATTGGGGAAAGGCAGAGTATAACAAAATTCGGCAGGAGCTAGGGAATGTGGATTGGGAGCAGCTGTTTAAGGGTAAATCCACATTTGAAATGTGGGAGTCTTTTAAGGAAAGGTTGATTAGAGAGCAGGACAGACATGTTCCTGTGAAAATGAGAGATAGAAATGGCAAGATTAGGGAACCATGGATGACGGGTGAAATTGTGAGACTTGCTAAGATGAAAAAGGAAGCATATGTAAGATCGAGGCGACTCAGAACTGATGAAGCTTAGGAGGAATATCGGGAAAGTAGGACGAATCTCAAACGCGCCATAAAAAGGGCTAAAAGGGGTCATGAAATATCTTTGGCTAACAGGGTTAAGGAAAATCCCAAAGCCTTTTATTCGTATGTAAGGAGCAAGAGGGTAACTAGGGAAAGGATTGGCCCACTCAAAGACAAGAGAGGGAATTTATGCGTGGACCCGGAGGAAATGGGTGAGATTCTTAATGAGTACTTGCATCGGTATTCACAAAGGAGAGGGACAAGACGGATGTTGAGGCTAGGGATGGATGTTTAAATACTCTAGGTCAAGTTGTCATACGGAAAGGGGAAGTTTTGGGTATTCTAAAAGACATTAAGGTGGACAAATCCCCAGGACCGGATGGGATCTATCCCAGGTTACTGAGGGAAGCGAGGGTCAAAATAGCTGGGGCCTTAACAGATATCTTTGCAGCATCCTTGAGCACGGGTGAGGTCCCGGAGGACTGGAGAATTGCTAATGTTGTCCCTTTGTTTAAGAAGGGTAGCAGGGATAATCCACGGAATTATAGACCTGTGAGCTTGACGTCAGTGGTAGGCAAACTGTTGGAGAAGATACTGAGGGATAGGATCTATTCACATCTGGAAGAAAATAGACTTATCAGTGATAGGCAGCATGGTTTTGTGCAAGGAAGGTCATATCTTACAAACCTAATAGAATTCTTTGAGGAAGTGACAAAGTTAATTGATGAGGGAAGGGCTGTAGATGTCATATACATGGACTTTAGTAAGGCGTTTGATAAGGTTTCCCATGGCAAGTTGATGGCAAAAGTGAAGTCGTATGGGGTTCAGGGTGTACTAGCTAGATGGATAAAGAACTGGCTGGGCAACAGGAGACAGAGAGTAGTGGTGGAAGGGAGTGTCTCAAAATGGAGAAGGGTGACTAGTGGTGTTCCACAAGGATCCGTGCTCGGACCACTGTTGTTTGTGATCTACATAAATGACCTGGAGGAAGGTATAGGTGGTCTGATTAGCAAGTTTGCAGATGATACTAAGATTGGTGGAGTTGCAGATAGCGAGGAGGACTGTCAGAGAATACAACAAAATATAGATAGATTGGAGAGTTGGGCAGAGAAATGGCAGATGGAATTCAATCCAGGCAAATGAGAGGTGATGCATTTTGGAAGATCAAATTCAAGAGCAGACTATATGGTCAATGGAAGGGTCCTGGGGAAAATTAATGTAGAGAGAGATCTGGGAGTTCAGGTCCATTGTACCCTGAAGGTGGCAACGCAGGTTGATAGAGTGGTCAAGAAGGCATACAGCATGCTTGCCTTCATCGGACGGGGTATTGAGTACAAGAGTAGGCAGGTCATGTTACAGTTGTATAGGACTTTGGTTAGGCCACATTTGGAATACTGCGTGCAGTTCTGGTCACCACATTACCAGAAGGATGTGGATGCTTTGGAGAGGGTGCAGAGGAGGTTCACCAGGATGTTGCCTGGTATGGAGGGTGCTAGCTATGAAGAAAGGTTGAGTAGATTAGGATTGTTTTCGTTGGAAAGACGGAGGTTGAGGGGGGACCTGATTGAGGCATACAAAATTATGAGAGGTATGGACAGGGTGGATAGCAACAAGCTTTTTCCAAGAGTGGGGGTGTCAGTTACAAGGGGTCACGATTTCAAGGTGAGAGGGGGAAAGTTTAAGGGAGATGTGCGTGGAAAGTTTTTTACGCAGAGGGTGGTGGGTGCCTGGAACGCTTTACAAGCGGAGGTGGTAGAGGCGGGCACGATAGCATCATTTAAGAGGCATCTAGACAGGTATATGAACGGGCGGCAACAGAGGAAAGTAGACTTTGGAAAATAGGAGACAGGTTTAGATAAAGGATCTGGATCGGCGCAGGCTGGGGGTGCTGAAGGGCCTGTTCCTGTGCTGTAATTTTCTTTGTTCTGTTCTTTATCACCCACCATCAAATTCACTAGGCAAATCAGAGGTAGCGTGGATAGATTCTAAACACCGCGCCAATTCATTTTGTCGCAATGAGCTTTTATCTCACTCTTAAAGCAGCACCTTTAATATACTAGTATTCATCTTCCACACAGTCATCCTTATAGCTTCGGAGTCTTTTTTGCGAAGAATAGAGAAGCAAGGATTCAATTACAATGTTCTAACCCAGCAGGAATTTGGCCTTAAATCACCGACAACTTTAGATCAATCGCTGTTCAAAATTATAGTCATATTTGATTTTATATTCTGTAAAATAACTTGAGTAAAAGTACAATTGATCACTTGTCGATTTCTACTTCAGAAGCTTCTCAACCCAAAGTGCACAATGAACAAATGCCTCCTGAAGCAAATCCTCAAAGGGAGGCAGTCAGTGTTGAGGGAAAAATGAATCTGGGAATTCAGATTTTTAAACTTGCTTTTATAACTAGTCTGTCATGTGGGACCTTGTCAAAAGCCTTTCAAAACTCCATGCACACGACATCAAACATTCTAACCTGATCGATCCTCCTTGTTACCCCTTCAAAAAATTCATTCAAAACATGACATGAACTTTCCCTTAACTAACCCTTGTTGACTGTCCTTCATAATCAGTGCCTTTCTAAATCTCAATTTATACTGTCCCTAAGGATTTTTTCCAATAATTTGTTCATCACTGAGCTATGGCTGATTGGACATTTATTTAATACTTTGCACAGGAAAAGGGCTTTGCTGGCTATGCCAGTATTTACTGCCCAGCCCTAACTGCTGCTGGAAAAGTGGCAGTAGGCCATCGTGTTGAACCGCTGCAGTCCACGTGGTGTAGGCCCACAGGAAGGGAGCGCCAGGATTTTGTCCAGAGACAGCGAAGGAATGGCAATGTAGTTCCAAGTCAGGATGGTATGTGGCTTGGAGGCGAACTTGTATCTGCTACCCTTGTCCTTATTGGTAGAGGTTTCAGGTTTAGAATGTGCTGTCGAAGGAGAGGGCCGCAATGTGGATACTACAAATTGCTGCCGCTCTGTATTGGGAGTGGAGAAGGTGAACAACACATGAGGTTGTGGATGAGGTGCCAATCAAGCAAGCCACTTTGTCCTGGATGGTGTTGAGCTTCTTGTCTGTTGTTGGAAATGCACTCATCTGGACAAGTGGAAGGTACTCCATTGCATTTCTTACATGTGCCTTGTAAATGGCGGACAGGCTTTGAGGAGTCAAGATGTGAGTTACTCTCTGCAGAATCCCTGGCTTCTAACCTGCTCATGTAGCCACAGTATTTATAAGGCTGGATCCCTTCCACTTTTTAGGAACAACAGCACATTGTTGGCAGTTAGGTATCCATAATGCAAAATCAACTGTCCAATAATCAGCAATATTTGAAGACATCCATAGAAAGCCTACAGTGCAGAAGGAGGCCATTCGGCTTATCGAGTTTGCACCGACCCAAAGAGCACCCTACCCAGATCCATTCCTTACCCTTTCCCCATAACCCCACTTAACCTGCTGATTATAAGAGGCAAGTTAGCATAGTCATTCCATCTAACCTGCAAATTTTTGGATGATTTCAATTGGTGATCTCAGGCATATCCCATAATTCATAATTAAAAATTGAATAATGTATTTGATGGAAATGTTTACATCTATTTTGTAAACGGAAATAAAAATAATAAAATATTCCATTGGAATGCAATTATCCAATTTCAATATTTGAATGCGAGTAATTTATATATTAAATATTTAAAGGAAAATTGTAGTTATCTTATCTACCACACAAACGGGGAGGTGGCAGTGCAATGGGAATGTCATTGGGGTACTAATACAGAGGGCCAGGCTAATACTCAGGGAACATGAGTTCAAATCCCACTATGGCAGCTGGTGGAATTTTAATTTAATTAATTAAAAATTCTGGAATTAAAAGCTAGCCTACGTGATGGTGACCATGAAACCATTGTCGTAAAAACCCACCTGGCTCCTTTTGAGGAAGGAAATCTGCTGGTTTTACCTGGCCTGGCCTACATGTGACTCCAGCCCCAGCAATGTGCTCAACACTTAGCTACCCTCTAAAAGACCTAGGAAGTCACTCAGTTGTATCAAACTCCTACAAAGTTTAAAAGAAGTGAAACTGGACAGACCACCCGGCATCGACCCAGGCAACAACATCACACACAGCCCTATCAACCCTGCAAAGTCCTCCTTATTAATACCTGAGACTTGTGCCAAGATAAGAAGAGCTGTCCCACAGACTCGTCAAGCAGCAACTCAACATTATCATGCTTACCGAATCATACCTTAGAGACAATGTCCCAGAAACCACTGCCACCATCCCACAGACAGGACAAACACACCGATGTGGCTGTACAATGGTATATAGTTGGGAGGGAGTTGCCCTGGGAGTTCTCAACATTGACTCCTGACCCCATGAAGTCTCATGTCATCAAATCAAACATGGACAAGTAAACCTCCCGCTGGTTGCCACTACCCACCCTGCCCCCCTCAGCTGATGAATCAGTATTCCTCCACTTGAAAGAAGGATGGTAGATGGCAACGGCACACAATGTACTCTGGTTGGGGGACTTCAATGTCCATCACAAAGAGTGGCTCGGTAGAACCACTACTGATCGAGCTGGCCAAGGCCCAAAGATCATAGTTGCTGGAATTGGTCTGTAGTAGGTGGTGAGGGAACTGACCTACATGACCTTGTGCTCACCAACCTACCTGTCCATGAGAGTATCGGTAGGAATGACAAGCTCATAGTCCTTGTGGAGATGAATCCCAAATTCACATTGAGAATACTCTCCATCGTGTTGCGTGACACTACCACTTCCCTAACTGAAATAGATATCAAACAGATCTAGCAACTCAAGACTGTGCAAGCATGAGGTGATATGCACCATCAACAGCAACAGAATTATATTCAACCACAACCTGTAACTTCATGGCTCAGCATATCCATCCATTCTACCATTGCCATCAAGCTTGGGGATCAATTAAGAGTGCAGGAGGTCATGCCAGGAGCTGCACCAGGCATTCCTAAAAATGAGGTGTTAACCCGGTGAAGCTACAACACAGGACTACTTGCATGTCAAACAGTGGATGCAGCGTCTAATAGATTGAGCTAAGCAATGATACAACTAACAGATCAGTTCTACTCTCTGCAGTTCTGTCACATCCAGACGTGAAAGGTGGTGGACAAATAAACAACTAACTAGAGGAGGAGGTTTCACAAATATCCCCATCTTCAATGACAGGTGAGCAAGGTACTTAAAAGACAAGACTAAAGGACGTGTAACCATATTCAGCCAGAAGACCTGGGTGGGTGTTCCATCTCAGCCTCCCTGAAGTTCCCAGAATCAGAGATGCTCGTCTTCATCCAATTTAATTCATTCCATGTAACATCTTTAAATGGTCGAAGATATTGGATACTACAAATTTTATGGGCCCTGCCAACATTCTGGCAATAGAACTGAAGACTTGGGCTCCAGAACTAGTCATGCCCCTAGTCAAGCTGTTCAGTACAGTTACAACATTGGAATGTACCTGGCAATGTGCAAAATTGGCCTGCCATGTCCTGTCCATGAAAAGGCAAAGGACAAAGCCAACCCAGGCAATTAACGCCCCATCAGTGTACTCTCATTATCAACAAAGTGATGAAATGTTGACAATGCTGTCAAGCAGCTCTTATTCAGTGTAACTCAGCAAGGAGCCCTAACAAAACTGAATTCAATGGGAATCAGGGGGGAAACTTTCCAAGGTTTGTAATTATACCTGGCACAAAGAAAGATGGTTGTGGTTATTGGAGGCCAATCGTATCAGTTCCAGGATTTTACTGCAGGAGTTCCTCAGGGTAGTGTCCTCGGTCCAACCATCTTCAGCTACTTCATTAATGGCATTCCTGCCATAGTAAGGTTAGAAGTGGGATATTCTCTGATGATTGCACAATGTTCAGCACCAGCTGCAAGTGCTCAGATACTGAAGAAGTCTGTATCCATAGGTAGCAAGACCGGGACAATATTCCAGTCTGGCTTGTTTTCTAAAAATTGTTTTAGCAGTGATCTGATGAATGTGAGTGGTGTTCACTTAGGAGGCTGTTAGGCAGTCAGTTCCAGGATTTTGACCCACCGACATTAAACCAGTGCGATATAGTTGTACGTCAAGATGCTGTGTGTCTTGGAGGAAAACTTGCAGGTCATACATCGACCACCCTTGTATTTCTTGGTGATAGAGGTTGTGAGTTTCAAAGGTGCTGTGGAAGGATGCTTGGCTTTTGCTGAAATGCATCTTGTGCATGGCACACACTGCAGCCACTCTGCATTGATGGTAGAGGAAGTAAATGTTTAAAATGGCAGATGGTGTGCTGATCAAGTGGGCTTCTTTGCCCTGGATGGTGTCAAGCTCCTTATTAAAGCTGCACTCATTCAGAGAAATGGAACATATCCCATCACACTTATGACCTGTGACTTGTGCAGACACACTTCAGGGAGTCAGGAGGCAAGCTGCTCACCACAGAATTCCTTGCCTCTTACCTGCTCCTTTAGCCATAGTACTTATATGGCTGGTCCAGTAAAATTTCTGGCCAACAATAATCCCAATTTCTTTTTTGCTTGAGGGATAAATGACCTTCAAGGGGGATGGTTTGATTCTCTTTTATTGGAAACGGTCTTTGGCAAGCACATGTGTTACATGTTACTTCTTAGCCCAGGGAAGGTCACTGATGAAGCAGTTGAGATGTTTGGGCCGAGGACGCTACCCTTATGAACTCTTGCAGAGACACAAAAGCAAAATATTGCGGATGCTGGAAAACCGAAAAACACAAAGTCCTGGAAATGTTCAGCAGGTGTGATAGCAACTGTGGAGAGAGGAACAGATTTAACGGTTAAAGTTGAACATGACTTCAGAGCTGAAGAAGGGTAGAAAAATTAAGGGTAATGTGCTCTCAAAAGTGGGGTTGGGGAGGAAGAGGAAAAGGGAAGGTCTTGGAAAGGGTAGAGGGCAGGAGAGAGTAAACAAAAAAGATGTCATGGAACAAGAGGTAAGGGAGTGGTAATGGTTATATCAAAGTGACAAAGCATTTGTCCAAAGTGAGTGTAAATACCAGAATAATGAACAGCTCTGTCCAAAAGCAAAATCATCGAAAACAGGATTTAAACCACATGACAAAAAAACAGAATCAAACAGCATTGATGATTTGAATTCAATGTTGATTTCAGTGGGCTGCAAAGTGCCTAATTGGAAGATGAGGTGCTGTCTCTCAAGCTTGCATTATGCTTAACTGGAACACTTCAGCAGGCCAAGGACAAAAATGTGAGCATGAGAAGGGTGATGAATTAAAATAACATGTAACTGAAAGGTTGGGATCATGTTTGCGGACTGAGCGGATGTGTTTCGTAAAGCAGTCACCCAGGCTGCGTTTGGCTTCCTAGTATAGTGGAAACCACACTGTGAGCAACAAATACAAGTAAACTAAGTGAAAAAAGTTGCTTCATGTGGTTGATGAGGAGGGAGGAGAAAAAATACAGTTGTTCCACCTCTGCAATTGCATGGGAAGGTGCCATGAAGAGGATGAGGTGTTGGGAGGTGACTGATGAATGGACCAGGGTGTCATAGAAGAAATTGTCTTTTTTAAATGCTGACATGGGAGGCTCTTGATGGTGGGACCATGCTGCAGATGATGAATTTGAATTTGAAGATTTGAAGGCTGGTGGGTGGACGATGATGACAATGGAAACCCGATCATCGTTCTGGAGGGAGGGAAGAGGTGACAGCAGAAGTGCAGTAAATGGGTGGGACACAGTTGAGGGACCTGACAGCCATGGGAGGTGGATATCCTCATTTGAGGGAAAAGGGATGAGATTATCAGAAGTGCTTTGTGGAAGCTAGTATCATAAGAAGTGATGGTAATGGAAAAACTGGTAAAACGGAATTAAGTCTTTACCGGTGGTGGGTGTGAGGAAGTGTAGTCCATGTAGCTGTAGGAGCCATTGGGCTTATAATGAATATTAGTGGGCAGCCTATCCCCAGAAATGGAGACAAATAAGTTGAGGACGCGAAGGCAAGACAATTTGGAATTACTGCATGCACAGAAATCATAATTTTAATTGGCAATGCATTGCTTGTGATCACCAATGTATCTTTGCCAAGCGATTCGTTCTGATGAATATCGGCAAAATTTACTTGCTGCAAAAAAATTATTTCACATGGCTTAATGGAACAGTAGTATGCAATATAATAATATTCGCTTACTGTCACAAGTAGGCTTCAATGAAGTTACTGTGAAAAGCCCCTAGTCGCCACATTCCGGCGCCTTTTCAGGGAGGTCGATACGGGAAATGAACTGCTGGCCTTGTTCTGCATTACAAGACAGCTGTTTAGCCCATTGTGCTAAACCAGCCCCTAATACTTGTAATAACTAATAGATTTGTGTTTCCTATCATATATCTCATGGTCTGACTCACTTATTGTAATAGTTTAAGAATTATGTACCTGATTTACCAGACTGATTCCTGGGATGTTCCTGGGTTTACCAGACTGATTCCTGGGATGGCAAGACTAATATACGAGGAGAGATTGAATTAGTTAGGATTGTATTCACTAGAGGTCAGAAAAATGAGGGGGGAATCTCATGGAAACCTATAAAATTCTACCAGGGCTAGACGGGGTAGGTACAGGAAGGATGCTCCCGATGGTGAGTGCATCTAGAACCATGGCTCACAGTCTGAGCAAACGGGGTAGGCCATTTAGGACAGAGGTGAGGAGAAATGTCTTCACCCAGAGAGTAGTGAGCTTGTGGAATTCGTCATCACATGAAGTAGTTGAGGTCAAAACATTGTATGTTTCAAAGAAGCAGTTAGATGTAGCACTTATGATGAAGGGGATCAAAGGATATTGGGGGGGAAAGCTGGATTAAGCTTTTGAATTGGATGATCATAATAAATGGCGGAGCAGGCTCGACGGTCCAAATGACCACCTCCTGTTCTATTTTCTATGTATGTAACATCTTTGCCAACAACACAAATTTCTAAATGAGTGCAACATTTTTTGGGAAGACACGAAAAACATCTCCATGCTAGCACTGTTGATTGATCAGTGTTAGCATTTGCTGCTGTTATCCAATCGTCCAAAATGTCTGTCATCAAAATGATAACTTCTGTCAGCAGAGTTTCTTAATTCTTCATCTTCTCCTGAATGCTCTGCAATTTCAGGATAATACATTTCAGTCCTTGTGGATCAATAATGTGCAAGGATGGTAAACTTCAATCAAATTCCTATTTCTATGTCAGTCCGTTTATGATGTCTTCTGAGTAACCAACTGGCAGCATAATTTGATGGTAAAAATGCAGGAAAGAAAATGGGGCTCCAACAATATCCACTACATATTGAAACAACCTTGAGGGATAATGAGCACGCGAGAAGAAACAGCTTCTCACAAATTGTTTGGCTACTCATTGTGATGTTGAAAAGCACTGAATTTTGAAGACTATGAACGACAAAGCTTGAATTCACATAATTTACTGAACGACAGCACTGTAAATTATTCACTATACAATAATAAAATAACAAGAAGATTAAAAAGTATTAAACACAGCAGAACACAAAGATGGCTTTCAGGACAACATTGACTGCCAAGACAACAGTTTCTGACTTTGACACTAGTATTCTTTTTATGTAGACAATAAAAGGTGCATGGATTTCAAATTGATTTTCTCTCAATGAGAAAATACCCTCTCATCATTGGCCTCTTTTCCCTCAAAGATCTTATCGCATTAATCACTCAATGGTAATTAGTTGCTTCACAGCTCCAGGGTCCCAGGTTCAATTCCCGGCTTGGGTCACTGTCTGTGTGGAGTCTGCACATTCTCCCTGTGTCTGCGTGGGTTTCCTCGGGGTGCTCCAGTTTCCTCCCAGAGTCCAAAGATGTGCAGGTTAGGTGTATTGGCCATGATAAATTCCCTTAATGTCCAAAAAAGGTTGGGTGCATTTACAGGTGCTCTTTCCAAGGGCTGGTGCAGACTGATAGGCCGAATTGCCTCCTTCTGCACTATAAATTCTATGATAGTTGAATCTCACACACTACTAACTGCACATTGTAGTCGCATTCCTGATCCAATCAAACTTTTTTTTAAAAATTCCAATTCAGGGGCAATGTGGCGTGGCCAATTCACCTACCCTGGACCTTTTGCGGGTTGAGACCCACACAGACACGTTCAGAATGCCGCATGGACAGTGACCCGAGGCCAGGATCAGACCCAGGTCCTCGAGGCCGTGAGGCAGCAGTCCTAATCACTGCGCCACCATGCCGCCCTAGAACCACGTCAAACTTATTAGTAGCTTTTACTGGGCTCAGTTAATGCTCTTGCCTGTTTCAAAAACCTCAACAAGTTTATAAGAAACAAACTGCAAGATAGTATTTTAGCTTGGGCTTTTCTGCAGAGGGGTTCAATAACATTCATCTAATATGATGCGACTGATGTTCAGATGTTATCAAGGTAACGTAAAATCGCTGAATCAAAAGTTCATAGGAACAGGAGTATGTCATTCAACACCTTACAATTTTTTGAATTCCTTTTGTAGCTGTTCACTAGTTTTTAGTGGTTTCTGTACATGGACCCCTAAATCTCTCTGCTCTTCCACAGTTCCTAGCTTCTCATCATGCACATAGGAATAATCCGTTAGTTCAGCCAGCCAGCACAACTGTTCAGGATCATCAGTCTAATGCATTGCATCGATCATCTCAATTAATGTTCAACCATAAAATACTGCACTCCCTCAAAATCCACAGAAATATATACAATGCAGAAATATATTAAGCAAGCACCAAAGAATAGGCAGAATTTTGATATACAAGATCAAATTTCAGTTCTGCGTTTTGTCAAAATTTACTTTGGCTCTTTTACTAATTCTTTTTCAATCACTTCCAACTCCCAATAAATAGGAAAATTACAAGTTAAACAGTGGATTCAGGAAGGCCCGATCTGCGCACTTCTATGTCTTTTGAAATGGACACACCAATCCAACTGTGATTTTGCTCAGAATTTTTGTCCTTTCACAAAGGCATTAAGTTTGCAGCCCTGATGGAGTGGATGAGGAATGTGGGCGCAACGGTGGTCTGGTTGCCAACATAGCAGCCCAACTCTCAAAATTGTTTGGAAGTCCATTAAACCTCCTCCCTCAGCCATCCCCATGTCCCTCAGAGCCCCCATGCCACCTGCCCCCAGGTAACATAGCAAGTCACCTAACATCCACTCTATGCAGTTCTAATGAGCCATTCAATAGCAACGGGAATTATTTTAAAATCATTGGGAGGGGGAAAAACCTCCTAATATCAAATAAAACCCTGAATTCAGACGTGATGCAAGTGGGGGGCCAGTAGCTTTTCTGCGGTTCTGGCACTATTCTTTATGTAATCCTTATTTTATCCTGTTTGTGCGGCACATGTTTCCAGGAGTTTATATTCCATGGTATGTCCCTAGATTTTTGGATGAGTGTTGGGATAAAATTGCCGAGTAATTCTAAGAAATCTAGTGATAAAAGGAAGCAGTCGGAAGCAACAGGGGTGGAGCCGACTTCTCAATATGGCAACCTGATCCTCAAGCAGCCTCTTGACCCGGCACTTTCCAGGTCAGCCATTTTATAATACAGGGTCGTGACCCTGGGTGGGGCGCAGGCAGGTGTTGGGTGGGTTGTAGAGCGATCTGTCGCAGCATTCCCGATCACAGAGTTCGAGGCGAAAAATTTGGCTTGTTGACACAGAATAGAAGTGCTCATGAGACTGAGCTGCAGAATACTAATAAAAGGTTCAAGAAAATGGAGGAAAGAATCCTGAACATCAGAAATGTTAATTCCTTGGCTGAAGCTCGCATTCAATCCTTGGACAACCAGCCATGTGGTCTGTCAAAAATCCTGGAAGATTTGAAGAACCGAAGCCTGAGGAAGGATATCCACGTCATCGGTCTGCTAGGACTGGGTGGCACGGTAGCACAATGGTTAGCACTGTTGCTTCACAGTGCCAGGGTCCCAGGTTCGATTCTCGGCTTGGGTCACTGTCTATACGGAGTCTGCACGTTCTCCCCGTGTCTGCATCGGTTTCCTCCCACAAGTCCCGAAAGACATGCTTGTTAGATGAATTAGACATTCTGAACCTATCCTATTTTTCTTCTGGTGGTCTGTCCAATGGCAGGAGCTAATCTTAAACTATGGGCTGGATTCTGCGTTTGGCTGACTCAGTTCTCCCGGTGGAATTACACCTGATTTGCAATCCCAATCTGGAAGCGATTCCCAATTCTTAGCCATGCAAATTTTTGCGTGATGAGAATTGAGAGGCATTCTCCAGGGAATTCTGCTATCAGACCATAATTTTGAGGACCAAGCAGGCTCATCTGTTACATTAAACGTAAATGAAAATGGTGGGTCGCGAAGCTCGGCCGGCATGGATCACAAAGGTCAGCCAGCCTGGGTCATACAAAGGACGGCCGGATTATGTCGCGAAGGTCGGCTGGTATGGGTTCCAAAGGATGGCTGGTTGGTAAAAATGGGTCCCGGGCAAAAATGTTGGAAAAACACTGGACGAGAGGACTCGAAAACAAACTGGCACGGACTCGATGGGTTGTAATGACTTTTTATTCTGGCTTAGTTTCTTGGATATATCACCAGCTTATCTGACCTACCTCCTTCCAGAAACTCAAAGTGAGAAACCCAAATAAATGATTGTAAATGAACATTATCCATAATGTGTTGAGAGATTCATATTTCACATAAAACTTACAAAATAAAAGTCCACGCATTGACCTGATTTAATCTGTAGATCTAATGATATGGGTGCCAGAATAATAAATATCTTGTCATTCAGTAAGTCAGACGCATAATGAACTGGTGGCAAGTTGCCCATGTTCATTAATACAAAGGTCAAGGAGTCATTTATTTTAAAGGAAAAGAAAATTGTTCAAGGATTTTTTTTTAAGCATAAAGCATCTTTGAACTCTTGCCAATCAGGTATCCAGTGTCAGTCAGGTAAAACAGTTAGAGTTAGAGGGCAATTTGATTTACTCTTTCCCAATAATATGCCTCAGCCTCTGAAGAGCATTCCGATCCAGTTTTTACCACTTCCTAATCCAGCTATTTTGCAGTACCCTGAACTAATACCTTCAATTTATTAAGTTATAAGAAGTTTGTTTTCTTCTGTCGGCTCACCCTCACAAGGAACTGGTTGAGACTGCCAAATCAGATTTCAAAAAGAATTTTAGAATTACATAAGCTCAGATGCACATAAAGTTCAGACTTTAGGACGGATACCTTAAGCGCCATTTCCATTCCAAAGTCACTGAACAATATTCAGCAGTCAACTGCCTCACTTACTCGTCCCCCAAGGATAACACCCAAAAGAGGCAATAGATTAGGTAATAGAATACACTTACTTTTTAGAGTTCCAAGGGGAAACACTAAGGGGATAAACACTAATTAATAACAGACCCAGCACTATTAGAGTAATTAATTTTTGAAATTGGATTTCCTCTTTGTGCAGAAAGCTAATTTGTACTCAGGCAGATCTCTGTAGCATGAGACTGGACAGAGATCCATGATCACTGAGATAACGGAAGACTTGCACTTATATAGTGCCTTTATGACCTCCGGATGTCCCAAAGCATTTACAGTCAATGATGTACTTTAGAAGTTTAGTCACTGTTGTATTCTAGAAAACATAGCAGCTAAGATGTACATAGCAATGTCCCACAAACACCAACGCAATAACGACCAGATAATCTGTTTTAGTGATGGTGGTTGAGGGTAGCTATTGGCTGGGAAACTGTGGATGATACCCCCATTTTTAGTCTATAAGATGGAGGAGCAGAAGTAGGCCATTCGGCCCATCGAATCTACTCTGCCAGTCAATGAGATCATGACTAATTTAATATGATAATTCTCAACTCCATTTTCCCGCCTTATCTACTGAACCACTGATTCCCTAACTGATTATTGTTCAGCAAGGATGGTGGTGGTGGTGTTTGGGGGGGGGGGGGGGGGGGGGGGGGGGGGGGGAGTGATGTGTAGGAACTCGGCTCAGAGTTAAAAAGGATGCTATGGATCTGATCAGTTAGATTCAGCTCAAGAAAGTGGCTGGATAAGGGATTGGGCATTGTGGCAAGGTAGAGCCTGAAAATTATGATTTTACTGTTCCAGTGTTCCGCTGGAAGTTATGGCTCACGCAGGTATAATACAAGGTGCTGGATGACCTGCTTTTCTTTTTAAACCAAGCTCCAAGAGACCAACCGTTTTTATATTTCCCTTTCGATCTGCCCACCCCCTTTCTTTTATGCCCTGTGATGTTTGTGTTTTTTTCATTTCTTTCAATGCCTATTATCTCCTGTCAATATCACCTACATTTTAATCTTTACCTGTTTACCACCTGAGCAGGCTATACTATTTATTTTCTGTGGTTACATTCGTCAGACTATTACATTTTCTGGAGTCTTAAAGAAAGACAGCAGAATTTGGAGGGCAGCCAAGTTAAAATTTTAATTTCACAGCATTAAGCCTAGGTACTAAAGATATGGATGGGGTTAGGGGATGGCAGGCTATAAAAGAGGCCAGAGTATTAGATATTGAGAGTTCCAGAGGTATTGGTCGTTGGCTTAGAGATGATTGCTGAAGTAGTGAAGAATGATAACATGGAGTGATTTAGACACAGAAATAACAATTTTACATTTGAGGTGCTAGGAAAGAAGTAACCAATACAAAGCAACAGTGTTAAGAGTAATGTGTCCAGGAATTTATGCAGTAAAGCACAGAAAACAGAATCCAGGATGAGGTGAAGTTTATGCAAGGCAGGGATGGCTAGTAGAACATGAAGAAATTGAGTGCAAAGATTAAGGAAATATGATGTTATAAAGCTGAATGGAGGCACTCTTCATGGTGGAGAGGAATGGGAAGACGGCAGCTCAGCTTAGGGTTAGTTGACACACCGAGGTTTGATTATTCTATGATTTTATGATCACCATCTTGAAAAAGTTTGTAATTATCTCAAAACAAATTGATATTAATCTACGACCTTATTTTAGCCGAATTTTAGTGCAATACAAACTAAAACAATTACTGCTAATTGAGAAACAAATCAATCTCAGTGATAAGTCCATGTATATAATTAAGTGCACTGTGCATTACATGAAGAACCATTATCGGGATTAATAAATTGTGCTCCACAAGCAAAGATTCAAATTTTGAATGAGCAGGCTCAACTTACTGCATTAGGAGGATGATACTCAATGAACACAAGTAAAAAGGCGCCTGAATCAATTCTTCTCTGATTAGTCACTTTTCTGGATTAAAACTGGAGACTATTGCCATCACTCACAACAATGGATGGCCAAAGCTTAGAGGCCACCAGTGTAAGTTGCTAAAATGTTACAGTCAAGGTTATCCAGAGGTCTCAGCAATACATTAAATAACTTGAAGATGGAATTGAAATGTATTAACCACTTGAGTGATCAGGATAAAGTACAAAATGATAAGATTTTAATTCAAAGTCTGATGATACTCATAACCCAGCTATTAATTTTAGAACCTGTCAAGAATCCTGGTCATCTCTTCCACAGGCACAAGAAGAGAAAGTAGGTTACTCCGCATCTACTAAATGTACCCCTCAGAATGCAGTGCTGTCCTTAAACACCTTTATTTCACTGTTAATTTCAAGACTAGTTACCAATGCATGACAGTTAAAATCAATGTCAGTGCTAACTCAGGTAATAAGATAGTTTAAAGACTTTTATTATGTTTAGTAACGTTTCTCATAGCTATACGACACATTACCAACAAAAATTAGCTGTTTAAATAAACTCAATTGTATTCCTCCCATCCATATGCAATGATAATGTGTGTGCATATGCAGTGATGGATGGGTGGGCTGAAGAGAGAGACAATAAAAGCATTTGTGAAGAAAATTACTTTTACATACATGAATCAAACCTAGGGTTACGCCTCAGTTAATTTACACCGCCAGATATTTTTTCAAATAATTTGATATTTATAAATTGTCAAAACAAAGCACAACATTTTTCACAAATTCATTCATTCCAATTTTAGCTCCAGTAAGTATTATGTCTCATCATCGTTTCTTCTCTGCTTTGTTCAAATTATTATCTCGAACGCTTTAATAAGGTGATCATTTCACCAATGAATGTTTTGAATTTTTCACAGTTTTTTCATCTTGAATAGAGACTTGCTCATATTTGTTTTGTAGGAAGGTACCCTGTGACAAAATACATCTGATGGGAAAGATAATAATCCCAAGTGAGAAAATCCAATCTCTCCCAGAGACCCTCCGGAGCACTGATACATATATTTATATATACTATGCATTACTAATTTATGGGGGTTAAGGCTTTGATATGGCTCTGGTGCTCAGTAAAATCACTGAACTACTATTTCTTTCACTTTGAAGTATGTAGAAAAAAAATCAGACTCTTAAGCAGCACTCTTGAAACCATTCCTCTACTTGGTAGATGGTTACGAAGGAATTCAGTTACCAATTAAAATGGAAACAACTACCATAGCAATTAATCTTTTTTTTTTACTGTCCACTGAGTATATGACAACTTGTAATAGTAATAGTAATAGCCAATCGGCACCGGAGTCACCAATAATGTTGCTCTTTTTAATGAGTGGAATACTATCCCACCAGCGTCACCAATAATGTTGCCAAATTAACTAGATATGGCAGTTATTAATGATAATATTGCTTTTCAGAGTCGCCAGGTATCAAATGATACCACCACAAGGCTTTACCGCATATCGATCAAAGAATAAACAACCAGTTAGTCAGTTCAAGTTCAAAGATAGTTTATTCACACAAGGATTACTTCGACATGCAACATAAAACACTACAAGTTAAACTAAGCCTAACAACTACAATAACCTATACTTAACTTCAGGACAACCGGCTCTTTGCAGATGAACAAGGCCTTTGTTCGGATCTTGCGTGGCTGGGTAGAAGAAGTGGCTTAGTTTCTGCTGCGCTCATCGGTCTGGTAGCGATCGTTGGTCTTGAACTTGTCTTCCGGTCGTAATGCTACACTTGGTCTTAGGCGTTGGCCGGGGCCAAGAGAGACCGAACACATGGCTGTGTCTCTTTTTATTCCTCTGGGATTTCGCGCTCTCTGGGCGGTCCTTAGCTTTGGACCCAATAATTCGACTTCGATCACTACCTTTGATTTTGGCCAATAAAGGGGCGCGTGCCTTGATGGTGGTGAGTGTCCTGAGCGGTTATTGACCTTGGCTGTTTGGGCTTTCTTAGAAAAGGGAGTGGCGCCGGTTAATCTGCATCTGTATCGGTTACCTGAGTACAGTCCTTTTGTTCTTGGGAAATGGGCCATTAGAATGCAAACGAGCGGGGGTTTTGATCACGTCTCGCTATCTGGGTTGCAAATACACACACAAGCTCTGAATGTGTCTGAGTCCTGGGTTGGCCATAATTCCCATGGTCCTTTGCAGATGCCCATCTGAGATGGCTACATATGTGCATTAAAATTTACAGTACATAATCAGTTACATAATGTTGATGGTAGGAACGGAACAATAATGGAATCTTTATTCAAAGGTGTACTTGAAAATTTTTCAGCAACCAAAAATACAATAAAGAGCATTCTGTTGAATTCCAGAATGATAGAACTGTAGCTAATCTTTTACACCTGTCATAATATACACATCAGTATATGATGGTGCAGGGACATACACTGACTGACACACTGCAAGACCAACCAACACACACAACACAGCAGCCAATCACCAGTTAGGTCACGGTCACTATAAAGCCAGAGGGCAATGGTTTTCCCGCTCATTCGGGATGCAGCCTCTGAGACAGACAGAGCCCACAGTCAGTAGCGCAATCATCTACCATGTGCTAGCAGTATAGGCTGGTCAGGTTAGGCATAGGTCTTCAGTCAATCTAACATAGTGTTGACCCACAGTGCAAGTATGTTTAACAGCTCTTAGTTAAGTAAAATAGAGTTGTACTATTACAAGTGTTGGTAGCCTGTCTATGTTACTGCTAAGGTAAACGCAGTCTCCACAGATCCAGAGTACCCAACACATCAACGCCCTTTTATAGATTTTTACAAACAGAGATTCACATGACAAACATGCACATCCCAAACCAACCACCATAATTTTCTTTCCTGTTCCTTTATATGGCAGCACAAAGGATTCCCCAGTTAAAGTCTATCACCTGCACAGAGTTAAACACATAGAATTTATCACAGAATTTACAGTGCAGAGGAGGCCATTCGGCCCATCGAGTCTGCACCGGCTCCTGGAAAGAGCACCCTACCCAAGGTCAACACCTCCACCCTATCCCCATAACCCAACCCAACACTAAGGGCAATTTTGGACACTAAGGGCAATTTAGCATGGCCAATCCACCTAACCTGCACATCTTTGGACTCTGGGAGGAAACCGGAGCACCCGGAGGAAACCCACGCACACACGGGGAGGATGTGCAGACTCCGCACAGACAGTGACCCAGCCGGGAATCGAACCTGGGACCCTGGAGCTGTGAAGCAATTGTGCTATCCACAATGCTACCATGCTGCCCAATATACATCAATACACAATTAACACAGTCAGGATCTATTTCAAAAGGATTGGTTATTTGACCTGCCATATTGAATCCTGTGTTAAGGGCAACTGCACAAACTGACAAAATGTGGAAAATGGGTGTTCCACAACTATCAGTATGGGGACTACTGTTTAGAATTTATGTTTTAACTTCGGAATCATTTCTAAATTTGCCACCAAACACCAACACCAAAGTGGGACTAGTTGATACAAAGGAATAATGAGACCAAATAAAAGACAACATAATAAACTTCCAGAAAGGGCTTTAATTTGCATATAAATTACAATGTTGCTGACTGAGATGGTGTACTTTTGTAGGAAGAAGGAAGTCAAAAACTACTTAGAAAAGGCTAAATGGAGAAGGGGATCAAAAGAATAAACAAGTACAGAGACATTAATCACAAAAGGTTGGGGTGGAGGTGAATAAGGCTACTTAAAAAAATCAAAACTGGGGTTAATTTCTCAAGAAATAGAATTGAAAAGTCGGAGTTAGGTAAGGAATTTTGGATAGACCACATTTGGAGTATAGCAAGTCCTCACTTTGTGTCCCTGAAAATCACAACTTTAAAAGAAACAACTTTAAGTGGGTCATAGGTTCCTTCAGGAATCCATGTTAAAACCAGAGTTAGGTTCCATCGCACATTTCTCACTGAGAAAAAAAATGTAAAAGAGAAATACTGTACCATACATATGTAGCCCTGTGCATTTCTAGCTGAGATAAGTTGTAAAATAAAATCACTACATCACTAAACATAAAAGAAATATACAAATTAAATTATTTTTAAAAATTGCAGTACACCCCTCACTGCACAGTACCTTTAGATTGACGAGGCTCCATGCAGTGGCTGAAATTAGTTGGTGCAGTTAGCAGCTACCTGCATTGGCCAACCTTTGCCACCAGAAGGAGCCCAAAACTTGGTGCGAGTTCAGGAGTGAAGCCAGGAACAAAGCCAGAAACAGGAGTAGGGAGGCACTGAAGAACAACCCTGAGGACACTGTGAACAGGGGTCAGGTGGGAGAGGCAATTAAGGCCTGAAGTTCTTGGGGTAAGGGTGGTGGGAAGACAAGGGTGGTGGGAAGGCCAGGTTGGAAGTCAGCAAGGCAATAGAGGGAAGAAAAGGGACTGAGTAAAGGGGGAACCATTATGGGAAAAGTCACTTGAGGAGACAGGCCACAAAAGAGGAAGCATGTGACAATATACTGACACAGTTTTTTTCAATTACGTTAATGAGTCGACATTAAGGGATAACTTACAGTACTGTGCAAAGTTAGTCTCATAGTATAAAAGGGGCATTGGAGAAAACGCAAAAAGAATTAGGACACCAGAAACGAGAGGCGATAGCTTAAGGAAAGGCTTGGTTGTGGTAAACTGATGGAGGTCTTCAGGATGAGTAGAGGGTTTGATAGAGTAAGCATGGAGAAAATGTTTCCACTTTCCAAAACTATAAGCCTTAAATATCAAATAGTTATTTACAAATCCAATAGGGAATTCAGAACAACATTAGGAACGTAGAAGAACTAGTTGAGATAAAGAACACTAAAGAATTTAAGAGGATGCCGAGGAAGTACAAGGGAAAAACGGGTTAGACGATGAAAGGTGGGAGGAGGAGCCTCAAGTGGCATACAAGTGGCAATGCAGACCAAATGGACCAAATAGCCAGTATCTATGCTGTAGATATGATGTAACTCACATCTCAATGGAGTACATCAAACAACGTGCCCAGAAATTGCAAAAGCATTTTTCTGTTTCCAATAATTGGCGCACAAACACAAAGTTAAATGGAACGTTTAGCGTGTCAATATTTTTCCTGCACATAGTGACTTACTAAATCTAGCTGGGGAACAACATAGAACAGGATGCAGACTTCATATATGGTGTTAGAATTGAATGATGAGCCAACCTACTTCACTCATTTATCATGTACAGTTGTCTCAACAATAGCATGGGACAGCACCTAGGAGTAGGATTTTGATAAAGGGTTAACATACTTCCTATACCAACAGCAAAATACTGCATTTGCTGGAAAGCTAGAACCTCATCAGGCAGCATCTGCGGAGAGATATACAGAGTTAACATTTCAAGAACTGAGGAAAGTTAGAAATGTAATAAATTTTGTATTTATGGAGGATGAGGTGATGAGACCAAAAGGGAAGATGTGAAACAGGGAGGAAGTGAGTAGACATTGAATGACAAAAGATTTCATGGGACAAAAGTTAAGTGGAATGCTAAAAGATGAATTGTTCAATAGAATCAAAATAAGAAACAAATGATATGTCGAGATGAGGTGTGAATGGTGAATAGCAGCCATCCAAATGCAGGGCAAAGGGATTAAGAAAGAAACAAGAGGGGAAACGAAAACAAACAAAAAAAGGCAATCAACAAAACAAACACACAAAACAAAATGGAGGCAGAGGTTGTGATCTAAAATTGTTGAACTCAATGTTAATTCCAAAAGGTTGTAAAGCGTTCTGTTGAAACGTGAGGTATTGTTCCTCGAGTTTGTGTTGAGCTTCACTGGTGCACTGTAGCAGGTCAAGGACAGAAATCATGGGAGCAAGATGGAGAATTGAAATGACAAACAACAGTGAGCTCCAGGTCATGCTGTTTTCTTTCTTGTGTGCGTGGAAGGAGTTTAATTAATCCATGATTACTTAACTATAAAGTGGAAAAATAAGACGTACGTTTGCTTTCCTTGTTCACTCTCAATATATCGAAAATAAATTCTCTTTGTAAATCTCTGATTAATGCTGTCAACTGTATTGCTTATTAAATTGCATGTTACTTCATGGTTAGAGTCTTGGTCAGAAAGAGCATATGAATTATGTGCCAGTCCTTGATACATTCCAATGAGTCACAGATCTGAAATGTTAAGTCAGTTTCTCCCTCCCCAGATGCTGCTAGACCTGCTGAGTGTTTGCAGCGTATTCAGTTTTATCTCAGATTTCTCTCAACAGCAGTATTTTGCTTTTGAATGGAATGGCAATTGCTTGCTTATCAAATTTCAATATCACTTACTTGATATAAGAAAAGACACTCTTTAAATCTCAGGAGGTGAAAGAACCAATAATAGGAATGGTTGACAACCCAAGCAAATTGTTTAATCAAAATATATGCTGCAGCTTGAGAAATTATCACATTTTCAGCTATGGACCAAAGAAAGCTGTAGACGTAAGAAAGCAGATTTTAAAAATGAATTAAGTTGAACAGTAGCAAACTGCAGAACTGTTAAGGTTGATGAAGCACTCAAGATACTTGGAGATAGTTAGCTTAGCTGGCTGCAAAGATAAAGGCAAGGAGTATAGCAGTTAAAAGTTCAGAAATTAGCGGTCGTGAAAGAATAGTTTAAGCCAGAGCGGGAAAAAAGTAGAGGCACTATGTAAGTACAAGGGAAGATGTTATGAAGAAATAGCAATAAATGGATTAGGACAAAAAGAGGAGAATCCAACATACACTTGAAATATCTGAAAGAAACACAATGGGCTGAACTTTCACCAAGTCAGGAGAGCTTTGACAAAGAGTCATCCAGACTTGAAACATTAGCTCCCTTCTCTCTCCACGTATGCTGTCAGACCTGCTGAGATTGTCCAGTTTTTCTGTTTTTATTAGCATCTAACCAGGTTCTGGCTGGAAAGTAAGGGCAGGTGCCTTGTGAAAGTCAACATTCTCAACAATCACACTGGTGATGTCAAAAACAACTTTTGCAAAAGCCAAATATTGAAGCCACAGTAAAATGAGAGACTTTCATTTATATGGCACCTTTCACAACTACCAGATTGCCCAAATAACTTTACAATGAAGTCTCTGATAATTCATGCCAGAATTTCAGACTTTGGTAAAAAGAGAATCACTGCAATGTTTTACAGTGAATAGGGGTAGTAGAAAAACTTTCCGTATCACCACAGCAACGCTTATCAGCAACTTCTTAGGGGCAGCAGGGTAGCATGGTGGTTAGCATAAATGCTTCACAGCTCCAGGGTCCCAGGTTCGATTCCCGGCTGGGTCACTGTCTGTGTGGAGTCTGCACGTCCTCCCCCTGTGTGCGTGGGTTTCCTCCGGGTGCTCCGGTTTCCTCCCACAGTCCAAAGATGTGCGGGTTAGGTGGATTGGCCATGCTAAATTGCCCGTAGTGTCCTAATAAAAGTAAGGTTAAGGGGGGGGGGGGTTGTTGGGTTACGGGTATAGGGTGGATACGTGGGTTTGAGTTGGGTGATCATTGCTCGGCACAACATTGAGGGCCGAAGGGCCTGTTCTGTGCTGTACTGTTCTATGTTCTATGTTCTATGGGGCTTCATTTCCGCAGCCAAACAGGACAACCAAATGCACACAATAAAGTCACACATTCAAATGAGATGAATTACCAATTAATCTGTGTCAATGGTGTTAGTTGAGGGATAAATGGTGGACAGAAGACCAAAAAAACTTCCAACCCTTCTTTTTAAAGGATGCCAAACAAAAAGCTGAAGCTATATGCACGTCTGCAGGTGCAGCAGGCGGTTAAGGCAGCAAATGGTATGTTGCCCTTCGTAGCAAGGGGATTAGAGTCAGGAACAGGGATGTCTTGCTGCAAAATTGGGCAGCACGGTAGCATAGTGGTTAGCAGAGTTGTTTCACAGCTCCAGGGGACCCAGGTTCGATTCCCGACTTGGGTCACTGTCTGTGTGGAGTCTGCACGTTCTCCCTGTGTCCACGTGGCTTTCCTCCGGGTGCTCCAGTTTCCTCCCACAGTCCAAAGATGTGCAGGTTAGGTGGCTTGGCTATGCTAAATTGCTCTTAGCGTCCAAAAAGGTTGGATGGGGTTACTGGGTTAGGGGATAGAGTTTTTGTGGGGGTTTGGGTAGGGTGCTCTTTCCAAGGGCTGTTGCAGACTCAATGGGTCGAATGGCCTCCTTCTGCACTGTAAATTCTATGATTCTATTAACTATACAAGGCCTTGGTGAGGCCACACCTAGAATACTGTGTGCAGTTTTGGGCTCCTTATCTGAGGAAGGATGTTGTTGCTATAAAGGGAGTGCACAGAAAGTTCACCAGACTGATTCCTGGGATGGCGAAACTGACGTATGAAGAGAGACTGAGTCATTTAGGATTATATTGGCTGGAGTTTCAAAGAATGGGGGTGGATCTCACAGAAACCTATAACAGGGTCCAAGAGACAGGATAGATGCAGAAAATATGTTGTCGATAGTGGGGAGTCCAGAACCAGGGGTCACAGTCTGTGGATAAGTGGTAGACATTTAGGACTCAGATGAAGGGAAATTTCTTCACCCAGAGAGTAGTGACCATGTGGAATTCGCTCCCACAGAAAGCTGTTGAGGCCAAAACATTGTATGTTTTCAAGGAGGTAGACACAGATATTGGGACATTTGTGATCAAAGGAAATTAGGGGAAAGCGGGAGCAGGGGTACTGAGTTGGTTGATCAGCCGTGGCCATAATGAATGGCGGGGCAAGCTTGAAGGGTAGAATGGCCCCCTCCCGCTCCTATTTTCTATGTTTCTGACGAGACAGCAGAACCATCTGGCATAATAATAGTGATCCAGCCATTGTGTAATCTGGATAGATTACGTCAAAGTATTATGTTTGCACACAAGGTTGAAATCTAAGAGACAAAATACCTGATGCTTGTTACTGCATGCATTTCATTCAATGTGCTGTCAGTCAATCTAATCTCAAAGGCACTCCAAAAATTTGTGAAAGTCTAAAAGTAGATCAAGACAAAATATGAAAGAGTAATTTTATCCCAACCAGACAATTTAAATTCTCAAATGAGATATGCCCTGTTTCCTCTGATGTTTTCAATGACCTTCCCTCCAACATCAGGTCAGAAGTGGGTTGTTTGTTGATGACTGCAGTGTTTAGCATCATTTACAAATTCTTAGATACTGAAGCAATCTTTGATCATATGCAGCAAGACTTGGACAACATTAAGGCTTGGGTTGATAAGTAATAAGTAACATTCACAACACACAAATGTAAGGCCAGAAGTTCCTACACTGTGGGTCACACCAAGACTTTGGAGTCACGAGCTCCGAGGCCACACTGGCTGCCTTGGAGCTCGGACTGAGTTTCGACGGCTGTGTTAAATGTTTGTGTTTTCTTTTTGTCAGTGGGTGTGGTTTAATTTTGTGTTTCCTGAGGCCCGATTGATGGCACAGCCTCCAAAATGGTGGATTTTTGCATTTTTCAGAGCAAACCCCAGTAGTTTTAAACCTCACAACCCCTACTGAACAGCTCTCACTCACTCCGACCCCCCGAATTATCACTCTGGGGGTCACACAAAGTCTGAACTGTTAAAATGGGGTCACATCAGGAAACATATTAGGAAACACATCCTAAGCAATGACCATCTCCAACAAAAGAGAATCTAACCATTGCCCCATGACATTCAATGGCATAACCTTTACTGAATCCCCCACTATCAACATCCTGGAGATTACCATTGACCAGTACTAAACAGGACCAGCCATATAAATACTGTTTCCAACCAAGAGCAGTAAGAGGCTGAGAACGCTACAGCAATTAACTCCTACCTCTCAAGAGACTGTCCACTATCTATGTGGCACAAGTCAGGAGTGTAATGAAATACTCTCCACTTGCCTGAAACAATACAATTTCAACAACTCTCAAAATGCTCAACGCTACACAGAACAACAGTATGCTTGTTCAGCACTCTATTCACCATCTTAAGCATTCACTCCCTCCATGACCGGTGAACAGTGACAACAATATGTACCATATACAAGATGCAATGACTCGCCAAGGTTCTTTGACCAGCACCTCTCTAACCCGTGACCTCTACCACCTCTAAGGTCAAATGTATCAGATGCATGGGAACACTGTGAGAATGGACTTGTTTTTCCAAATATTTGAGGGGAATATTATGATATTCTGTGAAGAAGGCGGTTTGCTAGTGTGTGTATAAATTATTTAATGGATCTGCAGAAAGGTCACTAGAGATAGGTTATCTGGGAGGTTTAAGGCATGAAAGGATAGAGGTGATCGGTTTGTGCACTTGCAATGAGATATTATGGTGGGTTTGAGGTACAAATAAATAGGATGAATTAACATTTGCATTTTAGAGAAGATGAGAATTTGTTTCAATATGAAAAGGAAATCAGACGTGACAAGGAACATTTTGTATCGTACAGGAGTTCTATGAGTAAATAAAAGAGGGTATATTGTATTTTATTGACCCAAAAGCAGAGACAAAATAAAAACATGAAAGATTTTACTTTGGAAGGATTTGAATTTCAAAGAGCAGTGGAAACAATGGAATCTGAGATGAAAGGGAGGAAAGGTGTTTTAGAGTTACTATGGAGAGCTTAGGTGCAGGCTCTGAGCAAGAGCTCCCAGAGGAACAGCTCTTCGGGTGGAAGACAGTGTGCAGTTTCAATCATTCATCCAGTCAAGCTAGTGAAATCTTGGACTGCAAAATGCATTCTAGTTTCTGAAGGTTTCTTAGATTTCCATGGCAAAGTGGAATAGAATTTGAGAGGTCCTGTGGAAAACAACAGCAGAATTGCCTGAAGTAATATTACCTGGTTATATTTGAACATTTATAAGGGAGTGCTGTCCAGAAGGTGTTCACTTGTGGGTCTGATCAAGGAGGGAGTCTTTTGAGGGGGAATTATTTTCTAAAACTAATTTTAACTCTGTAACTGTAATATTGTGTGCTTAAGTTTTCTTTTCTTCTGGTCAGTAATTCTTTTACTTTTAATATAAAACTCCCAAAAGTGTTACTGGACTTTTTGCTGCTGAGATCAGTACGGTGTGGCCCATAAGCCACGTTTCTCTGTGGGATTTGGTTTGCTCAGCAATTAATATCTGCTGTAGTCAAAACAACACCAACATCTGCAAGTTATCCTTCAATCCACACACCATCCTGACTTGAAACCATATCACTGTTCCTTCACTATTGCTGGGTCAAAATTCTGGAACTCCCTTCCAAACAGGAGTATGCATGTACCTACATTTAGATTTAGATTTATTGTCACATGTACCGAGGCACAGTGAAAAGTATTGTTCTGTGTACAGTCCAGGCAATTGTTCATACATGAAAAACGTGGGACATATGATAAATATAGAATGTAAATACATAGACATAGACATCGGGTGAAATATATGGAGTGTAGTACTGCACAGGAGAGAAGATATGTAAATTCCTGTCCTCCTCCTCCAGCAGATGTCAAATTTCAAGAAATAATTTTTACCTTAAAATATCTTCGGAAAACCTGAATACGTTGTCCAAAGCAGCCTGAAGCTGAACATTTGGGAGGATTAACCAAAATCAAAAGTTAATTGGAATGGCTCACCACCACCTTCTCAAGGGCAATTAGGGATGAGCCTTGTTTTTGATTCTTTCAGGAGTTGTGGTGAGGCCAGCATTTATTGCCCTCGAGAAGGCGAGCTGCGAGTGGTGGCGGTGACGGCAAGGCTCACACCCCATGAAAGAATTGAAAAATAAATTCCTGTCCTCCTCCTCCAGCAGATTGTCAATATTTCAAGAAATAAATGTAATTTTAAGAAGAACATAGAACATAGAACAGTACAGCACAGAACAGGCCCTTCGGCCCTCAATGTTGTGCCGAGCCATGATCACCCTACTCAAACCCACATATCCACCCTATACACGTAACCCAACAACCCCCCCTTAACCTTACATTTATTAGGACACTACAGGCAATTTAGCATGGCCAATCCACCTAACCCGCACATCTTTGGACTGTGGGAGGAAACCGGAGCACCCGGAGGAAACCCACGCACGCAGGAGGAGGACGTGCAGACTCCACACAGACAGTGACCCAGGAATCGAACCTGGAACCCTGGAGCTGTGAAGCATTTATGCTAACCACCATGCTACCCTGCTGCCCCATGTGGGAGAGTTAACCAAAACCAAAAGTAAGGGAAACATTTGTACACCAACAGAAGTGAAGAATTATGACACACAAAAACATCTATATTAAAACCTAACCATCGTCAATATCCACAATAGGGAGATGATGTTCTGGGGCTGGGTGGGGTATAGAGAGGTTAATTCATTAAAATCACAACATCCAATCCCAACCCACTGGGACTGCACCTGTTTCAATTTTAATCGCTGCAGATATCTGAGCATCAAAATAACTTGCTGTGGAGAGGTGAGTTTGTAATCTTAATTATATTCTTTTTCTGAGATTTTGACAGTTTTTAAATCAACACCAGATACACATGTTTGGCACGACTTTGGAAACTCAAAAGCTAATGGGAGACGGGGGGGGGGTGCAGCTGGATCCAAGAGTTAAGTGGGCCAGGAGGAATAAGAGTGTTTCCCCCACCAACCCCTCCTAACTCCTCACGTAAATCTTCAAACACTGCCCCAAATCCACGACCTCTCCCAGCCCCCCAGCTTCTTCACTGTCAGTGCAACAGACCCCACAGCATCCAATTTTCCCTGATTGGAACCTTCTTCTGCTGGCATTCTCACCCAATAAGTCCGTCATTCCGTCAATCTGGCCAGCTACCAGGTGGGAAATGGAATTTTTTTGGAACCATAATGAAGTCAAATTTTCGGCTGAAAGGTGGGTGGGGTGGGGGAAGGGAGGTGTAATGAAATAGGAACTAGTCTGCAGCAATTTTAACTTAACAGTATGGGTGCAATTTAATGGAAATATTTCTCAGTTCATTTGTGGTGCGATTTGCAGGGAGTTTTCTGCTGGCTATCCCAGTGAGTTTCCGATCGCTTAGGGCATGATCGTCCCAAAAGTGAACAAAGTTGCCGAGCTGGGCCGTGTAGCTGCGTGTTTCCCAGCACTCACAGTGCCAAGAAACACATGGCTATTCAATGCAACTCGCTCTGAATAAGGGACTTGAACAGGGAGCATGTGGCCGAGGGCACACGTAGCCCCATTTTTTACAATGGGGGGCTCCACTCACCAGACCTCCCCCCGGCAAACACCGGCCCGATCATGCGTGGGCAAAACAATTCCAGCTTGGCACCTTGGCAGTGCCAACCTGGCACCTTGGTAGTGTCAGGGTACCCAGGTAACATCAGCAGTGCCAGGGCACCACCCTAATTAAAGGGCATGCAGCTGGGGGCCTGCAAGCACCTTGGAGACCCCCACGAGTGACGTTCCGTCTGGTCCCATTTGTGGAGGCCAGTACCAAGCAGTGCTCACCCAAGGTCCCCGAGGCGAAGGGATTGAATCCCAAAGCCTCAGGTACCTTGGTAATCTATACATTAGAGTAAGACTTACTGCCTTGCTCTAATATGCAGATTTGCTAAAATTGATCCTGACCATCATGGGCGGGATTCACCTTGTAATGTCTCGCGAGATTGCGTTGCAAGCCGGGTAGATCCCAGGAGCATCGTCTCCAGGCTTTCACTGGCCATGCTGCGCTGTGGCAAGCTGCTTTTCCGGCGCAGAGTGTCCGGAGGATCGCGTCCTTCGTCACTTTTTTGGGCCCTGGGGTGTTTTTCACCGGTTTATCCCACACTTAGAATGTATTTCAGCACTGGGGAGCTGAACCCCAAGATCGGGCCGCCATCTTGAAAGGGTGGCGTAATCTCTAAGTGAGCTTGCTTGTGAGTTCCCCATGTCCCCACCCTGGGCAATGTCACCACTACCCCCCTCCCCCACACACACCTATGGGCACTACCTCCCCTCAAAGTGAGGACAACCGCTTTGGGGGTCCCCACTCTTACAGGCCCCTGCCATTCCAGGACCTCTAACTGTCACCCCCCAACCTCCCAGAGGACCCCACCTACCTACCCTGCACCCCCACCCTTCAATTCCGCCCCCACCCTCCTTTCACGCACATGGCCCCCTCGAGCCCTGACCCTTGGCAGTGCCACTGGTACCTGGGCACCCTTGCACTGCCACCTTGGAACTTTGGCAGTGCTCCTGTCAGCTTGGCAGTGCCACCCTGGCAGTGCACCTGCCATCTGAGCAGTGCCACTTGGGCACCTTGGCAGTGCTAAAGTGCCAGCTGGGCAGTGCCAAGGTGTCCGTTTTCCAGGGGAGGTCCAGGGAGCCACCCTTCACTACCAGTATTGAACGATGCCCGGCTGCAGCCTCACTGGGGCGACTGGTAGATCCCAGAAGGCCAGTAGATTCCGGGTAAGCGTGTCCTATGTAGGTTTAAACCCTACATAGGCGCGCACCGTTCGGTCATACCCCTTTTGGGCGTGATTCCAATTTTGACGCCTCAGGGGACTTGGGTAGATCCCATGAGGCAGAAAGGTTGCAGGCAAGTCCGTGAGAGGTCTCTACCGGCATCTACTCGAGCTAGAGCGCAACAAGGCTGACTGATCGCGCCTGATCTGACACTTGCGTGGCAACAACTTGCTGTTCGAAAGAGCTGTTAAAATATAACCCATTAATGACAAATTAACCTTGATAGGCGGCAGAACAAAATAGAAGGAAGAATGCAACTTTCAGTGATCATAGGTGGAATTTTACAACCTCATCGAAGAGGGACGAGGCCAGAAAATGCAGCGAGCCGTTCAAAACTCCATTGACTTTGGCAGGATTAGTAGGTCCAGTCGGCAGGAGAGGCCATGAAATTCTGTGTTCTAACATACAGTCTAGCTTTAACTGAATACATTAACTGTTAAGACCACAATTCGCTCTGCACTAATCCTAACATTCCAATATTTTTATTCTTTGAAGGATGTAGACTTCACTGATAAGGTCAGCATGTGTTGCCTATTCCTAATTACCCTTGAACTGAGTGGCTAACCGGGACATTGCAGAGGGCAGTTAAGAGTCAACCACATTGCTGTCGATCTGGAGTTATATGTAGGCCAGGCCAGGCAAGGATAACAGATTTCTCTCCTTAAAGGACATTCGTGAAGCAGGTGGGTTTTTATGCTTCATGGTCACAATTACTGAGACTAGTTTTCAATTCCGGAGTTAATTAACTAATTTACTTTCAATTAAATTATTTGAACTGTGTCCCCACATTTTCAAGGGTCCTGGATTAAAAGTACAGGAATATTACCACTACACCACCATCTCTCATAATTGATGCACTGTACTGCTTTATTTTCAAAGAACAATGCTTATTTTTGGCAGCATGCGTGGTTTTGAAAAACGCATACAATCAAGCAGAATAACTTGTTTCCTGCTGCTTTATACTTCTGGCTTTGCATTGTCACAATATGACCTGCCAATCATCTTAAGGATTCAAAGCTGTTCCTGGAGCATTACGTTTACCAGCTCCTCCTTCTAACTTTTACCACACAGTTAATGCTGTAGTGATGATCATCGATTTCCATCATATTCCTTACCTTCCAAAACAATTACTAATCCTTACTATATGGTTCCAAAATATATAATACAAACAACAACATGAACACAAGTCGGAGAAATACACAGCAAGTCAATCAGTACCGAATAGAGGAAGTCATGTTATTTTCCTATGCCTTTTATCCACTGTGCCTTATATACATTTTGAATTTCTTTTGTGAAAGATTTTAAAACGCAATGCATAATGAAGTCATTCTTTACGGAACTCATGGTATGAAGCAGGTCAAAAAAGTTTTTTTGCTGATGGTAGAAACGAAATGCTACAACTTTGCATTCTCCAGATTTCATCAGCATGGTTCACTATGCTTGCCAAAAATTTGTGAGCAAATGACAAAATTGATCATTATTACAATACAATTACACTAATACCACTTTTAAAATCTCTCTCATTGCTTCATTGTGTTCAATTTTTGTAAGAACATTCTAGCACCAATGCTTAAAAACCTATTTCCATCATTCATAAGTAGGGCACTAGCTAATTCAGGCCTCCAGCTACGTGCACTGAAACTGATTTAGTTCAGTTCCCAAGAAAACAGTATTTTAAAGAATATTAGGGATTGGATGAAATTAAATGTTTACAAATGACAACTTTACATTCCATTTATTTAGCCCTTGGGCATGATATCCACCAGGATACTGAACTGTCCTCAATTCAAATTAAGTCATTATTAAATACATGGATTTATCACCAAGTATCCTTTAACAGCACCTTCCAAACCTGCAAACTGCCACTCAGAAGGACAAGGGGAGCAGATACTTGGGAAAACCACTACCTGCAGATTCCCCTCTAATCCACACACCATCCTGATTTAGAACCATGTTGCTATTCCTTTACTGTCACTGGATCAAAATCCTGGCACTCCCTTCCTAATAGCATTGCAGGTGTACCTACACCACATGGACTGCAGCAGTTCAAGAAGGTAACTCACCACGACCTTTTATGTGTGTAGTTACTGACTGGGTGAATGAACAAAAGAGCTGTTTCCCCATTTTCTAGAACCTTCGGCTTAGGTTTTGTTCTCCGATCGCCCATCCTCACCTTGGAACATTTCGACTTCGGTTTTGATCCGCAGCGGCCAGGAATAAAATTAGTGCAGCTCAACTTGGTCATTTTAAGGATGAAACAACCTAACATGAGTGAGTCCAGGGGAAATTGATCTCATAAAAATATTTTGACTATATCTTGGGGGGTCTATTTTTCAGCTTTATTTCAGAGCAATCAGGTAATGCAGAACCTGCTCACTTTGGTTCTTTGCCATATCATTGGGAATGTAGGATAATTATTTACAATGAGTTTCATTTATTTCATGTTTACGTTACACACTGGAGCCAAATGTTTTGCATTATGACTGCATCTCCTGATATTACATGTCAAAGCAAGTTTTCCCATATAATTAGTTTCAATTTAAGTAGTGGTTTTCACTTCTTCCTGCAGTCTGCTCTGTACAGATAGCACCTGGCTGCTGTTGGAAGATGAGAGCTCAGGCTAATGCCAGAACTTGGGCCATGTCAACTGCCCTTCCACTGGAGTCTTGATGGCTGGCATGATGTCAGCTATCAGATCCCTGCCAAGCATCAGTAAGAGACTGGAAGCTACAAGTCATTATGCCCTCCAGTCTGTCATGAGCATAGGTTCTCCTGTTGCATCAGTTCTCACAGCTCTAAAATATTGGCATTGAAGATTACAGCAGGTTTGAAGGCCACGAATCTCCATGGTACTGCTGTTGAATCCCAGGATCCTCACACTCCTCTGATACTCCATCAGCAGGCACCTCCTCAGGACTGCAGTTGTCAAAATACACCCCATTGACTCACTAGTCTGTGGCTGCGTTCTCGCCACTCTCACAATTTCTCAGTTTCCTCAAAATGGCATCTGATACAGCAGTGTGTACTGAAAAGTGGAAGAATGATCGGGTGGTTATAATAGGAACTGTAATTATCCAAATATAGGCTGGGATAATTATAGCATTGATCGTAGCATTGCGGGCAAAGAGGGGCAAGAGTTCCTAGAATGTGTTCAGGAGAATTTTCTATACCAGTATGGTCCAAGTTAAGCGAGAAAAGGGTAATTCCTACAACTGGGCTTGGGAATGAGGTTAGTCAAGTGTCATCAGGAGAACATTTCGGGGGCAGTGATCATTGTATCAATAAGTTAGGTTGGCTATGGAAAGGAATAAGGAGCAATTCAGAATAAGAATAATTATTCAGGGGAAGCTAAATTCAATGATGTAAGAATGGATGTGATCCAGATCAATTGGAATCCAAGATTAGCAGTCAAAACTGTCACTGAACAAATGGGTGTCTTTAAAGAAGACATTGGGCAGGATTCTCCCATACCCGGCGGGGCGGGGGGTCCCGGCGGGACGGAGTGGCATGAACCACTTTGGCGTCAGGCCGCCCCAAAGTTGCGAAATCCTCCGCACCTTCAGGGGCTAGGCTGGCGCCGGAGTGGTTTGCGCCCCGCCGGCCGGTGTAGAAGGCTTTTGGCGCTGCACCAGCCGGGGCCGAAGGGACTCCGCCGGCCGGCGCGGGTCCGCGCATGCGCGGGAGCGTCAGCGGCTGCTTACGTCATCCCCGCGCATGCGCAGGGTGGGGGTTCATCACCGCGCCGGCCATCGCGGAGGGCCACAGCGGGCGCGTAGGAAAAGAGTGCCCCCACGGCACAGGCCCGCCCGTGGATCGGTGGGCACGATCGTGGGCCAGGCCACCGTGGGGGCAACCCCGGGGCCAGATCGCCCTGCGCCCCCCTCCCCCAGGACCCCGGCCGCGCCGCCAGGTCCCGCCGGTAAGGGACCTAGTCGAATTTACGCCATAGAACGAGCGGGATTTCGGCCCATAGCGGGTCGGAGAATCGCCGGGGGGGGGGGGGGGGGGGGGGGAGAGAGCTGCGAGCAGCCGCCGACTGGTGCGGCGTGATTCCCGCCCCCGCCAAATCTCCAGCGCAGGAGAATTCGGCAGCCGGCGGGGGCGGGATTCACGCCGTCCCCCGGCGATTCTCTGACCTGGCGGGGGGAACAAGGAACATGAAGAGAAAAAATAGGGCAAAGAACTCCAGAGCTCCCCAAATGAAAGGGATAGATGTGAAAATGAAAAAGAAAAAGTGTGCTTTTGACAGATGTCAGGTGAATTATACAATTGAAAACCGGGCTGAATATAGAAATTTCAGAAGGGAATTGAAAAAGCAAACAAGAGGAGCAAAGAGAGAGTATGAGAAGAGACTGGCAGCTAACATAAAAGGAATTCAAAAGTCTTCAATAAGCATATAAATAGAAAAAGAAAGCAAATGAAAAGACTGGGGCCTATTAAACATCAAAAAAAGGATTTATGCAAGGGGCATAGATGAATTACTAAATACCAGGTAAGAAGATGCTGCGCAGGTCATCATGAAACATACTTGACGAGTTTAAAATTGGTAAGGAGTTATTGCCTGAGCTATCTGCATTTAAATTGACAAGAAAGATGAAATCCATCCATGGATACTGAAGGAAGTGAGTGTTGAAATTGCGGAAGCACAGCCCAGTCTTCTTTAGACTCATGGGTGGTTCCAGAGGACTGGAGAATTTCAAATGTTACATCCTTGTTCAAGAAAAAGTGTAAGATTAGTTCAGCAACGACAGGCCAGTCCGTTTAACTTCCGTGCTGGTAAAGTTTTCATAACGATAATTTGGGACAAACTTAATAGTCATTTGAGCAATTCCAAATTAATTAAGGAAAGTCAGCATTGATTTGTTAAATCATGATGAATTAACTTGATTGAGCTTTTTTGATAAGGTAACAGAGAGATTGGTGAGGGTCATGGTGCTAATGGTGTACATGGATTTCAAAAAAAAATTTGGTGAAGTGACTCACAACAGCAGAATCAAGAGTCCAGTGATCACTTATGTTATGTTTTACACTGAGATTCCTCAAGAAGCTTCACATGGCGATTCTGGAATAATCATCTTTAATTGTGGCTTTTCTTCTCACTTTAGGTTTAGATTTTCAGTAAAAAGCTTACTACATTCTGGAACTGCAGAGCCAACCCCAGTTCGGTATATTTCATTAATAAAATTTTCAGTTGATAATCAATTGTCAAGTACATGGGTCTAATGATCAGCATCAACTGGTACTTAACATGCTTATAATTAAACCTGCTGAAATATCTTGCGCTCCAGGCAATCAAGCTATATCCTGAGACCAGAATAAAATGAAAAATAGTAAAGATAGTTAAAGATGCTGCTCGACTATTAAAAACTGGCTCAAATGCATTGAGCATTCAACCATGTAGCAGCTTCTAATGAAAACTGCAGGCTGATAAAACTTTAACACATCAAACCATTTCAGTCCAACTGTGACATTACCATTCCATCACTCTGACTTGTCTTTGGACATTCCTTTTTGATTAAATTACCCTAAGTCCCAAAATAGAAAATGGAGAAAAAAATACCATAAATTTTGTGATCTTGTATTTAATTAAAGCATAAAGAAAAAGAGCTTTGAGTAGCCTATTCTTCCTCTCGTCAGCCACAGAGAGTAACGCCATGGACACGACAGGCTGAATGACCTCCTGTGTCATAAATCTTCTATGAAAAAATATTTCTATGATGAACGTGCTTAGGTCTCAACCATGAAAGTGCTGTATAAAATAGTACAACATTGCTGTTCAGAAGGACTGACTAATAGTCACCTTTCTATCCATTTGGCAAGTACCAAACAAGATCACTGAAAATTGGAGTTTTGCTTTTTTTAAAAAAAATCTAAGTTCTATATACAATCCCTTTTATTCTGGAATAGGATGCTAGCTGATCACTGTATTGGTTAAAGGCTATTTTTTGAAATACAAGGATGACAACAGTGGCAAGTCCAGAAGTCAGTGTTAAGACAATTGTTCTTCTCAAAAACCGTTAACAAAAACCTGGGTCAAAACGTACAAGGCAAAACATGAATAACATAAAAATAGGCAATGCTTAATTGTGAATTCAGGAAAATGCAGTCAAGTAAATAAATTGGGTAGCTAGATGCAGCATGAAATTTAATACAGAGAAATATGAGGTATGCATTTCAGAGTAACATTAAAAGAATGGGAAATATAATGGGCAGATATATAGCAGAATTTAACCAGTCATGCATTTTTTAACATGCGGGCACATGACAATAATATTTGGCAGATTTGGAGATGGACGGTGACTGCTACAGAACTTCACAGGCATTAATATGTATACGGTAATCTTTTGATCTTAAAGATCCCAGGGCTAGTGGCTGTAGGGATCCTTAAAGCTCCAATTCATTTGCATTCATTTCAGAGTATAAAGGTTAATTGGATGTAATCAAAAGTGTTAATACTGAACAAATTTTGTACTCAAGATCTTCTGTCGGGTTTCCATTCATTTAGAAGCCAATGGGAATTAATTATTTGGGATTATAATCTCCCTCGAGTTAAAAAAAACATCCCAAATGTAAAGTAGGAGCAGATAGGATCAAAGACAGAATTTGATCCCGAGAGATGGCATCTGGTACCCTCTATCTTTTGGCTAGAATAAATATACAGAATATTTTAGGATTTAACTATCCATTTGCATTAATTTCTCAATCACATTCTAGAAATAGTTTCAAAAGAATAAATAAATTAGAAAAATTACAGGTTAAAAAACAATGAAATTGACTGAGCTTCCCAAGGCAGAAAGGCCAAATCATTGACTGTTTTACACAAGAGTTTAGGACATCACATTCCCAATTCAGACATTAGGCAATATGAAAATGAGATCAAGTTTAACTTATTGAGGGCAGCACGGTGGCGCAGTGGTTAGCAGGCTGCCTCACGGCGCCGAGGTCCCAGGTTCGATCCCGACTCTGGGTCACTGTCCGTGTGGAGTTTGCACATTCTCCCCGTGTTTGCGTGGGTTTCGCCCCCACAATCCAAAGATGTGCAGGCTAGGTGGATTGGCCTCGCTAAATTGCCCCTTAATTAGAAAAAATGAATTGGGTACTCTTAAATTTATTTTAAAAAAATAAAAAATAAAAAGTTGAACTTATTGGAAACATCAACAGAGTTGTCCCAATGTCAATCTGATGTATCTTAGATGAGGTTGGAGCAGCTAAGAAACAGGTCAGCAGGTTCAAAGTAGACAAAGGGATGGATTCTCCACCGCCCACCGCTGGAAGCGGAGTTCACGATGTGGTGGAGAATCTGGTTTCAGACAAAAACCTGAATCGGCGCGATGCTCCAGTCCTCTGCTGGCTGCGGCATCGAAGTTCATACCCCAGCTCAGCGGGAGGATGAAAATAGCTCACTAAATCAATTTGCATCCTATCAACAGGCTGGATACCGGATTCTCCATGCCTCCGTGATGCTCCGGTCCAGAACTCTTAAGGATGGAGCTAAATAAACTGGTAATGTTTTAGAGAATATATTTGGACAACTTTTCAAACCTGTAACACCATGGTGATTTCGATGACCATGGATAGGAGGTAACTATGACTCTTAGGGATAAAGCAGAGTTAAGATCGTCTGTGTGATACATGTGATGACCGGTTTGAGATTCTGGTCAGATATGTCAACGTCCAGGCCTTCTCCGCCAGTTTCCACAGGAGCAAATTTGATCAGGGCATTTTGTACAAGGGATTTTAATGCAGAGTTCAAAATAAAAATTTCCAGAAAACGTGCTTACTCATTCTCTAAATTTAAGTAATAAGGCTTATTAGAATAAACAATGTTCTTCAGTTTCACATATAATATTCTATTCACCAAAATGGAGTTTTCCTAATATTCCGAGGGCCAAGAAAATGTGAAGATTATTGACTAGCAAGAATGAATGCACATGCAAAGTTTTGTTCACTTCCTAACAAGGCTGACACACTCCGAACACTGGGGCGCGATCCTCCAGCCATGCTGCACTGGAAAAACATCTCGCCATGAAGCAGCATGGCCAGTGAAAGCCGGGTGACCTCACTCGAGAGAGGTTGCAAGGGCAATCCTGCCATTAGAGTGAGGCAGTAAGCCTTACTCTAATGTGAAGATTCCCAAGATAACTTAGGCTTTGGGATTCAATCGCTCCGCCTCGGGGACCTCGGGCGAGCCCCGTTTGGTACTGGTCCCCACACACAGGGACCAGATAGAACAGAAATCTTGAGGGTCTCCAAAGGGATCGGAGGCCCTCAGCTACATGCCCTTTGGACAGAGTGGTCCCTGGCACTGCTGATGCCACTTGGGTACCCTGACAGTGCCAGCCTGTCACCCTGGCAGTGCCACATGTGTGCCAGAATGGCACTGTCAAGGTGCCCAGGTGGCATGCCAGATGGCAGGGGCACTGCCATGGTGCCAGATTGGCACTGTCAGGGTACCCAAGTGGCATCAGCAGTGTTGTAGCGAGCGGGAATTGACGCAGATTTCCCAATGCTTGGTCCAGCAAAACCGGCAACACAATCCAATATTAATTGGCCCACTCAAGGAGCCCTCACAGGCTTCTCGCCGCCAATAACGCCTCGCCAACCGATTCACCAGGACCACGGTGAGGGATGTCACCTAGTACCAGGCCAACCTTGATGAGCTTCTGCGGGACATGTCCCAGTCGCAGGTGGGCATGGACGGACCTGGAGAGCATGTCAGAGTTACTGAGGAGCATCACTGAGGGCGTCGACACCATGGTGCGGACCATGGGGGCCCATCAGGGCTGGCAGAGGCAGACAATGCAGGGGTAGCTGGGGCTTGAACCAATTGCCCCTCCATCCCAAGGTGAACAGCCAGTGCTCTATGAGCACCGATCGGGAGGAGGGGCGCTGGGTGCCAACCCAGACCCATCCCATGAAGTGGCGACAGTGGCCATCAACTCCCCCGTGTTCCACCCCTCTGATGAGGCCGCATTTCGCAGGCGGCACATGGGACAGGGCGGCATGGCTGTGCATGTACCCCACACCCTGCCCAGCATGCCCGGGCTCTTTGCCTGTGAGCAAAGGTTGCTACTCACCTCCTCGGCTCCCCACAGAAGCCTTTTTGCCAGGTTCACGTTTTTAAAAAGGAGTACTAATTGGCGCCAGAGTAAGCACTTGCTGGGGAGGCCGATGAATGATGGGAGGCCGGTGGATCGGGAGCCACTCTTGTTGATTGTATGGAAATGGGACTTATGTGGTGATAATTGGTTTTTCGCCATGCTACGGCGAGATCCCGATTTTGCCTACAGGAGCGGGCTGGATGCATCGCAAACTGTTTGCCGACCGCCACAGATCTCGTTTTTGGCCTCTCCCGCTATTCACCAGACTCGTTACACTTGTTTGTGAGTGTAAAAAGCCAGTACATTGCGCCCAGGGCATCCGAAGCTGGAACTCTCTGGATGGCACGGTAGCTTAGTGGTTAGCTCTGTTGCTTCACAGTGCCAGGGTCCCAGGTTCAATTCCCGGCTTGGGTCAATGTCTGTGTGAAGTCTCCACGTTCTCCCAGTGTCTGCGTGGGTTTCCTCCGGGTGCTCAGTTTCCTCCCACAAGTCTTGAAAGATGTGCTTGTTCGGTGAATTGGACATTGTGAATTCTCCCTCTGTACCCGAACAGGCGCCGGAGTATGGCGACTAGGGGCTTTTCACAGTAACTTCATTGCAGTGTTAATGTAATCCTACTTGTGACAATAATAAAGATTATTATTTTACAAATTGTTATTATTATGGCTAAAGATGTAGAGGAAAAGAAAGGAGACTTATGGGGCACAATTCTCTGGCCTTGTTGTGCTCAAGTGAGAGCACAACGCAGACGGAGAATCTCGGTAGAGCCCTCTCATGGACCTCCTGGCAGCCTCCGCGCCTTGTGGGATTCAGCCAAGGCCCGAGGGACACCTGAGTCGGAACTCCACCCAAAAGAGATGGGACCAAACAGCGCTCCTGGAAGTAGATCTTAAACCTACTTAAGACCTACTTACCGAGGATACACCGGCCTTCCTTGATTCTCCGGACTCCCCAGGTAGGTTGCAGCCGGGCGCCGATCGGTGCTGGTCCACACAAACGTGGATCAGACGGAACGGCACTCCGATGGTCTCGCGGACATCGGCGACCAATGGGTGGTCAAGGTCCGTGCAGGGTGGGGTCCTGGCCCTCTCCAGAACATGGGCACCTTGGCACTGCCAAGATGTCCAGCTGGCACTGCCAAGCTGACTGGAACACTGCCTGGAGGGGGACCATGCCCATGAAAGGAGGGTCGAGGGAGGGTTTGAAGGGTGAGGGAGTTAAGGGCAGGTAAGTAGGGGCCTCTGGAAGGGAGGGAGTGCTGAAACGGGGCTTGGGCGGGCCTGAAGATTCCCCCCTCCCCCCCCCCTCCCCCAGGACCCAAAAGTGGCTTGTTCTCACTTGGGGGGGGGGGGGGGGGGTAGTGTCCATGTGTGTGGGGGTCACATTGCACATGGGTGGGGGGTGTGGGGACCCATGAGCTCGCTTGGGAGATCAGGGCATCCTTTCAAAATGGCAGCCCACTCTCGGTTCAGCTCTCCAGTGCGAATAAAAATTTTAAGTGTGGGCTAAACAGGTGAGAAACTCCCCAGGGCCCAAAAAACTAACTCAGTGTCATTGAATAGCGGTGGGAACTCACCCACAGGGCCGCGGGAAACTCCCTGAAATACCCGCCACAAATTAACTTAGAAATGTTTGGGGAGAATCGAGCCCATGATAAATGTCAGGTTCAGAATTCAGTGAAGAATCAAGCTGAATATTGAAAGTACAAAGCAAAGTTGGAAAAGGAAATGAGAGGGGCAAAGGAAGACAATGAGAATAGATTAGCAGTCATTATAATGTCATGGGTGCTCTGCCTGATGGCAATCATTGGTTCATTTTTTGCTTGTGTTTCACTCTGAGCCGTTTACTTGGCAATTTGTGTCAGTGGTGGTTTGCCATTGTCTTCACTCTCAGGTAAGGACACAAATCTGAAATCTACCTCAGAGCCCACATTTTAAGCATTAATCAGGACCGTACAATAACCATCTAGCCAAATGAACAAACCACCGACCGGCCAATCTAAAAAGAGCCATAAAGTCTTCAATAAAATGATATATACTAAAATGGGAGACAAAGGATTGGGGTTATTAGTGATCAAAAAGGAAATCATCTGAAAGCAGACAGCATGGTTGAGGTATTAAATGAGTACTTTGAATCAGTCTTCACTGAACAGGAGGATGCTGTCAACAGTACAGGGAGTAATTCAACAGGATGTCAGCCTTGGTTCATTTGTAGCATCCTAATCTCTGAGTCAGAAGATTGTGGATTCAGCTCCAATTTCAGCCAGTGCTACACTATCGGATATGCCATCTTTCAGATGCTGCAAATGTAGCAATAAAAAGTAAAGGTAAAGTCTCCAGAGTCCCAGATGATCATCGACTGCTTTGCCCTTTGAAGGGGAGAGCTGACTAGTGGTGATTTAACCTGATGATCACCACACCTCAAGGAGGAGCAAGGTTGAGCAGACGGGCCTTCATGAGTAACCTCAGCCGGTACGGGGTCAGTTTAGCTCAGATGGCTGGACCCTTGATGCAGAGCGAGGTCAGCAGCATGTAGCAGTGAGGGAGAGGCCAATAGACATATAGGATAGGATAAAAATAGATATAGAGGATATACTTAAAAGGTTGGCAGCCCTCAAAGTACAACAGTCACCTAGTCCAGGTGAGATGCATCCCAGATGACTGAGAGAAATCAGGTTGGAAATTCTGGCGGCTCTATCTGCAAACTGTCAATGTTCCTTGAATATTACAGTTGTACCAGAGAATTGTAAATATTACCCTACTGTTTTAAATTAATAGGGAGCGACAACTTGTGCCAGTCAGTCTATTGTTGCTGGTGGGAAATTTTTGAGGCAATAAATAAGGACAAAATCAATTGGCACAGAGGGAAAATGTGCATTACTAACTGCAAACCAGCATCGATTTTCTAATGTCATGAGAATGTCACTTTAAGAAATGTTTGGCTGCTCATATTACTGCAGTGATGTCAGAGTGTGGGTGGAGCTGGGCTGTCTGTCAGCTTTTTACTTTCGTTTTAGGCTGTTTGTTGCAGGGTTTGTTTTAGTTTCGTTTTCAGAGCTGGATAGCTGCAGTCACATCCAGAAGGTGTACGTGTTTCTCTCTATAATCTAAAGACTATAAATTGATCCTGGTGATTTAAAACTAATAACAGTAGTGACTTTGACCTGATGTGCTTCTAGTAAACAGTGTTTTAAGTCTCATGGATGTTAAAAGGAAAGCTTAAAGGATTACTTAGTGTTGTATTCGTTGGGGGTTGTATTTGAATGAATGGTTGCTAAGATGTTCACTGTATGTTTTAAAAAGGTTAACTTGAGTTCATAGAATAAACATTGTTTTGCTTTAAAAACTACTTTTCCATTCCTGCTCTACCACACCTGTAGAGTGGGCAGTGTGCCCCCCCATACCACAATCTATTAAAAGTTGTGGGTCAGGCGAACTCCATGATACACTTTAGGGTCTCTAAACACTGGCCTATAACACTAAAGGCAAATCATGTTTGGTTAACCTGATTGAGTTTTTTTAATGAGAGTAGTGGGGTTGAACTTTCAAAATAAATTTTCTGAAGCACATTTTAGCAAAATTAAAGTTAATGGGATTAAGGAAACATGGATGTAAAATTAACCACAGGCAGAAAGCAGAGAGCAGTTGTTTTTCAGGCTGAAGGGTAATGCGCAGCAATGTCCTCCAAGGGTCAGAATTGGGACCACTCCTCTTTCTCAGACATATTCATAACCTAGATTTAGGTATGCAGGGTATAATTTAAAAGATTGCAGATGGCATGAAAATTGGTCAGAAGTGAGAAGAATAGTACCAATTTCAGGAGAACAGTCACAAGAAATGGGCAACTCATTACAGATTAAATTTAATGGGGGAGGGAAGAGCAAAATTGTACATTTTGGTCGGAAGAATGAGAAGCGGGGAAACAAAATAAATGGAAAAAAAATTAAATGTGGGTGGAGGAACAGGGAGACCTTCCGATATATGTAAACAAATGTGTGAAGATGTAGTGTAAGTTGAGAAGGCTATTCAGAAGACAGTTGGACTCCTTTCTTGGCTTTTAAAACTGAGGCATAGAGTACATAAGAACTAGGAGCAGGAGTAGGCCATCTGGCCCCTCGAGTACAAATGCAAAGAGTTTATGGTAAAGATTTAAAAGATGATTGTTAGACCCCAGATGGAGGATTGTGGTTGGGCACCACATTCGGAACAGAACCCATAAAAGGTTTGCTAACTTCATTATGTGGAGAGATTAGGGAAACTGGATTGACCTCGTGAAGAGCAGAAATCTTATAAAGATGTTCCAAGTCAGAAAGGTTTTGGCCAGAGTAAATAAGGAGAAGTTGTTTCCAGTGGCAGAAGGCTCAGTAATCAGATGACACAGATTAAAGACTTTTTTTTAAACTCTTCCTCTTCCCACAGAAACAGCACATTAGATACAACATCTGTCCTTTAACCTCCTCCCTTCCCATAGTCCAGGACCTGGCTGGAAAATATTGGCGAGATGAAAATATTCAGGAAATCCAAGAAATTGGAATATTTTCTGCTGGTTACATTTATTTAAACTGTGGAAAATCGAAGTTAATTAAGGCAGGGGCTATGATAGCACCTTGATAAATTGATGGGTTTAGCAACACTGCAAACAAATGTTCACTTGAAACATTTTAGTAAAAATGGAACCCATAAAATCCCTACAGTGCAGAAGGACATCATTCGGCCCATCGAGTCTGCACCAACCTGCTGAAAGAACATCCTACCTCGGCTCACCCATCCTCCCTATTCCCCTACACCAACCTAACTTGCACATCTTTGGACTGTGGGAGGAAACCACAGCACCCGGAAGAAACCCACTCATTCCAATACCCACTTTCCTCTGAGCCCCAAGAGTACATTGCTTTTACATTCTAAAAGCTAAAATCAATAAATGAAGGGAATTAAGTCTGAGTTCTAAAGAGATTCTGTCAGATAAGAGATGATCAAAGGGAAATTTGTATTTTTAAAACTATGAAGGGACCTTTCGACCTCAGCCAATAGGAGGAAGAGTCGTTTAGCTCACAGCAAGAAGTGTCTGGAAAGAAAGTCTGCCTTGAATAGCAAGCTGCTTGTTTTACCTCAGAAATACCCCAAGAGATGTAATGTAGCTGCCTGGTGTGGTACCTATTACTGGATCTTTATAGATTTTTAAATCTATACGGTCTTGTGGAACAATTTGGGGAGGGTTAGATCTGAAGGTAGGTAAAATTGTTTGGAACTGTTCAAATTAGTGATACTGTGTACAGTCATTGTCGTAGTGTACTTCTAGTTTACTTTATTGTTGTTTATTTCATTTCTTAATAAACATTTATTTTGTTTAAAATCACCACAAAATCTCTGGGATGCAATTCTCTGAATTTCAAACCCTTCCTCACATTATAGCATATTGCAAAAATATAGTTCATAGAATTTACAGTGCAGAAGGAGGCCATTTGGCCCATCGAGTCTGCACCGGCTCCTGGAAAGAGCACCCTACCCAAGGTTAACACCTCCACCCTATCCCCATAACCCAGTAACCCCACTCAACACTAATTTTGGACACTAAGGGCAATTTATCATGGCCAATCCACCTAACCTGCACATCTTTGGACTGTGGGAGGAAACCGGAGCACCCGGAGGAAACCCACGCACACACGGGGAGGATGTGCAGACTCCGCACAGACAGTGACCCAAGCCGGAATCGAACCTGGGACCCTGGAGCTGTGACGCGATTGTGCTATCCACAATGCTACCGTGCTGCCATAAATTGAGGGCAGTTGTTTCAAGTTTCCCTTCTGGCATTTGGAACAACTCAGCATTTACCATTAGCCGTGTCCTTAACAGACCCAAAACACTTCCTCCTGGTGAAACAGCTACTTGTACTTTTTTTCAATTTAGCTAATCCCATTCCACAGCCCTATCTTCATATCCCTCTAAATTCATTACTCTCTGATGGAATCCACCTCCACCACTCTCCTCGGCAATGCATTCCAAACCCCAACAGCTCTCTTAGTAGACGTTTCTCCTCATCTCACTCCTAGCTCTCTTGCTGACCATCTTGAAATTGTGACCCCTAGTCACTGACATACCAACTAGTGGAAACAGAATATCCTTCTTTATCCTGTCAAAATTGTTCAGAATTTTGAATACCTCAGTAAGGTCGCCTCTTAATCTCCTCTGCTTCAAAGAGAGCAAGCCCAATTTTTTCAATCATTCCTTGTATCTAAAGTTCCTCAATCCTGGCATCATTCCAGTAAATCTCCTCTGCACTCTCTCCACGGCTTTAATATCCTTCCTTAAATAAGGTGCCCAGAACTGAACACAATACTCCAAATGTGGTCTGACCAATGATTTGTAGAGGTGCAGCATCACTTCCTTACTTTTATACTCTATGACTCTATTTAAAAACCCAAGGATGCTAGAAGCCTTCTTAACAACTGTTTCCTCTTGCCTGCCCACCTTCAGATAATTATGCAATTGAACCCAAAGATCCTTTTGCTCCAGTACTCCCCATAAAGTTGCATCATTGAGCCTATATTATCTCCCCATGTTTCTTCTATCATTATGCATTACCTCACATCTCGCTGCATTGAAGTTCTTCTGCCAGGTATCTGCCCATTTGGCCCTCTGAAGTCACTCAGTGTCATCCTCACAATTCACTTTTCCCCTCAGCTTAGTATCATCTGTACATTTAGAGATCTTTGCCCTCAACAACCATTTTCTGTGTCCATACTTCTCCCATTACCATCCCTTTTTGTCTTGCATTGTCATTTAATCGCTCCTGCTCAGCACTCTATCACAGACTGCCTTTTCATTCTTTCTCTCTGACTTTCTCTGCTTTACTTAAAAACTATTGAATCCTTAAGCATTCCCATTTGTACCAAAGGTTCATCAATCTGAAACATAGAAAACATAGGAGCAGAATGAGGCCATTTGGTCCTTCACGCCCACTCTGCCATTCATTATGATCATGGCTGATCATCTAACTCATTAGCCTAATCCCACTTTCCCCACTTTCCTTTGATCCCCTTCGCCTAAGTGCGATATCTTACTGCTTCTGTTTTGGACTAACAACTTCCTGTGGTAACAAATTCCACAGGCTCACTACTCTCTAGGTAAATAAATTTCTCCTCATCTCTTTCCTAAATGGTCTACCCCGTATCCTCAGGTTGTGACCCCTGGTTCTGGACACACCCATCATCAAAAACATCCTTCCTCCATCAACCCTGTCCAGGCCTGTTAGAATTTTATACGTTTCTATGAGATGCCCCCTTCATTCTGAACTCCAGCGAATACAATCCTAACCGCTTCAATCTCTCCTCGTGCGTTAATACTACCATCCCAGGAATCAGTCTGGTAAACCTTCGCTGCATTCCCTCTATAGCTAGAACATCCATATTCAGATAAGGAGACCAAAACTGTGCACAGTACTCCAGGTGTGGCCTCACCAAGGCCCTGTATAATTGCAGCAAGGCATCCCTGCTCCTGTACTCAAATCCTCTGGCAATGAAGGCCAACATCCATTTGCCTTCTTTACCGCCAGCTGCACCTTCAGTGACTGGTGTACGAGGACATCCAAGTCTCGTTGCACGTTCCCCTCTCCTAATTCATGATCATTCAGATAATAGTCTGTCTTCTTATTTTTGCTACCAAACCTCGCCATTTATCCAAATTATACAGCATCTGCCATTCATTTGCCCACTCACTCAACTTGTCCAAATCACACTTAAGGATCTTTGTATCGTTCTCATAGATCACCCTCCCACCCAACTTGGTGTAATCTGCAATTTTGGAGACTAAGGGACCTACATTTGTCTTCACCAATCGTTTTCTCTTCACGTACCTATAGAAACATCTACAGTCAGTTTTTATGTTCCCTGCAAGCTTATATTTGTACAATACTTTCCCCTTCTTACGGCACGGTGGCACAGCGGATAGCACTGCTGCCTTACGGCGCTGAGGACCTGTTATTCGATCCTGGCCACCAGTCACTGTCGTGTGGAGTTTGCACATTCTCCCCATGTCTGGGTGGGTCTCACCCCCACAACCGAAAAATATGTGAAGCGTAGGTGAATTGGCCATGCTAAATTGCCCCTTAATTGGTGAAAAATAATTTTTTTTTTTAATTTAAAAATCAATAAAAGAATGGAAGCCACTGAGCCACAGGGGACACATTACACCCTCAGGTATATAATAATTGTTTTATATTTTATCTGCGCAAGTGGAGTAATAGAAGAACTAATTTATTTGGAAGAGAAGGTTTTACAAGTTGTATACTAGTGTTAGATCCAATTGCAGAAGCAAACAATTAACAGATGACAGTTTCAGTGGTGATGATGAATGCATGGATCGCAAAATCAAAATCCAGTTAAAACACTCAAAAGAACAGGCTATTAAAAGACATTAATGTGCAGAAATATTGATTTTAAAATATCATGTGTACAGATTTAACAGATAAAAACTTGAGTAAATGGAAAGAAATACTTTTAATGATAGGTCCTGCCCCTACCATGCACCACCATCTCTCCTCACAACACCCACCCCCCACCCCCGCAACTGCTTCCCCAACCCCCCTGTTAAAACCGCAGTTCAAGCCTTGTGCAAGAGAAGTTAAATTGAAAAGAAGTTAAATTAAATTTCATATAAACCTGCTATTTCATACCACCAAGAGAGCCACTGCACTGACAGGAGATATAGGTCCAGTTCATGACTATCCATAAAGCGCAAGTCAGATTGGTTTCATGGTGGAAGCAGCTGGATACACCAGGAAGATGATCCACATTTTCCCAATGGAATCATTCTAATGAAGCCTATAGCGTACTCCAGCTGTGCAACTACTTGCAGATTGTGGAAGTTGAAAACACGAGTCTATACAGGAGGCAGGAAATAATCTTAAACTTGTTATCTCACACAAAATGGGTTTCTCTTCTGTGATTTCTTTCACTCGATAGGGAATAGGAGAAAAACCTGACATGTTAGGTTTCCAGTTTCTTTCAAACTGTTGATAAAACAACAATATTTTCAGACAAGAACAAGGAGGAAAATTAAAACAGCAAATTTTGAGAACATGAATTTTGAATTTCCATAAATTGAAAAGTTTGATTTACTTTAACAGGACTGCCAGGCATAAATTGTCAAGATCTTGCAACATTTCTAGTTATTAAGCTTAAATATTTGGTTCATCTTTTCTCTTGCACAGATCTAGATCTTGTACATATATAGCTGTTTCCTATTTGCAAAGATATCTCAGAAGTGTGTCATTAGCTATCCCACAGTAATAAACAATTATAAATAAATAAATAAATAATTATAGATCGGTTTATTATATTTTTGATATTCAAAAGCATTTCAAGTTACTTTGCAGTACTGCAACTGTTGTGCTGGAATGCACACTTCAGCTATGTGCCCACAGCAATGAATTGAATGACTACTTCTTTGGAGGTACTGGTGAGAAGGGATTGTTAGTCAAAGCACTTGGAGAACTCTCTGCTCTTCTTCAAATCATCTCCAACTCGAGCCTTAGACAGGTACAGGACCTCATCTTAATGCCTCTTCAAATGTAGGCAATACTGCACTCTCACAATATCTAGATAGCAACTTGAACCATTAAAATGGATGTGGAGATGCTGGTGTTGGACTGGGGTGAGCACAGTAAGAAGTCTTACAACACCAGGTTAAAGTCCAACAGGTTTGTTTCAAATCACTAGCTTTCGGAGCACTGCTCGTTCCTCAGGTGAAATGGAAATTAAATTGGAGGTTGTGATGCCCCATGTGCTTTTGGGGAAAAGCTATGTCCAATTCTGAGGCAATGATTCCTTTAAGAACAAGGTTTCTTTTCAAAATTTCTTGTGAAGCACCCGGTTTCCAGTAACTGATCGTCTGAACAAGGAGCGAAGTCGACCATTCAGCCCTTGAACCAGCTCCGCCATTTTATAAGATAATGACTGATGTGACACTGACCTGAAATCTGCATTCCCGATTCTTGGTAAGCAAGGTTATCCCTGATAACCTTGCTTACCAAGAATCTATCCATCTCTTGCCTTAAAAATATTCACAGGTTCTGTTTCTACCAACTTTTCAGGAAGAGCCTCCAAAGGCTCACGACCCCCAGAAAAATATTTTCACCTCACCTCTGCTTTAACTAGGTTACCCTTATTTTTAGACAGTGACCCCTCATTCTAGATTCTGCCACAAAATGAAACATCCTCTTCACATCCAATCTGTCAGGATCCTACAGGATCTTATATGTTTTAATCAAGTTGACTCTTTCTCTTCTAAACTCCATCAGATACAAGCCTAGCCTGTCCAATCTTTCCTCACAAGATGACTCGCCGATTCCAGATATTATGGTGAACCTTCCCTGCACTGCCTCCAACATAGACATCCTTCTGTAAATAAGGTGATCAATACTGTACACAGAACTCCAGATGTGGTCTCTTACGATCCCAGTTGGTATTATAACTGGACAGGAAGATCCCAGAGTGGAACCCTGGCTCAAAGACCGTAACATTTACTTTTCAATATTAAAACGTGGAGGAACAGGGTCACAGGATTGCTGATTAGTTTTAAGTACAAGAAAAAAACTTTTATTAAACATGGAAAGTTGAATTATTGTCTCAAAAGACGTGCTGTTAGGTGAATTAGACATTCTGAATTCTCCCTCTGTGTACCCGAACAGGCGCCGGAATATGGCGACAAGGGGCTTTTCACAGTAACTTCATTGCAGTATTAATGTAAGCCTACTTGTGACAATAAAGATTATTATTGTTACTACTCTCCTCCTAGCTCAACAAATATACACAGATTAACATGGATTACAAAGTCCATTTTAAGATACAATGGTCTCATTAACACAAACAGTTCCTTTTCCGCACAGAAGATGATTGTGTTCCAATACCCACTCTCCTCTGAGCCCAAGACAATGTTTGTGGCTGTCTCCTCAGGACCCCCGCCGCCAGATGATTGTCACTTGATAGTTTCCAAGCTCCAATCCCAAATCCACACTTTAAAATTTTCTCTCATATTAATGCTTTGCCTTGGCAGTTTGCATTCTGAAATCCAGTCGAGGGGCGGGATTCTCTGACTCCCACCGGGTCGGAGAATCGCCCGGGGCCGGCGTCAATCCCGCCCCCGCCCTGTCCCGAATTCTCCGCCCCCCCAAGATTCAGCGGGGGCGGTAATCGTGCCACGCCGGTCGGCGGCCCCGCCGTGGCGATTCTCCAGCCCACGATGGGCCGAAGTCCTTCAGCTGACAAGCCTCACCCGGCGGCGTGGACTAAACCACCTACCTTACCGGCGGGAGCAGGCGGCACAGGCGGGCGCCGGGGTCCTGGGGGGGGGGGGGGGGGGGGGGGGGGGGGCAGGGTGATCTGACCCCGAGGAGTGCCCCCACGGTGGCTTTGCCCGCGATTGGCGCCCACCAATCGGCGGGCGGGCCTGTGCCGTGGGGCACTCTTTTTCTTCCGTCTTCGCCATGGTCTTCACCATGGCGGAGGCGGAAGAGACCCCCTCCCCTGCGCATGCGCCGGTATGATGTCAGCAGCCGCTGACGCTCCGGCGCATGCGCAGATTTACATCGGCCGGCGAAGTCCTTTCGTCCCCAGCTGGCGTGGCGCCAAAGGTCATTCGCGCCAGCTGGCGGAGTGGGAACCACTTCGGCGCGGGCCTAGCCCCTCAATGTGAGGGCTTGGCCCCTGAAGGTGCGGAGACTTCCGCACCTTTGGGGCGGCCCGTCGCCGGAGTGGTTCACGCCACTCCAACACACCGAGATCCCCCGCCCCGCCGGTAGGGAAGAATCCCGGCCCAGATTCTACAAATGACACTTTCAAATTAAGCTTCCACTCCACATTTAACAGCAAATCCAGCCCAGGATTTCATGTCAACCCCTTTAGAGTTTCTTGATCTTGACCGTTGTGCAAACTGCTCAAATTGCTTTGAGTCTTTGCCAAAGGGTTTGGCAAAGGGTCATCTGGTCAAAGTGTCAGCTTTGACAAAGGGTCATCTGGACTTGAAACTTTAGCTCTTTTCTCTCCTTACAGATGCTGCCAGACCTGCTGAGATTTTCCAGCTTTTTCAAAGGGCAAAGGGTCATCTGGTCAAAGTGTCAGCTTTGACAAAGGGTCATCTGGACTTGAAACTTTAGCTCTTTTCTCTCCTTACAGATGCTGCCAGACCTGCTGAGATTTTCCAGCTTTTTCTCGTTTGCTTTTCATCTTGATTCCCTATATTAAAGTGACATCAAACATTGTATTTACCTCTGAAGTCTGCTATCCCACTTGAAATCTAGTTACTTTGATTGTCTCTAACTCAGAAAAATTTGTTTAAGCTTCCTTGAATTCTTAGGAACAATACGTTGGTCTCTGTTCACTTAACTCCAGACATCTTAGACACTCTTTCTGTCCCAATTTCATGGTTATCTTGACTGCATCTTGTTTATTAGAAAGCCTGTATCCTTGTCCTGTCCTAGCAGAGTTGAGAACTCCTCAGTCACCTGGCTCCAACTGATGTGGCTTCCAGTTAAAACTAAAAACAAATGAAAGTCCTTCCCTCTGGAAGTGGCCTCCTGTTGTGAAGCACTGACTACCTTCTATTTATTCGTCATACTATAGTTCTTTCCAAGCAGAATAGAAACACAATGGAAAGTTAACCAACTCCCACACATACAAACACCTTTGACCAGCATGAATTTAACTATAGGTTTTATCCTTCCAGGCACAGAGCATTAAATTAAATACAACTAAAACTATGCCTTATTTCTAATGTATACCAATACAAATATAAATCTCTTAAAACTATCTTTGTTTTCCTAACATGGTCTAAAACTGAAGCTTAATCTCCATACTTTTGTATTCAATTCCTCTCACAATAAACAATAACATTCTGTTAGCTTTCCTAATTTCTTGCTGTATCTGCAGACTAGCCTTTAGCGATTCATCTACGTAAACACCCAGATTCTTCCACATCACAGAGCTCTGCAATCTCAGAGCAATGCACTGAACAGAGTCACACAGCCTGATTTTAAAAAATTTTAAATGCCTGCCAGTTCACCATAAACTGGTGCATTCTCCATGGCAATGCTTCTACCAATCAGAAGAAAATAATAACACAAGACCTATGAGCATCAATAAGTAATTCAGTCCTTCGAGCCTGCTCTGCCATTCAATAAGATCATGGCTGATCTCATCGCGACCTCAACTTCACTTTCCTGCCTGCTCTCCATAACCATTCAACCCATTACTAATTAAAAATATGTCTATCTCCTCCTTAAATATGCTCAAGGGGCTGGTTTAGCTCACTGAGCTAAATTGCTGGCTTTTAAAGCAGACCAAGCAGGCCAGCAGCACGGTTCGATTCCCGTACCAGCTTCCCCGGACAGGCGCCGGAATGTGGCGACTAGGGGCTTTTCACAGTAACTTCATTGAAGCCTACTCGTGACAATAAGCGATTTTCATTTCATTTTTCATTTCATTTCATTCATTTCAATGTCCCAGCATCTGCCACATTCTGGGGTCGTGAATTCTACAGTTTCGCGACTCTTTGAGATGGCTAATTTCTCCTCACCTTTGCTCCCATTTATCCTAAAACAATGACCTCTCATCTACATTACCCCACAAGAGGAAGAATCCGCTCCACGTCTACCTTTTCAATACATTTGATACCTAAATTAGATCTCCTCTCATTCTTCTAAACTTGAATGAGTAGAGGCCTAAATTTCTCAATCTCTCTTCACAAGACAAACCCCTCATCTCTGGAATCAATCTAGTGAACCTCTAACCCTCTCATGCAACTACATCCCTCCCCAAATAAGGGGCCAAAACTGTACGTAGTACTCACCAATGCTTTGTACAGTTGCAGCAATACTTTCCTGCTTTTATATTCTATTCTTTTAGCTATAAAGGCCAAAATTCCATTTACGTCCCTTATTACCTGGTGTACCTGCATACTAGTTTGCTGTGATTCATGCATTAGCACTGAAATTTCTCTTCAGTAGATACGAAGCTGCCTTTCTATTTTTCCGACCGAAATGGATAACCTCACACTTATCCATGTTAAACTCCATCTGCCAAAGTTTGGCCCACTGACCGAACCAATGTATATCCATTTGTATGTTTCTTACTTACTCATTGCAACTTGCTATCCCACCTAATTTAGTGTCATCTGCAAATTTGACTATAGTACTTTTTATCCCTGCATCCAACTCATTAATATATATTGTAAATAGTTGGCGGCTAAGAACCGAACCCTGTGGCACCCCACTAGTTACATTTTGCCAACCAGAAAGAGGCCCACTTATCCCGACTCTCTACCTTCTGTCGGTTAGCCAGTCTTCTATCCATGCTAATAAATTACCCTTAATCCCATGTGCTCTTACCTTGTGTATTTATTAACCTTTTGTGCGTTCCTTGTCAAATGCCTTCGAGAAGGCATCTTCAAAGATGCCTTCTAGCAAATTAGTCAAATCAGAGTCCACTTGCCAAACAATCAGCACTCCCTTGTCATACAATATAGATTTCTTGATTTCCCTTGCATTGTATTCTTGTGAATGTTCTGATGAGTGCAAAATGAAACGATTTTACAAAACCCCATTTCTGTACTACCACCAAATGACTTGCGTTATTGGGAATATAAGTCAAATGAGTGTATAAAGAAAGTTGAATTAAGAAGTTTGGTTCAAAGTATAAGTATCTGGGTGGCACGGTGGCTAGCACTTCTGCCTCACAGTGTCAAGGACCCAGGTTCAATCCCGCCCCCGGGTCACTATCCGTGTGAAGTTTGCACACTCTCCCCGTCTCTGCGTGGATCTCACCCCCACAATCCAATGATGTGCAGGGTCGATGAATTGCCCCTTAATTGGAAAAAAATAATTGGGTCCTCTACATTTACAAAATAAATAAATAAAAACAAAGTATAAGTATCTGTGTTTATTGTGCTTTCAATATCTTTAAAATAACTGGCTATTTAAGGTGAAGTGTAGTTAGTATTCATGTTCTTTGACTTTTTTGTTGTAAAATTCTTGACTTAAACTGTGAACCTTGTTGTTTCATCATTCCTGGGTTTTATTCAAAACAAATAAATAGGCAGGTTATTGATCTCTACCAAGATCATAACAAAGCAAATACTAAGACCTCCCAACTTAAAGATAAAAGTTTTATTAACAGTGTAAGATGACGGTTAAGATAAAAGAACTAGAGCAGAAAATACACCTGTATTACAAATTAAAGCTTGCAATAAAGATCATTGGTTCATTACAAAGTACATTTATGTTTTAATGGCTGTGATCCAAATCATTTAACTGTTATACTAATTTGCTGCTCATTATTACTATGATTATGTTCAAGAGAAAGAATCCATAATGGTTTACAATGGTTGTGTCAAAAAGAGTACAAGTACAAATCTCTTTCAATCACCCTGTATATAACTGGTTTTACCATAAAACCAGTGCAATTAAAATATGATCAGCTCATTGTATGTCTCACATTAAAATGAAACTATCATATAAGCTGGCTGCTGAAGCTTCACAAGCTCCCATCTCATCCTCCCCGTGTGTGCGTGGGTTTCCTCCGGGTGCTCCGGTTTCCTCCCACAGTCCAAAGATGTGCAAGTTAGGTGGATTGGACATGATAAATTGCCCTTAGTGTCCAAAATTTCCCTTGGTGTTGGGTGGGGCTATTGGGTTGTGGGGATAGGGTGGATGTGTTGGCCTTGGGTAGGGTGCTCTTTCCAGGAACTGGTGCAGACTCGATGGGCCGAATGGCCTCCTTCTGCACTGTAAATTCTATGATCTATAAGCCACAATGAGCAAATAAATACACTCTTTCCCACCACTTATTTCTTAACTTTCCTTTAAGCAGCATTCTGTCATTGGTAATCTCTCACCAATGCCACTGTCACATTTTTGTTGCATATCTTATTCTAATGAAGCAGTTCAGTATTAAAACACCTTGTAAATGATAATTCTGCACTGTGAACTGATAGTATATCAATCTGGAATTAGTCTGAGCTGATTTCAATGGGATGAGACAGAAACTGCCCACAGCAAACTGAACAAATCTGTCGATGGGTAAAATAATGGAAGATCAGTAGGGGCCACTGAAAAATAATTTAATGCGATATCAAACCAGTTTATACCCCGAAGGAGCAAGAGCTCTACTTGCCAAAAAAAATGTCATGAACGATCAAAGAGGTAAGAGACAACATTAAACTAAAAGAACAAGCATACAAAAATACAAAAAAAGCACACATCCTGGAAACTAGGAGAGCTACAAAGAGCAGCAAAGGTGAATAAACAAATAGAGCTACAAAAAGGGAGTATGAAAAGAAACATACAAGAGAGATCAAAATCAAAAAGAAATATATGGGGTGATTGAAGGAAATGATTGCACTAAAGAGGGTGCAGCGAAGATTCAGCAGGATGTTGCATGGGCTGGAGCGTTTCAGCTATCAAGAGAGATTGGATAGCCTGCGGTTGTTTTTTTTGGAGCAGAGACAGCTAAGGGCGACCTGATTGTGGTGTGTGAAATTATGAGGGGCATAGATAGGATGGACAGAGAGGAACTTTTCCCCTATCAGAAGGGTCAATAACCAGGGGGCATAAATTTAAGGTAAGGGGCAGAAGATTTAGAGGGGATTTGAGGAAAAACATTTCACCCAGAGGATGGTGAGAATCTGGAACTCACTACCTGAAAAGGTGGTGGAGGTGGGAACCCTCACAACTTTTAAGAAACATTTAGATGAGCATTTGAAACACCATAGTATACAAAGCAATGGGCCAAAAGCTGGAAAATGGGATTAGATTAGATAGGTGCTTGATGGCTAGCACGGATATGATGGGCCAAAGGGCCTCTTCCCATGCTTCAAAAGCTCTGTGACACTCAATGACTCTAAATTAGTGTACATTAAAGTTTAAGATCAAGAAATTGGAAGCAAACTATAGACTTGGTGAGGAAACTGGCCGAGTCAAAGATGACAGGGATTGGGGTAGTGGGGAAGTACTCTAATTGGCATGACGTGATGAGGATTTCTGTTGGAGCCGCAACTATTCACTGTACTTTTAAAGATTTAAGATAGAATGCCAAATATAGTCATTTGGTAGCACATAATTTGAGTAATGCTGAATAAAGAGACATGTTCTCCAAGCTTTTCGTCTTGCATTCATCAGGACAATTTACAAGCCAAACCAACAAAGGGAACAACAATTTATAATGCAAAAGAAGAGAGTGCTGATTGGTTGGCAAGTGGACTTTGATTGGTAGAGCTATTTCCATGGAGAATGCAGCAGAAAACTATTAACTGCACAGCTTTTGTGCCTGGGGCTGCTAGTTTTGGTCCTGAAAAGTGCCCAATCTACCTCAAATTACCCTGGAAGGGTCAGGTCTCTCACAAATCTGAGGAATAGGTGAAGCTAGCTATTGCACAATGTTACTGTGCTGCAGCAACAGGATGCCGACGTCAAATCAAAAGCTTGTTCCGCCTATCACACGTGAGTGCTGTAGCATCTGAAATTCAGTGCCGGTGTGATGCCAGCTACGTCAACCATACCTCCCAGCAAATGGTGGATTATATCAAATAGCACATCCCTTTGGCTGTCTGTAACAGGCAGGTGCCGACTGTACCAGCCAGCCTATGCTTGCAAAACTCAAAACATAGGCTGGAATTCTATAGCCTAGCCGGGTCGGATCCATCGGAAGATCAGTTGGGATCGCACCTATGCATTCTAGAAACCACATATATTCGCACACAGGCTCCTTCCTGTCCTTTACAGGCAGACAGAACATGACCACACATTACGCCTTTTTCAATGAAACAAAAGCTTGGGGAACAGCAATTCCCTAATTCATTCCCCATGAGAATGCCTTGAATAATCAAAATCGACTGCCTGGTTTGAAGTTGAAGAAAAACTTGGCAATTAACAGTTCTCTGCTGTATTCTCCATGGCAATGACTCTACCAATCAGAGTCCAAGAAACAAGTTTGCCCATAAAGGAAAGACAGATGACATAGTAGCAGCACAGAAGGAAGCATTACATTACAAAGAAGTATTAATAGATTGATTGAATGCACAAAACTATGGCAAATAGATTTCAATATAAGCAAATGTGAGGTCATCTAATATGGACTTAAAAAGAAGAGAACAGAGTACTTTCCATGTGGCAAAAAGCCAAAATAGTGTAAAAAGACCATTAAATTGTCATGGACAGGCACAGAAATTAGTCGAAAGGCCACTGGAAATCTGGCCATTATATTGAGGTGCCTGGGGTATAGGGGGTAGAAATTTTGATACAACTATACAAAACCCTGGGTTAGCCCACACCTGGAGAACTGCAAGCAGGTCCGGGCACCGAGAAGAGGTATATTGGTCTCAGAAGGGATGCAGCATAAGTTCACCAGAATGTTACCTGGGCTCCAAAGGGTAAGTTATGAAGAGAGACTACATAACTAAGTCTGTATTCCCTGAAATTAGGAGGTTAAGGAGTGATTTGATTAAAGTTTTCAAGATATTAAGGGGAATATGTAAAGAAGATAAAAAGAAAGAAATTCCACTCGTTCGTAACTCTAGTACTAGGAAGAATAGTATAATAATCGAACCTAAACCTTTCTGGGCTGAAGTTAGGAAACATGTCTCCATGCACAGGGTGAAAGAAGTTTTAAACTCTCTTCTGTAAACTACAGCTGATGCTGCGTCAATTGTTGATTTTAAATCTGAAACAATTCCTTTGATTAGCAAAGATCTAAGAGTTACGAGGCAAAGATAGGTAGATGGAGTTAGTTGACAGATCAGCCATGACCTAATTGAATGGCAAAACAGGCTTAAGGGATTAAATGTCCAACTCTTGTTTTAATGTTCATAACTGTATTTCTAAAATATTTTTCAGTGAAGTATTCTGCAATCTTGACAAACAAATAAGATGGCTGGATAACAGGGCTCATTGAGACAACCCCATTTGGCTGCCTTCTCTCAAATTCTTTCACCAACCCCAGTTCTTCATGAGTCCATTGGCACAGATACTGTTGAGATATCAAATCAACTGCTAGTACATCGAATTCTGTATTATGTAGAGTACATCAAACTGTGCAAGAGATAACTGCGAATGACCAAGATTATATTCTGCTTAATATGTACAAAGTCAGTTTTCTCACAAAGCCAAGTTAACCACTCCAGACAGCACAGGACAATTGAGCAAGAAAAGCTTGGTCGTGATTTCTGCAGGTCAGATTGGCAAGAACACAACATCCTCCATCAGGTTAAAGATTATTTTACGAAAATATCTCATTATAATGTGACAATACAGCTTTTATGTAACATGGAAATGAAATGGTCGTGGAAACCCGGTAATGCTTTCAAAAAAAAAGTAGCAGCTATACCGGAGCCATTCTGCAAGTCGTTTAGTTTGAGATTTAAAATGATGTCTAATTCACCTATCTAAACTTTATGAGAAACATAAAAATGAATAGTTTCTGTTTGGTATGAATGATATCTCACTTACGGCAGAATAATTTACCTCTGCCATGGCAAGTTTGGTTGGGGGGGGGATTTAATTTGATGGGAGGGTTGCTTGTGGGGACCCTGCCACCTCTATCTAGAAGTTTGGGGTGGAAAGGCCCATGGATTACCTTACTTCCCCACTGCCAATTGAGACCCTGAAGTGGGAAATTAAAGCCCACTTCAGGGACTCATCCAACTGTTGTTGGTATTAATTCAGTGGCAGGCAGGGCTTGCCATGCGAGGAGCACAACAAGCAAACCCGGTTGTCTGTTTGCTGGCTGCTGAGAGATTTCTCATTCAAAGACATTCGAGGGAATGTCATCAAGAAGCAAGAGGCCTGCTGGAAACCAACCGTACCCTTGCTGCTGACTATCGTTCCCCTTCTCCCACAATCATAACCCTTGACCCCTTCCTGCCATCATTCATTTGTGAAAAACTCCCCTCTCAATTTGAGTACAGCATTAGCAGCAGCCACTGTTTCCCCAGTGGTGCTGTTGAGTACAGAAGAGCTGGCTTGCCCCCAATTGGCCAGCAGCTCTTGGCAAGAGGGGCCTGAGTGTCCTTGGATCCCAGGGGAATGGCCTGAACTGGCCTGTTATATGGCAGTGGGAGGCAGTGGTGTAGTGGTATTCTCGCTGGACTACACAATTCCAGGGACCTGGGTTCAATTCTAGTCTTGGGTGACTGCCTGTGTGGATTTTGCACCTTCCCATGTCTGTGTGGGTTTCCTCCGGTTACCTCCCACAGTCCAAAGATGTGCATGTTAGGTGGATTGGCCATGTTAAATTGCCCTTCGTGTCCAAAAAGGTTAGGTGGGGTTACTGGGCTACGGGGATAGGGTGGAGGCGTGGGCTTAAGTAGGGTGCTCTTTCCAAGGGCCGGTGCAGACTCGATGGGCTGAATGCCTCCTTCTGCACTGTAGATTCTATGATTCGATGACCATGAAATCACTGTCGATTGTCGTAAAATCTGATCTGATTCACTAATGTCCTTGAGGGAAGGAAATCTATCATCCTTACCTGGTCTGGCCTACATGTGACTCCAGACCCACAGCAGTGTGGCTGGCACTTAAATGTCCTCAGAGATAGAACATAGAACATAGAACAGTACAGCACAGAACAGGCCCTTCGGCCCTCGATGTTGTGCCGAGCAATGATCACCCCACTTAAACCCACATACCCCTAACCCAACAATTCCCCCAATAACCTTTACACTACAGGCAATTTAGCATGGCCAATCCACCTAACCTGCACATCTTTGGACTGTGGGAGGAAACCGGAGCACCCGGAGGAAACCCACGCACACACGGGGAGGACGTGCAGACTCCACACAGACAGTGACCCAGCCGGGAATCGAACCTGGGACCCTGGAGCTGTGAAGCATTGATGCTAACCACCATGCTACCGTGAGGCCCCTAATGGGCAATAAATACTGGACCAGCATCGCCCACATGAACAAATTAAAAAAAGATACAGTGGGCCCCCTTGAAACAAGGTGATCCCCCACCCCCACCCGGTGATCCCCCTCTCCCCCTACACAGGATTCTGCCAAAAATGTTGAGCTCAATTCATGTAGGGCTTCAATGTTAGCACAGTCCATGATGCCACAAACCTCCCGTGGCTCAGTACCAATCCTTTACAAAACTCCACTCAAACATCAGGGAAATGTGATAAGTGACATTTGTTATTAGCAAGAATGAAATAAATTTAAAAATTTGTCAGCACTGATGGAATTATGTTGACATTTAAGAATTAGATGCACCAAAGCATGTGGCACTTTCAAAACCAAGGTGAGAGATCATTCTCCTCATGACCAATACTTGGAATATCTGCAGCTGTGTCTATCTATGCCACCAAACTGTTGTGAAACCAGAATTGTTGACAGGTATAAAGAAATATTATTTAACATTTTCTGAGGTGAAAAGAATGGCATATCCCTTCTATTCAATTCAAATAATACTTCACAGCACTAAATGGAGCCTGATATATAGCATTGTTATGTCATGTCAGTGCGCTCCAATTTCAAAACATGGCCTTTATAATGTCAACTTGCAAATGGCATTATATTTGGTGCATACTTTCAATTCTATTTAGAGCTATGTGCATGAAAAACAGTGCAATGGCCTAAATATAGATATGTTAGGATTCTGAAAGTTGACTAAAATCAAAATGGGGTCATATGAAAACAGTTAATGGAGGAAATAAATTTTAGCACTGTTTTATCATTTTTCCCTTTGCTCCATAAGAATATCACATCACTGTATTGTATTCGATCAGCTATAATTGTACATGCAACGTGAAATGGGTCCTTCACAGACTAACCACACCAGTGCTTACGCTCCAAATAAATTTCTCACATTCTACATCACAGAACCCTATCAGCATGCCCTTCAAATCATTTCCATATCATGTACTAATAGTTTCCCCTTGACTGTATGTGCACTCAAATTTTCCCACACAGCAAGTTCCACATTCGAACAATTTTTTAGGGAAAGTATTTTCTCCTGAATTCCTTATTGAATGTATAGGTGACTATTTTACATTAATGACCCCCAGGTTTAGGACTTCATCAAATTAAAACATCATCTCCACGTCTGCTTTATCAAATCCTTTCATTAGCTTAAAAACCATTCAATTAGCACTTATCCATGCCTTTTCGAGTGCAAAGACCCAGAACTGTTATCTCTTCCAGATTCTAACCTCCCAGTTCTGGTATCATTCTTTGTGCTGTGGAAGTTCTTTTTTTTTTTAAATTCCAATGAAAGGGTAATTTAGTATGGCCAATCCACCTACCCTGCATATCTTTGGGTTGTGAGGGTGAGACCCATGCAGACAGAGGGAGAATGTGCAAACTCCACACGGACAATGACCTGGGGCCGGAATCAAACCTGGCTCCTCGGCGCCGTGAGTAATTCTTTTAAATCTGTTTTGCGTTTTCTTCCTCAATACCATTTTGTAATATATAGACCAGAATTCTGCATTGTACTGAAAGTGTGATCGAACAAAGGTTCATTGTAAATTTTAGACTTTTAATACAAGTGTAAAACGTTTCTGACTTCTGTACATCGCATCTTGCTTTTTTTTCAGGAACCTAAAATAACGGAACCATCAGTTAGATTGCACTAAAAGTGCACCCGCGTTATCAGTGACTTTTCAGTGTTCCAGCACAACATATGCTGAATTCTTACACTGCAGGAATCCATGAAGATACTTCATAAGTACAAACCATGAATACTGAACTAAGATGCAATCAGAGTTAAAGTAGCTGGCAAATGAGCTATTAAATGTGCGATTATCTCTTCATGGTTTGTAATTATTTTTGTTGCTGCCATCTAATGTCAGCCTTGCAGAACTGTAAAAAAAGGGTCTCTCAATGTTCTTTTCAAATAGGTTTGCTTGACCAAGGAGAAAACACGTAATGCTCAATTAAACTTTTCATCTGCTCCTACAATGACAAAAGTGGGATATTTATAAAATTGGGAACTTCAAGAAAACCTAAAGACTTGTGACTTCAAATCCTCGTCTGAGATGATACTCAAGCTCAATCATGCACATCTCTCTATTGTAAACTGAAATGCATGATGTGAGAAAAGAAAATACAACTTTGAAAGCCTGACAGAGAGGAAAAAAGAAAAAAAAATCCATTGACGTTGCCTTACCTTCTTGTATATTTCCAGCATTTTTTTGTTTTCAGTCCTGATAGTTAAGAAGGTCCTCAGCCATGTATGCCACCTTTCCCTCCCTCTCTTGTCCTCACCTTACATCTCACCAGCTTCTTTATTCAAGAGATCATTGTCCACCAATTCTACCGTCTCCAGTATGTCATTAACAAATACATATTTCTCCTCTTTCTGCATTACAAAAGGTCAATGCCCTCCCCAAAAACATGACCCTATATTCAGTCATCCTCAACATTCTCCAGATTCCTGTGGCACCTTCACAAGCAAATGCACAAAATGCAAAATCTATCCTTTCACATCCTACCTTCCCTACCATCAAAGGCATTCTCTGCAAATAAAACTGATTTACTTGTACTTCTTTCAAGTTAGTGGACATTATTGTCATGATATGCAGACATGCAGATAATGATATACAGACAGGCACAGACAGGCAGCTAATGAACACAGAGAACAGGACATGACCAATGAGCAGGCAGGGCACTCAGGGGTGGTATCTCACTATAAAAGGCACAGGGCACTCACACTCGCCTCTTTCCACTGATGAACATCTACAGAGTGAGTCAGGGTGTATGTACAGTATCACACCTCCAGCATGTGGCTAAGAGCTAGTCTGGTTCAGTCAGACAGAGTAACCACACTTAGGTTAGCAGAGAGTCAAACTCATAGAAAACTGTGCTAACTGTGCTACTGGTTCAATAAATCAGATTGAACTAACTTCAAGGTTTGGAGTATCCCAGAGTACATAACACGGCAATAATTTGTTGCTCATGTCGTGACCTCTTCTACATGTGGAAACTAAACGCAGATTAGTTGATTATTTTGTTGAATACTTTGCTTTAAATCTGCATAAGTAATTTTTAGCTTCCCGTTGCTAGTCTTTTTAATTCATAACCCTACTCTCAATCTGGCCCCACTGTCCTGAACCTCCAATTATTATTCCAAAGCAGTTCAATAGAGAAGCAATCATCTCCCAATTAGGGGTTTTGCATCATGGACTCAACGTGGAGCTCAGTAATTCGTCTTTTTTGGACTGCAAGTCCTGATAACAATTCTGCTGTTGCGATTTACAGAGCCTCTGGACCCATTTTTCTAAACGTATCCCATGACCATCTCTTTTGTTTTGTACTATTACGAGTTTTGTCATTTAATCACTCCAACTCCCACTCTATTACAGACCTTTCCTTTTGTCTTTCCTCCTGCCACCCGCTTCCTTGTCTCTGTATTTACTCAAAAATGCACAGCTCTAAGGTTTTTGAGTTCTGAAACAAGGATGTCAGCCTGAAACATTAACAGTTTCTTTCTCCACAAATATTGCCTGACTTTCTGAATTTTTTCAGCAGTTTCGGTTTTAATTTTTATTTCAGCTTTCCAGCAGTATTTTGCTGTTTAACAAAATAACAATATGATTGAAACACTCAAACTTAATTTTACAATACTTGGCTTTCCATAGAAAAGCTCAATGTTTAAATTATATGCAGGTGATTTCTTAGAACTGAAACGCACACGTAAAAGACAAAGAACATGAGTACAATTAAAATTTGAAATTATTAAATACAAAGTCCATGAGTACTGTAAAGATCTTCAATTTCCAATGCTAACCCACTTCTGCATAATTGAGTGGGAAAGCATAAAAAAGGAGAAAATATGCACTTTAAGATACCAGCCGGAATACTGGCAAACGAGACAAATACTATAGGGAAGCATTGATGTATTTAACTGAACAGTTAACATAGGCAAGCCATTTATTTCCTCAATATTCTCCACACTGCCTTTTCCATGATTTGTCGTTTTTGCCATAGAAATATGCTGTCTGTTACCAAAAAGTACATAGAGTAATTTCCGACACAGGAAGAGGTGACTCAGACCATTCTGTGCTGGCTGTGCACAGAGCAATCCAGTCAGCCCCCCTGCTTGATCCCCACAGCCCTTCCTTCAAGAGTCCATTGAATTTCTTTTTGAAAGAGCTTCAAATGCAACAAGTTTGGGTATTCAACAACATTTCATAAAAATTAGGATGACAAAATTAATTTGCTTTATTAGATAGGCTGACACCTACAACAAGTTTTTATACAATGAGTTTTGCTGAAAATGTGATAGCAGCATGCAATTCTTATCATTTTCAACTCATGCAAATAAAGTAGGATGGCAAATGTTATTTGTTGTATTTCTAAGTTTACATTAATAATACAAATTTATCAATCTCACACAGGACTGGTAAACTAAAACTAGGTTTGGTTTATTTTCTGAAGTAGTGCAAGATTGCTTAGCAGTCAGACTTAGGCTGAAGATTCAATAGCCATTGTTGACATTAAAGTACAGCTGTAACTCCCATCATCTCACATGCTGCCATCTAAATTGAAAGCTGCTCTTGAACAATGTCTGCTGATCACATGGTTTACAGCCTGGCTACTTACTCATTAGCACATTATCTCTTAAAGAGATATCAAAATACCATTGATCCTGCATCATGTGTATGGCTGCAAAGGGAGTGGAGCTGAATAAACAGGCACAATGTGCAAAAGAATGGACTGGGGAAACTCACTCAGTCTAAAAGGAGCAATTGAATTTTAATGATCCAAGAATCCTAAACTATGCTTGATTAGTACAAATAAAGAATGGAAATGTGACTGGCAATATATCTTTACAGAACATAAAATGAAATGAAATGAAAATCGCTTAATGTCACAAGTAGGCTTCAAATGAAGTTACTGTGAAAAGACCCTAGTCGCCACATTCCGGCACAATAAAGCAATGCAGAGTTTGAATAGCCAACAATGGTGTTTTTGTCAATTCATGTTTCAACCAAATACGTCGCAAATTATACATAAATTTGGAAAATAAAACCATGCTGTAAATCTGTCTTGACTATTTATTTAGATGCATCTGCTCCAGAGATAAATAGACGTATTTAAAATAACAACACATTTACATAAACAGCAAAATACCTTAATATTGGTATACCAATCGTTTATATAATTAAGACAATATGTTTTGTCATGATAATACAAGATTTAAGACCTTTGAAAATGTAATTTGCTACTTTCAGAAATTCGGATCTTGTCGAAGGTACCCAATCATGGAATGTCATTGAGGGTCAAAGTACCCCAGTAGCAAATGACCTCAGCAAATAACTTTTGCAAACCAGTAATGCTCATCATTGAAAAATATTAACAAATTCTCAAACCTAACAAAAACTGCATTACAATGTCAGAGTTTCAGATCAAATTACAACACCACATTGGCTAACTGCCCTCACATACAATACTGATACAAAAGGTTTAAATCTAAAAACCAGCCATACTTACCTTATTATCTTGCCTTTCAATGTTTTGTTACTTTTGCTTTCTTACCATATTTTGACCTGCTTCCTAATTTTAAAAATCGTTAACTTTACATTCTGCACTTCAAAGAAATTACAAACTTTTGAGTATAACTTTACTCAAAGCAGCAGTGACCAATGTGCAATGATGTTTTATTGACGAGTACTGTCTGATCCATCACCTTATAACAATTTGTAACTTCAATTAACACACACTACTTTAGAGTCCAGAGAGCAAAACATTTCAATGGTGCAATAGTAAACACTCTTCTGATTCGGGTGTTTAAGATTATTGTTTGCATAAATATCAACATAAGATGCTAAATCTGGCATGCAGAGTCAAAACAATGTCCTGTTGGCCAACAGCTGCACCCATCACCATTGTATACCCTCAGGCACAAAAGGACAGTTGCTCACTTTGAGAACATATGTTGAAAGTGAATACTACATTTGATTAAACCATTGAGCGTCTTTTTAAATTAACACTGAACTTCAAGTACATTTCTGTATTCAGTAGTATATAATTACAAACGTTTAATGTACTCAATATTTTTTCTTAAAAATTAAAGTTCTATAGTTTCTCTTAATTCTCCATTTCTATTTGGTAATATGAAGCAACCAGTATGTAGGTTCAATAAATTCTATGCCAGAAAACAGGCAACTCACAAAAGAATATCAAATCTTTCTATTACTTAAAAGAAACAAGAATGACTTCAGTAATTTACCAATTGCCGATGAATGGCTACAACTACTCACAGAAAGCTGAAAATATATATAAAATGCAAACAAACATTTACAGTCAGGTTAAAAAGTTCCAAGTCAACTTTCCCCAGAAGTGCAAGAATAATCTTAATAATATAACGGAATAATATAAATTGCATAATGCCTGGAAAATTACATTTAATTTCATTTTTCAAATAAAAGTCTTCAATTTTTTTTTTCTTTTTCATCAAATAAGTTACCTTAAAATTAGTGATAAAAATGGACATCTGCAGGTAATTATCAAGTTGCAACCTGAATCAGGGATGCACAGATTATATCCCAAATTGAAAATGAGACTGACACCGGAACCGCAAGTTAGGTTTCATCTTATCCATTAGTTTTATTATTTATGTACAATAGCTTTATTCTGTTTTCCTGTGACCATTATGAACAATCAATGCACTCCTTGTTACGAATGTGTGGCAGCATTCACACATGAATCTGATCTGATTACTGCAGGTACATGAGTAACCAGCAGCAGCTAATCGCTGGTCAGTCCTACGCAACATACATTATAAAGTAAGTGTAAAGTAATTATTAAACAATTCTCATTTCAGCATAATGTAGTCTCAAAACACTAATCTTCATAGTTTTCTACTTAAGTAAAATAAAGATTTTTAGGTTAACTTGAATCTTTTAGTGGAATTGTAACGTAAAATATGGAGCTAGTTATGAATTGCAGCACATCTCCAAACAACCATAATAGTGAAATATACTAAATAGAATTAATTTTCCTGCGGATTAAAACCAATAATAAACAAGAGACCATGTTAGGTGCTCAAATTAATGCTAAAACATATGATTAATTTCTGCATCTTCTCCAAATTCAGCCACACAGTATCAAAATTTATAATACATTTATCTTTTTGATTGAAAATCCAACTGTCGGTATTTTATACCCTAACCAAACCCTTCTGTATACTTAAATATCTTATAGTTCTGGAAAATACGCATATTTGCAAAATTTAGAAACTCGCTGTTACATGTCACCAGAGTGCCTCCGTATAAAATCCAAAACATTTACGCCTGAAATGTATTGTCTTGAGAGTTTTCATTGCATTAGTGAATTCCAGCATACTTCAGCAAAGAAAATCTATCAACCAAGAACGAATACAGAAGCTCTTTTTTAATAAGAAAAATTGTTTGCCCCGCTTTTACAATTTGATTAAAAAAGCTGAAGTTGGATGTTTCACTGACCTTGCTCAAGCCCAAGTGAAAATTCAGACCCAGTGGCTTTTTAAAACATGAATAGATAAGATTTATTAATACTTCTTTAGATGTAGCCACAGGAGGTAATGCATTCTAGTATTATGCTGACTGTGAGGAACAAAGTACTTTGAAACTCTAAACCCCCAATGTAACTTCCTGTTGGTTATAGCACCTCTGAAACCACCCAGTCACAGTTTGCACTCTTGCTCCATTTGACATGCACTGTACATCAAAGTACATCAAATCAACCTAATGTCTGAGGCCTTGTTCCCTTCAGTAATCAGCCAGGTGTTGAGGGAAGAAAGAAAAGCTTCCTCCACAGTCCTTTGCCTTGTTTGATCACTGGGTGCTTTTGATCTGTCGCTGGCCAAGATCATGTAATGACTTCCCTTCTCCAAACTTTTTCCGTATATGTCAGGTAGGATAAAGACCATCAAACAGACCCCGACATGGACTATAAGGCCATGACATGCAATTCAGCTCCCATCATTTCCAATTCAATTTTTGTTATGGGCCGTCAGGCCTGAGCACATACAGCAGAAAAAAGAATTATACTGACTATACAGCCAGGTCCTCTTTGTATTTGCCTCTTTTCAACACTTAAAGCTTTTAAAATCCTGTTAACCCAATCATGACTGCAGTTGGACTATTATTCTTCATGGTGGAATGCGTAATTTTCTGAAAAATTCTAATCAACAAAGACCATCTTACATCATGTGATACACAGCAAAGCTATCTAAAAGACTGCAAACTAGCAACAAAAGCTTTTCATGGAAGATTTCTGGCAGACACCATTCAAAGGGCAGAGGGGCAAGCCTTTTGGATCAATAGGTCAAGGACAATACTGTTTATCCATGGTAAGCTTTCAAAGGGCCATACAGCTAATTCAGCGTCGTTTCCTAATTTCCAAGTCTTAACAAAACATTGTTTTTAAATCTTAAAGATTTGACAATGGTTTGCATCGAATCACTAAGCATCCAACACTTCACGCCGCGTTTTTCCATGTTAAGCTAAATTTGACGTGCTTTATAGAAGTAGTGTTCAACCAGAAACATCAAGCTGTGATAAATATGTCAGATTATTCAACATGAGTGTTGTGGGAAGCAAGGGTCAACTACTTTAATCTGCTACACATTCCTGGAACAGCGTTTCAAACAATTCTATGATTATTACATAAATTGCTTCTAAAGGTTACTTTTTGAAAGGAAGCAACTAGAAACTGAGGGCGCGATCTACCCAAAAGAGAACAGAGTCCGATAGCGTGCTATTAGCTGTGTGTTTCCTGCCACTCAGAGCACTAAGAAACACCACACTATCGAACGGGCCGATCGGGGGCCTCAGCGGGGAACGCGGGGCTGCACTCTCAGTCCCATTTTCTGCACTGAGGAGATCAGGACAAAATGGCATCCCAATCTCTCGCCCCCCCCTCCCACCACGATGTGACCCCCAAACCCCCAACTCACATACCCGCACAGGGAAACCCCAGGCCGATCCCAGTCATGCAAAATTTTCACCTTGGCACCGGCAGCACCCTTGCCAGCTGGCGGTGCCAGCTGGACACATTGTCAGTGCCTGGCTGGCACCCAGGTGGAAGTGCCAGGTTGCCACCCTGCCCAGGTGGCAACCACCCAGGGGCCTCCTCCACGAAACTACCAGTCTCACTCTAATATGTGGATTTTCCAGAAAGCAATCCTGGAAGGGGCATCTCACGGCAGCTACTGGCCACGCCACACTGTTTTTTGGTGCAATGCGTCCGGTAAATCTCATCCTAAATGGCTAAATAAAAAGGATCCCAACTTATCAATACATTATCTTCCACTGAAGCACAATATTTACTATAGATCAAGGTGTTTTAGGATGATGCTGCCCCAAAAACCATGTTTTTTGGGTATGCACGACGTGTAACCTTTTTTATAAATTTAGTGTACCCAATTCATTTTTTTTTCCAATTAAGGGGCAATTTAGCGTGTTCAATCCACCGACCTTGCACATCGTTGGGTTGTGGGGACAAAACCCTCGCAAACACGGGGAGAATCTGCAAACTCTACACGGGCAGTGACCCAGAGCCGGGATCGAACCTGGGTCCTCTGCGCCGTGAAGCAACAGGGCTAACCCACTGCGCCACCGTGCTGCCCTTTCGGCGCGTAACTTGATGCCATGCCACCCCCCCCCCCGCCCCCCAATCAACTCATAATAACGTGTATTAGTATTCAGTTTCAAATCTTCCCCTGCTGCTCCACATGTTTTACTTAACAGTACCTTATAACTGGGCGCAAGCAATCTAACAGTTGATTGCTTTGTTGCAATTTTTAAAAATTAGATCATGGGATGTGGGCATCACTGGTTTTGCCATCCCTAATTTCCTGAGAGAATTTCAGAGTCAACCACATTGCTGTGGATCTGGAGTCACATGTAGCCAAACCAGATGAGGACACCAGATATCCTTCCTGAAAGAACATTGGTGAACGAGGTGGGTCTTTTTTTTTTTAATGACAATCGACAATGGTTTCATGGTCATCATTAGCCTTTTAATTCCAGGTTTTTTCTTGGTTCAAAATTTCACCATCTGCTGTGGTAGGATTCAAACCCAGAACCCTAGAGTATTACCCTGGGCCTCTGGATGACTAGTCTAGTGACAATACCACTACGCGACCTCCTCCCCTTGTTGCAAGGGGGTTTAAGATACACCCACACAGTGCAGATCACACAGGGCACACCCACACAGTGCAGTCCACACACGGCAAACAACAAAATAAATGAATATTCCAACAAAATGGAGGAAGTATGAAGTTGGTTTCAAGCTAAAATTTGTATGTTGTCCAACTCATCAAATAACTGTGCTGCAGCAAGGGAATTCGCTGTTAGTGGAAAAACTGGTGCGCAAATGGAAAAAGAATCTGGAAAAATAAGAGTGGTATATTTAGAACATAGAACATTACAGCGCAGTACGGGCCCTTCGGCCCTCAATGTTGCGCCGACCTGTGAAACCATCTGAAGCCTATCTGACCTACACTATTCCATTTTCATCCATATGTCTATCCAGTGACCACTTAAATGCCCTTAAAGTTGGCGAGTCTACTACTGTTGCAGGCAGGGCGTTCCACACCCCTACTACTCTCTGAGTAAAGAAACTGCCTCTGACATCTGTCCTATATCTATCACCCCTCAATTTAAAGCTATGTCCCCTCGTGTTGGTCATCACCATCCGAGGAAAAAGACTCTCACTGTCCACCCTATCTAACCCTCTGACTATCTTATATGTCTCTATTAAGTCACCTCTCAGCCTTCTCCTCTCTAACGAAAACAACCTCAAGTCCCTGAGCCTTTCCTCGTAAGACCTTCCCTCCATACCAGGCAACATCCTAGTAAATCTCCTCTGAACCCTTTCCAAAGCTTCCACATCCTTCCTATAATGTGGTGACCAGAACTGCATGCAGTACTCCAGGAGCGGCCGCACCAGAGTTATGTACAGCTGCAGCATGACCTTGTGGCTCCGAAACTCAATCCCCCTACTGATAAAGGCTAGCACACCATATGCCTTCTTAACAGCCCTATTAACCTGGGTGGCAACATTCAGGGATTTATGTACCTGGATGCCGAGATCTCTCTGTTCATCTACACTACCAAGAATCTTGCCATTAGCCCAGTACTCTGCATTCCTGTTACTCCTTCCAAAGTGAACCACCTCACACTTTTCCACATTAAACTCCATCTGCCACCTCTCAGCCCAGCTCTGCAGCTTATCTATGTCCCTCTGTATCCTATAACATCCTTCAGCACTATCCACAACTCCACCTACCTTCGTGTCATCTGCAAAATTACTAACCCATCCTTCTACACCCTCTTCCAGGTCATTTGTAAAAATGACAAACAGCAATGGCCCCAAAACAGATCCTTGCGGTACACCACTAGTAACTGAACTCCAGGATGAACATTTGCCATCAACCACCACCCTCTGTCTTCTTTCAGCTAGCCAATTACTGATCCAAACCGCTAAATCACCTTCAATCCCATACTTCCTTATTTTCTGCAAGAGCCTACCGTGGGGAACCTTATCAAACGCCTTACTGAAATCCATATACACCACATCAACCGCTTTGCCCTCATCCACCTGTTTGGTCACCTTCTGAAAAAACTCAATAAGGTTTGTGAGGCATGACCAACCCTTCACAAAACCGTGTTGACTATCGCTAATCAGCTTGTTCTTTTCAAGATGATTATAAACCCTATCTCTTATAACCTTTTCCAACATTTTACCCACAACCGAAGTAAGGCTCACAGGTCTATAATTACCAGGGTTGTCTCTACTCCCCTTCTTGAACAAGGGGACAACATTTGCTATCCTCCAGTCTTCCGCCACTATTCCTGTCGACAAAGATGACATAAAGATCAAGGACAAAGGCTCTGCAATCTCCTCCCTGGCTTCCCAGAGAATCCTAGGATAAATCCCATCTGGCCCAGGGGACTTATCTATTTTTACACTTTCCAAAATTGCTAACACCTCCTCCTTGTGAACCTCAATTCCATCTAGCCAGGTCGACTGAACCTGAGTATTCTCCTCGACAACATTGTCTTTCTCCAGTGTAAACACTGATGAAAAATATCCATTTAACGCTTCCCCTATCTCAGGGGTGGGCAAACTTTTCCGTGCAAGGGCCACATTCAGAAATTCACAATTTTAAAGGGCCGCATAGTATATTAAGTAAATAATTACTTCACCCGGTTATGATTCTGGGCGCCTCATATAGAACATAGAACAGTACAGCACAGAACAGGCCCTTCGGCCCTCGACGTTGTGCCGAGCAATGATCACCCTACTCAAGTCAACGTATCCACCCTATACTAGTAAGTAACCCAACAGGTTAACATTAACATTAACCCAACATTAACCTTAAAAAATAATTAAAAATTTTTAAAAACAATTTGTTTAAAAAAAATTTTATTTTTTTTTTTTAATGACTTGGTGGGCCGCATAAAGACCTTTGGCGGGCCGCATGCGGCCCGTGGGCCGTAGTTTGCCCACCCCTGCCCTATCTCCTCTGATTCCACACACAACTTTCCACTACTATCCTTGATTGGCCCTAATCTTACTCTAGTCATTCTTTTGTTCCTGATATACCTATAGAAAGCCTTAGGGTTTTCCTTGATCCTATCCGCCAACGACTTTTCGTGTCCTCTCCTCGCTCTTCTTAACTCTCCCTTTAGGTCCTTCCTGGCTAACCTGTAACTCTCAAGTGCCCTAACTGAGCCTTCATGTCTCATCCTAACATAAGCCTTCTTCTTCCTCTTGACAAGTGCTTCAACTTCCTTAGTAAACCACGGTTCCCTTGCTCGACAACTTCCTCTCTGCCTGACAGGTACATACTTATCAAGGACACGCAGTAGCTGTTCCCTGAAAAAGCTCCACATTTCGATTGTACCCATCCCCTGCAGTTTCCTTCCCCATCCTATACATCCTAAATCTTGCCGAATAGCATCATAATTGCCTTTCCCCCAGCTATAATTCTTGCCTTGCGGTATATACCTATCCCTGCCCATTGCTAAAGTAAACATAACCGAATTGTGATCACTATCACCAAAGTGCTCACCTACATCTAAATCTAACACCTGGCCGGGTTCATTACCCAGTACCAAATCCAATGTGGCCTCGCCCCTTATTGGCCTGTTTACATACTGTGTCATAAAACCCTCCTGCACACACTGCACAAAAACTGACCCATCTATAGTACTCGAACTATAGTATTTCCAGTCAATATTTGGAAAGTTAAAGTCCCCCATAACAACTACCCTGTTACACTCGCTCCTGTCAAGAATCATCTTTGCAATCCTTTCCTCTACATCTCTGGAACTATTCGGAGGTCTATAGACAACTCCCAACAGGGTGACCTCTCCTCTCCTGTTCCTAACCTCGGACAATACTACCTCAGTAGACGAGTCCTTAAACGTCCTTTCTACCGCCGTAATACTTTCCTTGATTAACAATGCCACACCCCTCCCTCTTTTACCATCTTCTCTGTTTTTACAGAAACATCTAAATCCTGGAACCTGCAACAACCATTCCTGTCCCTGCTCTACCCATGTCTCCGAAATCGCCACAACATCGAGATCCCAGGTACCAACCCATGCTGCAAGCTCACCCACCTTATTCCGGATGCTCCTGGCGTTGAAGTAGACACACTTCAAACCAGCGTCTTGCTTGCCGGTGCCCTCTTTCGAACTTTTAACCCTATCCCTGACCTCACTACTCTCAACATCCTGTACACTGGGACTACAATTTAGGTTCCCATCCCCCTGCTGAATTAGTTTAAACCCCCCCGAAGAGCACTAGCAAGTCTCCCCCCCAGGATATTGGTACCCCTCTGGTTCAGGTGAAGACCATCCTGTTTGTAGAGGTCCCATCTACCGCAGAATGAGCCCCAATTATCCAGGAAACCAAAACCCTCCCTCCTGCACCATCCCTGTAGCCACGTGTTCAACTCCTCTCTCTCCTTATTTCTCACTTCGCTAGCACGTGGCACGGGTAACAATCCAGAGATAACAACTCTGTTTGTTCTAGCTCTCAGCTTCCACCCTAGCTCCCTGAATTTCTGTCTCAAATCCCCATCTCTCTTCCTACCTATGTCGTTGGTACCTATGTGGACCACGACTTGGGGCTGCTCCCCCGCCCACTTAAGGATCCCAAAAACACGATCAGAGACATCACGAACCCTGGCACCTGGGAGGCAACACACCAACCGTGAGTCTCTTTCGTTCCCACAGAACCTCCTGTCTGTTCCTCTAACTATGGAGTCCCCAATGACAAGTGCTCTGTTCCTCTTCTCCCTTCCCTTCTGAGCAACAGGGACAGACTCTGTGCCAGAGACCTGTGCCCCATTGCTTACCCCTGGTAAGTCGTCCCCCGCAACAGTATCCAAAACGGTATACTTGTTATAGAGGGGAACGACCACAGGGGATCCCTGCACTGCCTGCCGGTTCCCTCTCCCTCCCCTGACTGGTAACCCATCTACCTTCTTCTTTTACCTGAGGTGTGACTACCTCCCTATAACTCCTCTCAATAACCCCCTCCGCCTCCCGAATGATCCGAAGTTCATCCAGCTCCAGGTCCCTAACGCGGTTCTCGAGGAGCTGGAGTTGGGTGCACTTCCCACAGATGTAGTCAGCAGGGAACACTCGAGGTGACCCTTTCCTCCCACATTCTGCAGGAGGAACATTCAACTGCCCTAGCCTCCATTCCCACTGAACTAACTTCTCAACTACTGACAACTAAAAATAAAAAACTTGTTAGTTTAGCAATCCAACGGACAGAACTTTTTTTTTTGGTTAGAGGAGGAGGATGAGTGGGAGACACTACGTAAGTAGTGTTTCGGGTAAAGCTGTCACTCGAGAACAGCCCCTTCACAAACCACCTTCAACTTACGCTGACCGCACTGCACGTATGCAAATCTCCCCGGAACAGCCAATCAGAAGCTCTGCTCTGCTGCCCTCTGCTGGATGCTTGCCTTCCGTCGAACTCCTCGGGTCACTTGTGCAGGTACACCTTCAACTTACGCTGACCGCACTGCACGTATGCAAATCTCCCCGGAACAGCCAATCAGAAGCTCTGCTCTGCTGCCCTCTGCTGGATGCTTGCCTTCCGTCGAACTCCTCGGGTCACTTGTGCAGGTACACCTTCAACTTACGCTGACCGCACTGCACGTATGAAAATCTCCCCAGAGCAGCCAATCAGAAGCTCTGCTCTGCTGCCCTCTGCTGGAGGTTCCTGCTTGAACCTTTCAGACTTGAGTATTGGGTTGGATTCCTTCCAGAGGGTGTTAATTAATAATCAGTGATAGATTCTGTTGTTATTTGAACATATTTGGTGTTCCAACACAAGTTCATGATTTCCCTTGTTTATTTTGCAAATACAGCAAATACAAGGCCCAGTTAGTCAGAGGCATTTTCCTATCTGTGCTCAACTGCTGACAAACATTCCTTGCATCTGACAGCAAGGCAGAGTAAAACTTTTAAGTGCTGTGAACTCTGTACTGCCAGCTTGAGAACATCAGAACACCAATTACACAAAAGGAAAGAAGGATGAGCAAACAAAGCAATGTTGATAAAATATTTATGCACATAAAGGAAATAAAAACACTGAAATAAATTGTGAAGAAACAGTACAAAAAAATGCAGAAGTAAAAACAGACAGTAACTTCCAGATTAAAAAAACATGCCAAGATGAAAGGCAAAAGTTTAGAAGTATGTACAATAATGAAATCAATTATATTCCACAATATAGGGCATGCCCATGAAAGGATGGTTGAGTTTGAAGGGTTGGGGTGTGTAGGGTATGTGTAGGGGCCTCTGGGAGGTTGGGGAGTGTGTGATGGGTGGGGGTCCTGGAATGGGAGGGGCCTATCAGTGGGTGTGGGGGGCCAGAAGAGGGAGGGCCTCAGGGACCCCAAAGCGGGGTGTCCTCACTTTTGGGGTGGGGTGGGGGGGGGGGGGGGTGAGGTAGTGCCCATGTGTGTGGGAGGCGACATTGCCCATGGGTGGAGATTGTGGGGGATCCACAGCTCACTTAGAGATCAGAGCACCCTTTCAAAATGGTGGACCGATCTCGGCGTTCAGCTCCCCAGTGCTAAAAATAAATTCTAACTGTGAGCTAAACCGGTGAGAAACACCCCCGGACCCAAAAAAATTGACGAAGTGTCATTGAATAGCAGTGGGGAACTCGCAGGAGAGAGGAATACCCTGGGCCAAGAGGAAACTTCTGAAAATAGTGTCATGGAGAGATGCATTTCCAACAGGTTATTAGAAATAGAAGAATTGTACCAGGGCAGAAATTTCTGAGGGCAAGCCTCATAGACATAGCTTTTAATTCTCTTGGAATTAGAAGACCGAGGACAACCAATTGAATATATTTAGAATGATTCAATTAATTGATGGGGTGGATACAGAGCCATGGAGTTGAATTCTCCCCTTCAAGCCACCGGGAGCAGAGTTCCCGGTGAGGCAGAGAATCCGCGCCGGGACGAAAACGGGAACGGGGAGAAAGCGGGATCGGGTTTCCGATGCTCCAGCCCCCCACCAGTGGCATGATCAAGGTTTGTGCCTGCGCATCAGCAGGAGGATGCAAATAGTTATTCAAGGCCAGATTTGCATCCAATGCCTGGCACCATTGTGAAGATTGCACAACGTTCAACACTATTCGCAAATCTTCAGATACTGAAGTATTCGTGTGGAAAAGCAGCAAGTCCTGGACAATATTCAGGTTTAGGCTGACAAGTGGCAAGTAACATTTGTACCACATAAGAGTCAGGTAACGACCATATTCAAAGAGAAAGAATCCAACCATCTTCCCTGTGTTTCTATTCTGCTTAGAGAGGGCTATGGCCTGAAGAATAAATAGGCCAGCAGAGATATTGGATGTTTCTAGCAATTGGGGCCTTGTACAGTAGAGAAGCTTTTATGTTTTATTTGGCTAATTTCATTGCACTTGGAGATAGGTAGTGAGGGAGAAGGCAGCTCTCACAGCTTTGCTAGAAGCAACTGGTTTAAAAGGCTAAAGAGGGAACATCTCTCAGCTTTATTGGAAGAAAAGACATACCATGAAGTAATCATCAAGAAAGCAAGTGCAGAGATCTGAAGTGCAACTAGTTGAGGAAACTAGTTTCCAAGAAGTCTGAAGTTAACGGCACAAGAACAGATCACTTTTCAATAAAAACAGAAGGAGCTGAGAAAAAGGCTGAGACACCAGAACGATGTCTGAAGTAATTTTCAGGTTCGTGATATTTTACTATAGCCTGTGGAAAGAGAGTTGAAATAATTTTGGAAATCGGTGGCTGGATCGTGGAGTTTGTATAAAGGCAGTTAAGACAAAGAAAACCTAAAAGGTGGGTGTAAAATCCTGGTCTGGATTCACTATTAAAAGTGGGCAGAAGATTTGTTTAAAAGTGTAATTTTGAAAACCTGGTCTGGATTTCGGAATGCAAACCACTAAGGAAAAGCATAATTATGAGAGAAGATTTTAAAGCGCGTTTTTGTCCGAGGAGACATCCACATTCACTTGGGGTTCAGAGCAGAGAGCGCATTTGCCCACAGTCACCTTATAAACTTAAAGGGGACAATGAGAACATTGTAGATTACAATGCATTTTGTGATTTGTGTTAATCCTAAATTCTGTCTGTAATTGTTAAGCTAAGGCGGGAGTAAAGGCATACTGTATCAAAATCCAATTTTGCATTTTCAATAATTGATTTTTTTCTTGTTAAAATCCAGTGACTGTTCCTCCACGTTTTATTTTTTAAAAGTTACGGTCATTTGAGCTAGCGTTCCATTCTGGGATCTTCCCATCCAGTTTTAACATCAACTAGGGTCATAACATGCCTTTAATTGCACAAAGATGGGTGGCAGATCAAAAGATTGGATAGAATATAAAAAACAACAAAGAATGACTAAAGAATAAAAAGGAGCAAAAAGGTAGAGGACAAGAGAAAGCTAGCTAGAAATATAAATACCTATAGTACGAGTTTCTATAGATCTTTTAAAAAGAAAAGAGTTAACAAAGTGAGCAGTGGTCTGATAGAAAGCAAGTCTGGGGAGTTAATAATGGAAAATAAAGAGATGGCAGATGAATTGAAGACGTATTTTGCATTGGTCTTCACTATAGAGGATACAAGTGACATCCCAGAAGTAGCTGTAGATCAGGGGTTGGATACTCCGTTTTTGGGACTATGTCCCGATGCCGTCGTGAAAACTGTGGTCTTTTACGTCAGGAAAACAGGTGTCAAAAGGCCACAGATTCACAGCCTTGCAGGGGGCTAGCAGGTGTAGCCACCGAAGTTGGTCACTTCCCGACCCAAAATGGCGATTTACAAAGCACGCAGGGAAAATTGGACACTTTAAGAAAGACAAGCAGGTTGCAGAATCTTCCTATGTATTCTGCCTGCAAAGAAAGCAGACAGCACCGAAACCAGCAGTTTGCATATTAATGAAGCGATCCCCGGGAACAATGGATACAACAATTAGCTACATTTGGGACATTCTATAGAAGGTCAGACTTCCCAGCACCAACGTTGTCTGAAACAAAGGAGACAAACAAGCCAGGAAGAACCGCCCGCGATCGAGGGACAGCCTCAGTATTGGGGGGATTCATACCAATCGATTGGTATGAGATCCAATTGATTGAAAGTACGCTCGGGGTCCGCCCAAAAGGGCGCGAATCCCCTGAGACCTATAAAAGTCAGGTCCCAAGTCCAGTTCGCTCTCTTAGCCGGCCCTCCCAGCAGAACACCTTTTCAGCAGCTCTCTAAGTACTTGACCCTGAGAAGGAGAGGCCTGGCCAACAGCTACACCGACAAGTAAGTGCCCAACCAACGCTCGCTACGAGAATAGACACTCCTGACCCCTTAGCCCGTACCAACTGGGAAGCCTGCAGTCTCAGGACAGAACAAGAGGCCATTGTTCCCTGATCCAGTGGGTTCCCTTATCGAAGTATTGGCTTATAGTGGTAGGAATAGTTTAGTCCGCTAGTATTAGTTGCATGAGTATCGATTTACTGTGTAAATAATAAATGTGTTTGATTGAACCTTACTAACTGGTGTATTGAGTCATTGATTTGAACTTGAACCTCGTGGCGGTGTCATAAGGATACCTGGCGACTCTAGAGCTAAGGAATAAAACAGAGCCAATTGAGTGTTAAGCACACTCACCAGAACGAGCAACACAGGGAAGCTGTCGAGGAGCTTGCAGTTCCAGCTGCCGATACGGCCCCCTGCACTTCCGGGTCAGAGGCCATGCATGTGCAAGGTGGCGGCCTCCAGTGGCCACGTCGTGCTCCAAGGCGACTCAGACCGGGTCCGCCCGCATATAAAAAACCCAGTCCCGAATGAGGCCCCCGCCTACGATCAGCCCACCCCCGACTGTGGCAGCCGCGGACAGAGTCCGCAGCTGACACATGGGTATCACAGACGGTGGGACCATGAGTGGTCCATGCTGTCAGGAATTCAGCCGGTCAGGGACAGGGCTGGCCTCAGGCAATGGCCTAAGGTGGAGGATACTCGGCGTGGCGTACTCCCCGAGTATGCCGGATTTCGGGGGTCGGAGAATTGCAGAACTGACGGCGGTCCCGATTTTATGCGTAAAACTATATTCTCCGCCCCCGTCACCGAACGCGATTACGGTGTCGGGGTGCGGAGAATCCAGCCCCAGGAATTATAAGGGAGCAAAGAACTCAGAAAAATTACAATCACCAGACAAATGGTACTGCGCAAATTGTTGGAACTGCAGAGTGGCAAGTCAACACGGTAGCATTGTGGACAGCACAATCGCTTCACAGCTCCAGGGTCCTAGGTTCGATTCCCGGCTTGGGTCACTGTCTGTGCGGAGTCTGCACATCCTCCCCGTGTGTGCGTGGGTTTCCTCCGGGTGCTCCAGCTTCCTCCCACAGTCCAAAGATGTGCAGGTTAGGTGGATTGGTCATGATAAATTGCCCTTAGTGTCCAAAATTGCCCTTAGTGTTGGGTGGGGTTACTGGGTTATGGGGATAGGGTAGAGGTGTTAACCTTGGGTAGGGTGCTCTTTCCAAGAGCCGGGGCAGACTCGATGGGCCGAATGGCCTCCTTCTGCACTGTAAAATTCTATGAGTCCCCGGGTCTTAAAATAAGAGGCTAGTGAGATAGTTGATGACTAGGTTTTAATTTTCCAAAATTCACTAAATTCATTAATTTGAAAATAGCGAATGCAGCTGCTTTATTCAAAAAAGGAGGGAGACAGAAAGCAGGAGACTACAGGCAGAGCCAACATGGTTTGTGAAAGGGAAATCATGTTGAACCAATTCATTGGAATTCATTGAAGGTGTCGCATGTGCCATGAATAAAGGGAACCAATGGATGAAATGTACTGAGATTGATTTCCAGAAGGTGTCTGTTAGGTCGTTGCAGAAAATAAAAGTTCATGGTGTGGGGATAGCATGGATAGAAGACTAGATAGCTAACAGAAAAGCATAAATAGGTCATTTTCCAGTTAGCAGGATGTGACAAATGATATGCCACAGTGCTGGGGCCTCAATTCCTAACAATTAATAAAAATGATGTGGATGAAGGAACCCATGGTATGATTGCTAAATTTGCAGATGACACAAAGATGCTAAGTTCTGATTAGAACACAAGCAGGCTACAAAATAAATTAGGTGAGGGGGCTAAGATCTGACAAACTGAGTATCATGTGGAAAATGAGGTTATCCATTTTGGCAGGATGAAGAAAAAGAGACAAATTATCTAAACAATGAGAGATTGCAGAGTTCTGCGATGCAGTGGTATCTGAGTGCATGAATCATAAAAAGTTATGATGCAGGTGCAGCAAGCAATTAGAAAAGTTAATAGAATGCTATTATTTTTCGCAAGGGGAATGGTATACAAGAGTAGGGAGATTATACTTCAGTTGTACTTCAGGGCATTGGTGAGACCCCCTCTGAAGTACAGTATTGGTCTCCTTAATTAAGGAAAGATGTAAATCCATTAGAAACAATTCAGAGAACATAGAACATAGAACAGTACAGCACAGAACAGGCCCTTCGGCCCGCGATGTTGTGCCGAACAATGATCACCCTACTTAAACCCACGTAACCCGTATACCCATAACCCAACAATCCCCCCATTAACCTTACACTACGGGCAATTTAGCATGGCCAATCCACCTAACCCGCACATCTTTGGACTGTGGGAGGAAACCGGAGCACCCGGAGGAAACCCACGCACACACGGGGAGGACGTGCAGACTCCACACAGACAGTGACCCAGCCGGGAATCGAATTAATACCTGGAATTGGCAGGTTGTCTTATGAGGAAAGGCTGCACTGGCCAGATTTATATTCGCTGGAATTTAGAAAAGTAAGAGGCAACTTACTCTTCTGAGGATGGATATTGAAAGGAAGTTTCCGCTTGTGGGAGAATCCAGAACTCGGGGCCACTCTTCACAAATATGACAGAGATTAAGACAAAACTTTTCTCTCAGAGGGTTGTGAGACTTTGGAACCCTCTTCTTCAAAAGCTGGTTGAGACAGAATCTTTGAATATCTTTGAAGCAGAAGTAAATAGATTTTTCATAAGCAAGGGAGTGAAAGGTTATTGAGGGCAAGCAGGGATGTAAAGTTGAGGTTAAAATTAGATCAGCCTCGATTTCATTGAATGGCGGAGAAGGCTCACGGAGCCTAGTGGCCTATTCCTAATTTGTATGTCGGTATGTGTATATAAATATCGTGGCTGTCACTTTCTCAAGGGCAAGTATGGATGGGCAATAAATGTTAGACTGTCCAGTGATGGGCACATTCTATGAACAAATACATTTTTTAAAATTGAAGTTCTGTTCCCTTGCGCAGGCCAATACATCTTTCCCGAAATATTATACCAAACAGTGAACAAAGTATTCCAGAACCATAACTCCTTCACTTTTGAACAATAATTCTGTTGAGGAACCAATCATATGACCATTTTTAATAACTTTGTCGTCGTGCTTGATCTTTTAGCGATTTGTCTATGTAGACAACTAAACCCCTTTTCTCTAGCCATGAAGTACTCCGATTATTGTATTTCAGATTCAAAGTGGGTGACCTCACACTTCAAGAGAGATTATTATTTAAATGATAAAATATTAAAACATGCCGCTGTGCAGAGAGACCTGGGTGTGCTAGTGCATGAGTCGCAAAAAGTTGGTTTACAGGTGCAATAGGTGATTAAGAAAGTGAATGGAATTCTGTCCTTCATTGCTGGAGGGATGGAGTTTAAGACTAGAGAGATAATGCTGCAATTGTATAAGGTGTTAGTGAGGCCACACCTGGAGTATTGTGTTCAGTTTTGGTCTCCTTACCTGAGAAAGGACGTACTGGCGCTGGAGGGTGTGCAGAGCAGATTCACTAGGTTAATGCCAGAGCTGACGGGGTTGGATTACGAGGCGAGGTTGAGTGGACTGGGACTGTACTCGTTGGAATTTAGAAGGATGCAGGGGGGATCTTATAGAAACGTATAAAATTATGATGGGAATAAATAGGATAGATAAGGGGAAGTAGATTTAGGACTGAGTTTAGGAGGAACTTCTTCACCCAAAGGGTTGAGAATCTATGGAATTCCTTGCCCAGTGAAGCAGTTGAGGCTCCTTCATTAAATGTTTTTAAGATAAAGATAGATAGTTTTTTGATGAATAAAGGGATTAAGGGTTATGGTGTTCGGGCCGGAAAGTGGAGCTGAGTCCAAAAAAGATCAGTCATGATCTCACTGAATGGCGGAGCAGGCTCGAGGGGCCAGATGGCCTACTCCTGCTCCTAGCTCTTATGTTCTGCTTGGAAATTTCCCGCATCTACATACACAATTCACTGTGCTGCCTAACTTTCTATGATCTGTTAACTTGGATATATCATTTCCTATTCCTTCCACTAAGTCATCAGTATATATGGTATAAAGCTAAAACCCCAGTACTGATCCCTGGAAAACATCATTCATCACATGCTGCTCACCAAAGAACATTTCCTTTACTCTGTCTTTGTTTCATGGTTTCAGAATGGACACATGGAGTGAATTTTACATTCGGAAATTGGGCACACTGCCCACACTTGCGTAAAATCCAGCACGATATTGGGTCATCAACTGTAGCCACCGAAGTTGGCCATTCCCTGAATACAAAATGGAAGAACGCAAAGCATATAGGATAAAATGGACAATGTTTGCAGCCCCAGCAGGCTGCACCTAGCAGGTGTGGATTCTGTCTGCTAAGAAAGCAGACAGCACCGAAACGAACGTTCCGCATACTAATGAGGCAATCACCGGGATAATTAGCATGTTAATGGAACGATTCCAGAGACAATGGACACAAATGGGGAAGTAACTGCAACATTGTAAAGGATACCAGACACTCAGGCACCAGCAAGGTTCGAAAACAAAGAGCCTGAAGGCCTGCCCAGTAGCTAAGGAACAGCCTCAGTATTGGGGGGATTCAAACATATCGATTGGGAAAAGATCCAATCGATTCCAAGCAGGTAAGGGAGTCCGCCCAAAGGGGCGCGGATCCCTGGGACCTATAAAAGACAGGTCCCACACATGGTTCAGCCTTCTCGTCCAGCCCTCCTCTCTCTTTGACCAGCACTCCTCCGTGGACCAGCACCTCGACCAGCTTTTGCCAAGAAGACCTTGAACGAGAGAGAGGAGGGGGTTCGGACAGCAGCCGCCAGCAAGTAAGTGCCTCACAACGATCGCTACCAGAGATAGACACTCCTGACCCCTTTTAACTTATACCAACCTGAAGTCTGCAGACCAGAGCAGAGCAAGAGGCCTTGTTCCCTGACCCGGCAGTTCCTTCGAGATAAGTATTAGTTTATTTAGCGGTAGGAATAAGTTTAATCCTTTTAGCGTGTGCATGGGTAGTTATTATAATTGTATTATAATAAACTCAGTTGTTTGAACTTACTAATTGGTGTATGGTTTTATTGCTTTGAACTTCACCTTGAACTTGTGGCGGTATCTTAATGATACCTGGCGACTCCAGAGCTAAGTAAAGAAACAGAGCCAAATTGAGTGTTAAGCACACTCACCCAGAACGACCAACATAACCCAACATCAGGGCTCAAATGATAGACGACAAGTGTATGCTGAAATCAGTAGTCTGCCTGTAATTTTTAAAATCTAATCAACAAGCCTGTTAAAAACCCAGTTGTCTGCAATTTTCCGTATCCCGCCGGATTATACATAAATCGGGTCGAATAGCGTTTGGGATATTTTTTTTAATGTCAACTAGAATGAGGCAGCGCAAAGGCGACAGGTGGCTGATGTGTCAAACCCTAAAATGAAAATCAAGTGCTGCACAGTGATTCAAATTAAAAATAAGACTCTTCTCAGTATAAAGTCAGATTTTTGCTCAAACACACTGTAATACTTGTTTAGGCTAAAACCCCATGTGAGCACAAGCAGCTTATTATGCGCCTTCAATTCATAACAAGCTGGAATGCTCCTTTAATCTTAGTTATGTGTTTCCAACCAACAGATAGTACGACTTAATAAAAGTCAGGATTATTTTTGATGTACAACTGACACTGATCCAAATAGAATTTTGCGCAGATGTCAGGTTCAAAATGTCACCCTAATTAATTTTCCCACTTGTTGCTCCAGACAGGGAGCCTTGCAGGTCATAAGCATTCACTTGTCTACGGAAATTCAGATCCATGGTGTGAACAATCTCGAACCATTTAATTATTGGGAACGCAACCAAAATCCACACCTGAATTTGCGGTATTTACTCAAAACGGGCACGGTTCCTGCCAGGGGAACACAGTCAAAAAGTTACTTCTGTGAAGCTGAGTGAAGTTTATTTAACTAGATGCCCATCTAAACAGGCCCTGGCATTATGTTGCGGAAAGCTATCAACATCAGTATGATACATTCAGAGCTTACAGCTCAACATATCTTGGTGGTCCTTGAACACTGAAGATGTGGTGCAAGAGTGTCAATAAAGACCTTCTTGATTCAACTGCCACACAATGGACTTGTCAGCTGTGGTTCAGGGGTAGCACTTTCATCTCTGAGACAGAAGGCTGGAGGTTCAAGTCTCACTCCAAGACCAGAGCACAAAATTAAGGCCAATGTTCTGTTCGGGAGAAAGTTCCAGGGTTTTGACCCAAAGACAGTGAAGGAACAGCGATATATTTCTCAGTCAGGATGGTGAGTGACTTGGAGGGGAACCTGCAGGTGGTGGGGTTCCAGGGTATCTGTTACTCTTGTTCTTCTAGATGGCAGTGGTCATGGGTTTGGAAGGTGCTGTGTAAAGAACTTTGGTCACTTACTGCAGTGCATCTTGTAGATGGTACACACGGCTGCCACTATTTGTTGGGTCCTGGTAGCTCAGTCGGTAGAGCATCAGACTTTTAATCCGAGGGCCCAGGGTTCAAGTCCCTCTCAGGGCTTTGATTTAGGGGCTGGTTTAGCACACTGGGCTAAATTGCTGGCTTTTAAAGCAGACCAAGCAGGCCCGCAGCACAGTTCAATTCCCGTACCAGCCTCCCCGAACAGGCGCCGGAATGTGGTGACTAGGGGCTTTTCACAGTAACTTCATTGAAGCAAACTTGTGACAATAAGCGATTTTCATTTTCATGGTAGTGGAGGGATTGAATGTCTGATGAAGAGGTAACATTCAAGAGGGCTTCTTTGCCCTGGATGGTGACGAGCTACTTGAGTGCTGTTGGAGCTGCACTCATCCAGGCAAGTGAAGATATTCTATTGCATTCCTGACTTGTGTATTGTAGATGCTGACATGATTTTTGCCCGGGGGGGGAATGTAATTTGTCATTCGTCAACCCAAGCCTGGATAGTGTCCAGATCTTGCTGCATTTAGACATGGACTACATCATTATCTGAGGAGTCACCTTCTGGTGGTGTTCAGCATGGAGGAGTCTGATTCATCAACTGATGGTGTACGACACGTATAAATCAGCAGGAGGTTTCCTTGTCAATGTATAACCTGAAGCCATGAGATTTCTTTGGGTTCGAAGTCGGTGTTGAGGACTCCCAGGGCAACTTTCTCCCGACTGTATACCACTGCGCCGTCATCTCTGCTGGGTTTGTCCTGCCGGTGAGACAGGACATACCCAGGAATGGCGATAGTGGTGTCTGGGACATTGTCTGTAAGGTATGATTCTGTGAATATGGCTGTGTCAGGCTGCTGCTTAACTAGTCTCCAAACCTTGGCACAAGCCCTCAGGTGTTAGTCTGGAGGCCGTTGCAGGATCAACTTCACTGGGATTGCCGTTGTCATTTCGGGTACCTGGGTCGATGCTGGGTGGCCTGACTAGCTTCATTCCTTTTTTGTGTTTTTGTAGCATTTGAATACAACTGAGTGGTTTGGTACACCATTTCAAAGGGAATTTAAGAGTCAATCGCATTGTTGTGGGTCTGGAGTGACATGTAGGCTAGACCAGGTAAGGATTGCAGATTTCCTTCCCTTAAGGACATCAAATGGGTTTTAATGACAATCAACAATGGTTTCATGCTCATGTCGTCAGAGAGCACAGAAATGTCTTTCAGCCCATCGTGTCTGCACCACCAAAAACAACCACCTAACCATTCTAATCCCATTTTCCACCATTTGGTCCACAGCCTTGTATGCCCCAGCATTACAAGTGTACATCTAAATACATCTCAAATGTTACGGGGGTGTCGGTCTCCACCATCCTTTCATCAGCGAATTCTAAACTCCCACCCCCCCTCTGGGTAAAAGTATTTTCCTCATATCCCCTCTAAACCTCCTGCCACTTACCTTAAATCTATGCGTCCTGGTCGTTGACCCATCCACTAAGGGGAAGCATTTCAACCTGTCCACTCAATTTGTGTCCACATAATTTTATACATCTCAATCATATCTCCTCTCAGTCTCCTCTGCTCCAAGGAAAACAATCAAAGTCTATCCAATGTCTCTTCATAACTAAAACTCTCCAGCCCAAGCAACAACATTGTAAATCTCCTCTGCACCCTTTCCAGTGCTATCACATCCCTCCGATAATGTGGATTCCAGAACTGCACACAATACTCCAGCTGTGGCTGAACCAACATTTAGAACAGTTCCAGCATAACTTCCCTGCTCTTAAACTCCATACCTTGGCTAATAAAGAAAGTATATCAGATGCCTTCTTAACCACTGTATCCACCTGCTCTGCTACCTTAAGGGACCGGTGTACGTGCAAACAAGATCCTTCTGATCCTCGGTGTTTCCCAGGGTCCTGCCGTTTATCATGTATTCCATCCCACCATCAGACTCACCATGGACTATTCTCCAAATTTAGTTGCATTCTTGGACGCACTCATCTCCATCAAGGACGGTCACCTCAGCACTTCGCTTTACCGCAAGCCCACAGATAACCTCACGATGCTCCACTTCTTCAGCTTTCACCCGAAACACATTAAAGAAGCCATCCCTTATGGACAAGCCCTCCGTATACACAGGATCTGCTCAGACGAGGAGGAGCGTAACAGACACCTACAGATGCTGAAAGATGCCCTCGTACGAACGGGATATGGCGCTTGACTCATCGGTCGACAGTTTCAACGCGCCACAGCAAAAACCGCACCCAACAATCACCAGGCAGGAATGTTCCCTTCCAGTCAGGGAACACTTCAGCAGTCAAGGGCATTCAGCCTCTGATCTCCGGGTAAGCGTTCTCCAAGGCAGTCTTCAGGAAACGCGACAGCGCAGAATTGCCGAGCAAAAACTTATAGCTAAGTTCCACACGCATGGGTGCGGCCTCAACCAGTATCTTGGATTCATGTCGCATTACATTCACCCCCCACCATCTGACCTGGACTTGCAAAATCCTACCAACTGTCCTGGCTTGAGACAATTCACACCTCTTTAACCTGGGATCATCCCCTATCTCTGGATCTGTGATGATTTGATTACCTGCAAATGCTCGCATTCCAAGCATTGTCTGGCATCTCTGACTTTGTCTATAAAATGTTTCTGGAACATATCTTTCCATTCACCTGAGGAAGGAGCAGTGCTCCGAAAGCTCGTGTTTGAAACACACCTGTTGGACTTTAACCTGGTGTTGTAAGACTTCTTACTGTGCTCACCCCAGTCCAACGCCGGCAGGGGGAGGGGAGGGGGGGAGGGGGAGAGGGGGGGGAGGGGGGGAGGGGGAGGGGGGGAGGGGGACGGGGGGAGGGAGGGGAGGGGGGGGAGGGGAGGGGGGGGAGGGGGAGGGGGGAGGAGAGGGGTGAGGGGGGGGGAGGGGGGAGGGGAGGGGGGAGGGGAGGGGGGAGGGGAGGGGGAGGGGAGGAGGGGAGGGGGGAGGGGAGGAGGGGAGGGGGGAGGGGAGGGGGGAGGGGAGGGGGAGGGGGGGAGGGGGGAGGGGGAGGGGGACGGGGGGAGGGGGAGGGGGAGGGGGGAGGGGAGGGGGAGGGGGAGGGGGGAGGGGGAGGGGGGAGGGGGGAGGGCAGAGGGGAGGGCAGAGGGGAGGGCAGAGGGGAGGGCAGAGGGGAGGGCAGAGGGGAGGGGCAGGGGCAGGGGGAGGGGAGGGGGAGGGGGGAGGGGGAGGGGGAGGGGGGAGGGGGGGAAGGGGGGAGGGGGAGGGGGGAGGGGGGGAAGGGTGAAGGGGGGAGGGTGAAGGGGGGAGGGTGAAGGGGGGAGGGTTGAAGGGGGAGGGTGAAGGGGGAGGGTGAAGGGGGAGGGTGAAGGGGGGAGGGTGAAGGGGGGGAGAGTGAAGGGGGGAGGGTGAAGGGTGAAGGGGGGAGGGTGAAGGGGGAGGGTGAAGGGGGGGAGGGTGAAGGAGGAGGGGAGGGTGAAGGGGGGAGGGTGAAGGGGGGAGGGTGAAGGGGGGAGGGTGAAGGGGGGAGGGTGAAAGGGGGGAGGGTGAAGGGGGAGGGTGAAGGGGGGAGGGTGAAGGGGGGAGGGTGAAGGGGGGAGGGTGAAGGGGGGAGGGTGAAGGGGGGGAGGGTGAAGGGGGGAGGGTGAAGGGGGAGGGTGAAGGGGGGAGGGTGAGGGGGGAGGGGGGGGAGGGAGGGGGGAGGGGAGGGGAGGGGGGGGAGGGGAGGGGGGGAGGGGAGGGGGGAGGGGAGGGGGGAGGGGGGGAGGGGAGGGGGGAGGGGAGGGGGGAGGGGAGGGGGGAGGGGAGGGGGGAGGGGGACGGGGGACGGGGGGAGGGGGGAGGGGGGAGGGGGGAGGGGAGGGGGAGGGGGGAGGGGGGAGGGGGGAGGGGAGGGGGAGGGGAGGGGGAGGGGAGGGGGAGGGGAGGGGAGGGGGAGGGGGAGGGGGAGGGAGGGGGAGGGGAGAGGGGGGAGGGGAGGGGAGGGGGAGGGGAGAGGGGGGAGTGGAGGGGGAGGGGGAGGGGGGAGGGGAGGGGGGAGGGGGGGAGGGGGGAGGGGGAGGGGAGGGGGAGGGGAGGGGGGGAGGGGAGGGGGAGGGGAGGGGAGGGGAGGGGAGGGGGGGAGGGGAGGGGGAGTGGGGGGAGGGGGGAGGTGGGGAGGGGGGAGGGGGGAGGGGGGGAGGGGGGGAGGGGGGAGGGGGGAGGTGGGGAGGGGGGAGGGGGGAGGTGGGGAGGGGGGAGGGGGAGGGTAAAGGGGGAGGGTGAATGGGGGGAGGGTGAATGGGGGAGGGTGAAGGGGGGAGGGTGAATGGGGGGAGGGTGAATGGGGGGAGGGTGAATGGGGGGAGGGTGAATGGGGGGAGGGTGAATGGGGGGAGGGTGAAGGGGGGGAGGGTGAAGGGGGGGAGGGTGAAGGGGGGGAGGGTGAAGGGGGGGAGGGTGAAGGGGGGGAGGGTGAAGGGGGAGGGTGAAGGGGGGGAGGGTGAAGGGGGGGAGGGTGAAGGGGGGGAGGGTGAATGGGGGGAGGGTGAAGGGGGGGAGGGTGAAGGGGGGAGGGTGAAGGGGGGAGGGTGAAGGGGGGGAGGGTGAAGGGGGGAGGGTGAAGGGGGGAGGGTGAAGGAGGAGGGGAGGGTGAAGGGGGGAGGGTGAAGGGGGGAGGGTGAAGGGGGGGAGGGTGAAGGGGGGGGAGGGTGAAGGGGGAGGGTGAAGGGGGGAGGGTGAAGGGGGGGAGGGTGAAGGGGGGAGGGAGAAGGGGGGAGGGAGAAGGGGGGAGGGTGAAGGGGGGAGGGTGAGGGGGGGGAGGGTGAAGGGGGGGAGGGTGAGGGAGTGTGAGGGGGGGAGGGTGAAGGGGGGAGGGTGAAGGGGGGGAGGGTGAAGGGGGGGAGGGTGAAGGGGGGAGGGTGAAGGGGGGAGTGTGAAGGGGGGAGGGTGAAGGGGGAGGGTGAAGGGGGGAGGGTGAAGGGGGGGAGGGTGAAGGGGGGGAGGGTGAAGGGGGGAGGGTGAAGGGGGGAGGGTGAAGGGGGGAGGGTGAAGGGGGGAGGGTGAAGGGGGGAGGGTGAAGGGGGGAGGGTGAAGGGGGGGCGGCAATGGCGATGTCTGGGGGGGGGGCAATGGCGATGTCTGGGGGGGCAATGGCGATTTCTGGGGGGGGCAATGGCGATGTGTGGGGGGGGCAATGGCGATGTCTGGGGGGGGGCAATGGCGATGTCTGGGGGGGGCAATGGCGATGTCTGGGGGGGGCAATGCCTATGTTTGGGGGGGGCAATGCCTATGTCTGGGGGGGGCAATGCCGATGTCTGGGGGGGGCAATGCCGATGTCTGGGGGGGGCAATGCCGATGTCTGGGGGGGGGGTGGGGGTGGGGGCAATGGCGATGTCTGGGGGGGGCAATGGCGATGTCTGGGGGGGGGCAATGGCGATGTCTGGGGGGGCAATGCCTATGTCTGGGGGGGGAAATGCCGATGTCTGGGGGGGTGGGGGTGGGGGCAATGGCGATGTGTGGGGGGTGGGGGCAATGGCGATGTCTTGTGGGGGGGGCAATGGCGATGTCTTGGGGGGGCAATGGCGATGTCTGCGGGGAAGGAGGGTAGCATTGTGCATGATTGGGGGGTATGGGAGACCCTCAAGCTCACTTAGATATCAGGTCACCTTTTCAAAATGGTGCCCTGATCTCCGAGTCGGTCTCGCTGGCATATTCAGCTCCCCGCTGCTGAAAACAGTTCCAAGCGCGGGCTACACCAGAAAGAAACTCTCCAAGGCCCTAAAAAATAACTTAAGTGTGGGTGAATCCAGGTCGGAATCTCACCCAAAAAGCTGGCGCGGTACACCCCACCAAACCCACCCTAAGTGACACATTAGAAATTCTTTGTCAGAATCCTGACATAATCTTAATTCACTCAAGTAGTGAAGTTAGATGGAAGAGTAGGAAAAATAAAGTGGGCGAGTGCCAGAGATGATTGTGTCAATGGACGCAGAGAAGACCTTTGACCGGGTAGAGTGGAGCTATTTGTCTGAAATCCAGGGAAGGTTTGGGTTCGGGCCTACGTTTGTGATGTGGTTTTGGTTGCTGTATGTTCCCCCATGGCACAGGGGTACAAGGCAGGGTTGTCCACTATCTCCTATTGTTCGTGTCGGTGATTGAGCCTTAAGCGATGGAACCTCGAGCCTCGGCTGAGTGGTGGGGGATTATGGGGGGGGGGGGGGGGGGTTGCACCAAATGTCATTGTATACCGATGACCTGCTACTGTTCGTGACGGACCCGTTAGGAAGCATGAGCAGTATCATGAGCTTACTGGTGAGGTTTGCAGCCTTTCAGGCTATAAATTGAATGTAGGGAAAAGCGAGGTTCTCCAGGTGAATGCAGCGGGGCGGGGTGGGGCCAATGCCATTTAGGGTGGCTCGGGGGCAGTTCCAGTACCTGGAGACTCAGGTACCGCATGAGTGGGCCACGATGCATAGGTGGAATTTGACGGGGTTAGTGGAGAAGGTTTAGTGGGTCTTTAAAAGGTGGGATGCGCTGCACCTGACATTGGTGGGGAGGATGGTGGGGAGGATGCAGGGGGTGAAGATGAACATGCTGTTAAGATTCCTGTTTGTGTTTCAGTCCCTCCTGATTTTCCTCCCCACGGCGTTTTTTCAAAAGGTACATGCGTTAATCACGGAATTTGTGTGGGGAGGGAAGGTGCCGAAGGTGAAATGGGCTCGACTGCAATGGCAGAGGCGGGATGGGGGTCTGGCACTCGAGTTTGTTGCATTACTGTTGGGCAGAAAATGTGAAGAAAGTGAGACGATGGAGGGAAGGAGAGGGGGCAGATTAGGTCTGGTTAGATGAGGAGTCTTGCAAGGGTATTAGCTTGAGGGCTCCGGTGACAGCCCTGCTGCCATTCACCTGGGGAAGAGTCCGGTGGTGGAGTCGTCTATAATAATTTGGATACAGCTGAGGAGACACTTTAAACTGGGTCGCATGTCAGTGATGACTCCATTGTGTGGGAATCATAGGTTTAGGCCGGGAGGGGGAAGAGAGGTGATGGATGGGATGTAAAGGAGATGGAGGGCGGAGGGGTTAGAGTGGGAGAGGGACGTTTGTGGAGGGGATGTTTGCTGGGCTACAGGAGCTGTGGGAGAGGTTCAGGCAACCAAGGGGAAGTGAGTTTAGATATTGGCACGTACGGGACTTTTCGCACAAGGAACTGCCTTTGTTTCCTCAGGTGCTGGAGTATATACTATTGGAGAAAATGTTGCTCTCAGATTGGGGGTAGGGGTTTAGGATTGGGGATATATATGGGTGGTTGCGAGAGCAGGGCACGGCCTTTGTGAAAAGGATCAAGCGGAAGTGGGAAGAGGAGTTGGGAAGGGAGACAGGATGGAGACTTTGATGCAAAGTAATGGGTCCAGTGAACTCAACCTTTTCTTGCGCAAGGATAAGTCTTATATGAGGGCAGCACGGTGGCGCAGTGGGTTAGCCCTGCTGCCTCACGGCACAGAGGTCCCAGGTTCGAATCCCAGCCCTGGGTTACTGTCCGTGTGGAGTTTGCACGTTCTCCCCGTGCCTGCGTGTGTTTCGCCCCCACAATCTAAAGATGTGCAGGCTAGGTGGATTGGCCACACTAAATTGCCCCTCAATTGGAAAAATTAATTAGGTACTCTAAATTTATTTTTTTTAAATTTAAAAACAAAAAGGATAAGTCTTATACAATTTACGGTGGTGCACAAGGTCCACAAGACTCGGGCCCCGGCTTTTACCAGAGGTAGCGGATGGGTGCAAGATGTGTGGGAGGGGGCCGGCGTACCGTGCCCATATGTTCTGGGCTGTGAGGATTTGGAGAACTGTGAGAGGTGGTGTTTGGGAACTTATCGAGGATTGTAGGGGTTGAGATGAAGCCAGAGCCTTTGGTAGCTCTCTTCAGGGTGTCAGAGGTGCCGGAGCTTCTGGAGGGGAAGGGGCCCGATGTCGTGGCCTTCACCTTTCTGATTGCCTAGCAACGGATACTTTTGAATAGGAGGTCGGCCACACCGCCAGGGTTGTGGCATAATTGGGAGACTTGTAAGAGTTTCTCAGGTTGGAGAAAATCAAATTTGCCCAAAGTGTGATGATAGAGTACTGAAACCACAAAAGAGAGTTATAATTCCATGTAAAATAGCTGGAGCAAGCCATTCTGTTAATTCTGATGAGTCTCGAATAAGATATCTATTCTGTTGAGTAAACTTTCCATGAAAAAGACACAAATGAAATATGAAATGGAGCATGATAAAACAATTACTTATGGAAAAGTCAATGGATCTGAGTTTACCCAGTCAGGACATTATAGTACCCCTTTGGCAAAACCTGGGGTGGGATTCTCCACTCTCTGGCGCCGAAATCGCGTTCGGCGATCAGCCGGAGACCCACATTGGTGCCAAAATCAGGGCGGCGCCGTTTGTGCGATGCTCGGACCCATCCAAAATGGCGTACTCTATGAGTACGCCACACGCCGTCAGGATGGTCTCAGAACGTTACCCGAGGCCCTCCCCCCGATGCTCCAACCCCGAGGGGCCTAGTTCCCAACAGCGTCGGTCAAGTGTGGTATTTTTTTTCGGGAACTCGGCGTGGCGGCTGCAGACTAAGTCCAGCGTCGCCTCAGTCTGGGGTGAGCCGATCTGTGGGCAGGGTGGGCTTTGGCGAGGGCTGCAGGCACTGGTGGGGGGTGGTCCAGGTGTGGCTTGCCTGGCCAAAGGGGGACACAATTTGGCAGTGCAGGTCCACTGGCGCCATGTTGCACGGTGACAGACCCGGCAATTCTCCGGCCATATCCGCAGCTAGAGCTGGGGGCTCTACATTGCGTGTCTGCTAGCCCCCCACCAGATGGAGGATCAGTGGCCATTTTGCACCATTTTTTCAGTCGTAAAACGCCACTGTTCCCACGCCGGGGTCAGCACTTAGTCTCTAAATCTGAGAATCCAACACCTGACGTTCAGACAAGTATTAACGGCATCAGATGATAAGAATTAATGGGGGGGGGGAGCAAATGATCTTAAAGTTACACAGGCAATTGGCTCGTCCTCTTTGTCAAATGTTAAAAATTCTGCTAAAAGATTCAAGTGTGGTTGATGAAGAGCATACAAGGCTAATTGAAAGAAATGAGAGAAATGTGAAATATGTACTTAACAAATATATATATCAGAGGACACTGCCACGTCCTAGGCTCAAATAACTGAATGGTGTACTGCAATTTCCATGTTGGTCAGCTGAGCACAAGAGGCTGAATTTACAGACAGGTCATTTACAAGTCCATCTCCTTCAGGAATGACAATACTGAAGAAACTTCAGGACATAAAACTAAAAAGATATACATTTGTGATCAAACTCGATTTTGATCAGTTCCTAGCAATGCGCACTACATTTGACAATTGGAATATAATATTCCCAAAGTGATTGATAGATTATATTGCTAAAAGAAGCATTATAAAACATTTACCTGAGTAGCGGTGGAATCAAGGTCAAGGCTATAATAACAAAGCTGAAAGCAGTTCTGTCCAACATTTGCTGCACACTCATAAGAGACATTGATTTCTTTCGAGCTTGTACTGTCATATGGCAAATTGATTTTCTTGAAAGTATAGCAGTGCCTGTCATTCATCAATCAAACAAGTAAGCCTTTCATGCAAAACAATAGTTTCAGGCATTGGCTTGTGCAGTGCTAGACAGATAAAAAAAATCTACTTCAACTGAAGGAAGGTTTTCCCCATTCTGCTTGGAAGAAATATGAACACATTCATAAATTTTACCATACATAATGTAAAACAAATGTTCCCAACTGATAGTTTATGGAAAAATTATCTTATTCACTGCATGTCACTAAATTTTCGGCGTGAGCAGTGAAAATGTCCTTCTATGCCCACCGGAACAATTTAACAAAATAAAAACTAGTAGAGTTCAGAATTGAAAAGATAAAATCTGTCTGAAAGAACATGTAACACATTGAAGTACAAGTGACTACAACTCTGTCCTTGGTAGTGGTGGGAGCTAATTGCTCTTTTGAATTATCAACAGCACACAAGCAACAAACATCCTTCAGGACGCGGGACAACACAGAATTGCCGAGCAGAAACTTATAGCCAAGTTCCGCACACATGAGTGCGGCCTCAAACGGGATCTGGGATTCATGTCGCATTACATTCACCCCCCACCATCTGGCCTGGGCTTGCGAAATCCTACCAACTGTCCTGGTTTGAGACAATTCACACCTCTTTAACCTGGCGTTACCCCTATATCTGGATCTGTAAAGACTTGATTACGTGCAAATGCTCGCATTCTAAGCATTGTCTGGCATCTTTGAATTTGTCAAAATATATGTTTCTGGAACATACCTCTTTATTCACCTGAGGAAGGAGCAGTGCTCCGAAAGCTAGTGTTTGAAACAAACCTGTTGGACTTTAACCTAGTGTTGTAAGACTTCTTACTGTGCTCGCCCCAGTCCAACACCGGCATCTTCACATCACACAAATTTAAAGCATTGTGACACGAATTTGCTTGTTCTTCTTGCAACCAGCAAAAAACTCAAATTCAAAGTTCTCAAATAATTCCAAAGAATTTCACAGATAACAAATTATTTTTAGTCTTTTCCTGGTTCTTAAAGTTGGATGCAGTAACCACTTTGCATACATCCAGATAATAGAAACATCAAATTAGGTGAACGGTCAAGTCATCTATTTTGAACGATGTTTAAGGGACAAATGTTGCCCAGAAAACTCCCTCTTCAAAAAAAAAGTGCCAGGTGATATTTTACATCCATCTGAACAAGCAGCTATACCTGCAGGTTTAACATTTCACCCAAAAGGCTGCATGTCCAGCAAGGCAGCACATCCTCAGTCTCCTTCAACGATCATAAGAACATAAGAGCATAAGAAGTAGGAGCATCAGTAAACCATCTGGCCCCTCGAGCCTGCTCCGCCATTCAATGAGATCATGGCTGATCTTTTGTGGACTCAGCTCCACTTTCCGGCTCGAACACCATAACCCAGGCGTTGACATCTATGTTGCATCACTCACTGTTGAGTATGATTGTCCACCTAAGAAACTCTGCGTCATTGGTTACGGGTTCTGTGTGTCCTTGCATGGCTGACAAGCCCGATTCGAGAGCCACATCTCTGATCGCACACTTGGCAGGTTTTTCTAAGAGGTGGGATTGGTCCTCCTTGAACTTGAGATCGTGGGTATTTCTTTCTCATGCTTCTTTTCCAGGCCTCCTCATGTCATCGGATGTGCCTGAAAAATTCTGTCCATTTACTCAGGAGATTCCCCCACATAGGTCTCTTCTGAGCAGACATTGACATTTATGTTGCATTTCTTGAGGTCGGCCTTCAGGGTATCCTTGAAGCACTTGTCCGCCTTTTATTTGGGATCCTTCGTTGAGCTAGGTGAATAAGATTTGCTTTGGCAGTCAGGACTCTGGCATCCTAAGCACGTGGCCAGCCCAGCAGAGTAAGCTTTGGAAGATCATGCCCTCGATGCTGGTGGTCTTCGCTCCTTCAAGACACCTATCCTCCCAGCAGATGCGGACAATCAATCTCAGAGAGCGTTGATGGTACCTCTCCAGTGCCTTGAGGTGGCATCTGTACACAATCCACATTTCTGAGCCGTGTAGAAGGGTTGGTAGGATAACTGCCGTGTATACAAGGATCTTGGTACCAGCACATATGATGCAGTCATTGATGACTCTCATCCTTAGGCGTTCGAAGACACTGCTCGCGAATGTTGGATCTGTGCATCAATCTTAGCCTTAGATGAGAGATGCCTCCCCAGGTAGAGGAAATGGTCCACACTTGGGAGACCGGATCATCCCCTGGGGCAGGTTAGTAAAGGACTTGAGTCTTCTTAAGGTTAAGGCTGTGATCAATTCTTCAGTGTGCTTCCACAAAGGTATCAAGCATGGCTTGGAGATTCTCACATGAGAGAGCGGTGATGGTGTTATCTTCCGCACACTGAAGTTCCACGAGCCGCCACAGAAACGCCTGTCTATTCCACTTTCAATTGAATCCCCTACCACTTTTGCTCCGACATTAGTCCTCCTCCCCTCTTTGGAAGCATGTCTAGGCATGGTACCACGAGGTTCGCTGCCACTGCTTTCCCCTGTGGGCAGCACGGTAGCACACGTGGATAGCACTGTGGCTTCACAGCGCCAGAGTCCCAGGTTAAATTCCCCGCTGGATCACTGTCTGTGCGGAGTCTGCATGTTCTCCCTGTGAATGCGTGGGCTTCCTCCGGATGCTCCGGTGTCCTCCCACAGTCCAAAGGCGTGCAGGTTAGGTAGATTGGCCATGCTAAATTGCCCTTAGTGTCCAAAAATGTTAGGAGGAGGTTACTGGGTTATGGGGATAGGGTAGAAATGAGGGCTTAAGTGGGTCGGTGCAGACTCAATGGGCCGAATGGCCTCCTTCTGCACTGTATGTTCTGTGTATCTGTGTACATAGTCACCTCCCCAACAGTAATGGGGTTGCATTACTCTACACATAAGATCAAGGTGTGGTATATCTTTATTCAAGCACAAGGATCCAAACTGACCCAACCCAAGAACAACTTTGCAAATTTACAATCTATTATTATCAGTAGTTTTTAAAATCTAATTCATTGTCTGAACACTGAAAGCGATTGGGTTTTAAAAAGATAAAGGGCGGGATCTACCGATCACGTTGCAACGCAGCGCAACGCTGGCCACTTCCGAAGAGATCCCACTTCCAGGATCTACCCAGCTCGCTACAACCCGCAAGATCACATTAGATCTTGCAAGACCTCGCAACCAATCATGGGTGGGATCACTTTCTGGCAAATCTGTATATTAGAGTGAGACAGCCCGTCTCACTCTAAATGCATTCTCGAGATCTAATCAAGGCATGGGATCCAAGCTGGCATTACTTTGTGCCACGGTGAATGGGTCGGGGTGTCACCTGGGGTTGCGGGGGTGCCGGGTTCCCCTTGTAGTGAGTTGGGGTTTTGGGATGTTTTGGGTTAAGTTGGGGGCTCTTGAGGTGGGAACGGCATTTAAAAATGGCGTCCCGATCTCTCGCTGCTCGGAGTATTTCCGGCGAGCGGAGTTCCTCAGCGCAGAAAACGGGGTTAAGTGCGGTCTCATCGGGGAGTTCCCCGCTGAGGCCCCATAACTACCCGGATGGGCTTTAGACAGCGGGATGTTTCCCGATGCTCCAAGCATCAGAAACATCCGGTTAATCTCTCGCGCTACAGGACTCTATCCCCAATCAGATAGATCATCCCCCAAGTTGTCAGAAATTCCAGTTACAAGAGAATTCGTTTGGAAGAGTGCCGCATAATACAAAGTTTACTGCACCAAGTGTTAAAAGGCAGATATTTGCAGCAATTGCACAAAACCTTTCAGCACAAATGGTTGGCTTCTGCTCATGAAATAGTGCTGGATTCATAAATCTCTGTGCTGAACCTCACTGGTACAGAAGAGTTACATCTCAAACACACAGGATCACAGTAGTTCGCTGTTCATATGGAGATAACAATTGAAGCTAATGCCAAAGACTGAAGGAATGGGACTACATTTTTAAATGTATATAAACTAGTCTCGTGTGGCATTGTTCATTAGCGAAACGGGAACTGTGGCATGGTTTACAGTTCTTCTGCTAACCTGTCTCGCTAAATCCACTGCTCAGGTGCTCATGGCCTGAAGGTTTAGGTCTTAGAAGTCAATTAGAGGCTAATTATTTTATGTTGGAACTGTTCCAGATGGACAGCTGCTTGGCTCCACTCCTTTGACAACAACCTCTCTGGGTCATCTCCAGGATAGAGAAAAGCAGGAGGAAATAAATGAATTGCCATCTATTTTAGTATATTTGTGGTCAAAATAGGGGCTGATTTAGCATAGTGGGCTAACCAGCTGGCTTGTAATGCAGAACAAGGCCAGCAGCGCAGGTTCAACTCCCGTACCAGCCTCCCCGAACAGGCGCCGGAATGTGGCAACTAGGGGCTTTTCACAATAACTTCATTTGAAGCCTACTTGTGACAAGAAGCGATTTTCATTTCAAAATAAAAAGATTGTTCAACTGAGTTTTATACAAAATTTGACCATTTGGGAATCATAGAATCATCAAATTTATAGTGCCATTCGGCCCATCGAGTCTGCACCAGTCCTTGGAAAGAGCACCCTACTTCCAGGATTCAACCCTATCCCTGTAACTCAGTAACCGATCTAACCTAGGTCACTGAGGTTAAATTTAGCGTGGCCAATCCACCTAACCTGCACATCTTTGGAGAGAAAACCGGAGCACCGGAGGAAACCCACGCAGACACGGCGAGAAAGTGCAAACTCAACACAGACAGTCACCCGAGGCCAGAATTGAACCTGGAGCTGTGAGGCAGCAGTGCTAACCACTGTGCCATCGTGCCACCCACGGGAATGTGATGATTCTTTTCAAAACTTTGATAAAAATAGATAGCCAGAGCGGAGAGGGTGGCAAGAATATCATAAATCAGCAAGTAATTCAAGCAAAAAAAGTCAATCAAAAGGGATGAAATAATCTAAAACAAAATTTAAAAACAGCAATGAGATTAAATTATCAGGCATGTCATAATATTAACTTTTGGTCAATGCTTGTAAAAATTGACACAAAGAAGTTGTTAAGATGGTGGCAAATCAAGTACATTTTGGTATTTGGTCTACAGACAGGATCACATCTCTAGGGAATGCTTAATTAAATACGGACTTAGTGAGGGTACTCACAGCCACTTATGGAATTCATACATCTCATTGTTTTAGTATGGGTTTCCAGACTGGGTTTCCAGGGGCTGGTTTAGCACAGTGGGCTAAACAGCTGGCTTGTAAAGGAGAATAAGGCAGCAGCGCAGGTTCAATTCCCGTAAAAACACCTCTGAATATGACAAAGTCAAAGAAAACAAGTCATCAAATGAAGTAAGAATTATATAATAGGAAAAGTTGTTTTGTATTGTTACGAATCAGAATTTCTGCAATTGCAGTGAAGCAACAGAATCAGTACAAGAAAATTAGCTGCTAAAAGGTTTTTTGAACCATTGGGTAAATTTTAAAGCCAGAAAAGCATGCGGCAAGAATTGAGCATATTGGACATCGCCACAATTACTGATAGTTCCATTCAGCAAATCTCTGCACTGGGAGCATCAATCCAATTGTGTTGTCTAATTATAATGCTAAGTTTACTTTAAAATATCGAGCAATCCAGTGAGAAATAATTCATATCTAGTCCTGTATGGATTGCCCTTGTTCTTGGAGTGAGTCATAATTTTGTCAGTCAATATAATTATTCTACCATGTGATAGGTGTGCATAAGCACAAGTTTGTGCTTGAAGACACAAAACAACGACAACACAGGATAAAGAAAAAAACAGGGCCAAGCCCTAAATAAGTTTCCACTTATGTATGGGTAATTTGATGAACAAAACAAATGCAGGTTTCAAGGATTAGGAACATTGTACTCAATGGTCAGTCATGTATCTTCCTGATTTATTATTCTCCATCTACCAACGATCACTGGTCTTGCTTGAAAATAATTTAAGGATGGACAACCTCTAGATTGTTCTATGCAGCATTTATTGAAAGTATGAATTTTGCTTCTTGTGTTGCTTTTCTCATTTATTTAACATAATGTGACGTGTTCAACCAAGGCAACTGAAATAAAGTTAAGATCTTGTGGCAAAAGTAAAATTCTGCCTGCTGGAAAAGAAAAACAGTCTGAATGTTTCAGGTCAATAGCCTTTCATCAATTTCAATGAAAGATCTTCAAGCTGAAACGTTAACTCTGTTTCTCTTCACAGATGTTGCCAGAACCCGGTTTCCTCCGGGTGCTCCGGTTTCCTCCCACAGTCCAAAGATGTGCGGGTTAGGTGGATTGGCCATGCTAAAATTGCCCGTAGTGTCCTAAAAAGTAAGGTTAAGGGGGGAGGGTTGTTGGGTTACGGGTATAGGGTGGATACGTGGGTTTGAGTGGGGTGATCATTGATCGGCACAACATCGAGGGCCGAAGGGCCTGTTCTGTGCTGTACTGTTCTATTTCTATTTCTATTTCCTAGAACTGCCGAGTGTTTCCAGCAATTTTTTAAATTAAAGATCTTGTGGCATTGAGTTTGGTTGGTGTCAGGGCAACAGAACTGTAGGAGAATTTTTGCTGTCAGTTAATACATTTCCTCACCTTAATTGCATTCCATAAACTCTGGCTATAAATGTTCTTAATTTTATCAAGAATTTTTTCCTGCACAATAGCAAGTGAAAAATAACTGGATGGGAATCAGTGATGGGTTGAAGCTGTAACACGCTTTGCCTGAATGCGAAGGACAGAAGGTTTGCCACACAATGAGTTCACCGGCTTAGCCATGACAATGTGGGAAGATGCTGAACAGAATCTAAGCACTTTCCCACAAGGAGGAAAGAGAATTAGAAATAGAATCACTCGGGATATAGCACAACATTGTCTCCTGGCGATCGTACTGGGTGGGAAGAGGACACAATGCAGCCAGAATATATCTTTTTCATAAATTTTTTAAAATGAAAGTTGTCATGTGTGAAGTGAATGAATCAAGATGAATCAAGTTGAAAAAAGAGAAAGCCTGTTCTTGTGATTTACCCTTTTGATTTGTTGACCTTTTACTGCATTTGGAGACCAACAAATGGAGAAGAAATTCATCACATTTAATCTAAAAAGTCACCTGTCATTTAAGCCTGTCCTAAAACTGAAGGACACTTGTTAAAATGTATGAAATATGCAATTTCTGAAATAACAAGATAATTAGTGCCAAAACCAAGTGTGAAACTAATTCAACCAGCCCAGATAATTCCCTTACACTGTGAAACAATATTCATTTATTTTCAAACACAATGGTACATCTCCCAACTATAATTCACTGAAAATGGACTGCAGGGGCTGGTTTAGCTCACTGGGCTAAATCGCTGGCTTTTAAAGCAGACCAAGCAGGTCAGCAGCACGGTTCGATTCCCGTACCAGCCTCCCTGGACAGGCGCCGGAATGTGGCGACTAGGGGCTTTTCACAGTAACTTCATTGAAGCCTACTTGTGACAATAAGCGATTTTCATTTCATTTTCATTTCATTTCAGTGCAAATTAAACACTTTTGAAACATAGCTCTTGATCTTCCTCCTGCAGATTAATTTGTCCGTCTTTGCAAACAAATATCAATTTGTATTGTCCTGTTTGTAATCCTTTTCATCATATAATGTTAAATTGTTTCCACAATCATTGTGGATGCAAATATAAAAGGATAAAAACTGCCAATGCCAGTAATCTGAATTAAAAACTCAAAATGCAGTAAGCAGCAGGTCATTGTGCCTGCAAAAAGAAAGGACAGGTTAATGTTACTGCTTTCAGAATTTTTCCAAGGAAGCTCTTAAAACGCAGCAAGCCATAATGTATTGTTTCAAATGTTGATTGCAATTTAGACCAAGAATTGAATGTGTAGCTGATTCAGTCCTCCATCACACACAAAAGTTCAGCAAGACAGACCACCTATTAAAAAATGGTTTCACATGCAAAATATTGCAATGAATTAATTCCAATGATAAATACTTGTTAATTTAAACAAATAAGTCGTTCAATTTGCTCAACATGTCCGAAAGCTATTTCTGTTAATTGCATCTCAATGTGCAGAGTTACACCTCTGAAAATAATAATCACTTTAGATATAAATATAAATTTGAGTTCCAATGAATAATATATATAAATCCAAACATTTAGCACCCTAAAGTAACACAAAAAAATACAAGATCAGACTTTAGCACTCAAATATCTGGACCAAAATTTGTATTGAATAAAATATACGGAATAATTTTGAACTAGCATTTTCAAATTTACCATCTTTATCAGGTTAACAAATCAAAGCCTAGCATTTCAAACACAGGAAGTGTGCATCTGAGTGAACTGATGCAATGTTTAATTCATATAAATTACATTAATATTTCCATTTGAACTACCTCTGTGCTATTCAGTAGAAAGACACTAGTTATAAAACGCATTAATATGTACAGCAGCTGCTGGTAAATCTGCCATAAAGTTGACTTCTCAAGAATTGGCTCCGAAACTACAGTATCATTCATCGCTAGTCTTCCAGACTAGAAAACCAGAATCTCTAACCAACAAGCCCAGCAGAATTAGACCTGACAGTTATCTTCTTTGGTAATTAATCAGGAATGGGAAAGCAACAATTTCCTGGTCAAAGGATCATGTCTCAGGCTAAACATCATCCAGCTACTGCAGTAATTTTTTCATGTTTCCAAGTTCACAAGGAACCACCTGTTGTGCCTTCAAATGTTTCCCAGTGGAATAATAACCTTTGACCTTGAATGTATAAAGGAATTGTTGGTAACTTTCACTTTGTGGCAAGACCTGATCTTACAGTAATTAAACATCCCCATATCATTGACTAATGCAAATTCACAATTAATATTTCATGCCCACGGTAACAGCTAACTGCTGATTTATCTATTACCCGCATTTGGCAAAATCAACAAGGTTTGAAATATCTTACTGCTTTTGATCTTAGTTTTTTAATCATTTTAATATTGGAACTATAACCAACACCACAGTCACTGAACATAATATGCTGAGAAATAGTTGGGACATAAAGAGTGACGCATATGCCAGAGGGAAACAACATACCAGGTGTTTCATGACATAATTCACAAGAACTGGTTATCAACATCATTCAAACTGAGACGCTGAGTATCTTTCAAAACAGATTTTGGCTGACATCATGTAGCATGTACTAACATAGAACATAGAACATAGAACGATACAGCGCAGTACAGGCCCTTCGGCCCTCGATGTTGCACCGACATGGAAAAAAAAACTAAAGGCCATCTAACCTACACTATGCCCTTATCATCCATATGCTTATCCAATAAATTTTTAAATGCCCTCAATGTTGGCGAGTTCACTACTGTTGCAGGTAGGGCATTCCACGGCCTCACCACTCTTTGCGTAAAAAACCCACCTCTGACCTCTGTCCTATATCTATTACCCCTCAATTTAAGGCTATGTCCCCTCGTGCTAGCCACCTCCATCCGCGGGAGAAGGCTCTCGCTGTCCACCCTATCTAACCCTCTGATCATTTTTGTATGCCTCTATTAAGTCACCTCTTAACCTTCTTCTCTCTAACGAAAACAACCTCAAGTCCATCAGCCTTTCCTCATAAGATTTTCCCTCCATACCAGGCAACATCCTGGTAAATCTCCTCTGCACCCTTTCCAAAGCTTCCACGTCCTTCCTATAATGAGGCGACCAGAACTGTACGCAATACTCCAAATGCGGCCGTACTAGAGTTTTGTACAACTGCAACATGACCTCATGGCTCCGGAACTCAATCCCTCTACCAATAAAGGCCAACACACCATAGGCCTTCTTCACAACCCTATCAACCTGGGTGGCAACTTTCAGGGATCTATGTACATGGACACCGAGATCCCTCTGCTCATCCACACTACCAAGAATTTTACCATTAGCCAAATATTCTGCATTCCTGTTATTCTTTCCAAAGTGAATCACCTCACACTTCTCCACATTAAACTCCATTTGCCACCTCTCAGCCCAGCTCTGCAGCTTATCTATGTCCCTCTGTAACCTGCAACATCCTTCCGCACTGTCTACAACTCCACCGACTTTAGTGTCGTCTGCAAATTTACTCACCCATCCTTCTGCGCCCTCCTCTAGGTCATTTATAAAAATGACAAACAGCAACGGCCCCAGAACAGATCCTTGTGGTACGCCACTCGTAACTGAACTCCATTCTGAACATTTCCCATCAACTACCACTCTCTGTCTTCTTTCAACTAGCCAATTTCTGATCCACATCTCGAAATCACCCTCAATCCCCAGCATCCGTATTTTCTGCAATAGCCGGCCGTGGGGAACCTTATCAAACGCTTTACTGAAATCCATATACACCACATCAACTGCTCTACCCTCGTCTACCTGTTCAGTCACCTTCTCAAAGAACTCGATAAGGTTTGTGAGGCATGACCTACCCTTCACAAAACCATGCTGACTATCCCTAATCATATTATTCCTATTTAGATGATTATAAATCGTATCTTTTATAATCCTCTCCAAGACCTTACCCACCACAGACGTTAGGCTCACCGGCCTATAGTTACCGGGGTTATCTCTACTCCCCTTCTTGAACAAAGGGACCACATTTGCTATCCTCCAGTCCTCTGGCACTATTCCTGTAGCCAATGATGACCTGAAAATCAAAGCCAAAGGCTCAGCAATCTCTTCCCTGGCTTCCCAGAGAATCCTAGGATAAATCCCATCCGGCCCCGGGGACTTATCTATTTTCACCTTGTCCAGAATTGCCAACACTTCTTCCCTACGCACCTCAATGCCATCTATTCTAATAGCCTGGGTCTCAGCATTCTCCTCCACAATATTATCTTTTTCTTGAGTGAATACTGACAAAAAGTATTCATTTAGTATCTCGCTTATCTCCTCAGCCTCCACACACAACTTCCCACCACTGTCCTTGACTGGCCCTACTCTTACCCTAGTCATTCTTTTATTCTTGACATACCTATAGAAAGCTTTTGGGTTTTCCTTGATTCTACCTGCCAAAGACTTCTCATGTCCCCTCCTTGCTCGTCTCAGCTCTCTTTTTAGATCCTTCCTCGCTTCCTTGTAACTATCAAGCGCCCCAACTGAAACTTCATGCCTCATCTTCACATAGGCCTCCTTCTTCCTCTTAACAAGAGATTCCACTTCTTTGGTAAACCACGGTTCCCTCGCTCGACCCCTTCCTCCCTGCCTGACTGGTACGTACTTATCAAGAACATGCAATAGCTGTTCCTTGAACAAGCTCCACATATCCAGTGTGCCCAACCCTTGCAGCCTACTTCTCCAACCAACACATCCTAAGTCATGTCTAATGGCATCATAATTGCCCTTCCCCCAGCTATAACTCTTGCCCTGCAGGGTATACTTATCCCTTTCCATCACTAATGTAAAGGTCACCGAATTGTGGTCACTGTTTCCAAAGTGCTCACCTACCTCCAGATCTAACACCTGGCCTGGTTCATTACCCAAAACCAAATCCAATGTGGCCTCGCCTCTTGTTGGCCTGTCAACATATTGTGTCAGGAAACCCTCCTGCACACATTGTACAAAGAACGACCCATCTAATGTACTCGAACTATATCTTTTCCAGTCAATATTTGGAAAGTTAAAGTCTCCCATAACAACTACCCTGTTACTTTCGCTCTTTTCCAGAATCATCTTCGCCATCCTTTCCTCTACATCCCTAGAACTATTAGGTGGCCTATAGAAAACTCCCAACAGGGTGACCTCTCCTTTCCTGTTTCTAACCTCAGCCCATACTACCTCAGAAGAAGAGTCCCCATCTAGCATCCTTTCCGCCACCGTAATACTGTCCTTGACTAGCAGCGCCACACCACCCCCTCTTTTGCCCCCTTCTCTGAGCTTACTAAAACACCTAAACCCCGGAACCTGCAACAACCATTCCTGTCCCTGCTCTATCCATGTCTCTGAAATGGCCACAACGTCGAAGTCCCAGGTACCAACCCATGCTGCCAGTTCCCCTACCTTATTTCGTATACTCCTGGCATTGAAGTAGACACACTTCAAACCACCTACCTGAACACTGGCACCCTCCTGCGAAGTCAAATCTGTGCTCCTGACCTCCATACTCTCAATCTCCCGTACCCCAAAACTACAATCCAGGTTCCCATGCCCCTGCTGAATTAGTTTAAACCCCCCCAAAGAGCACTAACAAATCTCCCCCCCAGGATATTGGTGCCCCTCAGGTTCAGATGTAGACCATCCTGTCTATAGAGGTCCCACCTTCCCCAGAAAGAGCCCCAGTTATCCAGAAATCTGAATCCCTCCCGCGTGCACCATCCCTGTAGCCACGTGTTTAATTGCTCTCTCTCCCTATTCCTCATCTCACTATCACGTGGCACGGGCAACAACCCAGAGATAACAACTCTGTTTGTTCTCGCTCTGAGCTTCCATCCTAGCTCCCTAAAGGCCTGCCTGACATCCTTGTCCCCTTTCCTACCTATGTCGTTAGTGCCAATGTGGACTACGACTTGGGGCTGCTCCCCCTCCCCCTTAAGGACCCGGAAAACACGATCCGAGACATCACTTACCCTTGCACCTGGGAGGCAACATACCAAACGTGAGTCTCTCTCGCTCCCACAAAATCTCCTATCTGTGCCCCTGACTATTGAGTCCCCAATTACTAATGTTCTACTCCTTTGCCCCCTTCCCTTCTGAGCAACAGGGACAGACTCCGTGCCAGAGGCCCGTACCCCATGGCTTACCCCTGGTAAGTCGTCCCCCCCACAAGTATCCAAAACGGTATACTTGTTACTCAGGGGAACGACTGCAGGGGGTCCCTGCACTGACTGCTTCTTCCCAGTCCCTCTTACAGTTACCCATCTATCTCCAGTCTTTGGTGTAACTACTTCCCTGAAGCTCCTATCTCTGACCCCCTCTGCCTCCCGAATGATCCGAAGTTCATCCAGCTCAAGCTCCAGGTCCCTAACACGGTTTTTCAGGAGCTGGAGTTGGGTGCACTTCCCACAGATGAAATCAGCAGGGACACTGACGGCGTCCCTCACCTCAAACATTCTGCAGGAGGAGCATTGTACTGCCTTCCCTGACATCACCTCTAGATTTAAAAAAAAAACAAGAAAAAGAAAAAGAAAGGAAGAGCTTACCTGATATTACCTCAAACCCTGCTCCCGCTGAAAGTTAAGCAAATTTAAAGGCACTCACTCACCTTCACGACAGGCCCCTGCTCCCGCTTCCCAACCACCGTGGGGTGGGGGGGGGTTGGTTAGAGGAGGAGGTAGGGTGGGAAACACTCACGAAGTGTTTCGGGTTTAACTGTCACTTGCCAACAGCCCCTCCACAAACCACCTTCAACTTAGGCTGACCGCACTGCACGTATGCAAATTCCCCCAGAACAGCTGATCAGTAGCTCTGCTCTGCTGCCCTCTGCTGGATGCCTGTCTTCACTCAAACTCCTTGGGTCTCCTTCGCCGGCTCCCCTTCAACTTAGGCTGACCGCACTGCACATATGCAAATTCCCCCAGAACAGCTGATCAGTAGCTCTGCTCTGCTGCCCTCTGCTGGATGCCTGTCTTCACTCAAACTCCTTGGGTCTCCTTCGCCGGCTCCCCTTCAACTTAGGCTGACCGCACTGCACGTATGCAAATTCCCCCAGAACAGCTGATCAGTAGCTCTGCTCTGCTGCCCTCTGCTGGATGCCTGTCTTCACTCAAACTCCTTGGGTCTCCTTCGCCGGCTCCCCTTCAACTTAGGCTGACCGCACTGCACATATGCAAATTCCCCCAGAACAGCTGATCAGTAGCTCTGCTCTGCTGCCCTCTGCTGGATGCCTGTCTTCACTCAAACTCCTTGGGTCTCCTTCGCCGGCTCCCCTTCAACTTAGGCTGACCGCACTGCACGTATGCAAATTCCCCCAGAACAGCTGATCAGTAGCTCTGCTCTGCTGCCCTCTGCTGGATCTAACCTCAGAACAGTATCGATATAGTGAAAGATGGAGCAGCTCAAATTGCACTACCAATGTCACCTCATCATTGGGCACTGAACACAATGATAATTGGACTCTTGAGCATCCATCCTTGAAGTCTAGAATCCCCCCCCCCCCAAACACTCTACATTGCTAAATGCATCACAAAATGCGAAGGGACATACAGGTTGAGCAAAGTATGCAATAATGTAGTCACCCCCTGACAGCAGAAAACTGGGATGGAATTTTGTACCACATAAAGGGTCAGTTAAGCAACAGAGATGGGACAGCTTGTTGTGGCTTGTCTTGATTAAATGTCAGTAATGACTCTGACCTTTGAACCACATCAATGCTTAATGTTTGAACTCATCATCCAGGTTCAAATCATACTGATCTTCAGTTCATCTAATAATCTTTATTAGTGTCACAAGTAGGCCTACATTAACAGCTCAAGGAAGTTACTGTGAAAATCCCCTCGTTGCCACACAATGGTGCCTGTTCAGGTTGTTATGGGCCAGGGTTCAGAGAACCCCAAAGTGTATCATGGAGTTCACCTGACCCACGACTGGTATAGAGAGTGCACGGCCCACTCTACAGGTGTGGTACAGCAGAAATGGAAAAGTATTGTTTAAAGCAAAACAATGTTTATTCTATGAACTCAAGTTAGCCTTTTCAAAACATACAGTGAACATCTTAGCAACCATCAATTCAAATACAACCCCGAAAGAATACAACACTAAGTAACCCTTAATAACTTCCTGAACAACATCCAGAAGACAAAAGAAACACCTTTTAACAGAAGCACATTAGGTTTACATTCACTACTGAGAACATTTATAATTCTGAATCCACCAAATGATCAAGAGATAGTCTTTTCATGGCAGAGAGAACAGCAGCACACCTGCTCTGTCTGGCTTCAGCTCCAACACTGAAAACAAAACTAAAACACACCCTGCAGCAAACATCCAAAAACATTCAGGTTTGGGCAGATTCACACCACACAAATGTCAGGCAACAACCATCTCTAAAAAGAGAAAGTCTAAACACCTCCTCTTGGAATTCAATGGCCTTACCATTTTCAAATTGCTAATCATTAACATCTTGAGGGTCACCATTGAGCAGAAACCTAACTGGACTAGCTATATAAATACAGCCAAATAAAGCTAGCTGAGGGGGGCGACTTGATGGCATAATGCTGCCTCACCATGCCGAGGACCCGGGTTCGATCCTGGCCCTGGGTCATTGTCTGTGTGGAGTTTTCACATTCTCCCATGTCTGCGTGGGTCTCACCCCCGCAACCAAAAAGATGTGCAGGGTAGGTGAATTGATCATGCTAAATTGTCCCATAATTGGAAACATTTTTTTAAAAATAAAGCTAGATGAGCAGTTAGAGGCTGGGTATTTTGGAGCAAATTACTCATCTCCCATCTACCCTCTATGAAGCACAAATCAATCGTGTGACAGAATAAAACCAATTTGCTTGGATCAGTGCGGCTCCAACAAAAAGCAGATCAACACCATTCTGAAAACAGGTTACTTGAATTGGCATCTCATCCACCACCTTTATTCCCTTCAGCGCTGCACACCATGTCCCCTGTGTAAAGCCATTAAAATCCACAGAATCTCAATAGTGCAGGCGGCCATTCAGCTCACCGACCCTCTAAAAGCATACCTTACCGAAACCTACTCCCCCACCCTATCCCTGTCTAACCTGCATACCTTTGCAGGAGGAAAAAAGTGCACCAGCAGGAAACCCACATAGACACAGGTAGAACGTGTAAACCCCACACAGCCAGCCACCCAAGGCTGGAATTGGACTCACTTCCCTGGCGCTGTGAGGCACTAGTTAGTACAAACCACTATGCCACCGTGCTGCCATCTGCAAGATGCAATACACCAACACTTCTTTGACAGTACCACCAAAACCCACAGCCTAGAAAGACATGAGCATCAAATTTCCCCACAAAGTCACAGGCCATCCTGACGTGGAAATGCCATATTGCCATTCCTTCACTGTTGTTACCTTAGGCCTTCCTATCTAACAGCATGGGAGGCATACCTCAACCATATGTACTGCCAAAACTAGGTTTACCACTATCTTCTCATGGGCAATTCGGAGTGAGCAAAATGTGTTGACCTTTCAACAATGCAGACATCCCATAAATGAATAAAGTAAATTCTATATGACATAACCTCGCATTGTGAAATTTTGTAATTGCAGATTTAAGCTGTTGTTAAGCTAATTGAAGTCATAAATCATTCTTCTTAGAGTATAATACACATGGTGATATTAACTCACAGACAGCTCAACTCAATTTTAAGCTTTCATGTGCTTGGCCTCTAAAGACTATCATTGGTAGCTTACTGTGAAACTTCGATGATACGTATGCTCCCTCTTCTGGTACATACATTTTTCTGCTTTACTGTCAGAATAAAAAATACACAGATGGTGATGGTAGTCTTCCATCTGCAACATTAGCCACTGACAAACATCAGCTTTCAGATTAACCCAAGATCAAAATCACTCACCGTTATCGAAAATCTCCAATCAACAGGTGCATTTTTTAACTGCTACATCAATTTTTCTCATGAACAAAGAACATAGAAAATTACAGCACAGGAACAGGTCATTCGGCCCTCCCAGCCTCCGCCGATCCAGATCCTTTATCTAAACCTGTTGCCTATTTTCCAAGGTCTACTTCTCTCTGTTCCCCGCCCGTTCATATGTCTGTCCAGATGCATCTTAAATTATGCTATCGTACCAGCCTCTACCACCTCCGCTAGCAAAGCGTTCCAGGCACCCACCACCCTCTGCGTAAAAAACTTTCCACGCACATCTCCCTTAAACTTTTCCCCTCTCACCTTGAAATCGTGACACCTTGTAATTGACACCCCCACTCTCAGAAGCACACACTTCAATAGTTCGACACTCCAAGAAGCTAGCTTTTCTTCAAATACAATATGATAAGACATGGAAAATGTTATGGTACCGGGACAAGGCCCTAATTTATATTAGAAAGCTGGACGAGCCTTCAACAATTTTACTGTTTGTTAACTGTGAGGAAAGGATACTTTGCTTCAGGAGTGATTCCACTGACTACTAGAGATCCTTTTTATTAAAACAAACATATTATTAATATAGGATTAATCCCATTCGCATCAAAGGAAAAACAGCTTTTCAATTGACAAGTTAACCAGTTCTTTAAAAAAAGATTAAGAAAGGTCTTTGAACTCTACTTCTAAACTTTCAATTAAGCAAAATCCACACACACAGGTCAAATGCTGCTTAGCGACACAATGGCACTCAGTGGTTTACAGATTTATTCACAAAGTCCTTGGGAAAGAAGCTTTCAGAAGTCAGTCTGAGAAACACACCTCCTTCCTTCAGAATCCAAAACAGAATTCCAAAAGTGAAACAAAAACCAACAGACACAGGACAGGGCTGTAAAACAAAACTAAGAACACACTCAGCTACGCCCATGAGTGATATCATAGCCTGTCACGCTGTTAAACCTTCAATCACAGCTTTAGAAGACCTTTAGAAGATAATCTGAATACCTTCGCCCAAGATCTTTAATAACATCACAGCAACAGACACAGAACATAGCATATATAAAAATTTCCTACATTTATCACAAAAGTTATCCTCACTATCTAAGGACAACATTTAAGACAGTAGTTCTGACTTCCAACGATTGACATTGAATAAAAGATCAACCTTGGGCTGGATTCTCCGTTCCGGAGACTAAGTGTTGATGTCAGGACTGAATCAGTGGACTTCTATGACCACTAAAGTGATGCCAGTCCCGGAGCAATTCACGATCCGTTATGAGCTAGCATCGGCACCATGTGGAACTCGAGCTATTCCAATGACAAAGGATGTCCGATTCGCCAGGGTCAGTATTGCCACTCGAGAGACTGACAAGTTGCAGCTGCATATCAGATCTCCACACTCCACACACACTCATCCCAGCCAACAAGATGGCACCATGGTTTGCAGATGCAGAGCTGGAGACCCTAGTGGATGCCGTGGAGGCGAAGCAGACCATCCTTTCCCCGGGGTGAGGAGGCGGCTGCTACCTGCTGCCGTACACCGCACCTGGGTGCAGGTGGCAGAGGTCATGAGAGCCGTGGGCCGGAAGAAGTTGCATAACCTCCTCAGGGTGGCCAGGGCGAGTAGCCAGCGCGTGCCTCTGGCACAAACCCCCATCCCACACACCCATAATCCAAATCTTACCATCGCCAAATCGTCTGAACCGGAGGTACAACTGAAGATGTAAGTTGCGACACTCTGGCCGTCTTGGAGTCTGGACGCAGGTAGGAACTGCCCAAGAAGTTTCAACTTCTGATGGGCAATACCCCTGTTCCCTGGGACCTTTTGTGAATGTCTCCAACTTAATCCAGAGTCAGAGTTTTGGGACAGGTAGTTACCCAGAAAATAATAGCTTAAAAGCTCATCTAATATCTGGGTCACCACACAACTGAGCCTCCAATCATCCCTCTGATGCCGAGCCACGCCTCCAACCCATGCCAAGTCTCCCCCCCCCCCCCCCCCCCGCCCCAACTCGATCTAATTATCCCCGAGTCAATTGCCACCTCACCCACGTGGCCTACCAACTCACTACTGTATCCCATTCACCCATCCATTAACATTCATTCTCTAACATTTAAACTGAACCATTGAACTTACCATGTGGCAACTAGTCCATAAAATGGGGGCTTTGTCCTGCCTTCCCCTGATTATACTCCATTTCAACTGATCTTTCAGAGGCCACCCTGAGGAGGTTGTGCAACTTCTTCCGGCCCACGGCTCTCACGACCTCTGCCACCTGCACCCAGGTGCGGTGTACGGCAGCAGGTAGCAGCCTCCTTCTCACCCCGGGGAAAGGGTGGTCTGCTTTTTTACACGTTTCTGGAAAAGTCAGGCTTTTAAGGTCCCTGTAGAAATATGCAGCAGCATAGCGTCAGGAGCATTTTCAATCGCAGCGGCAATTCGTGATCAGAGTTTTGGTCCCCTTATTTAAGGAAAGGTAAAGTCGCCATAGTCCCATGTTACCACAGGTTGCCTTCCCCTTTGAGGGGGAGGGCTGACTGGTGATGATTTTACCTGAGGATCACCACACCTCAGGCGAGGGACAAAGTTGAGCAGGCGGGCCTTCAAAGATATATTATTATTGGAGACAATGCAGAGATGGTTTATTGGGATGATCCTGGGTGTGGAGGGACTGCCATATGAGGAAAGATTAAACAGGTTGAGTCTGTACTCCTTAGAGTTCAGAAGAATGAGAGGGGATATGATTGAAACTTAAGATTCTTAGGGGGTTAGACAGGGTAAATATTGGAAGAATATTTCCACTCGTGGGGAGTGTCGAACCAGAGGGCATAGTCTCAGAATAAGGGGGCACCATTTAAGCCAGATTTTGAGGTAGAATTTCTTCTCTCAAAGAGTGGTGAATTGTTGGAATTCTTCACCCCAGGAATCTGTGGCCAGGTCCTTGAACATTTTCAAGGCTGAGATCGATAGGTTTTTAAATCGACACGGAAATTTAGAGTTATTGGGGTACGGCAGGATAGTGGGCTGAGTGAGTGTTAGGCTAGCCACTAGCACAGTGGTTACACTGTTGCTTCGCAGTGCCAGGGACCCGGGTTCGATTGCCGGCTCAGGTCATTGCCTGTGCCGGGCCTGCACGTTCTCCCCGTGTCTGCATGGGTTTCCTCCGGGTGCTCCGGTTTCCTCCCACATGTCCCAAAAGACGTGCGTCTTAGGTGATTGGACGTTCTGAATTCTCCCTCAGTGTACCCGAACAGGCGCCATTGTGTGGCGACTAGGGGATTTTCACAGTAACCTCATTGCAGTGTTAATGTGAGCATACTTGTCACACTAATAAAGATAAAGATTATTATGATTATTATTATATTATTAAATGGCTGGGCAGGCTCGTGGGGCTGAATGGCCTCATCCTGTCCCTATTTCTTCTGGTCTTATCATTGCCAATGCTCAGAAGACCCGGGCCAGTTTGTTTTAGTCATGTTATTTAAGGGATTGGCCAGAACGTCCTCACTATTCTTTGGATGCTGCTGTAGGAACCGTTGCACTGACAGCCTACTTGTCATTTTAATGCCTTATCATACAGATGTACCTCAGACAGTGCAGCATTCACTCAATAGCTGTTTAGCACACAGCTAAAATCGCTGGCTTTGAAAGCAGACCAACAGCACGGTTCGATTCCCGTAACAGCCTCCCCGAATAGGCGCCGGAATATGGCGACTAGGGGCTTTTCACAGTAACTTCACTTGAAGCCTACTTGTGACAATAAGCAATTTTCATTTCATTTCATTTCATAATGCACTGAAGCAGCAGCCAAGTTTCTGAGCTTATTTCTCTGGTATGAAGCTTGAAACTACAACTTTCCGACTCAGGGGCAAGAGTGGAAAAGTTTGGGACACCATGATGTCGTGAAATGTGCTACATAAATGCAAGTTCTTTATTTTTCTTCAACCACTTATCTAACCTATTCTTAAATGCTGACATTGTCTATACTTAAGTACCGACTCCAGCAGATCCATTGCCTCATCTTTCAGAGTTGGGGGAGAAGTATGGACCGAGGCAAAGGGAGGGATTTCGGCACCTGCAGCTCCGAGGCTGCAAGGAAGGAGGTTTTGAGCTTCCCGATGGTGCCTCTTCATTGTTGGAAGAGGAACTGATGGCAGGGGAATTGGAGAAGGGGATGGTGTTGACCATTTATGGGAAGATTCTTGTGGAGGACAAGTTGTCCGTGGAAAGGATTAAGGCTAAGTGGGAAGAAGAGTTGAGGGAGGTAATGGAAGAAGGTTTGAAGTGTGAGGTGCTAAGAAGAGTGAACGCCTCAGCCTCATGTAGGCTGAGGCATTCAGCTGTATCAGGCTGGGGCTGATACAGCTGATGGTCGTATATAGGGCACACCTCATGAGGGCGAGGATGAGCCGACTCTTCAAGGGAGTGGAGGCAAATGCCCACACCTGGTCTGAGCTATATTGTCCCATTCAGACTTAAACTCATGAATGGGAATAAACAGGATACTCCTGTTTAGTAGGGGTGATTCACTCAAGATCCATTGTCCTTCGGGACACTCTGATCTGACCAGTTATTAGCCCATTACTGAGTCTGATGGCCACCTTTCTCCGTAAATTGGAGGTTCATTGCATATTCATAGAACGGCCTTGTTCTTTTGTGCAAATGGGAATGGGTAATCAAAAGCTCAGAAAGCGATGATGCATTCAAGTCCGGGCTTCAAATGGCAGAGAAGCAGATAATATGAAAGTAGAGAAAAATGCCAAACTAAAGAATTTTGCTTTGTGTGATGCTTTGCATGGAACACTTACTGTATAAAACCAATGTGAATAATTTCATAATTACCCAGTGCACATGGTATGTCATTCTATTACCTAGTGTGCCACATTGGAAAAAAATGCCTTTTCTGAATAACTACAAAAAGGATGTTTAAATGATGTCTCAACTGTGTTTCTCTCCCAGTTTTGCAAACCCCCCCATTCTGAAACATGGTAGCATACAGTTCCACTTGAACTGGTCACCCTCTGGTACATAAGCCAAGTTGATAATTGCCATTTATTATCCTTTATATTTAATGTCTGCAGTTTATTTGACTGCAAGGCTTCTCACAACTAAGCCCGGCTTATATATCCACATAGCAGAAGGCACCTCTGGATAGCAATCATAGGAACAGGAGTAGGCCATTCAGTCCATCAAACCTGCTCCGCCATTCAGCATGATCATGACTGATCAGTAATCAAAATCTTGAACAGCCTCCTCTCTTGTTATTGTAATGCCTATAACATCTCCACACCTGCAATCGGCTCATTCTTTCAGAAGGCTTGGAATCTACCTGGCCCATTTATAAAAAGGTATTTGTATGATAAGCTCACTCATCCATGAAGGAAGGTCTCATTAAACTTCTTACACCAGACTTTATTACTGATATAAATTACAACATTGAAGTAAAACGTTTCAACCAATAAATATCCAATATAGTATAAGTAATCTACAAAATGTAAAGTAGGACTGAAAGAAACAAGCATTATCACTGTGAGCCAATGCTATGACAACACAAGATGGCAGCAGTGCTACAACTGGTAAAGAAACATCCCAATTATCATTCAATATTTCTATAGCAAAATATTGTTTAATTTTAGAAATAAGTAGGGTCTGATGCATTTTTATGCCAAAACTGAGCTCTCGTATAACAAGGAATCAGGAAAGTTGGCGAATAAGATTAAGGAAGTCATGTTGTAATTGTTATATGAAAGTCGCCATAGTCCCAGAGGACCATTGGCTGCTCGCCCCTTTTGAGAGAGCTGACTGGTGGTGATTTAACCTGAGGGTACTCACAATTCAGGCAAGGGGCACGGTTGAGAAAGCAGGACCTTCATGGTAACCTCAGCCAGCACTGAACCCACGTTGTTGAAGTTGCTCCACATCAGAAACCAGCCGTCCAGCCAACTGAGCTAACTGATCCCCATAAAAAGAAAGTCGCCCTTGTCCCCGAGGGCGACAGGCTGCTTTCCCCTTTGAGAGAGAGAGCGGACTGGTGGTGATTTAACGTGATGGTCACCACACCTCTGGTGAAGGATAAGGTTGAGAAGGCGGGATTTTCATGGTAATCTCAGCCAGTACAGTAATTGAACTCGCATTGGTTGCTCTGCATCACAAACCAGCCAACTGAGCAAACCAACCTCCCTGCAATTAGACAGAGCTTTGGTAGCAAGACAGAGGTGATTTCACTGAAACATAAAAGATTCTAAGTAGGCTTAACTGGACAGATGCTGATTACCTCTTTCCCTTGGCTGGAGAGTCTAGAATTAGGGATCACTGTCTCAGGATAAGGGATCAGTCATTTAGGTCTAAAATGAAAATAAATTTTTCACTCAAGAGGGTTCTGAACATTTCGAACTCTCTTGCCCAATGGGTTGCGGATGCTCAGTCAATGAACATATTCAAAGTGTTTGGACACCAATGGAATAGAATGAAATGGCGATTGGTTGGAAAAGTGGAGTTGATGGTTGGAAAAGTGGAGTTGATGGAGAAGTTCAGCCATAATCATATCGAATGGCAGAGGCAGTTCGCTGGATTTGATGGCCTACTCCTGCTCCTATTTCTTATGTTGTGATGGATTTGTCTGGCTTTGTGCCACAAATTTAACATGTGAACACATTCCTCTTGCTCGTTTTTAATATGGGATTAGGGAATTGAAACGGTGAGAGCAAAACTGAGAGACATATATACATGTGCCTTCTGCTTCTCTTTTCTTCCTGAATCTGGGTCAAAAATTAGGTGAAATCACTTGTGAGCAAAACTACTCCAAACTTGGATCAAAATACAGCCTAATATCCTTGAAGAGGAAAGATTCAGATTTAATCTGCAAAAGCATTTTTTAAAGAAGAATAAAATATTTAATCAAATGTTTATAACTTCCTCACAGACAAAGCCAAAATAAATCAGCAATTATCAATAACTACATCAGTGCCTCCTCCTTGAACTTTTGTGCAGTTGTTTCTACATGATTCAGGCAAGTGTACATATTGCCTATATTGAAGCTGCCTGTTAATGAACTGCTGTGGCAAACAGGGAAAGTGGTTGTTTGTGTTACACGACAAATGCAGAATGCTAACAGTGAGACCAGATCAATTTCAGGATTCGGGTTTAACTGTAATTTTAGAATTCATTTTTCATAGGCATTTATCAGAATTAAAATCATGCTGAAACCGAAAATATGCTGGCTTAACAAATATAGTGATCCTTTGCATGATTGAAACTAAAGTGTTACTCAAAATACCACTACATACTGGACCTTACATTTTCCTTCAAATTGATAAATTGTTAAAACAGGTGCCGGCCTTTCCGCTGCTGCCGCCATGGGGGATACAGGATAGAGTAGTTTGCAGTACCTGGGTGGGAGAGGGGAAAGTATCAGATATTTACCAGGAGCTTTTGGAGGCGGAGGAAACCTCAGTGGAGGAGCTTAAGGGCAAATGGGCGGACGAGCTAGGAGGAGAGATAGAGGAGGGTCTATGAGCGGATGCCCTAAGCAGGGTTAATACCTCCTTATCATGTGCCAGGCTCAGCCTGATACAATTTAAGGGAGTCCATCGGGCACACATGACAGCGGCTAGGATAAGCAAGTTCTTTGGAGTAGAGGATAGGTGTGCGGGAAGCCCAGCAAATCATGTCAACATGTTTTGGCAGGATTTTGCTAAGGCAATGTCCATGATGCTAAAAACACGGGTGGTGCCGAGTCCGGAGATGGCGATCTTTGGAATGTCGGAAGATCCGGGAGTTCAGGGGGCAGAAGAAGCCGACATCCTGGCCTTTGCGTCCCTGGTAGCCCGGAGACGGATCTTGTTAATGTGGAGGGACTTGAAGCCCCCGAGCACAGAGACCTGGGTTAGTGATATGGATGGGTTTCCCAGACTGGAGAAAATAAAGTTCACCATAAGAGGATCAATGTTCGGGTTCACCCGGAGGTGGCAGCCATTCATCGGCTTTCTCGTGGAAAATTAAAATGTCAGCAGGTGCAGTATTCCAAGGGGGGGGGGGATTGTTGTTGCATGGTTGAGGTGCGTGAAGATTGGGCTGGGGGGGGGGGGGGGGGGGTGTTTATTTTACCATGTTGATGGCATTGTTTATGTTACTGTTATAAAAAAATTCAAATACCTCAATAAAATATTTTTTAAAAATTGATAAATTGTCAGTTTAAATGAACAATCATGACAAATGTATACAAGTATGCAAAGTTCCAGCCTCCAGTTTATGAAAGAGAATAATAGTACAGCACAATTAAAACTGACGTAACAAAATCTGGCCAGCTGATGGAATCAGCTGTATTTGTATTAAATGGCGACAGGTGGTTCAAGGACAAATCCCACCAAGACCTTCTCAGGACAACTGGAAATGAATATAAAATGTCAGTTTTACAAGTGCCACCCAAAAAGAATTTCTGTAAAAAAACTGATTGCATTTTAACTCAGTGGGAACATGCTTTGTCAACAGTTAAAATAGCACCGAGAGAGGAATTAACCCGAATTTCACGAGGAAATGACAAACTCTCAGTGTACAAAAAAGTTAAATAAGGTTCAAATGTTTCAGAATAAAGGATTTATTTTATTCCTGCAAGGAATTGTTCACAAACAGATGTTGGCGTGATTAGATCTTGGATATAAATTTCTTCCTCTTCTACAGCATGGAACTACTAAAGATTAATTTTGCCATAAATGTCATACCTAATAACACAAAAATTAGTAAGTGCAATTCGGCTGCTTATTTTCCTTAAAAGAATAACCTGCCTAACCTCACTTCTGAAGTAAAAATCAATATCACACTTCTAATTATGTATTGTTCTCCATGTTCCCAACAGGCATCAGAATAATATTCAGGTTTCCGTCACATGAGTAGGGCTTCTGTTACCTTTTTAAAAAAATATTTTTATTCTCCTTTTTCACATTTTCTCCTAAATTTGCACCCACCAACAATAAACAATAATCTGTAACGAATATAAGGTCAATCCCCATATCAACAACAACAATCCCATCCTCCCACCAACCCCCAAACAACTGCCCGCATGTTAACAGAAACAAATAACAAATAGGAATCAGGAATCACCCATAGTCACTATTAACATATACAGTCCCCTCCCCCCAACCCTCCCAACCCACCCCGCACCTAATGTTTCGATGTTATCCAACTCTTGAAAGTGCATAATGAATAGAACATAGAACATAGAACATAGAACAGTACAGCACAGAACAGGCCCTTCGGCCCTCGATGTTGTGCCGAGCAATGATCACCCTACTTAAACCCACGTAACCCGTATACCCATAACCCAACAATCCCCCCATTAACCTTACACTACGGGCAATTTAGCATGGCCAATCCACCTAACCCGCACATCTTTGGACTGTGGGAGGAAACCGGAGCACCCGGAGGAAACCCACGCACACACGGGGAGGACGTGCAGACTCCACACAGACAGTGACCCAGCCGGGAATCGAACCTGGGACCGTGGAGCTGTGAAGCATTGATGCTAACCACCATGCTACCATGAGGCCCCTATCATGGGAATAATGCCCATGAATTGTAGAACCCCTCCATCCTTCCCTTCAGTTCAAACTTAACCTTCTCAAGAGTCAAGAATTCCAACAGGTTGTGGATCATACAGGCCTATCTCGCTCCTCAATGTTGACGCTAAGTTGCTGGCGAAGATCCTGGCCACCAGGATAGAGGACTGTATGCCAGGGGTGATACACGAGGATCAGACAGGATTTGTCAAGGGACGGCAGCTCAACACGAATGTGCGGAGACTGCTAAATGTTATTATGATGCCGGCAGTGGAGGGGGAGGCTGAGATAGTGGTGGCGCTGGATGCGGAGAAAGCGTTTGATAGAGTTGAGTGGGGGTACCTGTGGGAGGTGCTGGAGCGGTTCGGATTCGGGAAGGGATTCATCAAATGGGTGAGGCTGCTCTACGCGGCTCCGATGGCAAGTGTAGTTACCAATGGAAGGAGGTCGGAGTACTTTAGGCTCTACCGTGGGACCAGGCAGGGGTGCCCCCTGTCCCCCTTGCTCTTTGCACTGGCGATTGAACTTTTGGCTATGGTGTTGAGGGAGTCAGGGAGATGGAGGGGTCTGGTGCGGGGTGGGGAGGAACATCATGTATCGCTGTATGCGGACGACCTGCTGTTGTGTGTGGCGGATCCAGATGGGGGAATGCCGGGGGTGATGGAGCTGTTAGCGGAATTTGGGGGCCTCTCGGGCTATAAGTTAAATTTAGGCAAGAGTGAGGTATTTGTAGTACACCCGGGTGATCAGGAGGAGGGAATTGGGAGACTCCCATTTAAGAGGGCAGTAAAGAGTTTCAGATACCTGGGGGTGCAGGTGGCCAGGAGTTGGGGGACTCTCCATAAGCTTAATTTTACCAGGCTGGTGGAGCAGATGGAGGAGGAATTTAAAAGGTGGGACATGGTGCCGCTATCGTTGGCGGGTAGAGTGCAGTCCGTCAAAATGACGGTTCTCCCGAGGTTCTTGTTCCTTTTTCAGTGTTTGCCCATCTTTATCCCTAGGGCCTTTTTTAGAAGGGTGACTAGGAGCATCATGAGCTTTGTTTGGGCGCATGGGACCCCGAGGGTGAAGAGGGTCTTCTTGGTGCGGGGTAGAGATGGGGGGGCGGGGGGTGGGGGGGGGGGGGGGGGGGGGGGGGGGCTGGCGTTACCCAATCTCTCAGAGCACTACTGGGCGGCCAATGTGTCGATGGTGCGCAAGTGGGTAATGGAGGGGGAGGGGGCAGCATGGAAACAGATGGAGAGGGCGTCCTGTGGAGATACAAGCCTGGGGGCCCTGGTAACGGCGCCGTGGCCGCTCCCTCCTACGAGGTATACCACGAGTCCGGTGGTGGCGGCTACCCTCAAGATTTGGGGGCAGTGGAGGCGACATAGGGGAGAAGTGGGGGGCTCGATGGAGGCTCCGTTAAGAGGGAACCATAGGTTCGTCCCGGGGAACATTGATGGGGGATTTCAGGGTTGGCACAGAGCGGGCATCAGACAGCTGAGGGACCTGTTTATCGATGGGAGGTTTGCAAGCCTGGGGGAGTTGGAGGAGAAATTTGGGCTCCCCCCGGGAAACATGTTCAGGTATCTGCAGGTAAAGGCATTTGCTAGACGGCAGGTGGGGGGATTCCCTTCGCTTCCCGCGAGGGGGGTGAGTGACAGGGTGCTTTCGGGGGTCTGGGTCAGAGAGGGGAAGATATCTGATATCTACAAGGTTATGCAGGAGGTGGAAGAGGCGTCAGTAGAGGAGCTGAAAACGAAGTGGGAGGGGGAACTGGGAGAACAGATCGAAAACGGGACATGGGCTGATGCCCTGGAGAGGGTAAATTCTTCCTCCTCGTGTGCGCGGCTTAGCCTCATCCAATTCAAGGTGCTGCACCGGGCCCACATGACTGGGACGAGGATGAGTAGGTTCTTTGGGGGTGAAGACAGGTGTGTGAGGTGCTGGGGGAGTCCAGCGAACCATGCCCATATGTTCTGGGCATGCCCGGCACTGGAGGAGCTCTGGAAGGGGGTGGCGAGGACGGTGTCGAGGGTGGTGGGATCCAGGGTCAAGCCAGGATGGGGACTCGCGATTTTTGGGGTTGGGGTGGAGCCGGGAGTGCAGGAGGCGAAAGAGGCCGGTGTGCTGGCCTTTGCGTCCCTAGTAGCCCGGCGAAGGATCTTGCTACAATGGAAGGATGCGAGGCCCCCAAGCGTGGATCAATGACATGGCGGGTTTCATTAAGCTAGAGAAGGTCAAATTCGCCCTGAGAGGGTCGGTACAAGGGTTCTTTAGGCGGTGGCAACCTTTCCTCGACTTTCTGGCTCAACGATAGGGTACGGGGACAGTAGCAGCAGCAACCCGGGGGGGGGGATGGGGGGGGAGGGGTGGGAAGGGGGAGGGGAAGGGGGAGGGGAAGGGGAGGGGAAGAGGGAGGGAAAGGGGGGGGCGGGGAGACGGGGACGATGACTATGTTTGTTTATTTACTTTTAATTTATTTTTAAGTTCTTTTGTTGGTCATTGGGGTTGGGGGGGTGGGGGGGATGTGATACATGCGTCGATACGGTCTGGGGGGTGTTACAGTTATTATGGGTTATTTTGTTGCATTTCATTGTTTGTCGTTATGTTTTATATTTTCTGTAAAAAATTCCAATAAAAATTATTTTTAAAAAAAGAATTCCAACAGGTCCATCCCGCCACGCCAGGGCACAGGGTGGAGAGGTTGATGTCCATCCCAACAGGATCCACATTCGAGCAATTGACGAGGCAAAGGCTACAACACCTGCCTCGCATCCTTTTCCAACCCCTGCTGGTCAGACACCCCAAATATGGCCTCCCGAGGGCCCGGGTCCAGTTTTACGTGCACTATTTTAGAGATTACCCTAAAAACCTCCTTCCAGTAATCCTCCAGCTTTGGACAGGACCAAAGCATATGAACATGATTTGCGGGGCCTCCCCTGCAACGTTTACACACATCTTCTACTCCCTCAAAGAGCTGGCTCATCCTCGCCCTTGTGAGGTGTGCTCGAGATACCACCTTCAGCTGTATCAGCTCCAAACCCGCGCACGAGGTGGAGGTGTTCACTCTCCGGAGCACCTCACACCAGAACCCCTCTTCCATACCCTCTCCCAACTCTTCCTCCCACTTTGCTTTGATCCCTTCCAGTGGTGCCTTCTCCTCTTCCAAAATAGCCCCATACATTGCCACACTGCCCCTTTCTCCAGTCCCCCTGTCGTCAGCACCTCCTCCAGCAATGTGGAGGCCGGCTCCACTTGGAAGCTCTGTATTTCCTTCCTGGCAAAATCTAGAACCTGCATATATCTAAACATTTCCCCTGCTCCAGCCCATACTTCGCTCACAGCTCCTTCAATCCTGCAAACTGATCCCAAGAAACAAATCTTTTAGTGTCTTAATCCCCTTCTCCTCCCATTTCCAAAAATTTCCATCCCACTTTCCTGGCTCAAATCTGCAGTTCCCCCGAATCGACATTTCCCTTGACCCTGCCTCCAACCAAGTATTAACGAAACTCCCTCCAAATTCTCAAGCTATAATTACCGGACTCCCTGAGTATTTCCCCGGGGCTATCGGGAGCAGCGCTGTTGCTAGCACCTTCAAGCCCGACTCCCTACACAAACACTCCCCCATTCTACCACACTGCGAATCAACTCCTCTGACCCAGCTCCGCACCTTCTCCACATTCGCCACCCAGTAATAATACATCAGGTTCGGAAGATTCAAACCCCCCTGCTTGCCTTCCCTTGTGTAGCAGCACCTTTCTAACTCTGGCCACCTTCGCTCCCCATATGAACGAGGTTCATAATTCCTTCAATCTCTCTGAAAAATGCCTTTGGCAGGAAAATCGGCAGGCATTGAAAAATAAACAGAAATCGCGGCAACACGTTCATTTTAACCGCCTGTACTCGACCTGCCAGTGACAGAGGGAGACCATCCCACCTTGCCAGGTCAGCTTCCACTCTCCCCACCAAACGAGAGATGTTGTACCTGAGAAGCCTCCCCCCCCCCCCCCGCCCCACTCAAAGAACAAGGAACAAAGAAAGGTTTAGCACAAGAACAGGCCCTTTAGCCCTCCAAGCCTGCGCCAACCACGCTGCCCGTATAAACTAAAATCTTCTACACTCTCGGGGTACATATCCCTCTATTCCCATCCTATTCATGTATTTGTCAAGATGCCCCTTAAACGTCACTATTGTCCCTGCTTCCATCACCTCCTCCAGTAGCGAGTTCCAGGCACCCACTACCCTCTGTGTAAAACAACTTGCCTCGCACATCTCCTCTAAACTTTGCCTCTCGCACCTTAAACTTATGCCCCCTAGTAATTGACCCCTATACCCTGGGGAAAAGTATCTGACTATCCACTCTGTCCATGCCCCTCATAATTTTGTAGACCTCTATCAGGTCGCCCCTCAATCTCCTTCGTTCCAGTGAGAACAAACCAAATTTATTCAACCGCTCCTCATAGCTAATGCCCTCCATACCAGGCAACATCCTGGTAAATCTCTTCTGCACCCTCTCTAAAGCCTCCACATCCTTCTGGTAGTGTGGCAACCAGCATTGAACACTAGACTCCAAGTGTGGCCTAACTAAGGTTCCATACAGCTGCAACATGATTTGCCAATTTTTATACTCAATGCCCCGGCCAATGAAGGCAAGCATGCCTTATGCCTTCTTGACTACCTTCCCCACCTGCGTTGCCCCTTTCAGTGACCTGTGGACCTGTACACAAAGATCTCTCTGACAGTCAATACTCTTGCGGGTTCTACCATTCACTGTATATTCCCTACCTGTATTAGACCTTCCAAAATGCATCACCTCACATTTGTCCGAAGTAAACTCCAGCTGCCATCTCGCCTCCCAAGTCTCCAAACGATCTAAATCCTGCTGTATCGTCGGACAGTCCTCATCGCAATCCGCAATTCCACCAACCTTTGTGTCGTCCGCAAACCGACTAATCAGACCAGTTACATTTTCATCCAAATCATTTATATATATACTATGAACAGCAAAGGTCCCAGCACTGATCTCATGCAGAACATCACTAGTCACAGCCCTCCAATCAGAAAAGCACCCTTCCGTTGCTACTCTCTGCCTTCTATGACCTAGCCAGTTCTGTATCCATCTTCCAGCTAACCTCTGATCCTGTGTGACTTCACCTTTTGTACCAGTCTACCATGAGGGACCTTGTCAAAGGCCTTACTGAAGTCCATATAGAGAACATCCACTGCCCTACCTGCACCAATCATCTTTTGACCACCTCGAAAAACTCTATCAAGTTAGTGAGACACAACCTCCCCTTCACAAAACTGTGCTGCCTCTCGCTAATACGTCCATTTGCTTCCAAATGACAGTACATCCTGTCTCGAAGAATTCTCTACAGTAATTTCCCTACCACTGACGTAAGGCTCACCGGCCTGTAGTTCCCTAGATCATCCTTGGTACCCTTCTTAAACAAAGGAACAACATTGGCTATTCGCCAGTGCTCCGGGACATCATCTGAAGACAGTGAGGATCCAAAGATTTCTGTCAAGACCTCAGCAATTTCCTCTCTTGCCTCCTTCAGTATTCTGGGGTAGACCCCATCACGCCTTGGGAAAGTTAAAGTCTCCTGTCATGTGAGAATACCTTTAAGAAATGCATGTTTAAGCAATGTACCTTTAAGAAATGGCACAGCTCATATTACTGAAGTTATGTCAGAGGGGGGAGCTGAGCTGACATCACTTCTGCTTTTTGGGAGTTTTAGTTTCAGTTATGAAGAAAAGAGCCTGGGTGTGTCTGTGTTTGCAGTGAGCTGGATCTGCAGTGATCTCTGCTAGGAAAGACTATCTCTGAATCATTTGGGTGATTTAAACTCATAATAGTAATGTCTTTAACCTGATGTGTTTCTGTTTAAAGGTGTTAAGTCTTTTGGAGGTTTGAAGGAACATTTTGAGGGATTATTTAGTGTATTATTTTCGAGGTTATCTTTGAAGTAAGTGGTGTTAAGAGATCCAATGTTTATTTAAAAAGGTTAAGTTGAATTCACGGAATAAACATTGTTTTGTGCTTAAAAACCACGTGTCCATAATTGTAATACCACACCTGGAGACCACGCCGTGTGCTTCAAAAGCAACAATACATTAAAGGGAGAGGTTGGTTGAACTCCATGATACATTTTGGGGTTCTGAAAACACCGCTCCCATAACACTCCCATCACAACAACCCTGTTGCTTTTACTCCTTTCCAAAATCTGTCCACCTATCTGCTCCTCTATCTCCCCCTGGCTGTTGGGAGGCCTGTAGTAAACCCCCAACATTGTGACTGAACCCTTCTTATTCCTGATCTCTACCCATATAGCCTCGCTGCTCTCTGAGGTGTCCTCCCGCAGTACAGCTGTGATATTCTCCCTAACCAGTCACGCAACTCCTCCACCCCTTGAACCTCCCCCTCTATCCCGCCTGAAAAATCTAAATCCTGGAATGTTTAGCTGCCACTCCTGTACTTCCCTCAACCAGGTCTCTGTAATGGCAACAACATCATAGTTCCAAGTATTAATCCAAGCTCTAAGGTCATCTGCCTTACCTGTTATACTTCTTGCACTAAAACACATGCACTTCAGACCACCAGTCCCACTGTTTTCAGCAACATATCCCTGCCTGCTCTTCCTCAGAGCCATAGTGGCCCTATTTCCTAGTTCTCCCTTAATTTTTTCACCTTCTGACCTATTGCTCCGGTGCCCACCTCCCTGCAATACTAGTTTGAACCCTCTAATGTGACACTAGCAAACCTCGCACCCAGGATAGTTATGCCTCTCCAGTTTAGATGCAGCCCATCCCTCTTATACAGGTCACACCTGCCCCGGAAGAACTCCCAGTGGTCCAGATAACTGAAACCCACCGTCCTACACCAGCTGTTTAGCCACGTGTTACGATGCTCTATCTTCCTATTTCTAGCCTCACTGGCACGTGGCACAGGGAGTAATCCCGAGATTACAACCCTTGAGGTTCTGTCTTTTAACGTTCTGCCTAGCTCCCTGAACTCCTGCTGCAGGACCTCATCCCCCTTCCTGTCGTTAGTACCAATATGTACCACGGCTTCTGTCTATTTGCCCTCTCCCTTCAGGATCCCCACTGCCCGTTCTGAAACATCCTGGACCCTGGCACCAGGGAGGCAACATACCATCCTGGAGTCATTTCACATCCACAGAAGCGCGTAACGATGCCCCTGACTATAGAGTCCCCTATGTCCATTGCTCTTCTGCGCTTTGACCCTCCCTGCTGAACATCAGAGCCAGTCGTGGTGCCACTACTCTGGCTGCTGCTGTTTTCCCCTGATAGGCTGTTCCTCCCGACAGTAGCCAAAGGGGTATACCTGTTCGAGAGGGGAACAACCACAGGGGATTCCTGCACTGACTGCCTTCCCCTTCTGGTGGTCACCAATTTCTCTGCCTGCACCTTGGGTGACACCACATTTATGTAACTGCTATCTAAGACACTTTCCGCCACTTGCACTCGCGATTGAGCCCTTGGCCCACACAAAGTTGTGCTAAGTGCATCCAACTGCTGCTCCAACCGAACCATGCGGTCTGTGAGGAGCTCCAGTTGGGTGCTCTTTCTGCAAATGAAGCCATCCGGGACACTGGAAGCCTCCCGGACCTGCCACATCTCACAGTCAGAGCACTGCACCTCTCTAATTGACACTGCGTTAATTAATTAGTAAATTAAATTTTTAAATTATTTTTAAAAAGTTACTGTTAACTATATGTTTCCGAGCACTCGTTTTCTACTATAAATGTAAAAGCTGAATACAGTACTCTCCGATCTCTGGCTTAGACGCCCCTCTAAATTATGATTAAGCAATTAATTAATTATGTTTAATTAGTTTAACAATGTTTAATTTTTAAATTTAGTGCAGATTCCCTATCAGCCAAGCAGGTCACAGCTTTCCTGTAACATCACTTTCCTTCACTTACCTTATCTATCACTTACCTGTTCCCAAGCTGCTCCCCGGCTCTTTCTCTCTCTCTCTCCCGAAAATGAAGGCCGCTGGAACCTGGGAGTAAGATTTTATATCACCTACCTTCCCAGGGTGCTCCCTGGTTTTCTCTCTGCTTCCTGAATGAACTCTGGATCTCTCCCTGCTGATTACCAGTTACAAAGCCAAACGAACGAAACAGAAGAAAAAGGGAAACAACACCTCCTCCCACTCCGCGCCGAATTACCATACTGCCCAAATTATAAAGTTCCAATTCCCACTCTGGCTGTGCCTCACTCACTCAGGCTGTGTCTCCTTCACCTGCACAAAGCTCCCGAGCAATCTGCAGCCCCAGGTACCTAAAGTGAGTCCTTGCCCTACAGAATGGCAGTCCCCCCCAACCTGCCCCCACCCCCAGCCGAGATGAAGTGTTGGACAATGTAGATTTGCGAAGCTAACATATGCCACCAACACTGAAGAAGGTTCAACTCTATTTTATTAACTACTTAGAAAATAATAGACATACGAGAACTGTGGGTTTAAATGATGCTAATTTAACTAGAGACCTGTGCCTGTCCGAACCAGTTGAATCTCTCAGCACGTGGTGGGAGTCTGTACTAAACATGATGAGCTCTTGAGCTTCTGAGAGGCAGCATCCAGAATGAGCGGGAAACGTGATGCCCTCTGCCTTTATAGTGTGTGTATTCTAACTGGTGATTGGCTGCGGTGTTTGCGTATGTTGATTGGTCCGAGTGTATGTCCATCAGTAGGTGTCTGCACCATGATATACTGGTGTATATTATGACACGAGACACGACAAAATACTCACTCTTGTCTGGATTTAATTTGTACCCCGAGAAAGATACAAACACCCGAAGCAGCTCCAATATTCCCCCTATTGAAACCACTCGGCTCCGACACGTATAACAATAAGTCATCGGCATACAAGAACACCCTATGCTCTATTACCCTACCCCCCCCCCCCCGCACTATCCCTTTCCATACCCCCAAACTTTGTGTGGGCCAAGGGCTCAATCGCGAGTGCAAACACTAGGGGGGACATAGGACATTCCTGCCTAGTCCTACGTGGAGATTAAAGTATCTCGAGCTGATATTATTTGTGCGCACACTCTCCCTCAGCTCCTTATATAGTAGCTTTACCCAGTCCACAAACCTTGGTCCAATCCCAAATCGCTCCAGAGCTGCCATCAAGTACCCTCATTCTACCCGGTCAAACACTTTCTCGCCATCCAATGACACAACCACCTCTGTTTCCTTCCCCCACCAATGCCATCACCACATTCAACATCCTCTTTGCTGCCTCACTCTCATGAATCCCGTCTGATTTTCACCTCTCACCTTCAGTAGGCTTTCCTCCAGCCTACTGCCAGTACCTTTGCAAATACTTTTGCGTTCACGTTTAAAAGTGATATGGGCCTATACGACCCACACTCCGTTGGATCCTTATATTTTTTTCAGCAACAGGGAAATTGATGCCTGCCCCAAAGTTTGTGGTAATAGCCCCTTCCCTATCGCCTCCTCAAACATCCCCACCATCAGCGGTGCCAGCTATTCTTGAATTGTTTTATAATATTCCACCGGAAATCCATCCGGCCCTGCCACCTTCCCTGACTACATCCTCCCAGTCGCCTCTTTTATCTCCTGCTCCACTATCGCTCCTTCTAATGTAGCCCTGACCCCCTCCCCTAACCTCGGGTACTGCATCCCATCTAGAAATTCCTGCATCTCCCGGTCTCTCCCAGGTGGCTCTGACCTGAACAACCGCTCATAGAATTCCTCAAAGAACTTGTTAATCAGATCCGGAGCCACCGCCAACTCTTCCCTGCCCTGTCCCGCACCTGAACAATTTCCCTTGCTGCCGCCTCCCTCCGTAGCTGACCCGCTAAGATACGCCCTGCCTTCTCTCCATGCTCGTAAACTGCACCCCTTGCTCGCCTCAGTTGGTGCACCGCCTTCCAGGTAAAGAGTCGGTCAAAGTTCACCTATAGTTCCTTCCTCTTTTCCAACTTCGCTGGGTCCCCATCTTCTGCATAACTCCTATCTACCTCCAGCATCTCATCTATTACCCACTGCCGCTCCAACCTCTCCTCTTTGTCCACCCTGACTTTAAATGAGATTTTTGAGAAGGTGTCCCAATCTCTAAGTGAACGTGTGGGTTCCCCACAACCCCCACCCATGGGCAATGTCAGCGCGCGCACACATGGACACTAACCCACACCCCTCAAGTGAGGACATCCCACTATGGGGTCCATGGGGGTCTCCCTTCTTCAGGCCCCAAGCACTCGTACATCACCCCCTTCTAGGACCCCCACCCATCATCCCTCTAACTCCTAGAGGCCCCTACTTACCTGCCCTGCACTCCCCACCCTTGAAACACCCCTCCACCCTCATTTCATGGGCATGACTCCTCCCACCCCCGACCATTGGCAGTGCCACCCTGGCACTTGGACACCCTTGCATTACCACTCTAACACCTAGGCAGTGCTCCTTCTGGCTTGGCAGTGTCACCTGGGCACCTTGGCAGTGCCAGGGTGGCAGGGCCAACATGCCAGCTGGGCAATGCCAAGGTGCCCACGTTCCAGGGGGAGGTCCAGGGGGCCAAACTGCTTTTACCCTGGTCACCCAAGGGTCTCCGATGGCCCGGGAGACCCCCGGGTGCTATTCCGCCTGGTCCACGTTTGTGTGGACCAGCACTGATTGGCGCCCGGCTGCAGCCTCCCTGGGGAGGCTGAAGAATAGAAAGGAGGCCAGTGGATCCTGCGCAGGTAGATCATAAGTAGTTTTATGACCCACTTCCACGAGCATCAATCGGTCCCACCCATTTGGGGTAGGGTTCCGACTCCAACGTCCCGGGAGGAGGTTCGCTGGAGGGTTTTCCCGAGATTCTTCGGCCGCGTTGCGCTCTCCCTTGAATGCAACATGGCCGGATAATCGCGCTCCTTTCTCTATTATTTCCCCACTCCACGTGGTCCTCACTGCTGAGTAAATCCCTCATTAATATAAGGAAAGGTCACCACAATTGCAATAAATAGCACAGACAATATCTTGTTCATTCAACATGTGTATTATTTCACATTATTTGTCTAAATGCATTTCAAGTTTCAACTTTTTGAACTATTTAGCAACTTCAGATTGCCTCTTCTTTTCTTTAACTGAAAATCAATATTTGAAATGAATATTTAAATTGAATAAAAATGATAAATTAGTTACTGAGCAGATTACCATCTAATTATCAAAACAAATACGAAGCAAAAAGTCAGTCATAATGAAATCTGAAAGTAAACATCTTGAGGATATGTTTCAGATTATAAAACAGAGATTCTATTTCCTGCTTTGAATAAAAGAATGTCCAAATTATTTCTTCGCTAGTCTGCAAAACCCAGAAACCAGCCATCTAGAAATCATGCACCACAAAGTTTGAGTTTCTGCATCTGGCTTTCGAATAACAACAGCAACGCAACTGATAAGTTAAGACAGAAACCTTTACTTCACAACCCATATTGTTGCAAAAATAAAAATCCATTCAGTGCAGAATGTACGTGAATAAAATTTGCCATAACTACAAGCATTTTCCTCAAGAAAACTAAATTCTACAACAGAAATGCTATCTCAAAATATTGATCAATAGGTAAAACATAAAATTTGAAAGCAGAATAAATTAGATCAATGAAATGCTGATTTTGTAATTCAGCCAGACTTTAAATTTTGACATACCAGTTTGTTTTCTTGCATGTATATTCTCTGTAGCTTCGGGCAGCCCCGTGCCAATGCTATCATGCCTTCATCTGTGATCTTGTAACATTGACCAAAATGGATATCCAAGATATCTGGACATTTCTCTCCCAGCTGTAACAAAGAGTAAATACAAATTGTTTTTTTAAAATGATGTTTTCAAGCAAATAGCACTTGCAGATTGTACTCTTCTATTACCTCACACGTTAAATTATGTTCCTAAACTTGTCTGTACCTCCCTCACTCACTCTCCACCATTAAGACTCCATTTAAAACTCATCTTTTTGACCAAATTCTGGTGATCCTCCTTTTGACACAACACCCATTTTTGTCTAATCATATCACTGTGAAGCATCTTAGGACTATATTTTTAGGAATTGAAGGTATTTTACATTATAAATTAGATAACATTATATAAAGTTGTTCCTGAAAGGTAATACTGAACAATATTAAAGCCCTTTTTACATTTTTAATGCATATAAAAATAATAACTTTTAAAAGAGGAGTGTGATCAAGAAGCATTGTTAAAGCCCCAAAGATAAGCGCCTGCCCAATACAATGGGTTGGATTCTCCATCCCGCCGCACCAGCTCCTCCGGGATTCTCCATCTCGCCAGCCAGCTAATGGAATTTCCCATTGTGGGCAGCCCCATGCCGTTGTGAAATCCCCGGGTTGCCGGCACAACGGAAAATCCAGACAGCGGATCATCCAGCACAATATTTTGTGCTTGAATCGCTGGGCATGCTTAATTTCAAGGATTTACTTAGTTAATGACAAGAAGGATCTCTAAACTTCCTAAATGACAATATACATGTCTGTTTTACTAACATAAAATATATATCCAATTAAGTTCAGCATTCATGTCTTTTTGCTTCTTGAATTATATGACTAAATTAATACGGCAGCCAGAATTCTCCATTCTGGAGTCTAAGTGTACTGGTCTCCACGAGCTCTGGGCCCAGGTACGAGTCTCTCTTCTTAACCATTAAAATATACACATGGTGGAGAGATCGCCGGATTCCACTGGAATCCCATGGTGCAATTCACCCAAAAGATGACTGTGTAATTTTGGGTGAGTTTGGAGGGGTGTATCCCGCCGGCTTTTTGGGCGAGATCATTTTCTCACCGGTCAATCACACCACTTAGAGGGGAGGATTCAGGAAGCGATTCCCAACCCCGAGCCATGCATTTCGAGCGGGCCGCCTCATAGCGAGGTCCTGTGTCTGCAGGAAATCATTGAAAAGGATCCATGAAGCAGAATTTTTAAAAACTTCTCTTTCTCAGTTACAGTTCACATTTTTCTCAGAACACCATAAATAACTTACATTTATGTAGTATCTTTCATATAATTACCACTGGACTAGTGATCCAAAGATCTCAGATAATGCTCTGGGAGCCAAGTTTGAATCCCACCATAGCAAATACAAATCTGGAATTAAAAGTTTGCTGATGATCATGAAACCATTGCATGTCTGGATCACAAATGTACTTTTGTAAAAACATCTGCCATCCTTACCTGATCTAGTCTACATTCAATTCCAAGCCCACACAATGTGGTTGGCTCTTAAATTGTCTCTAAGATGGCCGAGCAAGTCACTCAGCTGTATTAAACAACCACAAAGTCTGTCAGGGATAAAATCAAACAGATCGGCCAGCATTGACTCAAGCACCAGAAATGACAATGGCAAATTCAGCCCTATTAACCCTACAAAATCCTCCTTCCCAACATTCTGGGGGCCTGTGCTAAAATTGGGAAAGCAGTCCCACAGATTAGTTAGCCTGACATCGTCATACTCACAGAATCATACCTGACAGATAATGTCCGAGGCACCAACAGCACCATCCCTGGATATGTCATGTCCCACCGGCAAGTCACACTTAACAGAGGTGGCAGCATAGAGGTATACAGTAGAGAGGGAGTTGACTTGAGAATCCTCAACACTGACCCTAGACCTCATGAAGTCTCATGGTATGAAGCCAAACATGGACAAGAAACTTGCTTGCTTAGTACCACATGCCGTGCCGCTGCCACTACCTCCCCCTCTGCCACTGCCAATGCCACCACCCCCTCAACTCAGTTGATGAATCAATGTTGAACGCCAACTAAAGAAGTACTGAGGTGGGAATGGCTGAGGTGGTGGACTTCAATGGCAAGCACCAAGAAGGACTCAGTAGCATCACTACTGAATGAGCTGGCAGACTCCTGATGGACATAGCTGCAGGACTGTGGTAGATGATAAGGGAACCAAGAGGGAAAAATATATTGACCTCATCCTCACCAATCTGGTTGCCACAGCTACAGCTGTCCATGACAGTATCAGTTGGAGTAACCACCACACAGTCTTGATGACATGAAGTTCCCTCTTCATATTGAGGATATTCTCCATTATGTTGTGTGGTTTTATCACCGTACTAAACGGGACAGGTTTCGATCAGATTTAGCAACTCTGTGGATCCGTGGCTGAAGGCACCGATTCCTGCAAAGGCTATGGGCCCTGACAATATTCCTACAACAGTACTGAAGACTTGAGCTCCAGAATTTACCACAACCCTAGCCAAGCTGTTCTCGCACAGCTACAACACTGGCGCCTACCTGGCAATGTGGAAAATTGCCCAGGTATGTTCTGCACACAAAAAGTAGGATAAATCCAACCCAGCCAATTACTGCCCCAACAGTTCACTCTCGATCAACCGTAAAGTGATGAAAGAGATTGTCAACAGTGCTATCAAGCAACACTTGCTCAGCAATCACCTGCTCACTGATCCTCAGTTTGGGTTCTGCCAGAATCATTCAGCTCAAGCCAGGCTCCCTCAGTTCCTGCGCTCAATACAGCCCTGGTTCAAACATGAACAAAAGAGCTGAATATCAGAGATGAGGTGAGAGTGACTGCCCTTAACATTAAGGCAGCATTAAGGGAAGTATGGTATCACTGAGCAAAACTGGAGTCCATGGGAATCAGGCAAAATTTCTCCACTGGCTAGAGTCATACCTGGCACAAAGGAAGATGGTTGCGGTGATTAGAGGTCAATTGTCTCAGTTCCAGGACATGACGCCACAAGTTCCTCAGGGTAGTGTTCTCGGCCCAAACATTTTCAGCTGCTTCATTAATAAAGACAGCACAGTGGCTAGCACTGGTACCTCACAGTGCCAGGGACCCAAGTTCAATTCCGACCTTGGGTCACTATCTGCATGGAATTTACACGTTCTCCCTGTATCTGCGTGGGTTCATAGAATCCCTACAGTGCAGAAGGAGGCCATTCGGCCCATCAAGTCTGCATCGGCCTTTGGAAAGAGCACCCTACCTAAGTCCACTCCTCCACCCTATCCCCGTAAACCAGTAACCCCACCTAACCTTTTGGACACTAAGGGGCATTTACCATGGCCAATCCACCTAACCTGCACATCTTTGGACTGTGGGAGGAAACCGGAACACCTGGAGGAAATCCACACAGAAAGTGCAAACTCCACACAGAGAGTGACCCGAGGCCAGAATTGAACCTGGGTCCATGGAGCTGGGAGGCAGCAGTGCTAACCACTGTGCCATTCCCTTTGGGCATTCCAGTTTCCGCCTACAGTCCAAAGATGTGCAGGTTAGGTGGATTGGCCTTGCTAAATTGCCCCTTAGTGTCCAAAAGATTATCGCCACCTTAGGGTTCAGCCCAGCTTCTACCCCCACAATCTTAGATAATGTCCCAAGCGTCCCTTCCCAGAGTCCCTCCAATTTCTCACAGCCCCAAAACATATGTGTGAGATTTGCTGGTTCTCGCCCACACTTCGCACACTCGTCTGCCATCCCCTGGAAGAACCCACTTATCCTCGCCCGAGTCATATGCACCCTCTCCATTGATGAATTCAGGGTTGCTACCACCCCCTCGATGTCCTTCAACCGACCTTCATGCATCTCCTTTCGCTGCTGGTGGAACTCCTCTTTAATAAACACCACCAACTGCTCCATCCGGGGTTTGCCACCTTGCGATAACCCTTCCCCCTCCGGCATCTTTCTAATTTCTACTGCACCACAGGTCTCCTCTAGTTCCTTGGCCAGGTCTTTAACCTTCTTCTGCTTGGTCTGATATCCAACAGACGTGCCACTCCCAGGGGGAACATCTCCTCCGCACCTGCAGCTACACTTTCCTGTCAAAATTACCCCGTTTTCGGATAAAAAGAGCTCAAACCAACATCTTCGAGCCAGAGCTGCCCTGTGTGTGACCACACACTCCATGGCCACCACCATTTTGGATATACCTGTACCATATGGACTGCAACGGTTCAAGAAGGCAGTTTACTCCCACCTTTTCAAGGGTAGTTGGGGATGGGCAATAATTGCTGGCCAAGCCAGTTAAGTCCATATCCAATGAATTATTTTTTTTAAATTCAAGAAGCATTATCAAACAAACTTTGACACCAAGCTACATAATGAGAAGATGGTGGTACTGTTCTAAAGCTTCTGGTCCATAAAGTGAGCTGAAAAATGACAATTGGATGGTGCCAAAAATTAATGAGATCTAAAATATTCAAGTTATATGAAACTGTTATCACCCACATGAGACCTACGGGGAAGAACCAACTAACCTCCCCGTGAGCCTCATAGAATACGAGCTTCACCACTAAGGAGCGGCGCCCATTAGCAGAGTAATGGACCCTCGCATAAAAGCAGGCCCAGATGGGAGAAGAGAAAGGTTAGTCCCAGCTGGGACTGGAGTGTGCTGTGTGTATAGTTTATGGTGCAACAAAATAAGTTTCATTATACCTCTCGTTTTGATTCCTCTGTAGCCACTACAGGAACATTTTCAATCCATGACTAAGAAAGAAACAGTTGAATTCCTAAACCTTTAATGTTTTTTAGTAAATTAATTAGTTGAAATTTTTCTGACAGTAATCAAGGGTTGACTACATACTCCATAAACCAATGGTCAGTTACAGTTGCCATAAGTCCCAATACTGAAGTTGAAAATCAGCTTTGTAATAGCTATATCCCAGTTTCCATCACCCAATTTTTTAGTGACAGGACATTATCTCACCACTTCCAGTTTGTAAACATGATTCTCTTATTCACTGGCAAACATCATAAAATATTTCCAAAAGGATATGGATATTCCCAAAGAAAAAATAATTCCAAATATACATTTTCAACCGGCTTTTGTGTCTCGAGTAGGGGATCAGAGTCACGATATTGTATCATAAAGGAGTAGGATAGCGTAGCAATTCTCATACTTGATGAACAACAAACAAGTTGAGAGTTCAAGCCCCATGATGACATGCTGTTGAGCAGAATTCAATAAATCTGATAAACGTGGTGACGCATATTTTTTTAAAAATAAATTTAGATTATCCAATTATTTTTTCCAATTAAGGGGCAATTTAGTGTGGCCAATCCACCTACTCTGCACACTTTTGGGTTGTGGGGGCGAAACCCACGCAGACACGGGGAGAATGTGTAAACTCCACACGGACAGTGACCCAGAGCCGGGATCGAACCTGGGACCTCAGCGCCATGAGGCAGCTGTGCTAACCACTAGGCCACCGTGCTGCCCTGGTGACGCATAATAAAACTAAGCTTGACAGTTGCTGGATTGTTATAGAATCTCAACTGGTTCACCATTTCAGTGTTAGAAATCTGACCTACACTTAACTCATGTTCACACTATGTGGTTGCCTTCAAGGCACCCAAGTATAAACAACAGATGCTGCCGTTCCAGAGTCGTCCTAAAATGAACTGGGAACAATCTTGTAGAATCAAGGAATCTGACAACACAGGAGGTTATTCAACAGGTGGAATTTTCCATTTTGTTTTCAATGTGCAGTGACGGGTTGTTCCAGCAGCGTCATTCCTGGTCAGAATAGTGTGAACTCCCCCCCCCCCCCCCCCCCCCCCCCCCCCCCAATTCTGCGCTTGCAGCCTCATTAATTATGCATGAATAAGCATCTCTCCTAATCACCTGGCGGGTCGGGAGCGTTTCACCAGCCGTCATCAGTCGGCAGGTTCAAAGGTCCAGGAACATAAGTAAATGCCATTTCAGCACATTCATATCATTCTCTCCGCCTACCAGCCTTAAAGAAATTGTGCAAGATGTCCAGAACTCACGGGCAAATGGCTAACGGCCACAAGGAGACGTCTGTATCCCAACTCAACCACCATGTCCTCAAGGCCTTGATTTCAGGAGTCTGGGTGCAGAGGCATGTTCTCTACCCAAGGGAAGGCTCCAGGAAGACTCCAACCTCACCTCTCCTGCCTAGAAGTCTGTTGTCCAGGAGGTCAGCGCACTGACAACCACGCAGAAGCATCAAGCAATGAAGGAAGAGGATGAATGATTTCATCCTCTCCATCAGGGTAAATCCTCTTTCAGTTCCCTCCACTATCAAACTCTCATCTTAACATTATGTACTCAAACAGCAAGACTTCATGGATCTCACACATTCATTAGCGGGGAACATCTTCTCTCATGGACCCTTTCACATCCCCACCATCCCATCTGACATATTGCTCAAACTCGATCCTCTGGTCCTTCTGGGGAGAGCTCACCTCTTTACCTAGCAAGATTGTGAAGGGCAAACTCTTATCATGCTGGAAACCCTCTTCGGTGCGTATTGCAGAGAGCCACCTGAGCAGTCCAGGCATCTGAATTGCATCTTCATATATCCTCTGGTCTGGTCCATGAGAGAACATGCAGGGCTATGAGTAGCGTTGTACCTCTCATCGACTTGAGTTTGAAGGCAATGCACTGGAGTCATCAGCTACTGTTTAAGTGGGTAATCCTTTCCCCGAGCAATCATCCCTGCAGACGTTCTGGACCCTGTCATTGTTGTGGTGGATATTGCCATCCTCCCCGCAAGCCTATCATATACGAGGCAACCAAGTCCACATGTGGACCTCCACCCACCCCATCTGGAGTCTGTATGCATCTACTTCCAGTAAACAATGTGGTATCCCTTTGACCCCCTTGTTTGTAAACATTTCATGCAGCCTTGTCAGCAACCAGCTTCCCTCCCGTTTGAAGGTTGTTCGTCATCCTTATCCACCTCCTGACACCTCTGCCTGCGATTGTGCACCCTCCCCCTTTCTCCCTCCCCGCCCTTTCATAGTCTTCTTTCCACATTTCCCCCTTGTCTTAGTTCCACTCTCGGACTTCAGCACAACAATCTAAGGTGACATTCCAGTGCAGCTCTCAGAATACCCAGAGATGCTTTCTTTCAGAGAGGATGTCAAATCGATAGTGGACTAGCCTCTCAGGTGGATGCAAAAGAACAAGAGCAGGGGAGTTAGCCTCAGTGCCCTGGTCAATATTTATCCTTAATCAACATCATAAAAAATAGATTATCTGCTCATTATCACATGACTGTGAAAGATTGCTTTGTGCAAATTAATTTCCCCATTCCAGCAGTGGCTCGACTTCAAAAGTACTTAATTGGGCGACGAGAGCTTCTGGACATCGAGTGGTCGAAAAAGGCAAGTCCTTAGGTTTTTTTGTAATTACCCCCACACTGCACACTTTTCTTCATAACCCTGCAAATTAGTCCTCTTAAAGTAAATGCCAATTGCTTTTTGAAAGTTCCCTTGGAAATTACTTCTTTCACTCTTTCATGCAATGGTACCAGAGCTTAACAATCTTTGTGTGAAAAAAATTATTTTTACGCTCGAGCACGTTTGCCAACTATTTTAAAACTATGACCTGTGGTTATCAACCCACTTGCCAGAGGAAACAATTACACCAGCTAACCCTTCATAATTTTGAAAACCTCTATTAGGTCTTCCAATAACCTTCTCTGTACAAAGGAGAAAAATTCCAGCTTCTCCCATCTCTCCACGTAATGTAACATCCTCATCCCTGCGATTATCCTAATAAACCTCCTCTACATCCTTTCCTATGCCTTGACATTCTTTCTGAAATGCAGTACCAGAATTGGATACAGTACTACTGTTGAACAGAAGAATATAAGAAATTGGAATAGGAGGAGACAATGTGGTTCATCGAAGCTGCCACACTAATTAATAGGAAGATGGCTGCTCTTGGATTTTAACTCCACTTTGCCACCTGCTCCCCCATCCCTCAATTGTCTAAGAGATCAATAATCTGTTTATCTCAGTTTTTAATATATTTAAAATGACACAAAATCCACAACCTTCTGGGGTAGAGAGTTCCGAAGACTCACAATGCTTCTAGTGAAGAAATTTCTCCTCCTTCGGGGTCCTAAATGATTGGTCCTTTACCCCGAGACTGTGCCCCATTGTTTTAGATTATGCAGCCAGGTAAACAACCTCTGTGTTGAACCTGTCAAGCCCCTTCAGAATCTTGAATGTTTCAACGTGATCACCGCTCATTCTTCTAAACTCCCAGAGAATATAAATCCATTTACTCAGTCTCTCAAGACAGGCCACCTTCGCAATTTTTCAAACACGATTTCCCTTTCGCAAAACTATGCAGGCTTTGTCTGATCATGCTATGAAGTGCATTGTTGTGCCTTCCTTAATCGTCTATTCCAGCATTTTCCAATCACTGATGTATGCTCCGCGCTGGATGATGTGGAGTTAATGAGGCGGGTGTTGGGGAAGATCCCTGATCTGTATTTGCACCGGTTGATAATGGGAGGGGATTTTAATATAGTTCTGGATCGACGGCTGGATTGGTCGAGTTTGAGGTCAGGGAGGGTGTCGGCGGTGGCGAAGGAGCTGAGGGGGTTTATGGAGCACATCCCGGGGGGGAGCAGGGACGTGGTCGGCGCGGAGCATTCAGCAATTGTTGTGTCAGATTGCTGGGTGCAGAAGAGATTTACCAGGAGATTGCCTGGTATGGAGGGCATTAGCTATGAGGAGAGGTTGAATAAACTCGGTTTGTTCTCACTGGAACGACGGAGATTGAGGAGCGACCCGATAGAGGTCGACAAAATTATGAGGGGCAGAGAAAGAGTGGATAGTCAGTGGCTTTTTCCCAGGGTAGAGGGGTCACTTACTCGGGGACATAGGTTTAAGGTGCGAGGGGCAAGATTTAGAGTCGATGTACAAGGCAAGTTTTTTTTACACAGAGGATAGTGGGTGCCTGGAACTCGCTGCCGGAGGAGGTGGTGGAAGCAGGGACGATAGTGACATTTAAGGGCATCTTGACAAATACATGAATAGGAAGGGAATAGTGGGATATGGACCCAGGAAGCGTACACGATTTTAGTTTAGACGGGAAGCATGGTCAGCACAGGCTTGGAGGGCTGAAGGGCCTGTTCCTGTGCTGTACTTTTCTTTGTTCTTTGATGTCAGAATGAAAGTTACTATAGTCCCCGAGGACCATAGGCTGCTCTCCTCTTTTTAAGTTAATTTATTGTTACGTGCACCGATGTACAGTGAAAAGTACTGTTCTGCTTACAGTCCAGACAGATCGCTCCATACCTGAAAAAACATAGATCATACATAATTACACAATGTAAATGCGTAGACATAGGCATCGGGTCTGAGAGAGAGCTGACAGGTGAAGTTTTAACCTGAGGGTCACCACACCTCAGGCTATGGGCAAGGTTGAGAAGGATGTTCATGGATGTCAGAATAAATGGCCTGTACTTCCCAATTTTTTAATCTCCCTTTTTTTTATTACATTTACCAACTATCAATCTGGTGAGACCATTTCAAAATCTAGGGAATTTTGGAGGTCCTGAGAGTTCGTCAGGTTTTGGTTCCTTAAGCTTCCCTAATATATTTTTTCTGTTGATATTAGTTACTTTATTTGCTCACTCTTTTTAGGCCCTAGATCTTCTCCTGTGATAACAGGCACAAAATGTTTGTTCAATGATTGCCATTTCCTCGTGATAATTTCCCCTTGTTCTGCTTCCAGGGTACCAATTGGATAAATGTGAGGTGATGTTTTTTGGTCGATCAAATCAGGCAGGACCTATTCAGTAATGGTAGGGAGTTGGGGAGAGTTACAGAACAAAGAGATCTAGGAGTACAGATTTATAGCGCCTCGAAGGTGGAGTCTCAGGTGGACAGGTTGGTGAAGAGGCATTCAACATGCCAGGATTTATTGGTCAGAATACTGAATACAGGAGTTGGGATGTCTTGTTGAAGTTGTACAAGACATTAGTCAGACCACACATGGAATATTGTGTTCAGTCCTGGTCACCCTATTATAGGAAGGATATTGTTAAACTAGAAAGAATGCAGAAGAGATTTACAAGGATATTACCAGGACTTAATGGGCTGAGCTATAAGTAGAGGCTGGATAGGCTGGGACTTTTTTGCCTGGAGCGTAGAAGGCTTAGGGGTGATCTTACAGAGGTCTATAAAATAATGAGGAGCATCGATAAGGTAGATAGTCAACATCTTTTCCCAAAGGTCGAGAAGTCCAGAACTAAAGGACATAGGTTCAAGATGAGTGGGGAGCGATACAAAAGAGACCAGAGGGGAAATTTCTTCACACAGAGGGTGGTGAGCATCTGGAATGAGCTGCCAGAGGCAGTGGTAGAGGCGGGTACAATTTTTTCCTTTAAAAAACAGCTGGACAGTTACATGGGCAGGGTGGGTATAGAGGGATATGGGCCAAATATGGGCAAGTGGGACTAGCTCAGTGACAGAAACTGGGCAGCATGGACAAGCTGGGCCAAAGGGCCTGTTTCCATTCTGTAAACATCTATGACTCTAAGTTTACTTCAGCTGATGTCTTCCTTTCCATATACTTGTAAAAGCTCTTTGAATCAGTTTTTATGGGCTGGATTTTACGTTTGGAAGACCATGTTCTCCCGCCGGAGTTAAATTGCAACCCTGGGAGTGCAAACCAGTAAATCAAATTCAGTGTTCCACACCATACACATTTATGAACAGCGAGGAATACAAGAGATTCCCAGGGAATCCCGCTAAAGGGTCACGATCTTGAGCAGGCAAACCAATAGCGAGGTCCCACGGCCAGCCACCGCACTGCCGCCACCCCCTCCCTCCCTCCCCTACCCCCCTGCACATGGCAAATAGGCCGCGGAACCCCTCCCAACCGCAAATCAGCCTCGAAACACCCCCCGGCCTACCACCACCAATACCTCCCTCCCCCTGCAAATTGGCCCCTCCTCCCAACTATGGATTCCCTGGGTTCCTCCCTCGACCCACCCAGTACGGGGTGACCCTCCCCCACTCCCCAGGGACCCCTGTAATGGGGAGACCCCTCCACATGGATTCCTGCATTAGGGTGACCCCAAAACAGGGACCTATGCAATAGGGAGACCCCTCCAACAGAGACCTCTATAATAGGGAGACACCCCCCCCCCCCCTTGCAGGGACTCCTGAAATAGGGAGACCCTCACTCAGGGGCCCCTGTAATAGGGAGACCCTCCACCCAGTAGCCCCTGTAATAGGGGGACCCCCAGTGGCCCCTGTAATAGGAGACCCTCCCCCCAGGGAATCCTGCAATCAGGGTCCCCCCAAAGGGACTCCCTGCCTAAAGAGACACCCCCAGTGAGCCATGCTTGGAAGCTAGAGAGCAGTTCACGGCGGTGAGAGGAATTACAGCTGTAACGCTCACCTTGAAGCTACATATGTCCAGTCCTCAGGAGAACAGCTGTGACCTGCCTCTGGTTCTCACAGATCAATTATTCCAAGTTCTAAGTGCATTCCAATCACTGATTTCACACTCTTGCCTCTCTTTGATGTGGTCAATGTTTACAAACATTGGGGTTTCACCACTTAGGCCACTGAACCCTGAATCACACAATCATACAATTTACAGTGCAGAAGGAGGCCATTTGGCCCATCGAGTCTGCACCAGCCCTTGGAAAGAGCACCCCACTTAAGCCCACACATCCCTATCCCCATAACCCAGCAACCCCCACCCAACCTTTTTTTTGGACACTAAGAGCAATAGATAAATGAATCAAAGCTGCAGGTGGTTTGAATAAGATGTCAATCACAGACCACGACAAGAATGCTACCATTGGCTTGCAGCTAATAGATTTGGGGGAACTAGATGCAGATCACAGCTGTTCTCCTTCGAGAAATGGCCATGTGGAAGCGTTACAGCTCTAATTCTTCTCACTGCCCCTGTCTGGACTGCTCTCCAGTTTCCACACAGGGGTCCCATAATAATAATAATCATGATAATAATCTTTATTGTCACAAGGAGGCTTACATTAACACTGCAATGAAGTTACTGTGAAAATCCCCTAGTCACCACACTCCAGCGCCTGTTTGGGTACAGAGGGAGAATTTAGAATGTCCAAATTACCTACCAGCACGTCTTTCGAGACTTGTGGAAGTAAATCGGAGCACCCGGAGGAAACCCACTCAGACACAGGGAGAACGTGCAGACTCCACACAGTGAGCCAAGCCAGGAATCGAACCTGGGATCCTGGCGCTGTGAAGCAACAGTGCTACCCACTGTGCTACCATGCCTTCGGCCCCCCCCCCCCCCTTTTTGGAGGGGTCTCTGGTAGAGGAGGCATGGACAGGCACTGCATTGTTGGGAGGGGTTGCGGATGGTCTCTATCAGCATGGCCCTGGCACGGTACACCTTGAGGTGCACGAAGGTGGCCCCTTGGCCTACTGCGAGGTCCACTACACCAGGGCCATGCTGGTACAGACCACAAGTGATCTGCACCCACGTGACTCCCAGCCGCAGGGACCACAGAATCACGGAAGGCTGGAGCATAGGGCACCAGGCCCACTAAATAGGTGCAAATGGGTCATTAAGACCCCCCCCCCCCTCACCGCCGCTCATCTTGGACCATGTTCACGCTGCCAGCGGGAGGTCGAAGCATCGCACTGGGGAGCGCAATCCGGGAGCCCCAGGCTGGAGAATCCCACCCCATATTCCTGGCCAGTTTACTCATTTTAATTCTTTCCTTTTCATCAAATTTTCGGTGGCCCTTTCCTGGTTTCTGAAGACACCCAATCCTCAGACTTACTCCCATTCTCTTCCTTTAATCAAATATCATCCTTCACCTTCGGAATAAACAATGGGTCAATTTTTTGTTCTTGATGGAATATATTTTTGTGCAAAATTTAGAATTTTTTTTCAACGTCTCCCACTGTCTCTGTACCCAAATCGAATCTGCGGCAGCTCTCCCTCTTTCTTAACTATCTGGCTTTGTTTCGGTTTCTTGTTTGTGATCACAGTCTGTCTCTTCCAAGCTCAAGATGGAGTATTTTGATCAACTTTTTCCAAGAAGATATTTTGCCATGACAAACAGAGAACAAGCAAAGAACAAACAAAGAACAATACAGCACAGGAACAGGCCATTCGGCCCTACAAGCCTGTACTGGTCATGATTTCAACCTTTGCCAAAACCCTCAGCAAGTCCTTGTGCCGTATCCCCCTATACCCATCCTATTCACGTATTAGTCAAGATGCCTTTTGAATGTTGTTAATGTATCTTCTTCCACAACCTCCCCTGGCAACATGTTCCAGACACTCACCACCCTGTGTAAAAGCCTGCCTTGCACATCTCTAAACCTTGCCCAAAGACCTTAAACATATGGAATCTAGTGCCTGCCCATCCACTCTATCCATGCCCCTCATAATCTTGTAGACCTCTATCAGGTCACCCCTCAACCTCCATCGTTCTAATGAAAACAGTCCAGGTCCATTCAGCCTTTCCTCATAACTAACACCCTCTAGACCAGGCAACATCCTGGTAAAACTCCTCTGCACTCCCTCCAAAATCTCCACATCCTTGTTGGTAGTCTGGCGACCAGAATTGTGTGCAATATTCCAAGTGCGGTCTTACCAAGGTTCTATACAACTGTAGCATGACTTGCCTGTTTTTATACTTGATGTCCCACCCAACGAAGGCAAGAATTCCGTGTGGTTTCTTGACTACATTGTCCACCTGTGTTGCCACTTTCAAAGATCTGTGGACCTGCACGCCCAGATCTCTCTGACTTTCTATGTTCCAAAGAGTTTGCCATTTACTGTATATTTCCCTCTATGTTAGACCTACCAAAATGCACTACCTCATATTTGTCCGGATTAAACTCCATATGCCATTTCTCTGCCCAAGTCTCCAACCTATCTGTATCTTGCTGGATCCTCTGACGATCCTCAACACTAACTGCAACTCCACCAACCTTGATGTCATCCGCGAACTTACTAATCAGACCAGTGACATTTTTCTCCAAATTGTTTATGTATACTACAAACAACAGAGGCCCAAGCACAGATCCCTGTGGAACACCACTAGTCACAACCTTCCATTCAGAAAAACACCCTTTCACTGCTCCCCTTTGCCTCCTGTGACCGAGCCAGTCATGTATCCATTTTACCACCTCACCTCTGATTCCGTGTGACTTCACCTTTTGTACCAGCCTGCCATGAGGCACCTTGTCAAAGACTTTACAGAAGCCCATGTAAACAACATCCACTGCCCTCCCCTCATCAATCATCTTTATCACCTCCTCAAAAAACCCAATCAACTTAATCAGGCATGACCTCCCTTTCACAAAACCATGAGTCCATTTGATCCCAAACTGGTATAATCCCTGAAAATTCTCGCCAATAATTTACCTACTACCGACGTGACACTCACCGGCCTATAGTTTCTTGGATTGACCCTGCGACCGTTTTTTAACAGCGGTACCATATTAGCTATTTTCCAGTCCTCTGGGATTTTACCTTTTGCCAATGAGGATACAAAGATATCAGTGAAGGCTCCAGCAATTTCCTCCCTTGTTTCCCTCAGTATTCCGGAGTAAATCCCATCCGACCCAGGAGACCTATCTGCCTTAATGTCTTTATAAACATCCAATACCTCCTCCTTTTTAATGTCAACGTGACCCAGACAGTCCACACACCTTACCCAAGAATCATTTTAGACAAAATCTTTTTCTTTGGTGAACACTGATGCAAAGTACTAATTTAGTACCTCGACCATATCCTCTGGCTCAATACATAGATTCCTCCCACTGTCTATCAGTGGTCCAATCCTTTCCCTGGCCACTCTCTTGCTTTTTACTCTCTTGCTTTGATATTCCACCTTAATCCTACTTGCCAAGGACTTTTCATGAACCCTCCCAGCCCTCCTAATTTCCCGCTTAAGGACCTTCCTACTGTCTTTATACTCAAGGGTTTTGACAAAAGCCTTCTTTTTTTAATAAATAAATTTAGAGTACCCAATTAATTTTAATTAAGGGGTAATTTAGCGTGGCCAATCCACCGAGCCTGCACATCTTTGGGTTGTAGGGGCGAAACCCACGCAAACACGGGAAGAATGTGCAAACTCCACATGGACAGTGACCCAGAGCCGGGATCGAACCTGGGACCTCATGGCCGTGAGTCAGCAGTGCTAACCACTGCGCCACTGTGCGACCCTTCCTTTTTCTTTTTGACGAGGTTCACAATATCCCTCATTATCCAAGGCTCTCTAAACTTACCATACTTATCCTTCATTCCCTCAGGAACGTGACTTTCCTGAATCCTAATCAACTGTTGCTTGAAAGAATCTCACATGTCCGAAGTTGATTTACCCTCCAACACCCGCACCCAATCCAAATTCGTCAATTCGTATCTAATGTTATCGTAATGTGGAGATGCCAGCGTTGGACTGGGGTGAGCTCAGTAAGAAGTCTTACAACACCAGGTCCAACAGATTTGTTTCGAATCATGCAGCACGGTAGCATTGTAGATAGCACAATTGCTTCACAGCTCCAGAGTCCCAGGTTCGATTCCGGCTTGGGTCACTGTCTGTGCGGAGTCTGCACATTCTCCCCGCGATTGTGTGGGTTTCCTCCGGGTGCTCCGGTTTCCTCCCACAGTCCAAAGATGTGCAGGTTAGATGGATTGGCCATGATAAATTGCCCATAGTGTCCAAAATTGCCCTTAGTGTTGGGTGGGGTTACTGGGTTTTGGGGATAGGGTGGAGGTGTTGACCTTGTGTAGGGTGCTCTTTCCATGAGCCGTTGCAGATTCGATGCGCCGAATGGCCTCCTTCTGCACTGTAAATTCTATGATAATAAATTCTATGAATCACCAGCTTTCGGAGCACTGCTCCTTCCTTAGGTGAATCATTCACATGAGAAAGGAGCTAAGCTCCAAAAGCTAGTGATTCAAAACACACCTGTTGGACTTTAACCTGGTGTTGTAAGACTTCTTACAATGTATCGCAATTTGCCTTTCCCCAGTTTAACGCCTTATTGTATGAGCCCTCCGAGGTATCCTCCCGGAGCATGGCTATAATATTCTCCTCAACTAGTAATGCTACTCTCCCACCCCCTTTATACCCCCCTCTATCTCTCCTGAAGCATCTGTATCCTCCAATATTCAGCTGCCAATCCTGCCCTTCCTTTCACCACATATCTGTGATCCACAACATCATCGTTCCAAATACTAATAAGAGCTCTAAGTTCATCTGGCTTTGAAACAAATATACTTCAAACAATTGCGTTTGAGTAGACAGGGTGGCGTTGTTCTCTTATTTTTGTTCTCTATTTCCCCTTCAGCTAACGCTCTGGTTCTCACCCTCCTGCCATAATAATTTAAATCCTCCCGAGTGACTCTAGCAAACCTCCCAGCCAGGATATTGGTGCCCCTCCAGTTTAGATGCAACCCGTCCTTCTTGTGCAGGTCACACCTGCCCCGGAAGAGATCCCAGTGGTCCAGAAATGTGAAACCCTCCCTCCTACACCACCAATTTAGTCACGTATTTAGCTACACCATCCTCCTATTTCTAGCCTCACTGTCACGTGGCACAGGGAATAATCCTGAGATTATAACCCTGGAGTCCTGCTTTTTAGCTTTCTGCCTAACCCCCTGAACTCTTTCTGCAGGACCTCATCACTCTTCCTGCCTATTTTGTTAGTACCTATGTGTACTACGACCTCTGGCTGGTTACCCTCCCCCTTCAGGATGTCCTGTGTTTGTTCAGAGACATCCTTGACCCTGGCACCAGGGAGGCGACATACTATCCTGGAGTCTCTTCCACGTCCACAGTGCCTATCTTTGCTCCTTACTATACAGTCCCCTATAACTATCACACTCCTGCATTTTGCCCTCCCCTGCTGAGCAACAGAGCCAGTTGTGGTGCCACTGTTTCCCCCTGACGGGCTATCCCCCCCAACAGTATCCAAAATGAATTGTTAGAGAGAAGGACAGCCACAGAGGACTCCTGCACTCACTACCTGCCAATTTCTAGCGGTCACCCATCTGTCTGCCTGCACCTTGGGTGTGACCATGTCTCTATAGCCCCTATCTCTGACGTTTTCCGCCACCTGCATGCTCCTAAGTGCATCCAACTGCTGCTCCAACCGAACCACGTGGTCTGTGAGGGGCTGCCATTGGTTACACTTCCTGCAGACGCAGTCGACCGGAACACTGGAAGCATCACACATCTCCCACATCTCACAGTTAGAGCACTGCAGCCCACTGAGTGACATTTAAGCACTAGTTCATTAATTCAAATAAATATTCAAATCATTATTTGATTAAGTTACAATTAACTATATGGTCCCTGGCGCTAGATTGATACTGTCAAATTAAATGCTAAACACTAATCACTGCCCTCAGGTTTAGTTACTCCTCTATCTAGTTAATTAATTAATTTTAATTAGTTTTTCAATGACTTACTAATTAATCCTGCTTCATTGGACAATACTGATCTAAAAAGAACTTTATCTCTAGTTGGTTCCACAACTTATTGCTGCAGGAAACATTCACGAAAGCATTCTACAGCCTTTGCCAATTTCTAACTAGGGGGAAGATGAATCATTTGAACAGGCCTTACTGCTGTTGGTCGATATAAGAAAGTCCCAAAGTGCCTGGAGACGGTCACGAGCAGTGTCTCCTCGGAAAAGAGGGGGATACAGAAACACATTGGAATCTAAGAATAACTGTGGGCTGTTTGCTAAAAAGATTCCAATTCCATGGAATGAATGCGATATGGGCAGCACAGTAGCACAGTGATTAGCACTGTTGCTTCACAGCATCGGGGACCCAGGTTCGATTCCCGGCTTGGGTCACTGTCTGTGCGGAGTCTGCACATTCGCCCTGTGTCTGCGTGGATTTCCTCCGGGTGCTCGCACAGGTCCCAAAAGACATGCTGTTAGGTAATTTGGACATTCTGAATTCTCCAGCCGTGTACCCGAACAGGCGCCGGAATGTGGCGACTAGGGGCTTTTCACCTGAATGCCGATACAAAGTACTCATTCAAGATTTCACCCACTTCTTGTGGTTCAACACATAACTTCCCTCCAATGTCCTCGAGTGGGCTTACTCTTTCTCTTGCTATCCTTTTGCTCCTAATATGTGCATTAAAAGCCTTGGGATTCTCCTTGATCATGTTTGCTAAAGGCATTTAATGGCCCCTTTTCGCCTCCCTAATTGCACGTTTAAGTTCCTTCCTACTTTCATTGTACTCCTCAAGAACTTTTTTTAGGTTCCTAGACCTATTTTGTGCTTCCTTTTGACTAAGTTTACAATTTCCCTGGTCATCCATGGTTCCCAAATTCTGCCATTTCGATCCTTAATTTTTGCGAGGACATATCTGTCCTGCACTTCAATCAACTGGCCTTTAACACGCTTGCACATGTAAGAAGTGGATTTGCCTTCAAATGGCCACCCCCAATCCACATTCCCCAGTTCCTGTCCAAATTGGATGCAATTGGTCCTCGTCCAATTAAGCACACTCACCCACTTATGGAATTATGGTTGCGAAACCTAAAATGCTTCACCACTGAAACATCAATCATCTGGCCTGGCTCATTCCCCAATAACAAGTCTAGTATGGCCTTCTCCCTCGTTGGATTGTCAACATACTGTACCAAAAAGCCCTCCTGGACACATTTAACAAATTGCTCTCCATCCGAGCCCTTGGCTGTAAAGGATTCCCAGTCAATATGGGGGAAGATATCATAACTACTCTGCTTTTTTCACACTTTTTCAGCATCTGACTACACAATTGCTCTTTAGTCTCCTGTGGACTATTGAGATTTCACCCTTCTTATTTCTGAGCTCTACTCATAATGCCTCACTACAATGTCTCTCCAATGTGTTCTCACTCAACACAGCTGTGATCCGCTCCCAAATCAGCAATGCAATTCCCCCACCTCTTTTGTTTCCCCTTCTGTCCCGTCTAAAACAACGGTATCCCGGAATGTTAAACTGCCAGTCCTGTCCATCCTTTAACCATGTCTCCGTAATTCAAATTACATCAAAGTTCCATGTAGTAATCCAGGCTCTCAGTCGATTCAAGTCAGAAAATACTGAAAACACAGGTCAGTCAGGCAGTATCTGTGGAGACAACAGAGTTGTTGATATTTTGGTTGTGGACCCTTTGGAGAGAAGTTAATGTTTGTGGTGAATGATGGAAATGTGCCATTTGATCTGATGAGCATTTCTTGAATCTTGTGTTTTTGCTTCTGATTGCTACTATAATAACCAAGGTCCAACACAAATGTAACATAACTTCTCGACTTTTCAATTCTATTCCTCCAGAAATAAACACATGTTTGGCTTGAGTTGGCCTATTCTCATCCTAACTTATCATTTTTAAACAATTCACCTGCCTGTAAAATATTACTCTATTTGATTGATATCCCTTGATAATTTAATTTTGTAGTTCCTCTCTGCCTTCCTGTTGTTTTCACTTCGTACATTTTATTACTCGTATTTCCCCTCATTCAATACACTTCAAATTGTTCCATCTCTTAATCACAGAATCCCTCCAGTGCAGAAGGAGGCCATTCGGCACATCGAGTCTGCACCGATCCCCCGAAAGTACACTTCACCCATGACCACTCCCCCATCCATCCCGCCCTATCCCCATAACCTAAACTGCACATCCCTGGACACTGAGAGTCAATTTAGCATGGCCAGTCCACCTAACCCGCACATTTTCAAACTATGAGAGGAAACCGGAGCACCGGATCTTGAATTTCTTCTTACATGCAGGAAATTAATCTATCAAAAGAAAAATCTCAAGCAACTTTTATTATTTTTTTTTAAAAAGAACCTGTGCCCCTCGAAGAATTTCTCTATTGCCCCCACTGAACATTTTCAAAATTGTAATCTCGTGTTCAGCAGATGACCAGCTCTGGCAATAAATGTGTACCACTGCCAAACTGATGTTTTTCCATCTCCAAAAGAATTCCTACTCGTCAGAAATCATACTGGTACATAATACTGCAGGAAAATTATATAAATTATGCTGCTTTATTTTTGTTTTGCAGCCTTTTAAGAAATAGCAGCTTGCTTTCCTCTTTCAGACAATGCAGTGTAGCTAATTAATAGTACAGTTATCTTGTCACAACATTAGGTTGCAGTTTCCAAAGTTATGAAGCAAGCAATCATTTTTAAAACACTATAAGTAAAAATGGAACATAATTTATCTATAAAGTGGCAACCTGCCTGTTCTGAAGTTGAGCTATTATCTCTTCCATTATCAACAAGCCCATCTTAATTCCAGAGATGTAGCACCACTTTTGACCTTCGAGTAGGTTCTGAACTCATTTATCACATCAATGAAAAAAGTTATAAGGCAGACACCAGTCTATAGGGAACTGATAATAAGAGTCACCGCAGAGACTATATGAATCATTAAGTGCAAGCATGGAAAAGCAGAACTCAGAAGAGGATACCAGCAAGAAATGTTTCAAAAACGCTACATTTGTTTATGGAAGTTATAAAGAAGAGAATACTTTATGGACAAGTTTTAACGGATTAATAAATAAGTATTTTTGGCTTGCCCAGTAATTTCCAGTATAAAATGTGCTTCTAGTATAAAGCAGAACAACATGGATCAACAAAAACAACACAAGATTCAACTGCAGTCTTTTCCAAGATAGATTATCCCAGTCAGTGCAATGACAGGGCCACAATTAGCCTCATTACAACGAGGAAAAGATTGGCTCAGCAAGAACATGTGCTCTTCAAGTGATCAAGTCAATGGAAATAAAAATCAAGAGTCTTGGCCAATGAGCAGGTAATCAATATCGCTTATTTAACGTTATATGTCAAAATCAAAATTACTCCCAAGATGTTTGCACAGAATTTTGATCAGTTACTGAGGCAGGGATTGTGAGAAAGCTCAAGAAAAATTATAAAAGTACATTACTGCCGATGCTGGAATCGGAAACAGAAACAGAAAATACTGGACAATCTCAGCAGGTCTGGTAACATCTGTGGAGAGAGAAGGGAGCTAATGTTTTGAGTCTGGATGACTCTTTGTCAAAGCTAGAGGGAACTGGAAATGGGGTGAAATGTATACTGCAGTAGGGGGGGGGACACGGAGCAAAGGGGCTGAATAGGGGACCAGAGTGGAGATAGACAAAGCTGACGAGGACAAAAAACAAAAGGGAAAAAAAGAGGAATGTAAATAGGGGGGGGGGGGGGATTAAGGCTAGGAAGGGTGCTGTTTGTGGCCCATAAAGAGATTAGCATATGTGAATGGCAGAACAAAGGTGAGCAGTGTGTCAAATCTGGCCCAAGTGGACTGGAGGGACAATGGTGAGGGGAAAACAGATCAATGGAAGAAATGAAAATAAATTGGTAGAAATAAAAATAGGGTGAAGGTGGAGGAGAGGTTATAAATTATGTTGTTTGTAGAAGAAATGCTAAATTTAGGAAAACTGAGAATATCTATGAACTCAAATAAATTTCACTCAACTCCTACAACAACTTGGGGATGTATGCCAATAAATTATTAAGATTTCTAAATCTCATCAATATTTTGCCCAGTTTACTTTGCCTTTATATCAGGGATGCTCCTGCATCCAATCTGTACAAGTGAAATTGCATATAATTATGTCAAATAAAATCTCTTTGGCTATATCCTGTTGGCAAGATACCTGGTTACACCAACATGCAAATCTCACCTTTAGCTATTTTAAATGATATCAGACTAGGTGATTGGCAGTTCTGTTATGATGCAGTTTACACATCCGACTCTCAGGTATTATTGAAGGAAAAAGAGTGCACAAACATTATTCTGATCTGCTCCACAATCTCTACTTTTATATTTAGCTATGAAAACATTAGTCGGCTGCAATACAACACAGGTGCTAAATCAGAATAAAATTTCATTCATCACATATCCAATCATATATTCACATTAAAAGTCAAGTGACTTCTTAATTAGGAGAAAATGGTTGGACTCCAGATTTAATTGCCTAAAAATTGTTTTCATACTCAAAGGAAAAATTATGGTTCATTGAAAATACCTACTAACTCTTCACTACATTGACAGACTGGGGATACAAGTTTGTCAAATTTACACAGCTATCTGGGAAGTAAACTAATCAGTCTCCTTACTTTGTTAAACAGCAAGCGCAAATAATTGTTGTGCTCCCGTAAAGTTTGTAAAGCAGCATTTATGCTGAACTGAGAATTCATCATTGTTATATATAGCAGTCACAGTCCAAACATTCGCCACCAAATAAAATGAAAATGTAACACCAACATGATCTGGAACAACAACACTGCAATCAATTCATAAAGATTTATATTTCTGAATATTTACTTTTCTTTCCTCAGAGTATAATGCTGCTTCCGTCACTGAAAAACAGAAAATCCCATTTAACATATACTTTTTAATCAATGCAGCTTTTTAAGGTGGCAAAGTTTCACGTCTTAGGTTTTGCAAAACATCAAATATTTAATATTTCAAGATGGTGGAATGTTAAATGAAAAAGCAAATGATACTACTTCATGAATGAGCCAAAATAAGGCTTCAACCCTTTTGACTGTTGCATAACCGTTTCGCCCATTTAGACAAGGAGGTAAAGAATAAAAAGGTTCCAGATTTGATCTTGTATGGTGGAAACTATTTCAGTCACAACATCGGATGGTGCACTCTACTTGGCCTCGGTTTGTGATGGAGCCAGAGTGGAGAAACAGTTCCAGTTCCATATCCAGCAAATGCTACAAGTAAATGCATTCTTCGATCAAGATTGATTTAGAATTTAATTTTCGGCGAGGCACGAGTGTTAAAACAATTCTGATATCAGAATGCATCTTGGTGTTTGGAATTAGCACTCAGCCTCACTGATATATAAATTCTCACCCTCAAATAAAACACAAGTTATTGGGACACATATTTATACTTTACATGCTCCTTTGGCACTGATAGAATACCTGCATACAAGGCAGCACAAAGCAAAACTAAGAATTAAGTCAACTGACAAAACTTTCTTCTTTGTTCATTCAAAATTATATTTCAAGCAATACGAGACCATATCAGCAAAGATTTTCCCTTTACGCCATATCTTATAAATTCAGAATAAACTTCAAAAATTGAGACTTGCAATGACCCCAGGGTCGTAACCAGAGCCCTACAAGCGTCACTGAGGCTTGAACAGAAACTGGGGCGCAAGGGAAATACAGAATTCGTCTTTCTAACCGGAATATAATGCTACTGCTGGGAAGCAATATGAGCACACATTAACAGCTACATTTACAATGCAATCAACTCAATGAGGTATCTTACCCTGTTTCTTTTCAACAGCCATATGTGTTGTTTCAAAAACCTGGTTCATAATTGATATGTTTTAGAATTTCACTTTTAATTTTAACTGTAGAAAAATGGGGGCACCTGGTTGAGAAACTGGTATAAACTCTCATGTAAATACAAAACAAACATGCCTGAGTTTATTGCACTTAAAAGGTAGCTTGAGTGTATCTGGCAAGGTTAGAGGCAATAGGAAAAAAAGGTGAACGCTGAATGATCCATCTCTAAGCTTGTAATGGAGCCAGACATCTGGAGAAGAAGTCGTAAAATTCCTTTAGCAGTATAAATTATTCATTTATTCATTATTACAGCAACGAAGAGTTGCACTATAAGTAAAATAACTTGTTTTGCGTTTTCATTTCCGATTCAAACTTGCCATGTTACCACAAAGGTAAGATTTAGGGTGGAGACTTGATTCAAAGGTTATTTGTATAATTTATTGGTGACTGTTCACGGACAGAAGCAAGCAATTTAGTTTGGGAACAGACAGAGGCAGTTGCAGATTTGGTCCATGTGTAGGTACAGCTCACTGAGTTGGGATAGCTAAAGAAAGAAAGTTGGTCAATTCACCTGCACTTCAAGCAGAGAAAATACTACATTCATCGCTCACCAGATGGAATGCAGGTGAGTCTCGATGTCATTTTGGATTTCATGAGGGAAAAGAATGTGGAGAATTTGCTCCAGCTCGCAGAATTCTACATTGGTCCTCAAGAGTGACTTATGGCAAAACTATCAAATGGCAGTTGGATAACTGCCAGCAACCAAACATGAAGCTAAGACAGTCACAATTCTTAAAGAAAAGATGGAAGTTCGCACAGCAAAAAGACTACGAAAGTTACACTCACCCCGCCATCGAATCTTACCTTGAAGGACAGCTGGAACACTGAAAAGTATTAAAGTGAATTCAGAGGGCTGTGGCATTCCTTTGGGTTGGTCCCAGGGAACTCTTTAGGATTGGGGGTGGGGTGGGAAGTAAAAACTTGAGTTGATAGCATAAATAATTCTAAAACTATAGTGTTAAGTTAACAATACTTAATTTGTATAATTAGTTTTTACATACAATAAAATTATTTTTTGCATAAAAATGTAAAATTGTGGTGGTTGACCTGTGTGTTAAGATTTCTCTTTGCACTTTAAGGGTCTCCATCAAGATCGCAACAGTGTAGATGCATTTATCCATATATAGACTTCCTACAGAATCATTAGATGTTGCATCCATGGAATGCATCACAGCCATCTGGGATAGTACCCCTTATTGGCCATCCATTCAGATTGTGATAAAGTCAACCAGAAAGGACTTCAAATCCAGGGGACTGCATTAATACTTTTAAAATGTAGCTTTGAGGCTACAGCCAACCAGTTCAAACTTAAACAATCGTAAGAAGGCCACTTGGTGGCAAATTAATACTGCTCAACTTGAATTCACACACATCAAAATGAAATATCAGGTTCAAGTGATGCTGTCCCTTTCTTGTCAATGATCACTTGAAACGACTTAACATCAATATAACAGAGGTTAAGTTTAAAGACAGGACAGATAGAACAAAAGACTTTGCACTCTACAAGCTATAACGACAAGATGTGTAATGAGTTTTAGAAGTCAACTTCAATACTGCCTTTTTTAAATTCATTTATGGGGTTTGGGCATAGCTGGTTAGGCCAGCATTTATCGCCCATCCCTAGTTGACTTCAGAAAATGGTGGTCAGCTGCCTTCTTGAACCATTGCAGTCCTAGATGTAGGTGCATTCACATCGCTGTTAGGGAGGGAATTCCAGGATTTTGACCCAGTGACAATGAAGGAACGGTGATATATTTCCAAGTCAGGATGGGAAGTGACTTGGAGCGGAACCTCCAGGTGGTGGGGTTCCAAGTATCTGCTGCTCTTGTCATTCTAGATGGTAGTGGTCATGGATTTGGAAGGTGCTGCCTGAGGAATCGTAGCTAGTTACTGCAGTGTATCTTGTAGATAGTACACATGTTTGCTGCTGTTTGTCGGTAGCCGAGGGATCGAATGTTTGTGGAATTTTTGACGCCAGTTTAGCTAGGGTTCCTTCATGCCATACTCGGTCAAATGCTGCCTTGATGTCAAGGGCAGTCACTCTCACCTAACCTCTGGCATTCAGCTCTTTTGTCTATGTTTAAACCAAGGCTGTAATGAGTCAGAAGCTGAGTAACCCTGGCGGAATCCAAACTGAGCGTCCGTGAGAAGGTTATTGCTGAGTAATTGTGGTGGCATAATGGTATTGTCACCGGGCTAGTAATCCAGAGACCCAGGAAAGCCACTGTAAATCCAAATTCAATCACTGCCACTGCAGATGGTGACATTTGGTAAATATCTGAAATTAAAATCTGCAGGTGTGCCTGGTGTTGCTCCTGGCATGCCCTCTGGCACTTTCATTGAACCAATAATACAATCTTGGTCAGAAGAGCCACAGGATGAGAATTTTAAAATGTCAGTTCAGTGCAAATCAGGGAAGATCTAAAGAAGTTATGGTTAAGGTGATTTATTGGAATGGTAAAGGGAATTTGTTTCTGCAGCCATTCATATTGTAACTTCTATATATTTACATGCTACAGCAGAGAAACACGTCTTCTTTCTTTTCATGTATGGAATGATCTGCCTGAGCTACACACACAACAATACTTTTCACTGTACCTCGCTACATGTGACAATAAACAAATCCAAATCGAAGGGATATGGGAATTGGGTGCGTAAAAGGGATTTGAACTGTTTGCTGATGTACTGGCTAAACTCTGCGATTAATGGGTTAGGCTATGAGACATTGGCCCTAATAGTGAGTGCCGGCTCGCTGTATAAGTGGATGGAGCAAGTGCTGGAGCCCACTGATGCCTGTCACTCTTCTCCAGTGATGAGGATGTCAAGGGCTGATGACGTGTTGACAGCCTGCCCATCTAGTACGCAAGATGGAGAAAAACACCAGGACACCTGACCTCATGGGGCTTGTAGTAGATTTATCATCCAACGTCAATGAACCAGCAAAATATGTCTATCCACCAACACGACTTACTCCCAATTCCCCTAGGCGCAAAGTCACGTGATAGGTTCACACTACTACCTGCTGGTCGGAGGCAGTGTACATTATTATATATAAGATTTCTTATGCATATCATCACACCTAGCCCTTCATCCCATGCGGGCTCTGGCATCACCAGAGGTCCTTCCTCCTCCTCCGTGTGTTGATCCACGCCACCCTCCATGATCTCCTCCTTATCGGAGGTCCTCCGCTATCTCCTCGCTGCAGTGTCAGGTAGTGCAGAGCGCAGCAGACCATTATAATGTGGGACACCTGCTGGGGGCTGTATTGGAGGGTTTCCCCCAACCGGTCTAGGCACCGGAACCGTATCTCGAGCAGCCCAATCACCAGCTCAGCCAGCGCGCGCGTTGATGCATGAGCCTTGTTTCAGCAAGTCTCAGAAGTTGTTTGTGGCTTCCTCACTGGCATCATTAGTCACCCTTTGAGGGGGTACCCACTGGCCCCAAGAAGCCACCCCTCCAGCCGCTGCTCACGCTCAAATATTGCTGGGGTTTGCATTCGCTGCAAGATGTAACTATCATGAGTAACTCCCCGGTGCATCGCATGGTCACAGACAAGCGGGACATTCATAGAATCATAGAATCTACAGTGCAGAAGGAGGCCATTCGGCCCATCGAGTCTGCACCAGCTCTTAGAAAGAGCACCCGACTCAAGCCCACGCTTCCAACCAATCCCAGTAACCCAGCAACCCCATCTAACCGAACGGCAATTTATCATGGCCAATCCACCTAACCTACACATCTTTGGACTGTGGAGGAAACCGGAGCACCCGGAGGAAACCCACGCAGACATGGGGAGAACGTGCAGACTCCGCACAGACAGTGACCCAAGCGGGAATCGAACCTGGGATCCTGGCGCTGTGAAGCCATAGTGCTAACCACTATGCTACCGTGCTGCCCCTGCAACACTGAGGGAATGGCACCCATTGTGTTTCAAAAATGGCACTTCATGCCATTATGGAGACGGCAGAGCCAGGACAGCACAGTGGCACAGTGGTTAGCACTGGGACTATGGCGCTGAGAACCCAGGTTCGAATCCTGGCCCTGGGTCACTGCCCGTGTGGAGTTTGCTCATTCTCCCCGTGTCTACGTGGGTTTCACCCCTACAATCTAAAGATGGGCTGGTTAGGTGGATTGGCCATGCTAAATTGCCCCTTAATTAGAAAAAAAATTGGTTACTCTAAATTTATAAATAAAAAAAGAGACTGCAGAGCCACGTGGGTGCAGTCAATGACACTCTGCACCTGTTGCATGTCTGCTATGTGGGTGTAGCCCATGGCCCTGGCGTCCTGGCTTGCTTGGTCCCGGTCCAAGTTGATGTATATGTAGGTCCTCGCAATAGCTGATCTGTAACCTCTCTTGTACACGGCTGACTGGAATATGCCACACAGGTTACCCGTGCTGCCCTGAAATGAGCCACTGGCGTAGAGTTCCGACCGGCAGTAACTTTAAGGGCCACAGGCAATGGGTGACCTCCCAATCCATGTGGTGTCAACTCTTGCATCATCTGGCACAGATGGCCCACCATCCCCCCAGACAAAGGCAGTCTTATCCAGCACTGGAACTCTGACATCTGGACGTAGCAAGTTCACCATTGGAATACCGTTGGCCAGTTGCGTCTCCTCCGAGGCATTGGCATCTATGGTCCTGATCCCAGAAGGGCAACAGGCCCAGCCTCCCCTTCTCTGCCGTGAGCAGTTCCTGTCTGCATACAGCAGCATATCAATGTCGCTTCTGCTAGCCGGTCGTAATCAATAGAATTGCCAACTCGGCAAGCTCCATGATTCTCCAGAGTCATAAACTGAAAGTAAGAGAACAAAGTGAGAACATAGAACATACAGTGCAGAATACTGAGAGTGCCATGATCTTCAGCCTTCTCACATCTGGGACATCCACTCATGCGCTTCCTCCCACGTGAATGTCTTTCCACCATGCCTCACTCCCGGAGAGAGGGCTCGCTAATGATATAATGTATGAAAATGAGGTTCCCAGTCTTCCGCGGTGGATTTCTGGTCACGTCACTGGCGAGGGGCCTAGAAAATCAGAAACCGCATATCACCATTCTCAGTGATGGCTAATGCAGGCTCAAAATCTCCCCATGGACCTCACACATCCAGAAGTGGTGGAAGTGGGGGGAAAAATGGCAACTGCAATTTAAAAAATGCGTTAAGCATCGTTCATATCGTCACCTCCTCAGGCAAGAGATTTGTAATTGCATTTATATTGGAAAACCAGCTTCTGGTTCCAATGCTGTCAAACGACTTTATTTATAATTGCAGGACAGTTTCTGCAAGAACCAGACAAATGTTCAAGACACAAATGTTGCATCAGTTTGACCCCATTAATTTCTACTTTGCCTACAAAAAACCTTGATCTGTTATCGAATTGCAGATTATTTCAGAAGAGGAAACTACAGAAGTGCATGCTGGAATTATTTAACGTTTCATTAAAACATTTTAAATGGTCTCTTCTACTCTGAATTTAGGATTTCCCCTCAGACTATACTAGTGCTCTAGTGGTACAAATCAAGCTCAGTCCAGCAACTAGTTAAATACAAGTTAATTTTGTCTCAGATAGGTGTTTTCTAACTGCACAGGGAAAGCTGCTTCAGTGCATATTTCAACTGACATATTCAGTAATATATGCTGAAAGCAACTATATTTTAAACCCCATCCCCAGAGGCCACAAGCAAAACCACATATCAACAATGTCATGACACATGGTTTCTCAAGACGTTATCAAGCTCGACCATTCTCCCATGATCTGTGAAAGATAGATAATGATGAGTTATAGTCATATTATCGTCTTAAACAGGCAAGGATTCAGTTTGCCCTCATGACCCACAATATCAATGGCTTTTTTACAGCTTTAGGACTGTGAGCAGTTTTTCCAATATAAACGCACTTCACAAATCTCTGTCAATGAAAATGAAAATATGAATATTTGTTCTGAATGTTGCCCAGTGCTTCAATGTGTCTGACCATTCCTAATCTAATATTGTTATCCAGTTTATTGTGTGGCCTAAATAGATCAATCATTTAGGTGTTCCAAATCCAAGAGGACAAGATCATTTCTCCAATTCATTGGCAAACGTTGGTTCAGTCCTTGCGCATTTTACTTGTGTCACCTTCACTGCTCAGAGATATTAAACTGTCAGTTACAGGCTATATTCCATTCTGCCAATCAAGTCAATATCAGCGCAGCTAAATTGGAGGATAAGTTCCTTCCGATGTTGAAAGTATACCAAATGTTGATCCTGATATCTTGTCCAGAAACAATTTTTACATTCACTGCACAATACTTGACCTGAATCCAAGCCAACTGCAAATGGCTGCTGTCGATGCATTTTGCGGACAAAATGTATACATACTGCAGATAAATACATTTCTCATCAAACCCAGGTGATCGTGTACCTGCCACAATCAATCTGTTCAGTAAAATATTAAAACCTTGTGATTTCAGTAAACAGTCAATATACATGCTGACATAATAATGCCTTCACCTTTTTCCCTTCACAAAATATTTTAGCAAGCTGCAGGAGCAGTAGACATAGATTCAATGGCAAAATCCAAGTTCCATAAAAACTATGGTCTACTTGGTAGGAGACCTCCTTAGTTAGGGCCTTAATTAGAGGCTAATCCTTTTACTTTTAGCAATGTAATCTATGGTGCAAATACCAGGATTTACAGTCAATTGCATCACACAAAGTTAAAAGCACTTTTAGCCAATGAACACTTACAAGACTAAAGTCTCAATTTTCCACAAGAGGCAACTGCCACTCATTTCAGTGTCATCCAAGTGCAAAACTATCAGCTCGTGCAACGTCAGAGGAGTATATTCGTACATGTCCATAGAAAAGGTCATCAAAATTCTTTGCATCATGGGCATGTAATAATAAAGCAACATTGGCAATGCTGAATTTGCACAAGTCCTTGGGCGACAGATGCAGTATCATGTGCAGTTTGGGGCATCTCATTATAAGGATATAAAGGCAATAAAAAATGGACTTTGGTGAGACCACATCTAGAGTACTATATACAGTGTTGATCTCCTTACTTAAGGAAAGTTGTAAATGCATTAGAAGTAGTTCAGAGTAGCTTTACTAGATTAATACCAGGGATGAGCGGGTTATCTTATTGGGAAAGATTGAACGGATTAAGTTTGTATCCACAAGATCAGTGTTTTTCAAACTGTTTTGCCCGTGATTCATTTTTACCAATCGGCCATCCTTCGGGACCCACACCGGCCGACCTTTGTAACCCACAATGGCCAATCTTTCTGAGCCATGCCGGCTGACCTTCACAACCCACCATTTTCACTTTGTGACAGGTGCGCTGCTTGGTCCTCACGATCTCACTTGCTTTGTTACATTTCTGATAATGACTTCAGTTGATGATTTAAGATCTCACTGCATCCATTGAAAAAAATAAAGAGGTTTGGCCTCAAACTCACCATGTTTAGTCTCCAAATGTCTTTGAAGTTTTGAGGGTTTTAAACTTTCCTGCACATAACACACATGAACATTGAATCTTGATTTACAGTGGAACAATGAATAACCCATACCTCAAGTAATCACCATTATGCTGCTTTGTTCCTGTTTTCAGCTTATTCTTCATGGGTTGTTCACCAGAGGCCCTAGAGTTCACACCAGCACTACTGGCAGCTGCAGAATGGAGGAATCTCTCTCGCGCTCAGAACACGTGACGTCAGTGTGCGGGGAATGTGACATGCTTTCTGCCGCCGCTTCCGGTGGGAGGACTCCAACCGAATTTCACTAGCTGAAAAAACTGGCCCTGGACAGCCCACTGACATCATGAGAAGGCGGCCCACCCCGCTGGGCTCCTGGCTAACGCACTGCTTGATCCAGCACGCATGCGCGGGAAGGCCGGCAATCTCAAATGTCCGTCACAGCTGGTATTTTTAAAAGCCGGTCACAGCCTTCGGGCATTCTTCCTGCGATCAGGAATGCCACAACCAATCGCGCCGGGACCCTCCCCAAACCTGACCACGACCCTGACTTTGAAAACTCCTGCACTTGAGCTTAAAAATAGTAAGAGGTGAATTGATTGAAACCTTGAAGACCCTGAATACTATTGACCGGATGGATGTGGAGAGGATGTTTCCTTTTGGCGGGGAATCTAGAACTACGGGTCACTGTTTAAAATTATGGGGTTGCTCATTTAAGACAGAGGTGAGGAGATATTTTGTTCTCTGAGGATCATGAGTCTTTGGAACTCTCTTTCTCAAAAGGCAGTGGAAGCAGAGTCTTTGAATATTTTTTAAAAGGAGCTGGCTAGATTATTTATTAACAAGAGGTTGAAAGGTTATCAGGGGTAGGCAGGAATGTGGGTTTGAGGTTACAATCAGATCAGCCAAGATCTTATTGAATGGCAGAGGTGGCTCAAGGGGCTGAGTGGCCTATTCCTGCCCAAATTCACATACAGCAAAGAGACTGATGCATTGCAGAAAAATGAGTGAGTAACTGGAGATGGGAAGAGAAACTTGAGAAACTCCTCTGGTATTGAGAAGTGATTGACCAAACAGAGTTCAAAGTACACTCCATCCTCATGCATCCTACAGTTGCTATGGACATGAACAAAAGCTCCAGGAACTTATATTTAGTATGGCTTTATATTTGAAAATTACTATTGGCTTTAAATTTGGTTCGTCAGCCAATGCAGGCTAGTACCATCACGAGTCTGGTCTTCTTGCGTCCTGTTGTTTTCTCTAGAACTGCTTTCAAAGCCTTCCACTCCACAGCTCAGTAGCAGGACACATTGAAATGCATGGTGTTTCATCTATGTTGCCAATGTGACACAATAGGTCCTCGTATTTACCGCTGCCTGATGATAAATCATTGGAAACAAGTAATTTTGGAATTCAGCACTTTTGGTCGTTTGAATAATCTTGATCTGCTCTTTCAATTCTTTGACAGGATGTGGGGGTCATTGGCTAGACCAACATTTATTGCCAATCCCTAATTACCCTCGAGAAAGATGATGAGCTGGCTTCTTGAACCACTGTAATCCATGTGGTATAAGTACACTCACAGTGCTGTTACGGAGGGATGGGCCCAGCGACAGTGAAGGAACGGCAATATAGTTCCAAGACAGGATGGTATGTGGCTTGGAAAGGAACTGGCAGGTGGTTATGTTCGCTCAAAGCTGATGCCCTCGTCTTTCTAGGAGGTAACGGTCATGGGTTTGGAAGGAGCTGTCAAAGGGGCTTTGATGAGTTACTACAGTTCATCTTGTGGACACATACATTCTGCTGTCACTATGCACCGGTGGTGGAGGGAGTAAATGTTTAAGGTGGGGAATGGGCTGCCAATTATGTCGGCTGCTTCATCCTGGATAGTAATAATAATCTTTATTGTCACAAGTATGCTTACATTAACACTGCAATGAAGTTACTGTGAAAAGCGCCAAGTCGCCACATTCCGGCGCCTGTTCAGATACACAGAGGGAGAATTTATAATATCCAATTCATCCAACAGCAAGTCTGTCAGGACTTGTGGGAGGAAACCGGAGCACCCGGAGGAAACAAACGCAGACACAGGGAGAACACGCAGACTTCACACAGACAGTGACCCGAACCTGGGACCCTGGAGCTGTGAAGCAACCATTGTGCTACCGTGTTGCCCTTAGTGTTGAGCTTCTTGGGTGTTGTTGGAGCTGCACTCATCCAGAAAATGGAGTGTCTTCCATCATACTCCTGATTTGTGCCTTGTAGATTGTGGACAGGCTTTGGTGTGTCTGGGGGTGAGTTACTCGCCACAGAATTTCCAGCCTCTGAACTTCTCTTCTTGCCACAGTATTTATATGGCTAGTCCAGTTTAATTTCTGATGAATGATAACTTTCAGGATGTTGATTCAGCAATGGTAATGCCATTGAAAGCCATGGGGAGATGGTTAGATTCTCTCTTGTTTGGAATAGTCATTGCCACTTAAATAGCAAATAACATTTGTACTCCACATTAACCCAAACCTGTCTGTTGTCCAGGTCTTTATGCATATGGACATGGACTCTTTCAGTATCTGAATTCTGTTCTGCTGCAACACGAGGCATTTCCATTCCATGAAGCTGCTATGTCAAGTAGCTGCTCCACTGAAATCTTGGCTGGACACGAGGTCTGATTTAGCCCATGTTAATTGTGTATATAAACGATGCATTTCTGGTGATGATGTGATAATTCTGATGATTCAAGGACCCATTATGATATATGTTTCTCAAGATCCAGCCAGTGGCTGGTCCCGTTTCTCATGGTGCATTTCGTCTTGGCCATCTTCTTCTGGGGAGATTCTTTCTTCTTCCATTTTCGCACCAGTTTTTCCACTGGCACCAAATTCCATCAATTATTTTATGATTCAGTAAATGTTATGATTTTGGGCCGGAAACCAGCATCGTACTTCTTCGTTTTGCTCAAGGACCCACTTTTGTCTTGATTCACCATGCTTTTTCAGCTCGGTGTGGGTGTGTTTTCAACTCCAATGCATCTGCTTGATAACATGACCAGTATTGCGTGCTTCATCCCGTGTACCAGCTCATAAGATGAGCAAAACATGCATTTCTCAGGTGAAAAATTAAGGCCACTCATAGCATGACTTTTAGTTGCATTTCTGAAAATCACAACTTTAAGTGAAACACCTTTACGCGAAACACGGGTTACCATAGGAATTAACGTTAAGTCACGGGTTTGGTTCCTCTGGACATTTCTCACCCGCAAAAAACAATGCACAAGTTTAAACACTGTACCACTCACGTATAGAACCATGCATTCCTAACTGAAATAACTTGGAAAATGAAATATATCGCTAAATATAAAAATAAATACAATACATTTAAAAGAATTATGCTCACCTGCAGGGTTTTTAGAGCAACTAGGCTTCATCTAACAGAAGTTGCTCAGTGCAGGTAGCAAGTCTCAGGATTACCAACACTGACTAATATTTGCCACTAGATGGAGCCCAGTGCTTCAGTGGGAGTTCAGAGTGAGAGACAGAAGCAGTGGTACTGAAGAACAGGGGACTAAAGTAAGAACAGTGAGTGGGAGGCAACGCCAGGGGGCAAAATAAGAGAGAGAAAAAGGCTGGAGTCAAGGCCAGGAGCTAGAGGAATAAGTGCTGAGGACAGGAACGGAAGCATTGTGGGTAAGATCATGTGAGCAGGCAGGCTAAAGACGAGGAAACAACTTGAAAGTGAAACCACGTTAAGTGAGTCAATGTTAAGTAGGGTCTTAGTGTATAGCATTTCTCAGTAGGAGTGAGAGGGGGTTTACTTAAATGGCAAGTATTGAGAGAAACATTAATTTTGGTGCCGAAAAGATGGGATAGTCTTGTGCCATAGCCTTGCCTCTTCCAATCCACTGACAATAATGTTCTCCTTTTAGGCCCTCCTAAAAATTCAACACCTTGGCCAAGAATTGTGCATTCTCACGCCTGAATCTCTCCTTTAGTTCTGCATTTACTTTTGTCTAGTAGTGAGATCAAATGTAGAGAATTTTATGAAGTCACTGAGAGTCCACACCGAGTTGTATCAAGGAAATGTAGGTTTATTTACAAGGCTATAATACACAGCTCGTGGTAGTTTCTAACTGGACGACCTTGTATACAATACTGATCGAGTTTCCCTGCCCCCTTAACAAGTAAGCTTGTTCTCCGCAAGTGGCACGGGGAAGAGAATCATTCCCACCCCTTATGTCCCGAGCAGCGGATTATGACATCCCTCCCTCCAAACATCGATGGCTGTGGATGAGGAGGACAACGACCCCGGACTCTCTTTGGTGCAGCAGAGTGTCGCATATCTGAGGCAGCAGGTCCGCTGGCGTATACTGTGAAGGGGAACGTCATTTCCGACTGGAACCCTGGGGCGGACACATCAGCTGGAGGAAGCTGCACAGTGCAATCCACATCACAGACTTCGGAAGCTTGCGTTTCAATGTCAGAATCCAAAGAGACGACATTTTGCATGTCGGCATCAAGATATCCTTGGGGTGCCACAACAGGCTGGTCCGGTAACAGGTCGGGATGATCCAGGACAGGTTGCACATAAGGAACCTCACGGAGGAGGGGTCTCCATAACTGAAGATGCCGTATCATCAGTTGACCGCAAACGTAAACCTGGTAGGAGGCATGCCTCATCTGACAGAAGACAGTCCCCGAGAGCCGTCAGCAAAATTGCGGATGAATACTGCGTCACCAGGTGTGAATTGCAGGGGTGGTTGACGTTGAACAGGATAATGCTGTGGCAATATGGCCCTGTTTGTGCTAAAATGACTGATTGCAGGCATGATGGAAAGGTTTTGGTCAATTGGAACATATTCAAGGACCTTTGGACCAATAACCAATTTATGGAAAGTTTGCAATGCACAGATGGAAAGTTTACAGAATACAAGGAAGAGGAACTTTGAGCTGATACCTGTGACCACAATGTCTGAATACTGAAGAACAATGTCTGGAACATGAACCAATGGTTAGAAGAAAGACGTCATTCGACAGTTCGAAATAGACCTATGACCCAGGTCAGGTAAGTATAGCGAATCAAGCATCGAAGGATTCTGCTTCAGCGACAGCCTAGGACCAACCTCGCACATGCAGCACCCTGAGTGAAGGCTCGGAGAACAGAACAGACCTCCGAGAAGAATTTGGCTAATTCAGTTCAAAGAGGTCATATCTACTTATGTCTGAAGCTTTGAACCTTGAGGCAAATAGTGATCAGTTGTATCGCCTAAGATTTGAATACATGGTGTGTCTAAGTTTAATGAATAAATCGTGTTGAATCATAAGTTCAGTGTAGAGTATTTGTTTGATACATGACTGTTTGACCTCCTGTCAGAATACAGTGATCAAGGATCAACAACGCCCTTGCATCCCTTGGTTATGGGGCACCTTTGCGCCGATATCAGGAAACAGCAAGCCAAGGTGGGGACAAGACGTCAGTCCATGAGCAGCTCAGCTGGGACAACCCCAGTCACCATGTGTGGTGTGGTCCAATAGGAGAATCGGAAAATAGTTAGCCTCGTATCCATCAAACCCGAAGTCTGCTTCCGGAGCCCCCCCTTTAAATGTCTGCATGGCTCACTCTGCCAACCCGTTTGACACCTGGTGGTGCAGGACAGTACGCACATGGAGAATCGAGTTGGACTTCAACAACTCGGAGAACTCCTCACTTCTGAAATAAGCACCACTGTCCATGACGAGGACCTCAGGAATGCCGTGCATCGAGAAAGAGATATGCAACCGCTCAAAGGTCACAGAGGAGGTAATCGCTGTCATTTTGAGGATCACTAACCACTTGGAATGGGAGTCTATTAAAAAAGCATCAAAGCCAGGAACAGACCAGCAACGGCAGCATGCACATGGGCCCACGGACAACCCGGCCACTCCAGGGGGGTGAAGTGGCGCTGCCGAAGGGAGAATTTGGTGCTCCTTGTAGACGGAACATTGCTGAGCCATCTTCTCGATGTCGGTATTCAGGCCTGGCCACCAGAAATAGCTCCACGCATGGGTGCTCATTGTGAAGGTCTTTCAAGACAGACTCTTGACCCTTTGACGGGATAACAACCCGCATGCCCCACAGTGGAACACCATCTTCCACACTTAGTTCAGACAACTTTGAGGAGAAGACCCGTACCTCGCTCGGCAGCTGTCAATGCTGGCCACTAGATGCCGCACCTTGGCAAAATGGGGCCTGTCTGTGTCCAGTCGTGGACATACAATGCGGTAACCAGCAGGAGGTCCATGTAATTCAATGTGGCGGCTACTTTGTCCGAAGGGGGAGGGACCTTCACATCGGCCGGCAAGGACGGCTCACGCATCGGCATACGCAATGTTGGTACTCGGCCGATGTTTGAATGTATATTCATAAGCAGCTAGCAACAGGGCCCAGCGCTGGATTCATGCAGAGGCAATGGGCAGGATTGCCTTGTCCTCATGGAAAAGATCTAGCAACGGATCATGGTCCGTAACAATGAAGAAATGACGGCTGTTGATGTATTGATGAAACCTTTTCATAGAATTTACAGTGTAGAAGGAGGCCATTCAGCCCATTGAGTCTGCACCGGCCATTGGAAAGAGCACCCCACCTAAGCCCCACGCCTCCACCCTATCCCCTTTATTCCCGTAACTCAGTAACCCCACCTAACCTTTTTTTGGACATTAAGGGCAATTTAGAATGGCCAATCCACCTAACCTGCACATCTTTGGACTGTGGGTGGAAACCAGAGCACCCGGAGGAAACCCACGAACTCACGGGGAGAACGTGCAGACTCCACACAGACAGTGACCCAAGCCGGGAATCGAACCTGGGACCCTGGAGCTGTAAAGCAACTGTGCTAACCACTATGCTACCGTGCTGCCCCTTTTCACCCCAAAGATCACAACCAGACCCTCATCAATCTGCACATATTTCATACGGCTGCCGTCAGTGTGTGAGAGGCAAAAGCAATCGGCCGCTCCCGGCCATCCAATGACCCAGAGCGAACCCAAATCCATTAGGTGATGCATCATACATGATAATCAAAGGTTGGCTGGATCATAGTGAGCTAGCACACCCAAGAACGACAATCGTCTTTTGGCATGCAGAAAAGCTGCTTCCTGGTCCTGGTGCTTTTCAAGGAGCAGATGCAAAGGAGCCAGTATGGCCGTGAGGTTCAGGATAAATTTCCCATAATAATTAATCAAATCCAAAAACAAGTGAAGTTCCACAGCATCATTTGGGGCGGGGGTCATCCGGATGGCCCACACTTTATAAATACTGTTTATTGTCACAAGTAGGCTTACATTAACACGGCAATTAAGTTACTGTGAAAAGCCCCTAGTCGCCACATTCCGGCACCTGTTCGGGTACACGGAGGGAGAATTCAGAATTCTAAGCTGGTACGGGAATTGAACCCACGCTGCTGGCCCTGTTCTGCATCACAAACTAGCTGTCTAACCCACTGATCTAAACCAACCCCTGAGCTAAACGAACCCCCTCGAGCTAAACCAATCCACTTGCTCAGCAACCGGGTGTAAGCCATCACGATCCACCAGATACCCTACGCTGACCACCTCCTTCACGTGGAACACACGCTTTGCACAGTGCAGACGGACATCATATTCCCAGGGGCTGGTTTAACACAGTGGGCAAAATAGCTGGCTTGTAAAACAGACCAAGGCCAGCAGTGCGAGTTCAATTCCCGTGCCAGCCTCTCCGAACAGGCGCCGGAATGTGGTGACCAGGGGCTTTCCACAGTAACTTCATTTGAAGCCTACTTGTGACAATAAGCAATTTTCATTTCATTTTTCACTTTCAGACGTGCAGCAACACCGCCTCATGGTTCTCCAAATGTATGCTGGTCGTGGCCAGAAGGTGATCCAAATACAGTGTGATGCGTGGTCAGCTCAGCCGGATATTTTCCATGACTCGCTGGAAGATCACACATGCCGATGACGGCCTGAAAGGCAGCTGGGTGACTTGTAGTGCGTATTTATTGTTCCATGCTTGCAGGTGGACCTGTTGAGCTTGAGCTGCAGATATGCAATCCTCACATCTAGCTTTGTGAATGAGCATCCAAGAGGTCCTAACTGCAGGTTTATGGGGTAGTAATCCAACCTGGAGGCTGTATTGACCGCCATTTATAATTCCCGCACACATGGACCATTCTGTCCAGTTTCATGACAGGGACCACCGCTGTCGCCCAATCTGCAAAGCGTAGAGACCGAATATACTCTCCAACCTGTTGAGTTTGGTTTCCACCTTCTCTACAAAGGCACAAGGAATCAGGCACGCCAGAAGTAGGGCGGCTGAGCCTACAGGTCAATCTCGATCTTGGCCACGGCCCCTTTTATGGTCCCCAAGCCGGGCTGGAAAACTTCAGGGTAGTTGCCGAGTTCCTCACACAATCCACCGGACTCCACTTGGAGAATGTGCTGCCAGTCCAAGAGCAAATGGTGTAACCAGTCACAACCCAACAGGCTGGAGCCATTTCCTTGAACAATAATGAGAGGGAGGCGAGCCAACTGGCGTCCATAAACCACCGGAGTCAATGTCGTCCCAACAATACGCAGCTGTTCCTCTTATACGTGGCCAACCGAGCCGTTATGTCTGCCAAAGGTCAAAGTCTGCCAGCCGCGCTTTATACAGTCAAAGATCTTGTGCCACAACAGAAACCGCTGCCCCAGTATCCAACCCCACATTAAACAAAAGGTCGCTCACCTGCACTGAAACCTGAATGGGAGCCATAGGGGGCTCCATTACCACCATGTAATTCAACTGCATCGCAGCCTCATCATCAGGCTCATCCGGATGAATAGTCCAGTCCAGAGGCAGAAGCCCACCCCTGCCGGGGCGCCGAGACTGCTGGGCCCTCACTGCCTGCGGTCACGCCTGGGCTGGCAGTCGCAAGTCACGTACGGACCGGAATCACCCTTAGCAGAATCCAGGGACGTTTCCGCCGTAACGGCTGGGCCAACAACCATAGGCCGAAGTTTGTTCAGCGGTTGGCATGCTCAGTACTCTCACTGGATAAGAAGAGTTAGGTGGATTGGCCATGCTAAATTGCCCGTAGTGTCCGAAAAAGTGATGTTAAGGGGGAGTTGTTGGGTTTCGGGTATAGGGTGGATATGTGAGGTTGAGTAGGGTGATCATTGCTCGGCACAACATCGAGGGCCGAAGGGCCTGTTCAGTGCTGTACTGTTCTAAATCTAAATCTAAAGTTGCAGTGCTTGTTGCAGGTTCAGCTGAAGTTTCGAGCCCAGGTGACTCTTTGTCAAAGCTTGACAAAGGGTCATCTGGACTCGAAAGTTAGCTCTTTTTTCTCCTTACAGATGCTGCCAGACCTGCTGAGATTTTCCAGCATTATCTCTTTTGGTGAAAGAAAAACATGATGGGGCACAAAATTAGCCCACTTCTAAACAAAGAAGCTCATCTCATCAGGTTGTATGAATTAATGTGGTTCCAGACAGTCTAAAGACCTGAAGTAAAGAATGAGGTAAAGGTCAGAATTCTCCAGCCGTTCGCTGGCGGTGGGATTCTCTGGTCCCACTGGCAGCGCACCCCCACCTGCGGTTTCCCGGCGGCATAGGGTAACTTCAATGGGAATTCCCATTGACAGAGGTGGGAGCAGAGAATCTCACCACGAGCAAATGGCACGCTGCCCAGAAACATGCGGGTGAAGGGCCAGAGAATCCCACACAAAAGCTCTGAGAGCAACTTATAATGTTAAATCACCCATGTCCTCTGCTCTCCTTGGGAGGGGAATTCAGCAGTTGGATCCCTTGCTCTAAAAATGAAATTCCATGGTGCAAATGAAACTATTAGCATTTATAGTTCCTTTTCAGGGAACTATCAGAAAGCCAAAAGGATCTCATGATTTCCATCTTGCAACATTCAGCGCTTGATGTCAGAGTAACCTCCCAAAAATTCCTTCTGTAATGCCTTAATCACACCACTTATGCACTCACCTACTGAACCACTGAGAAGTCTGCTGAAAAACCTTTTTAAAAATTGCATTCATTTTGAACTATATTTTTAGGTCATGAAGAACGAGCAACAAATAAATTAAAACATTCCATAATGAGTTGTAAGTTAAAACCTGTGATTTCTCAAACTATAAGAAGCCAAGTTAAGTCACATTGCTGCAGCACCAAACAGGAGTCGATTTACTGGAAAGATGAGGGGAATAAATACTAAACTTCAATGTGCATGCGCATCTCTTTCCATTGGTAGACTGAAGATCAGTGGACATCAACTTGCTTGCGAATTCAACTAATGCTTTCCTACCATAACAATTTACACCTTAAGTTTTCTAGTTCATGAAGCGGTTTGTCAGTCATATCTCCAAGGCCCAATAATGTTAACAAATAATGCAGCAAACTTTAAATAGGCTAACCCAATCCCAGGTGAATAAAGTGTTTTTTAATTTATATCAATGTGCCAGATGTTACAAGCACATTCTACTAATACCGTTCTCCTAACACTGCAGATCTGAAATGCCTGGCTACAATTGAAATATGATCACAGAAATATGGCTTCAAAGAAGTTCAAAAAACTGTAGAAAAGTAATTAAGTGAAAACCTGCTGTAAGGATTCATCTGTAAGCTTATCCTGGTTTCCCACATGAACTTTCTGAAGAAACGGGCAATGGCAAGCAATTGCAATGAGAGAAATGTCACTGAGCTGTTTGCATCGATATGCAATATATTTCTGCAGTCCTTGGCTGTGCGATGCTATGGAACTCACTCCTGAATCAGAAATACTTCGACAATCGGAAACATTAATTTGGATTGTGTTTCGATTTTTTGACGCAATTCTCTTAAGGATATCATCAGTGATCTGTCAAGAAATAAGAACACAAGTAAGTAATTTATTTGCAAATTTATGCATTCAAAAACGAATTCAATCAATATCAAATTATCAATGTCAAAACAATCTGTTTTGCAGGGCTGAAAGAAAACACTGTCTCGAAGGAGTGATCACTCAAAAGAAAGCCAATAAAATCTCTGATATACACCAACAGTTTCTGTTCTTAAGTATGATTTTATTTAAATGTTGCATCTTACAACCTATGTGTAATAAAATATTATTTCTCGGAACAAAAAGGACATCTGGCACCCGATGCCAACATTTAGCACTCAGAATCGGTGTAACACAGGCAAAGCAATATACCCAGAGTAAGGCCTCCTGCACTTTGGCGCATCGAAGTGTCTGAATGCAACAATTAGCACTTTTCCATGCCAGCTCCCCTCAGCTGATGCTTCAGACTTTGGCCTCATTTGTACGGTGGACCGACATCCAGGGGGAGGAATTGGGTTCAGAATGTTCAAACTCATCTGATATGTAGCTAAGAGAGACTTTTACCTCAGAAAACTGGGCTCAACATAATCTCAGGTCCCAGTGCTGGCTAAATACAATAATTAATCCCAGGGTTGCTGATTCTACAGATGGATTAAAATCTAAAACCTAATGAGAGTCGAGAGCTAGAAAACATCTTCCAAGATTTTAATTGAAAGGTAATTGGAGAACGTTTCTTCTGCTCAAAAGTACATTTTTGATGTTCAGACCCCATCCCGTTCTCTGCATTGATGCCTGATCCTCCACCAACCTCAATTCAGCATACACAATCCAGGTTACTTCATCATCAAAAAATTCAGGATATCAGCTAATCAAGACATTAAAGTTCTCAGTTCTTAACGGTGTTGTTCAACTGTGACAAAGAGACTTCCGGTTGCGGCATGCGGAGCTAAGTCGCACGTTCGGCAGCTCCCGCTAGAAACTGACTTTTGGACTCTTTTTAGGGCCCCCAACGGCACTTTTTCGACGATTCCCAGTGTGGGAAGGGGACAGCAATATTCCCCCGGCACTATATGGATTGGACCCGGAGTGGAGCGGTGAAAAAAGTGGAATTGGAGCAGAGAAAGGTGCAAGGGAGGAAGACCAAGATGGCGGCGGGTGGAGACCAGGCAGCGTGGGCCCAGTGGTAACAGGAGCAGCAGGAGTTTCTCCAGCACTGCTTCACGGAGCTGAAGGCAGAGCTGCTGGAGCCGATGAAAGCATCAATCGACAGGCTGCTTGAGATCCAGACGGCCCAAGGGGCTGCGATCCGGGAGGTCTGGCAAAAAGTCTCGGAGAATGAGGACGAGATCTTCGTCCTAGCAGTGAAGGTGGAGGCGCACGAGGCGCTCCATAAGAAATGGCAGGCGAAGCCCGAGGACAGGGAGAACCAGTTGAGAAGAAAGAACCTGCGGATTCTGGGCCTCCCGGAGGGGCTGAAAGGATCGGATATGGGTGCCTACGTGGTCACCATGCTGAACACGCTGATGGGCGCGGGGGCCTTCCAGGGGCCCCTGGAGCTGGAGGGGGCTCATCGAGTGCTGGCGAGGAGGCCCAAGCCCGGCGAGCCCGAAGGCGGTGCTGGTACGGTTCCACCGGTTCGCGGACAGAGAATGTGTTAAGGTGGGCCAAGAAAGAGCGAAGCAGCAGGTGGGAGAACACAGTGGTCCGGATTTATCAGGACTAGAGCGCGGAGGTGGCTAAGAAGCAGGCCGGGTACAATCGGGCTAAGGCGGTGCTGCATCGGAGAGGGGTGAAATTCGGCATGTTGCAGCCAGCACGACTGTGGGTCACCTACAGGGACCGTCACCACTATTTCGAGACGCCCGAGGAGGCGTGGACCTTTATTCAGGCCGAAACGCTGGACTCGGATTGAGGGCCGGGGACGAGGGGTCCCTGAGGGGGGTATCGGTGGGACTGTTATGTTGTGTTTTGGGTGGTTAGGTTGGGCAATGTTTCTTCTCTGTCTGTTGGATGGGTTCGTAGTGGGGGGGCAGGTATAGGCCTTTGGGCGTTGGTGGCTGGAAATGGGGATGGCGCCCCCGGACCGGGGGATTTGGGACTGGGCCTGGAAAGGGAGCTTTGCCAGAGGGGGCGGGATCAGGTGGGTGGAAAGCGCAGGCTTTTTTCCCACGCTAAGGGTGGAAAGGGGCGGGCCGGTGCTGGAAAGCGCGGGCTTTTTCCCGCACTGAGAGTGGAGGGGGCTGGGGTTGGGGAGGTGGGAAGAGCCCGTTGATGGACAGGAGGGCGATGGGGAGATTCCCACACTGGGGAGGTCGACGAAGCGGGGGAAGTGGCCAGGGTCAGCAGGAGTCGGCTGACTCACAGGAATGCAATGGGGGGAGCAATGCAGCCAGGGGGAGACCTAGCTGGAGGGGGGGAGGGGGGACCGGGGTGCTGCTGGAATGGCCAAGGGGGAGCTGGAGTCGGTAGAGGAGGTCGGGGCAGGAGTCTGCCACTGGGGGGGAACGGGAGGTGCGGGGGGGCGCGAGCACAGGCTGACCTAGAAAGGGTTATGGCTAGTCTGGCTTATAACCTGGAACTTAAGAGGCCTGAACGGGCCGGTCAAGCGGGCCTGTATGTTTGCGCACCTGAAGGGGCTGAAGGCAGATGTGGTCATGCTCCAGGAAACGCATCTGCAGGTGGTAGATCGGATAAGGCTGAGAAAGGGGTGGGTAGGGCAGGTGTTCCATTCGGGCTGGATGCAAAAATGTTCCACGAACACGCCTTCACTCGACCGATCCAACCTCGGATCTAAAACACAATATAAGTCCCTCCCCATAATTAACCAATGTGAATCAAGGTCTGGCATCGATGCCCACACCTTATTAATGAATGCCGTGTCATCCCAGTTCGGTGCACACACATTAACCAACACCACCTGACACGTGGGTCTGACAATATATTAACCAGAGAAAAAGCACCCTCTTATTAACAACACAATGGCCCCCTGAATCTTACAATCAAAACCCGAGTAATATACCTGCCCCACCCAACCCTTCCGCAACCTTGTTTGATCTTTGATTTTCCATCGGCCAAATTTTTGCCCACTTGCGTAACCAATCATGATCCCTTTGTCGGCTCCTCATGTGCTCTTCGCAACTTACTTTCCTATCTATCTTTGTGTCATCAGCAAATTAAGCTCCATCAATCCAAATCATTGATGTATATAGTAAATAGTTGAGGCCCCAGCATTGATCCATGTGACACTCCATCATAATATCATTCCAACCCAAAAATAACCCATTTAAGCCTATCTTCTTTCCTGTTAGTTAGTCAATCCTATGTGCTCAAATGTGATCCCCGACAATGAGTTCTTACTGAATACTAACCTTTGACATGGAACTTGTGAAATGCCTTCTGGAAATCTAAGTACACTGCACCACAGGCTCCCCATTATACACATTGCTAGTTACTTTCTCAAAAGAACTCCAGTAAGTTATTTAAACATTATTTCCAGTGCACCAAACAATGCTGACTCTGCCTGATTGCACTGAGATTTTCTACATGTCCTGCTAGAACATCTTTAACAATAATTTCTAGCATTTTCCCTGCAACAAATGGTAAGGTCGCTAACCTGTAGTTTCATGCTTTCTGTCTCCTTCCTTTCTCTTTTTAATTTAAATTTTAATTGATTTAGGGTAGCCAATTCATTTTGTCCAACTAAGGGACTATTTAGCGCGGCCAATCCACCTACCCTGCACATCTTTGGGTTGTGAGGGCGAAACCCACGCAAACACGGGAGAATGTGCAAACTCCACACAGACAGTGACCCATGGCCGAGATCGAACCTGGGACCTCGGCGCTGTGAGGCAGCAGTGCTAACCACTGCGCCACCATGCTGTCCATCCTTCTTTCTTGATTAGAGGAGCCATGTTTGGTATTTTCCAATCTGATTAGACCTTTCAAGCATCATGGGAATGTTGGAAAATTAAAAGCAATGCATCCCCAATCTCGGCAGCCACTTCTTTTAAGACCCTAGGATTAAGTCTATCAGGACCGGAGGACTTGTCACTTCAGTTCTAACAATTTTCTCAAGACACTTTCCCTGGTGATTATCATTGCTTTAAGTTACTCCTTCCTTTTCACCTTTTGATTCACAATTATTTCTGGGATGGTATTTGCATCATCTACAGTGAAGACATATGGTCAATTAATCCGATCTTTCCTTATCTTTCATTATGAATTCCCCAGACTTAGTTTCTAGAAGAACAATAATTACTTTACTTACTCACTTCCTTTTTAAATACCTGGAGATATCTATCTACATCCCTTTACAGTCTCTTTGTGTCCCCCTCACATTTGGTTTTCCAGTAACTGGGAAATTTTGGAAGGTTCCAATCAATATGTCCAATATCTCTGCAGCCACTTCCTCTAGGAATCAAGGATGCAGACAATCAGGCCCTGGGAATTTGTCAGCCTTCAGTCCCATTAGGTTGCCTAGTGCTTTTTTCTAGTGATATTGAGTTCCTTCCTCCATTTTGCCCCCTGATCTTCGAATATTATTGAGATGCTTTTCATGCCTTTGCCTGGGAATCCAGCTATACAATAGTTGTTCAATGTCCTCACCACTTAATAATCTTAATTAATATTGTCACAAGTAGGCTTACATTTGCAATGAAGTTACTGTGAAAAGCCCCTAGTCGCCACACTCCGACACCTGTTCAGGTACACAAGTGGGGAATTCAGAATGTCCAATTCTCCAAACAAGCACGTCTTTCGGGACTTGTGGGAAGAAACCGGAGCGCCCAGAGAAAAGCCACACAGACACGAGGAGAACGTGCAGACTCCGCACAGTGACCCAAGCCGGGAATCAAACCTGGGACCCAGGAGCTGTGAAGCAACAGTACTAACTGTGTTACCATGCTTTCCTTGTTTCCCATTATTTCTTCTCCCATCTCATCCTATAAGAAACCGACATTTACTTTGGCTACCCTCTTCCTTTTCAAAACGTATAGAAGCTCTTGCCATCTATTTCTATATTTCCTGCTAGTTTACTCTACATCTATTTTCTTTTCTCTTATTTTTACTAGTCATCCTTTGCTAGTTTCCATTCATTTTCCCACCCTTTTGGCCAGTTATAAATCTTTGCAAACGTTCTGTGGCTCAATTAAAGGTAATAGAAATAGCAACAGGGTTCTCAAGTGTTATAGAACAGCTTCAATCAAGATAATTTTAAAAACAGAATAGCAAGCACTCAATCCAAATGTTACTGATCCACAAAGATCAACAATCAGATCAGAGGGAAGAGTACTACTTCTTAACCAAGACTTAAGATGTTTCCGGTGTTGCTTTTAGAATCTACAGCTTTAGACATTACTTTTACCTAAAATATGCCTTCAGAACTTAGAAACTAATAATCTTTCAGAAATCAAGGCCAATTAATTAAGTTCAGCTTTCAGTAAGTGGCACTGGAGTATGACTAACTCAACGATTGATGAGACATAAAAAAATATCAGTAGGTTTAAAATCATGTTTACAATAATTGACAGAAGCAGCGACTTGGACTGAGCATTCAGGGGCAATACAGAAACAGGAGCAGGACATTTACATCACTCCTCACCACCACCGCCACCCTCCCCACCTCCAAGCCCAAGCCTCTTCAGTCATTCTATTAAAGCATAGCTAATCTGTATCTCAACTCCATTTACCCACCATGGTTCCAGATACCTTGATGTAACAACAATTCATCAATGTCAGTTTTTAAATTTTCAACTGATCAAACCGTAATTCCTTTTTAGGTAAAAGAGAACTGCAACTGAAACATCAATTCAAATTGATAGCCAAAAAAAATAACCGCAACAAATTCACAAAAGCTTTCAACTCATATGGATTATTGCTACATTAAAAGCAAAATACTGCAGATGCTGGAGTTCTGAATTAAAAACAAAGTGCTGGGGAATCTCAGCATGTCTGGCAGCACCTGTGGAGGGAGAAACAGAGCTATGGTTAAGTCTAATATGACTCTTCTTCATCAACGTCCCTCCCTCCATCATCAGTTCAGAAATTATTATACCAGTCTGTGGGTTTGGTGCTGCCGAACCTGATGTACTATTACCGGGTGGCGAACATGGAGAAGGTGTTAGGTTGGTGCGGGGATCATGAGGCAGTCGGGATGGGTAGCCCGGTGACGCAGTGGTTAGCACTGCTGCCTCACGGCGCCAAGGACCCGGGTTTGATTCTGGCCTGCGTCACTGTCCGCGTGGAGTTTGCACATTCTCCCCGTGTCTGCGTGGGTCTCACCCCCACAACCCAAAACGATCTGCAGGATAGATGGATTGGCTGCGATAAATTTCCTCTTAATTGGAAAAAAAATTGATAGTGTCCTCTAAATTTACTTTTTTTTTTAAAAAGAAAAGGAGGCAGTTGGTGGTCATGAGCTGAGCGATCGCGTGAAAGGTGGCTCTCGTCCAAGAAATTTGACTACGGCCCAAATCCCCCAAACTAACCCCCCATTGACCGCACTGCCAAGCAAGATGGCAAAGAATCAGCTGCCCAGCTGAAAATTCAGTGAAGACAAGGGTTGGGGAACCTCAGCCTCAGAGCAGGGAATCACACGTGGAGGCACAGAACCGGTGAGGGTCGATCCCGCAGAGCTCCCCGTGCAGACCCAGGCGTAATGGACAAACTGATGTGCTTCATCACCTCCAGAGACATAGGGAGGAGATGAGAAAAGACCTCCTGGCAGCTATCGAGGCAGTAGTGGAAGCTGCAATGGCCCCCATGTGGAAGGCAAAGGACAATATGGCGTGAAGGCGGGAGATCCAGGAGACGATGACAAAGAACCTCGAAAAGCTGACATGGACCACGTGGACAGGATCGCGGAACTAGAGGCCGAGGTAGCGAGCATGGTCAAGACCCAGAAGGGCTTGAAGGATTGAGTCGACGACCTGGGGAACCAATCGCATCAGACAAAAAACTGAAAATCATGGGGCTGCCGGAGTGACTGGAGGGGAGAACCCCCACGGAATTCGTAGCAGCGGTGCTTGGGAAGCTTCGGCAAGGAGGGATTAGCCAAGCCCCAGAGGTAGACTGCACCCACCGGTCGCTTTGGCAGCAGCACAGGACCGGGGAATCACCCTGGGTGATAATAGTGAGGCTTCACAGATATCAAGACAAAGAACGGATCCTGGAGGTGGGAAAAGAGCGCGAGAGGGTGCAAAGGGGAAGGACATTCCATCGCCTGTACCAGGACATTGGCACCAGGCTGAATTCAACGGTGCCAAATCCGCACTCTACAAATGTGGGGTATGGTTCGGCATGCTCTACCATGGGCCACGTACATTACTTTGATGGCCCGGAGGAAGCCAACACATTTGTCCAGAAAAATGGAGTGGGTAGCCAACGATAGAGGGCAATGGCCAGAATGCAACAGTAAGAATTTTAAAGGAGCAGGGACGACCACAAGCAGAGGCATGGAGAGGAGGGGTTGGGGAAGAGGTTGGTGTCGGTTAAATAGGGGAATCCGACTACTAGGGGAACTACTACACTAGCGAGCAGGCTGGTGTACGGAAGTACGAAGGAGGAGGCCGTGGCATGCCTACTGGGAGGAGGGAGTGCCTGGCAGAGAGGAAGGGAAAAACAGAACTTCAGGGGAAACAAAAGGCAAGGGGGGTAAAGAAGGGCTAAAGCCGGGGAGTGAGAGGGAGTGCTAGGAGGGGGGAGCACAGGGGAAGGAGTTACAGGGAGGGAAAAAGAGGGGGAGGGGAGGGAGCAGTTTCTCCCCCCCCCCCCCTCCGCAATCGGATAGTAACGTGGAACATGAGGGGCCTCAACGGGCTGGTGAAGCGATCCAGAGTCCTCACGGGGGGGGGAAAGAGGAGGATGAGATAAGTGATGGTCAATGGGATCCTGGAAGGGTCCCAGTAGACTGGGTAAATATACACATCCTGAACTTGGAGGCGTAGAGTTTGTCAAAAAAAGCCATAGCCTAAATCCCTGACCTAAACACTGACTCAACACTGATGGGAGGGGGGAGACTTTAACTGCGGACAGGACCGACAATGGACAGGTCCAACCACAGGACAGGAACCGTGACAGGTATGGCACCAGAGTTGAACACTTCTATGGAGCAGATGGGGGGTAGACCCATGAAGGTTCAATCACTCGAGAGAGAAAAAGTATTCTCCTTCTACTCCCACGTGCACAAGGCCTACTCATGTCTTGACTTCTTTGTCGGAGGGAAAACTAGTGCTTCCAGGGGTAACAAAGGCAGAATACTCTGTGATTGTAACCTCCAACCACACGCCACATTGGAGACGGGCCGGGCCCAATGGCCCCATGAAGGCTGGACTCAGCTTTCCTCGCCGATAAGGAATTCTGTACAAAGATATCCCAAGCCATCGACGGTTATGTAACCAACTAGAACGGGGAGGTCTCACTCTCCACATTCTGGGAGGCACTGACGGCTGTGACCAGAGGCAAAGTCATAGCTGATGCGGCCCTTAGGGGACAGGAAAGAAAGGGCAGCCAAGCAGCTGTTGAGCGACTCCATACTAGAAGTGGATTGGCAGTACTCCACGGCCTCAACTGTACTACTGCTGGTGAAGAGGAAAAAGCTGCAGATGGAATTTGATTTGCTCTCCACAAGGAAGAGAGTCCATCAGCTCCTCCAGGCATAGGGGGCCTGCTACGAACATGGATACAAGGCCAGCTGCATGCTGGCACACCAGCTAAGGAAGCAATCAGCCGCAGAAGAGATAGCACAAGTTAGGACAGAAATGGTAGGATAGTAGCAAACCCAAATGAGGTTAACGAGACCGTTGCAAACTTTTACCGAGGTAACTTGGAGGCGCAGAGGTGGACTTAGGTGATGGAACAGTTCCTCAACAGATTGGGTTTAGTGGTGCGGGCGGACAGGAAGCAAGGGGTGGAAGCACCACGAGAGGTAGGCAAAATTGTGCAATGCATTGGTTCCATGCGGCCAGGGAAAGCACCGGGAATGGCTGGATTACCAGGAGATTTTTATAAAGAATTTGCAGCAGCGCTGGTCCCGCACTTGCAGGAGATGTTTGATGACTCACGGTCAAAGGTGCCCTTCCCCCCATGCTGGTCCAGGCCTCGGTCACATTGATCCCCAAAAAGGACAAAGACCCGACAGAATGTGGAGCATACAGACCCCATCTTGCTCTTAAACACTGATGCAAAGGTCCTCACGAAAGCCCTGACGAGGCGCCTGGAGAGCTGTCTGCCAGAAGTGATATTGGAAAATCAGACCAGGTTTGTCAAAGGCAGACAACTAACAGCGAACATCAGACACCTGCTGAATGAATAAAGACCCCATCCGGGGAGAGGACGCCAGGGGTGATCATCTTCCTGGACGCTGAGAAAGCCTTCGATTGAGTAGAATGGTAGTACATCATGGAGTTGCTTGAACGGTGGGGTTTGGAGCAGGGATCACCGCGTGGGTGAAGATCCTGTACAGCTTTCCTATGGCGAACATACGACCGAACACCACTAGCTCCAAATTCTTTCGGCTGCACAGGGGTCCGAGGCGCGGTGCCCGTTATTCCTGCTCCTGTTCGCACTGGCAAGCGAACCACTGACCATCGCACTTAGATCATCAGAGTGGTGGACGAGCATTCAGAGAGGGGACAGGGAGAAGACTCTCGCTCTATGCGAATGACCTGCTTCTCTACAAGTCAAGCCCCCTAGGCAGCATGAGGAAGATAACAGAACTCCAGAAGGAATTTGGTACCTTCTCAGGTTACAAACTCAACCTGTGAATGAGCAAAATCTTCCCGGTGAACCCCCGAGAAGGAGGAGGGGAGCTAGAAGAACTACCGTTTAAAGTGACCCAAACCAAGTTCAGTTACCTGGGGATCCACGAGGCACCACACATGGAACCTCTCCAGCCTGGTGGAGGAGATGAAGAGGAACCTGCACAGATGGGACTCACTCCCTCTTTCGCTGGCGGGAAGGGTACAGACTTCTTCAGGATCTGGCGTTAAAAATGAACATGCTGTCGAGGTTCCACTTTGTATTCAGATCACTCCGGATCTTCATCCCCAAATTCTTCTTCACCAGGGTCGACTAGTTAATCATCACCGTCTTCTCGGGTAGGAAAGAGTCCCCAGGATACGGAAGACCATTGTACAGTGAGGGCGATACATGGGAAGCCTAGCCTTACCGAACCTCCTATTCTACAACTGGACAGCAAATGCGGAGAGGGTGAAGGGTGGCTAAGGGAACCAGAGGTGGACTGGGTCTGAATGGAGGAGGCATCCTGCATGGGGACATCTCTTCGAGCACTGGCCACTGCACCACTCCCGCGGGGCCCCACCACACACACACACTCCAGAAGCTCGGTGGCACTGGCCACACTAAGGACATAGAACCAATTCAGGCGCTATTTCAAGCTTGTGAGATGTCCATAGAGGACCCCATCTGTAACAACCATATCTTCACACTGGCGAGGCTAGACGTCACATTTGGGACATGGAGGGAGGACAGAACAAAACAGAGAGTGAAGGACATGTCTATGGACGACAGACTTGTGTCCCTAGGGAACTCTCAAAGAGGTTCCAACTCCCAAAAGGGGGACACATTTCTGGAAACAATGGTGTGGCTGGACTGGTTAGGGGGAATGACAAATGTGGCGCCATCTACGGACCACTCATAGAAAAGGTCAAGACCCCACTGGATGAGACCATACGGAAATGGGAGGAGGAGCTGGCCATGGAGAGGGGGTGAGAAATCTGGATTGAGGAGCTGCACAGGATCAACTCCACGTCCTCCTACACCAGTCTAATCCTGATGCAGCACAAGGTAGTGCACAGAGTGCACTTAAAAGATACACGAGCGGGTTATTCCTGAAGGTGCAAGATAGTTGCGCGAGGTGTCAAGGGCCAACCACACCCACATGTTCTGCCCTAGACTTCAGGTGTTCTGGACAGCCTTTACGGCTGCATTTTAAGGCAGGGGGAGGGCCGATGATGACTCCGATTAGGGACAATCACATGTTTGAACCGGCTAGATTGGATGCCAGGTTTAGAGATTGGAAGAAGGGGGTGGCAGTAATGGGGGATTATTCCTGGAAAAATTAGCAGAGAAATACAGGTTCGCGTAGTTGAAGGGGGTCAGATACTTGCAGGTTTGGAATTTTGCCAGGAAGATTTTTCCAACCTAACCGATGCTGCCGTCATCTTCATTGGTGGAGCCGGTGGTACTGTCGTTGGCAGTGTTGGAAGAGTTGAGTACTTACAGAATTTATGGGAAGATTCTGGCAGAAGACACAGTAACGCTGGAGGAGATTACGGCAAAGTGAAAGGAATAACTGGGCGGGGGGGAGGAGGTGTGGTGTGAGGCCTTGCGGAGGGCGAATGTAACCTCGTTGTACAGCAGATACATCAATGATATTTTTTTCCTTTGGACCCACGGCGAAGAATCACTGAAACAACTACACGATGACATCAACAAGTTCCATCCCACCATCAGACTCACAGTGGGCTACTCTCCAAAATCGGTTGCATTCTTGGACACACTCATCTCCATCAAGGACGGTCACCTCAGCACTTTGCTTTACCGCAAGCCCACGATAACCTCACAATGCTCCACTTCTCCAGCTTCCACCCTAAACACATTAAAGAAACCATCCCCTATGGACAAGCCCTCTGTATACACAGGATCTGCTCAGGCGAGGAGGAGCGTGACAGACATCTACAGACGCTGAAAGATGCCCTCGTACAAACGGGATATGGCGCTCGACTCATCAATCGACAGTTCCAACGCGCCACAGCAAAAAAACGCACCGACCTCCTCCGAAGACAAAAATGGGACACAACCGACAGAGTACCCTTCGTCATCCAGCACTTCCCCGGAGCGGAGAAAGTACGCATCTTCTTCGCAGCCTTCAGCACGTCATCGATGAAGATAAACATCTTGCCAAGGTCATCCCCACACCCCCAGTATCTGCCTTCAAACAACCGCGCAACCTCAAACAAACCATTGCTTGCAGCAAACTACCCAGCCTTCAGAACAACGACCACAACACCACACAACCCTGCCATGGCAATCTCTGCAAGACATGCCAGATCATCGACGTGGGTACCACCATTACATGTGAGAACACCACCCACCAGGTACGCGGTACATACTTGTGCGACTCGGCCAACGTTGTCTTCCTCATATGCTGCAGGAAAGAATGTCCCGAAGCGTGTTACATTGGTGAGGTCATGCAGACGCTGCGACAACTGATGAACGGACATCGCGCGACAATCGCCAGGCAGGAATGTTCCCTTCCAGTTCGCGGAACACTTCAGCAGTCAAGGGCATTCAGCCTCTGATCTCCAGGTAAGCATTCTCCAAGGCGGCCTTCAGGACACGCGACACGCCGAGAAGAAATTTATAGCCAAGTTCCACACATGAGTACGGCCTCAACTGGGACCTTGGATTCATGTCGCATTACATTCATTCCCCATCATCTGGCCTGAGCTTGCGCAATCATACCAACTGTCCTGGTTTGAGACAATTCACATCTCTTTAACCTGGGGTTACTCCTATCTCTGGATCTGTGAAGACTTAATTACCGGCAAATGCTCGCATTCAAAGCATTGTCTTGGACCTTTGGCTTTGTCTATATATATGTTTCTGGAACATACCTCTTCATTCACCTGAGGAAGGAGAAGTGCTCCGAAAGCTAGTGTTTGAAACAAACCTGTTGGACTTTAACCTGGTGTTATAAAACAAGACGTTCTCTAACCAATTATGAGCAACAACTTTGGAATCAGACAGTTACATTTTAATGAAGCTGTGTTCTGATTTGATGTTGTTAGAATGTTCTGCTCAGGTGTATAATGGGTATCGAAAATGCAAGAAGTTGTTTTACAAACATGAGAGTAGGTGCGGTGTAGAGTGTTTGATTTAAACAACAAAATCAAAATATTGACAATCCAAATGGTAGTAATCCATAATAACATTTTCAATGGAATAAGTAAATCACACATACAAAAAAAAAGTAGTGCAGGAATATTTCTTGTTCAGAAAATACTGTGTGGCAGATCAACTGCTGAAGGAAAAATACTCAACGTTAAAAATGCAACTACGCCAAGAATGAAAATAGCTCAAAACTTAATTTGTTGGAACAGAACCTTTGTTTATGAAGTTGCAGTGCAAGAATACAGAGAGAAAAGCCACAAAGTATTTTTGATTTAACAGCAGGGAATAAAGGAAAACCACATCTGACTATTCATTTTTTAGCTATAATGCAACAAACCATTGTTTAAAAGGAAACATACCAGACTCTTGTTTATGGAAAGGCTCTGTCAACAGACATCTGAAGCCTCAACTCACTAAGATTCTCGTACACTTCAATATGCAATGCCTCAAAAGTTTCTCAGTTCTCCAGGAGAAAAATCATTCAAACCTGAGTGGATCGTCATGTTTGGTCTTTCAGACTGTTGACGATCCCTTTCATTTCATACAGAAGTCACAATTGTTTTCTTGGTTATCCCTGATTAGGTAGGACAATATTTCCTGCGACTTTTTTGCGATGCTTTAAAACTTTATTATTCAAAATATCTATCATCATAGAATCCCTACAGTGCAGAAGGAGGCAATTCAGCCCGTCAAGTCTGCACCCATCCTCTGAAAGAGCACCTGACCCAGGCCCACTCCTTCACCCCATCTCCATAACCCCACCCAACCTGCGCATCCCTGGACACTAAGGGGCAATTTAGCATGGCCAATCCACTAACCTATACAGCTTTTGACTGTGGGAGGAAACCGGAGTACCCAAATGAAACTCACGTAGACACAGGTAAATGTGCAAACTCCACACAGTCCCCCAAGACCGGAATTGAACCCCAGTCCCTGGTGCTGCGAGGCAGCAGTGCTGACCACCCCCATGTTTTGGATAGGTTAAGTGAATGGGCTAGGGTCTGGCAGATGGAACATAGAACATCACAGCGCAGTACAGGCCCTTCGGCCCTCGATGTTGCGCCGACCTGTGAAACCACTCTAAAGCCCATCTACGCTATTCCCTTAACATCCATATGTTTATCCAACGACCATTTAAATGCCCTTAATGTTGCACGCCCTTACTACTCTCTGAGTAAAGAACTTACCTCTGACATCTGTCCTATATCTATCCCCCCTCAATTTAAGCTATATCCCCTCGTGCTAGACATCTCCATCCGAGGAAAAAGGCTCTCACTGTCCACCCTATCTAATCCTCTAATCATCTTGTATGCCTCAATTAAGTCATCTCTTAACCTTCTTCTCTCTAACGAAAACAGCCTCAAGTCCCTCAGCCTTCCCTCATAAGATCTTCCCTCTATACCAGATGGAATACAATGTTGACAATTGTGAGGTTATCCATTTTGGTAAGAATAACAGCAAAAGGGGTTATTATTTAAATTATAAAATATTAAAACATGCTGCTGTGCAGAGGGACCTGGGTGTGCTCATGCATGAGTCACAAAAAGTTGGTTTACAGGTGCAACTGGTGATTAAGGAAGCAAATGGAATTTTGTCCTTCGTTGCCAGAGGGATGGAGTTTAAGACTAGGGAGGTTATGCTGCAATTGTATACGGTGTTAGTGAGGCCACACCTGCAGTATTGTGTTCTGTTTTGGTGTCCTTACCTGAGAAAGGACATTCTGGCGCTGGAGGGTGTGCAGAGGAGATTCACTAGGTTAATCCCAGAGCTGAAGGGGTTGGATTACGAGGAGAGGTTGAGTAGACTGGGACTGTACTCGTTGGAATTTAGAAGGATGAGGGGGGAATCTTATAGAAAGATATAAAATTATGAAGGGAATAGATAGGATAGATGCGGGCAGGTTGTTTCCACTGGCGGGTGAAAGCAGAACTAGGGGGCATAGCCTCAAAATAAGGGGAAGTAGATTTAGGACTGAGTTTAGGAGGAACTTCTTCACCCAAAGGGTTGTGAATCTATGGAATTCCTTGCCCAGTGAAGCAGTTGAGGCTTCTTCATTAAATATTGTTAAGATAAGGATAGTTCTTTGAAGAGTAAAGGGATTAAGGGTTATGGTGTTCGGGCCAGAAAGTGGAGCTGAGTCCACAAAAGATCAGCCATGATCTCATTGAATGACGGAGCAGGCTCGAGGGGACATATGGCCTCCTCCTGCTCCTAGTTCTTATGTTCTTATGTTCGTTTCACCCTCATTTTGCAGTCTATTTATATATTTTGCTTATACGGTAATTGACAAACATACCAAAGACGAGATGAAGTCAACATTTAGTTGTAGGGTGGCACAGTAGCACAGTGGTTAGCATTGTTGCTTCACAGCGCCAGGGTCCCAGGTTCGATTCCCAGCTTGGGTCACTGTCTGTGCTGCGTCTGCATGTTCTCCTAGTGTCTGCCTGGGTTTCCTCCGGGCGCTCCAGTTTCCTCCACCAAGTCCCTAAAGATGTGCTTGTTAGGTGAATTTGACATTCTGAATTCTCTTTCAGTGTACCTGAACAGGCGCCGGAGTGTGGCGACTAGGGGATTTTCACAATAACTTCATTGCAGTGCTCATATAAGCCTACTTGTGACACTAATAAAGATTATTTAAAAATCTGTAATGCAGTACCTTACATTAGGAGTATTCAAACGGGAATTGAACAAATACTCCAAGGGAAGCAGGGGAATGGAAAAAAATGGACAGCTCTTAAAAGACATCATAGACCAAATGGCCTTGTGCCGTGGTTTAAGTTCTGTTAAGTTGGAAAAAATAATTTTTAAATTATAATGTTTACAACTGAAGAGATAAACAGCAATTGTAAGGTGACCTTTTGAACTGACACTGACCCTCGCAACATCAGCATATTTTAATATTAAGTAACTACCTGTTTAACAGAAAAGCCAATTGGGAACATGAGTTGACCTCAAACTTGACGTGGAGATGCCGGCGTTGGACTGGAGTAAGCACAGTAAGAAGTCTCACAACACCAGGTTAAAGACCAATCTGAATCCACCTGAGGAAGGAGCAGTGCTCCAAAAGCTAGTGATTTGAAACAAACCTGTTGGACTTTAACCTGGTGTTGTAAGACTTCTTACTGTGCTCAAACTTTACAACACTGATAGTACTGATGCTAAGGATAAACCATTGGAGTAAATCTCAACTTTAATTAAAGTTCAGAACCAAAGACCAGTGCGGAATGATACATAATCAAATACAGATCAGCAGTTTTCCTTGGTAGAATAATAATTATAGGTAACAGAGAAATATGCACTCAGATAAAATAGGGAATTATACTAATATCATGAGATGAACATAACATTTGTCAGTGACAAGATCAGTTTAACAGATATTAATACGGTTTAGATTATTAGTTTTGCTTTACATAAATTTAATTTGAAACTTTGGGCATCATCATGGAATGTGAAACCATACTAATGGTGATGTAGGAGGGAATAAATGAAAATATAGATAGGGTGGATGGGAAGGAAATTTTCCCCTTGGCAGAGGGGTCAATAACCAGGGGGCCAAGATTCAAAGTAAAGGGGAGGAGGTTTAGAGGGAATGGGAGGAAAAGGTTTTTCCTCCAATGGGTGATTGGAATCTGAAACTCACTGCCCGAAAATGTGGTAGAGGCAGGAACCTTCACAACATTTGGATGATTACTTGAAATGTCACAGCATGCAGTGCTGCAGGCCAAGTGCTGAAAAATGGGATGAGAGTAGACAGGTGTTTGATTGCAAGCATGGACACGATGGGCCAAAGGGCCTCTTTCTGTGTTGTAAAAACTCTATGACTCTAAAAATTATTGCAAGAATCAGACTTCAATCAGTCCAAATGCTGAGTGAAATGCTCAACATGTTTCCGCAACAACCAGATTTGGCTTTAAGTATTATATAGAATTAATTGTGTTATTCACAGGATTCACTCCACCAACTCACCAAGACTTCTACAACAATTCCTCTCAAATCAACGACCTTCACCACCTTAAGGTTACGGGCAGGAGGTGCACAAAAAACCATTACTTCCAAACCAGTGATTTGGAATATATCTCCACTCATTCACCATCTCTGGATCAAAATTCTGCAAGGCCCTGCCTAACAGCACTATGGGAGTGACGACACTACATGGGCTGCAGCTATTCAGGATGGCAGCTCACTACTACATTACCATGGGTAAAAAATGCTGGACTTGACGGCAATACCTATATCCCTTGAATGAATTTATAAAAAGACAATAACATTTGCAGCAAATTGCACATTTGACAATCCACTTTCCAAACTGAAGTGATAATCAACTCCGCTGAACAATTCTAGAATGCTTAAAGACATTTTAAAGTTTTATATAGCACCTTGTTTTTATTTTTTAATTATTTTAATTGATCTTCAAACCTGTTTGGAAGCACTTGGCAAACATCCAGGACCTGACATAATTTATCACAAACTGCATCAGCATGAAAACAGTGTACTTTAGAACTGTACAAGTATTCCTTTCTTCCCTCAAAAACAAATTTTACTTGCATAAGCAACCCATAAAAGACATTTAAAATGATAAAATTATTTCTCTTTCAGCATTAATTTTTCCAAATTTTATCATAAGACAGCGAAATCCATACCTGCTGTCTCCCACTGAGGTCCAGCTGCTTCCAAAATTGAAAATCTAAACTAAGATCACGCCAGTACTTGCAAACTAAAGATGCTGAAAGACATCTTTCCTTCAAAGTTAAATGAGCGAAGACCTAAAATTAAAAAAGGTTAATGATCAGAAGAACTGTAGACAACATTCAGCAATCAATTATATGCTGTGCATGATTTATGAAAATGTGCTTAATAACCACTGCAGGATAATTAATACTTTCAGACAAAAAGACATCACATCTGCAAGATGCACAATTGCACATCTATGTTGATCAGGAAGATTAAAACACGAGATGAGCAGAGCCTGAGATAGTGGCAATGATGGATAGAAGGGACGCGGTCAGAATGGTGATGTGGAACGTGCGAGGGTTGGGGAGGACCGGTGAAGAGAACCGGTTTTCTCGCACTTCAAAAGTTTGAAAGTCGATGTGGTGATGTTACAGGAGGCCCACTTGAGGGTGAAGGACCAGATGAGGCTTAGGAAGGGATGGATGAGCCTGGTGTTTCATTTGGGTTTTGATTGCGGGGCCCGAGGGTTGGCGATTTTGGTGGGCAAGCGATTGAGGTTTCAGAGGGAGAAGGTGGCAACAGATGCGGGGGGGGAAATACGTGATTTTTACAGGTACGCTGGAGGGGAGATTGGTTAGCCCCAATTGGAATGACGCAGGGTTTGTGAAGAAAATGCTGCCTGCCATTCCAAATCTGGATACCCATGAGATTTTTGCACCCAAGGGAGCGGGAATATTCTTCTTTTTAGCCAGTGCATTAGGTGTTCTCGAGGATTGATTTATTTGTGGTGGGTGAGGCGCTGATGGCTAGAGATTCTGACCACACTCCACATTGGATGGACGTGCTTATGGAGAGGGGGTTGGCTCAGAAGCCAGGGTGGAGGCTGGACGTGGGCTTGTTGGCAGACCAGAGTTTGCGCGTTAGAATGGGAAAGGTGATTGAGGAGTATGTAGGGTTCAAATGTACTGGAGAGGTCTCGCTGTCGGGGGTTTTGGAGGCTATGAAGGCAGTGGTGAGGAGGTCCAAAGTCGTGCAGGTTAGATGGATTGGTCATGCTAAGTTGCCCTTAGTGTGCAAAATGTTAGGAGGGGCTATTGGGTTACAGGGATAGAGTGGAAGTGAGAGCTTAAGTGGGTCGGTGCAGACTCGACAGGCCGAATGGCCTCCTTCTGCACTGTAAGTTCTATATTCTATTTTGTTTGAGGCTAAGATGGATAAGGAGGAGAGGGAGGATCGCCTGCAATCGACAGAAGAGATCCTGGAAGTCACGGGACCTGGGGCTCTTGGCGAAAAGGAAGGAGTTGCAGGCAAGGTTTGATCTGTTATCCACAGGGAAAGTGGTGAATCAGCTGAGAAAGGCAAAGGTAACCATTTATGAGTATGGGGAGAAGGCTGGCTGTATGTTGGCAGGACAGCAATGAGGGAGGTAGTTTGGGTTAGGACGGACGAACTGGTGTTGGCACCGAAACGGATTAATAAGGCGTTTCAGGAGTTTTATCGGGATCTGTACAAGTCAGAACCACCAGAGGATGAGCAGGAGGTGAGTGAGTTTTTGGGGAGGTTAGAGTGCCTAAAGGTGGGTGAAATGCAGAAGGCAGGGTTGGAGGAGTCGGTGGGGCTTGTTATGGGCCAGGGTTTAGAGAGCACCAAAGTATATCATGGAGTTCACCTGACCCACAACTTTTAGATTTTGGTTATGGGAAGCACAAAGGCCCACTCTGCAGGTGTGATGCAACAGAGATCTAATGTGTTTTTAAAACAAAACAATGTTTATTCTATGAATCCAGTTAACATTTTATAAACACACAGTAAACATCTTATCAGCTACCGACACTGATCACCCCCCCCCCCCAAAAGATACAATAGTATATAGGTAACCCTTAGTAACTTTCCTAAAAACATCCACAAGTCAAAAACCCTTTTTAACAAAGACAGTAGGTTTGAGTTCTCTATTCCTTTGAACTCATCAAGTGATCTGGAGACATTCTTTCGAGAGAGAGAGAGAGAGAGAGAGCTATATATTCACCTTCTTGTTTGAATGCAGCTCTCCAATTGAAAGCGAAACTAAAACACAGAGCCAAAAACACACTTTTCTTAAAGAGACTCTCACATGACAGCCCAGAAGAGGTGAAGGCGGCAATTGGGAAGATGCAGACGGGGAATGTGGCGGGGCCAATGGTTTCCCGGTGGAATTCTATAAGAAATTTAAAGGTAAGTTGGCACCATTGTTGGTGGAGATGTTCGAGGATTCGATGGCCAAGGGTTTTTTGCTGAAAACGATGGGACAGGCCTCCATCTCATTGAAGAAGGATAAGGACCTAGTGGAGTGTGGGTCCTACAGGGTCTTATCTCTGTTGAATGTAGACGGCAGGATACTGACTAAGGTGCTGGAGCTAAGATTGGAAGTGTGCCTACCGAGGGTGATTGGGGATCATTAAAGGAAGACAGCTGTCACTGAATGTGGAGCGGCTGCTGAATGCGGTGCTTTCTCCAACAGAGGGAAGAGCAGTAGTGGTGGAATTCGATGCGGTGAAGAAGTATGATCGGGTGGAGTGAAGCCACCTGATTGCGGTGTTGGAGAGGTTTGGGATTGAGCCTACGTTTGTGGCATGAGTGAATTGCTGTATGAGGAGCTGATGGTATGTGTGCGCACAAATGATATAAACTCAGGGTATTTTTCATTGCATCGGGGAACAGGGCAGAGCTGCCCCCTTTTGTTTGCATTAGCGATAGAGTCCATGGCCATTGCAGTGAGGAGCTTGGAGTTGTGGAAGGGGATAGGGGGCGGGGGGCATGGAGCATAGGATGTCCCTGAACGCGGTTGATTTGTCATTATACATTTCAGAGCCGGGCTCTTCGGTGAGGGACATAATGGGCGAAATTCACCCCTACCCGGCGGGACGGGGGGTCCTGGCGTAGCGGAGTGGTGCCAACCACTCCGGCATCGGGCCTCCCCAAAGGAGGAGCTAGGCCCGCGCCGGAGTGGCTCCCGCTCCGCCGATTCCCGGGTGGCGAGAATTCCGGCCACGGCGGGGGCGGGATTTACGCCGGCCCCGGGCGATTCCCCGACCCTGCGGGGGGTCGGAGAATTCTGCCCAATGGGTTTTCTACAAAGATTTTGGGCGTTTCCAGGTATAAGCTGAACCTGGGGAAAAATGAGTATTCTGTGGTATCCACCCCAGGGTCGGGGGTCAGGGTAGGGCAATTGCCATTTTGTGCGGCACCTCCTCATTTTAGGTATTTTGGGGCATAGGTGGCTCAGGATTGGGCAGGTCTTCGGAAATTGAATTTTTCAAGCCTGGTGGGAGGGTGAAGGCAGATTTTTTGAGGTGGGATGGTCTTCCTCAATCATTGGCAGGCTGGGTGCAGGTGTTGAAGATGATCATTTTGCCATGGTTTTTACTTCTGTTTAAGTGCCTGCCGGTCATTTTGCCCAAGGCATTTTTTAAGGGGTGGATAGGCTGATCTCCTTGTACATTTGGGCAGGGAAGATTGCTAGGATAAGGAAGTTGGTATTGCAGAGGAGAGGGCAATGAGGGGAGGGGGTAGAGGGGGTTTAGGCCTCCTGAAGTTTTATTACTTGGCGGCAAATGCGGAGAAGATGAGGTGGTAGAATAGGGAGGTGGAGGCTTTGTGGGTAAGGATGGATGCGGGTTCGTTAAGGGGTTGCGGATGCTGGCAACGGCCCCATTCCCATTGGCACCATTGAAGTATTCCGGAAGTCCAGTGGTGGTAGACACGCTGAGGATTTGGAGACAATTCCATCAGGATTTTAGGTTGGGAGCGGTGTTGAGGGTGATGCCAGTCAGGGGGAATCATGGATTCCAGCCAGGGAGGATGGATGTGAAATTCCGGAGATGGGAGGAGAGGGGGATTAAGGAAATGAAGGATCAGTTTCTGAGAGGACGGTTTGTGAGCTTGGAGGACTTGAATGAGAACTTTGGGCTTGCTCGGGAGGAATGTTTCCAGTGCGATGCGGGACTTTGCAAGGAAGGTTTTTCCGACATGTCCGATAGCGCCCACCTCCTCGTTGTTGGAGGAGGTGCTGTCAGTTGTGGTGGTGCTGGTGGTGGAGGAGGCGGGAGCTGGAGTGGCGAGTCATCTCAGCGATTTATGGGAGGATTCTGGAGGAGGATAAGATGCCTATGAAGGGGAATAAGGCTAAATGGGAAGGGTCCTGCTGATCATGTACGTATGTTCTGGTCTGCCCGAAGTTGGAAGGGTTCTGGAGGTCGACGTTTCGCACCATTTTGACGGTTTTGTACGTTGATGTGGAACCCAGCCCCTGGGGGCCATATTCGGGGTGTCGGACCTGCCGGAGTTGCAGGCGGGTGTGGGGACAGATGTTTTAGCCTTCACCTTGCTGATTGCTCGCAGGCAGATTCTGTTGGGGTGGAGGTCACTTTCTCCACCCTGTGCTCTTCGGCGTGGGGGGGGGGGACCAAATGGAATTCTTAACCCTGGAAAAGGTGAAACTTGCTCTGGGGATTTGGGGGGGGGGGGGGGGGGGGGGGGGGGGGGGGGGGGTAGGCTTGGCGCAAGAGTTGGGGTTTGTTCATTCTGCACTTTCGAGGTTACTGTCAACTGTTAAGGGGGGGATGCTTTTCTTGTGTAGGGGTTTACTATGTTGGAGGTGTTTTGTGTTATTGTAAAACGTTGAAAATTGGGAATGAAATTAGTTTTTTTGACAAAGGAAGATTAAAACAAACAGAAGAATGAAAAGGAAGCAAAGAAAGCATCAACAGAAGAGCACCATTTCTTCCTAGTCAGATAGACATGAGAAAGACTGGGCAGAGGTCAGTCTTCTTCACCAGAAAGTGTTTGTCCCAGCACCACCAAAGGGCAATAAAGGGAGAGAAGAAAGAGAGGGATTTGAAGCAACAGCTGTAACAACAACTTATATTTACATAGCGCCTTTAATGTAATGAAACATCCAAGGACACTCCACAGGAGCATTATAAAACCAAGTATGACACTGAGTCACATAAAGAGATATTTTAGGTCGGATGATCAAAAGCTAGATCAAAGAGGGTGGTTTTAAGAAGTTTCTTAAAAGACTAAAGTGAGGTGAAGCGGAGTTGCAAAAGGAAAGAAATTCCAGATTATAGGGCCCAGGCAACTTAAAGCACAGTCACCAATGGAGGAGCAATTATGATTGGGAATGTACAAGAAACCAGAATTAGAGGAGCACAGAAAACCCAGAGGGTTGTGGGATTGGAGAATTTTAAAATCAAGAAGTTGCTTGACTGGGAGCCATCGTAGGTTTGTGAACACAGGGGTGATTGGGGAATCAAACTTGCTGTCAATTAAGACACAAGCAATAGAGCTGTGGATGACCTAAAATTTGAAGTAAAAGAAATAACAGGGGCAAGACAACACAGAAGCAAACATAAAACAAGCACAGTCCCAGAAGACCCCAGCAGTGAAGGAAAGGCCGGAACCTGCAAATGAAGGGAAAAGGCTATCTAAAAGAAGGATGAGATGCCTGAAAAGATACCAAAGGCTAATAAAAAAGGATTTAAATTAAATTACAAGAATGCACACTGAGAAAGTTACAATTCGGAACAAAAAAAAATCTTACCTCAAGAGCAAGTTACATGGTGAATGGAATCTCAGCAACACCCAGTGGGCAGTTTATGAAATTACAGTGCTAAAGTTTAAAAAGGCATTTTTTATTCAAACACAGACATAGGGAATTGCTGGAAAAGGTTGACACAAAACTGACAAAAAAGCAGGAAATAAAGTTTTGCAGACAGGAAGTGCATAGTGAAATGGATACAACTCAATTTTTGTGGAATTCCAGATCAAATTAAATCTTCAGGTGATAAGAGGGCAGGGTGTATGCATATCAGTTCTTAAATCAGACAATTATAAAAAATATAAAATTACTTAAAACAGCAAGTTAGTAGGAATTTTTGACAGTTGGGATGAGTTGATCGGAACATAGAAATTTCTCTGCAGTAGAGATTGATGCACTGGAAAACAACTTGACCTGCTGCTGCACTCGCACTGCATACAATAAATATGGACTTAGGAATTTAGAATGGAACAATGTACAAATATAGGCACACATCCCGTGATACTTCAGTCATCCTGCACTTCGTTATTGTCAAACGTTAGCCAGTTTTATATAGAGGGTTGTTTATATAATATCTATGAATAAAACATTTAAAATCTTTTCCCAATTATATAAACAATATGAACTTTAAGTATTAATTTAGCAGTGCTTTATTGTCATTTATCACGCTCTTAAATATCATGATGAAAACTGAATTTCCTTTCTCGTGTAAAATGTACATTATTGAAGCAGTATGCCAAAGCAGCATTTCCAACAGGATTGCCTGTTGAAAGGACTGCCCACAAACACACCTGCACCACACTCCTCAGAAAGGCACTCATGCCGCAGATGTTTGATTTTGCCATACTCATCAACCTTGTCATATTTAAAGACAAAAAAGATTGCCCTTCTTCCTCTTACGCTAATTCCTCTTTGGTAATTGCAAGATTTTTGCTTCCTCGTGGCACCACAAGGGGCATATATCAATTTGGTCAATTAATCAATACATTGTTATAGAGAATCGACCACTTCAAAATTGAATTGCAAACAACAAACTTTCAAACAGTTTTGTTCCCCTAAAACCATCTTAAACATACTGAACTTTTAAAGTCATCAACCTGAAAGATTAAATCTGTTTCTCTCTCCACAGTCACATCCTGCCCAGCAAAGAATTCTAGCATTTTCTGTTTTAATTTCATGTTTAACTAACATGATGGAGTTTTTGATGAGGGAAGCACGGAAGCATAGTGATTAGCACCATTGCTTCTCAGCTCCAGGGTCCCAGGTTCAATTCCCAGCTGAGTCACTGTCTGTGCGAAGTCTGCACGTTCTCCCCGTGTCTGTGTGGGTTTCCTCCAGGTGCTCCGGTTTCCTCCCACAGTCCAAAGATGTGCGAGTTAGGTGGATTGGCCATGATAAATTGCCCTTAGCATCCAAAAAGTTTAAGTGGGGGTTGCTGGGTTACAGGGATAGGGTAGATACGTGGGCTTGAGTAGGGTGCTCTTTGTAAGGGCCGGTGCAGACTCGATGGGCCAAATGGCCTCCTTCTGCACTGTAATTTCTATGATTCTATGAATACAGAGGCTTGAAGGTCATGCAAAATGTAACGGTCATGTAGCTGATGTGAAGTACATAGACGTCCAGAAGGGACATGACAAAAGGCTTTCCAGAAAATTAGAAGCTCAGGTAATAATAGAACATAGAACATAGAACAGTACAGCACAGAACAGGCCCTTCGGCCCTCAATGTTGTGCCGAGCCATGATCACCCTACTCAAACCCACGTATCCACCCTATACCCATAACCCAACAACCCCCCCTTAACCTTACTTTTATTAGGACACTACGGGCAATTTAGCATGGCCAATCCACCTAACCCGCACATCTTTGGACTGTGGGAGGAAACCGGAGCACCCGGAGGAAACCCACGCACACAGGGGGAGGACGTGCAGACTCCACACAGACAGTGACCCAGCCGGGAATCGAACCTGGGACCCTGGAGCTGTGAAGCATTTATGCTAACCACCATGCTACCCTGCTGCCCCAAATAAGAGGGACAGTGCTAATTCGAAGATGGAATTGGCTAAGTGACAGCAAAGAGAGTAATCGCGAACGCTTGTATTTTGGATTGGATGAAGGTGTGCAGGGAACAGTGAGAAATTTGATAGACATGTTAAAAATCATTTGGGGCTTCTACAATTCATGGACGTTATTCATTATGCACTTTCGAGAATTAGATCCATCGAACATTAGGGGGGTTGGGGGCTGGGAGGTTTGGGGGAAGGGGGACTGTATGTGTTAATAGTGACTGTGGGCGATACCCGATTCCTTTTTGTCATTTGCTTATGTTAACATGCGGGCCGATGTCTGGGGTTTGGTGGGAGGATTGGATCGCTATTATTGATATGGGGATTGACATTACATTCGTTACGGATTATTGTTTATTGTTGGGCGTAAATTTGGGAGAAAATGTGAAAAAGGAGAATAAAAAAATATTTTTTTTTAAATCATTAGGGGCATCAATAATAGATGGGGAGAAACGTTCCCACTCGTTGAGGGTCAAAAACCAGAGGACGCAGATTTGAAGTGATTGGCGAACGAACCAAAGAGAACAGGAAGAAAAAGATTTTCAGGCAATGAGTGGTTACAATTTGGAATGCGCCGCTTGAAAGGATGATGCAATTATGACTTTCAGAGCACTTCAAGAGAAAAATTGCAAGACGATGAGGAAAGGCAGGGGAATGGGACTAGCTAAAGTTTCCTTTCAGAGTGTTGGCACGGGCTTAATGGGACCGAATGCCTCCTTCTGCCTGCAACCATTCTAGGATCAAAATTAACTAAAAAGAAAATACGTTTTTTGACTATTTTACTGGCAAGTTAAATTCAAAATCAAGAGTACTATACTTTGGCCAAAAAAGGAGAGATATGTACATTTGAAATCTTATTCAGTTTTAAGATAATACAAAATCATGGAGCTCTTAGGCTCAAAGTGCCAGGATTATTTGTAGAAGAGATGTAATTGAGACTTTTAAAATGATGGAATGATTAGTTCCAGGGGTGTTTTGAAATGCAGAGGGATGGTAAGAGTCTTATTATGTGCCATAATAAGTTGTTGTAGAACTAAAGAAATAATACAAAGATGCGAGCTAACATTTCTAAACGTACGGATATCAGATGTATTGATTCCTACCTCTCAAAAAAATAGATTTGCCTCCATGAACAGTTCAGTTTGTTCTTACTTCGAAAGAGGCAATATACATAGCAGTATGCAATAATACTACATTTCATTGTTTACGGTCATCTCAGGAATGCCATAGAACAAGATAGTTTATAATGTTCCAGCATTTCGCTGCAGAGCTAAGAACCTTATTAAAACTGAAATTAAGATTGTCCTGCAAGTGCAATATTACAGGAACATTAGTTATTTAGATACAGTCACCCGTGTTCCCTTGAATACCCACATTGTTAGCATGCTGTGGAAGGCTTAGCTTGCCTCCCTCAATGTCTATGGATGAAGCCAGAGCACTGAATATAAGTGAACCGGACAGCTATAAACATGGAGAGAACAGGGGTCAAGAAACCAAACAGAACCTTTTTTCTAAGATCCCTTCCAGCTTCTCTGAAACACATGCCTATTTTATATATTCTTAGTTTAAAATAATCCAAGTTTGTATTTGCACTCTTACAACTGATGGTGGCATATGAAACAAAATTCAAATCAAAAATATCACCTTGCTTCGCCAGAAGCCTCACCTTTAGAAGTATAGAGGAAGGAAGCTGATTTATATTCGGTGGTTCAGATTCCACTTTTAAGTCTTTAAAGTTGTCATGAGGGAGAAGTTCATTGTCTTCGGGCCCCAAAGGGGACACTGGACATTGCAGTAGAGAAGAGCAGTCACCCATGTTCCCCTGAATACCCACGTTAGTGCATTCTGCTGTGGAAGTAGGCAAAGTGCATACAGGTACCGGACGCTGTACTACGTCATTATTTAAACCAGTATCAGGAATTCCTTCAACTGCAGAACGAGGCAGTTTGCAAGGTGTACACGTTTGTACTCCAGCACATTTACGTTTGCAAACTGGCATCTCTGAATAGTCTGACGAGACTGTTCTAAACAAAGGTGGCCCAATCAGTTTTGCTGGGACACTGGAAAGTAAACTCTTGCCCTGTTCTTCCCAGATAGCAAGCTCCTTTGGAGAAAGAAGAAACTTAGCACATTCCTCTGTAGTGGTCAGCGTAGCGTATCGCTCAGCTGGTTTGGATGCACTTTCGAACTGATCCTCATCAAGAGAAGTATTGTGAACGATGAAGCACAACATACAAGGTCCACGAAGAAAGCAGTTCTTTCTAACTTTCCGTCTTCTCTTCTTCACACGCTTACCATTTTTTGAAAGAAAATGGCCCATATAGAAGCCTCAAACTTCTCTAATAGTATGTTTCTGCAAAAAAAAAAAAGTGAAAAGCAATAAAATTTCTCCGATACAGATAATGTGCACAACATAGTCATGATTGAACTCCCTTGTAACTTCAAATTATAAATATTAGAATTATGATCACAAGTTCCTTACATCAGATATACAACACAGAAATAGGCCATTCAGCCCAACCCATTAATGCTCAACTCAAACCTCTGCCTATCTTTCCTCATTGAAATTCAGTCTCATAACCTTCCATTCTTTTCTCCCTCATAAGCCTCCCCCAAAATGTATCTACACTATTCACTTCAACTACTCCCTGTGGTGAAAGAAACACAGGGAAAAGAAACGTAGCATATTTCTCTCGTGTGGTCAGCCTGGGTTATCATTCTGCCAATTTGATAACAAATCTCCAAATGCTTTTGCCATTGCATTTGTAGGTACAGTATTTTCTGCTGTGCACTTCGCAAATTTCTTTTTTTTTAAATAAATATAGAGTACCCAATTCCTTTTTTCCAATTATAGGGCAATTTAGCGTGGCCAATTCACCTACCCTGCACACCTTTTTGGGTTGAGGGGGTGAGACCCAAGTAGACAAGGGGAGAATGTGCAAACTCCATACAGAGAGTGACCCAGGGCCGGGATCGAACCCGGGTCCTTGGCGCTGTGAGAAAGCAGTGCTCACCACTGTGTTGCCCTTATTTCGCAAATTTCTGATTGTATTATGGCATTTGCTATTTCATGTCAACTAACTTCAGTGCAACTCCAAATTAAAAGCAGCATGCTGATTCAACTCCATGAAGGAGTTAGGGTGGCACAGTGGTTAGCACTGCTGCCTCACAGCACCAGGAACCCGGGTATAATTCCAGCCTGGGTGACTGTGTGTGGAGTTTGCACTTCCTCCCCATGCCTGGTGGGTTTTCTCCGGGTGCTCCAGTTTCTCCCGACAATCCAAAGATGTGTAGGTTAGGTGGGTTACGGGGTTGCGGGGATAGGGCGGGGTAGTTGGCCCAAGTAGGGTGCTCTTGCAGAGGGTCAGTGCAGACCCTATGGGCCGAATGGTTTCCTTCTGCACTGTAGGGATTCTATGGAAAGAAAGCTTTAAGCGCCCTGATTTACAAAACTGACTAGACAGAAGCTTCCTAAATTTTAATAAATTACAATCTTTCAAACTTGCCCCTTGTACTGTAGCTCATTATATTGTTAACTGCTGCTATTCAAAAGTTTAAAATTTGAGACACAAGCTTGATGCTGGTTTCCTTCGTACCTACCATCATAAATTATCTTAGAGCTCGTAAATAAAGTTAATGTCGCCACAGTCCCAGAGGACCTTAGGCTGTTCTCCCCTTTGAGAGTTGACTGGTGATGATTTAACCTGAGGGTTACCACACCTCAGGCGAGGGGCAAGGTTGAGAAGGCGAGGCCTACATGAATAACTTTAGCCAGTATGGGAATTGAACGTCGCTTTGTATCACAAACCAGCCGTCCAACCAATTGAGCAAACCGGCACACTTCCACTGTAACAGATTCAATGAACAACAAGGCTCGCAGATTTTACTTCATTCATGTTCTGATAAACAGATACAAAACATCCAAATGATTTGCATAAGTTTGGATGCAAAATAATTCAAACAGCTAATTTTTGGTGAAAGGTATAATGCCAGTGGTGGATGCGGTGGGAGGTAACAAGAATCGGGAAACAGCAAACCAACTGTTTATCAGACAAGCAAGGGAGAATAAAATGGAATAAATCTTTTCCGGTCACTTGCTCACCTCCTAGCATCAATACTATGGAGCAGCACCGACGGACACCTGAGAGAAGGTAAGGTACCCAGCCTTTCAGCTCAGAAATTAGGTAAATGATGCAAGGTAATGACCTAGAGGGGGAAGAAAAAATTAATTCAAATTTTAAATAAGAGATCTGTATAATTATTCAATAACATTTAGTCCAATTCAGGCTTGTTTCATTACCTGCACATCACATTATATAATACGTAATTAGCCACAAATCTATAACGCTTCTCAAACCTTCTTCAACTCATGATCCATTAGGTTTCCATTCTGTTTGAAAAAAGGTTGATCAATGAATCATTGCTCATCAAATGCTAGGTGATTGCTTGAATCACTTCACAGCATCATATCAACCTGGTCAAAGTCAGCACCATTATCTTGTGAAAAATGGTTCCCTTGCATTATTTTTGTGCTTACCACAGCACAACAGCTCTTATGGTTCAATCTGGCTTGTTCAAACATCGCCATCATATCTCCTTCCCATGTACATAATTCCCCTGTTTGCTACAAAATTCTGTCCTTGGCTCCCTCCTAATCCTTAAATATGAAGTCAATTTCTAAATTCACCGGACCTGGTCATGCACTAAGAGCCTGCGCGGACCAGCTGGCAGATGTTTTTGCGGATATCTTTAACCTGTCCCTACTCCGCTCCGAGGTGCCCACCTGTTTCAAGAAGACCACCATCATATCGGTGCCAAAGAAATACCAGGCAAAGTTCCTCAATGACGACCGTCCGGTGGCCCTGTATTCAGTCGTAATGAAGTGCTTCGAGAGGTTGGTCATGAAGCACATCAGCTCCATACTCCCAGAAAGCTTTGGTCCATTACAATTCGCATACCGCCGCAACCGGTCCACAGCAGACGCCATCTCCCTGGCCCTACACTCATCCCTAGAGCATCTCGACAACAAGGACTCCTACATCAGACTCTCATTTATTGATTACAGCTCCGCCTTCAATACCATAATCCCAGCCAAGCTCATATCAAAGCTCCGAAACCTAGGACTTGGCTCCTCACTCTGCAACTGGATCCTCGACTTTCTAACCCACAGACCATAATCAGTAAGAATAAACGACAACACCTCCTCCACAATAGTACTCACACCGGGTCCTGCAAGGCTGCGTACTTAGCCCCTTACTACACTCCCTGTACACACACGACTGCGTGACAAAATTTGGTTCCAACTCCAACTACAAGTTTGCTGACATTACGACCATAGTGGACCGGCTCTCGAATAATGACGAGTCAGAATACAGGAGGGAGATAGAGAACCTAGTGGCGTGCTGCAGCGACAACAATCTCTCCCTCAATGCCAGCAAAACTAAAGAGCTGGTCATTGGCTTCAGAAAGCAAAGTACTGTACACACCCCTGTCAGCATCAACAGGGCCGAGGTGGAGATGGTTAGCAGTTTCAAATTCCTTGGGGTACACATCTCCAAAAATCTATCCTGGTTCACCCACGTCGACGCTACCTCCAATAAAGCACAGCAGTGCCTCTACTTCCTCAGGAAACTAAGGAAATTCGGCATGTCCACATTAACTTTTACTAACGTTTACAGATGCACCATAAAAAGCATCCTATTGGGCTGCATCACAGCCTGGTGAGGCAACTGCTCAGCCCAGGACCGCAAAATAATTCAGAGTTGTGAACACAGCCAAGTCCATCACACAAACCTGCCTCCCATCCATTGACTCCATCTAACCTCCCGCTACCTGGGGAAAGCGGGCAGCATAATCAAAGACCCCTCCCACCTGGCTTACTCACTCTTCCAACTTCTTCCATCGGGCAGGAGATACAAAAGTCTGAGAACACGCATGAATAGACTCAAAAACAGCTTCTTCCCCACTGATTTCCCACCTACAGTTGTGGACAGGGCCCTCAACAGTGTGCGGTCCATCACCCACGCCACTACCCTCGTCCCCCTCCCAGAACAAGGATAGAGCCCCCCTCGTTCTGACATTTCATCCCACCAGCCTTTGTATGCAAAGCATAATCTTCCGCCATTTTCGGCAACTCCAGCGTGATGCCATCACCAAACACATCTTCCCTTCATTCCCTCTGTCAGCATTTCACAGAGACCGTTCATTCCGAGACAATCTAGTCCACTCATCCATCACACCCAGTACCTCTCACATCACCCATGGCACCTTCCCATGCAATCGCAGAAGGTGTAACACCTGCCCCTTTACCTCTTCCATGCTTAACATCCCAGGAAAACACTCATTCCAGGTTAAGCAGCGTTTCACTTGCATCTCTTCCAATTTGGTCTACTGCATTCGCTGCTCCCAATGTGGTCTCCTCTATATTGGAGAGACCAAACACAGACTGGGTGATCGCTTTGCTGAGCATCTTCGGTCTGTGCCTTCCTGTTACTTGCCATTTTAACAAAAGACCCTGCTCCCATGCCCACATGTCTGTTCTTGGCCTGCTGCAATGTTCCAGTGAAGTGCAACGTAAACTGGAGGAACAATATCTCATCTTCCGGTTAGGATGCTACAGCCCTCCGGCCTGAACATCGAATTCAACAACTTCAGATGATCAGCTCTACCCCACCTCGACCCATTTTCATTTTAACTGCCGTTTATTATTTCTTTCTTAATATACATTTAATTCCCCCCCCCCCCCCAATCTTATCCACCTTTCCTTCACCTTTCTCCTCTTTGCTTCGCCCCCCATCCCCCCCCCCCCCCCCCATCTACAGTTCATCCCCTGATGTTAGTTTCTCTGCTGTTTGACCTTTCCCATCTATTGTCCTCTCTGGGGACTGCCATTAACACTCTTTCCCCTTGGTTCTGTGGCCATTAGCACCCAATTTCCCTGGGTTTCTGTGGCTATGACTCATCTTTCATTCTCACTCCACACTATAAATATTTCCCACTTGCTCTGTCTGGTAGCTTTGACAAACAGTCATCGGACTCGAAACGTTAGCTCTTTTCTCTCTCTACAGATGCTGCCAGACTTGCTGAGATTTTCCAGCATTTTCTCTTTCATGTCAGATTCCAGCATCTGCTGTAATTTGCTTTCTTCCCCACGGTTACCAGACTCCTCAATGACCATCTTATGGACTGACCTGATTAACACTACACCCAATGCCGGTGTTATCTAGTTATATTCTGTAACTTGTGTTTCCCTATTATGTATTTTCTTTTATTTCCTTTTCTTTTTGTGTACTTAATGACCTGTTGAGCTGCTCGCAGAAAAATACTTTGCACTTGTACCTTGGTACATGTGTCAATAAACAAACAAACAAACCCAGGTCCTCAGCGCCATGAGGGAGAAGTGCTAACCACTGCACCATTGTGTGCTGCCCCACTAAGCTGGACATGAGTCACACATACTTGCAGCTGGTCCTCAAACCAAGTTTCCACAAATATGCGATGATCAATACCCATCGGGGTCTGTACGTGTATACGTGATTGCTATTTGGAGTCTCCTCGGCTTGTGCAATATTTCAGAGAGTTATGGAGAATATCTTATGAAGGTTACCAGGGTTGGCCGTCTACCTGGACGACATTCTCATCACCGGGACCTCACATCAGGAACACATGGGGAACTTAACCGAGGTCCTCGAGCGGTTTGCTTGGGCCGGGGTCCGCCTCCGGAGGGAGAAGTGCATTTTCCACGCTGGAGATCACACATCTAGGCTACCAAATAGACAGCTGGACCCTCCATCCAATGGAGGAAAAGGTGAGGGCAATTCGGCAAGCCCCCATCCCTCATGGCCAAATGGAGCTCTTTTCTAGGCGTGGTGAACCACTATGGGAAGTTCATACCCAGGATCGGCATAATGCTCAGCCCACTCCACCAGCTACTGAAGAAGGGGCAAAAGTGGGACTGGGGCCCCACGCACCAGAAGGCGTTTCAAGAGGTGATGCAGCGTCTCTCGTCAGATGGATTGCTGACCCACTTCAACCTGGACAAATCCCTGCTCCACACGTGCGATGCCTCACCATATGGCGTTGGGGCGGTCCTGGCACACCGCATGCCAGACAGCTTGGAGCTGCCTATAGCTTTTGCATCCCACAAGCTGGAAGACGCCGAGTGAAACTATGCACAGGTAGAAAAGGAAGTACCCAATTAATTTTTTCGAATTAAGGATCAATTTAGCATGGCAATCCACCTACCCAAGTCATTTTTTTTAGAAAGACCCAAGTCATTATCATTCCTCTATCTGCTTGTCTCACTTTAATTGTCCCACTTTAACTGCATAAAATTAACTTAAATCTAAATTAGTATGTTTGGAGTGAATAAAAGAAAATTTTTCACTCATGTTCAAGTGTCCATACTCTGTTTACTTGAGCAAAAAAAACATATTTTGAAGACAAGTCATCCTGCTCGCATCTCCCACTGAGGGCAATTTCAAAGCCTCGAATTGGAGTCCCAGTGGGAAAAGGTTTGGGGAGCACTGCTCTACATCCTTCATGCCTACCGATCCCCTGACAAGCCACTATTTTAGAATGAAACAGAATCTCCACACCTATGATGGTTTGTCTGACCCACAACTGACCTTTCAACTCCATATCCCATTAATCACAAAGACTGTATAGCTTTCTTCCTCCTCTGTAATCTTCAACTACAACTTATATATCACGTTGGAAGACACAAAAACCAGGAGGCAAAAGGGAGGAAAGAAATTAAAACAATCACTGAAGCAAAAGTACTTCAAAAACTCATGAAACTGAAGGCGAACAAATCCCCTGGATCCGAAGGCCTGCATGCTAAAGTTTTAAAAAGAAATGGCTGCTGAGATTTTGAATGCATCTTTAAAATTGCCTGCATTCTGGAACTGTCCCAGCGGATTAAAATAGCTCATGTAACACCTTTATTCAAGGAGGGCGATTGAAAGAAGGAATCTACAGGCTAGTTAGTCTAACATCTGTCATTGGGAAAATGCAAGAGTCCATTATTAAGGAGATAGCAGCAGGATATTTAGAAAATCATAAGACAATCAAATAGAGTCAGCATGATTTTGTGAAAGGGAAACGGTATTTGACTAATTTATCAGAGCACTTTGAGAATATGTAGTGTATTTGGATTTCCAAAAGGCATTTGCAAGGTGCAACATAAATTGTTTCAGCACAAGATGGTGATGGAGGTAATACATTAACATGGATAGAGGATTGGGTAACTAACAGGAAAGAGAGCGAGTTGGGATAAATGGGTCACTTTCAGGTTGGCAAAATGTAACGAATGGAGTGGCACAAGGATCAGTGTGGGGACCTCAACTATTTACATCAATGACCAACTGTATCAGAGCCAAATTTGCTGATGATAAAAGGGTAGGTAGAAAAGCATTTTGTGAGGGGATACAAAGAATCTGCAAAGGGATATGAATAGGTTAAGTGATTCGGCAAAAAACAAATCATAATAATCGGAAAACATGAGGTTGTCTACTTCACCAAGAAAAATAGAAAAACAGAATATTATTTGAATCGAGAGACTGCAGAATGCTGTGACACAAAGAGATTTGGTTGTCCCAGTATATGAGTCACAAAATGCAGGTACAGCAAGTAATTAGGAAAGTAAATAGAATGTTGTCCTTTATTTCAAAGGGATGGAGCATTGTGCAAAAAGAGACATGTTGTTCATGGTTTTTCATCTTGCATTCATCAGGAAAAATTTGCAAGACTTGCAAGAATAGCAAATCGAAAGGGAACACCAATTTATACTGCATGAGAGGAGGTTGCTAATAGGTTGGCGACAAGACTCTGGTTGGTCGGGGCATTGCAATGGAGAATGAACCAGGGAACAGGTAACTGCTAAGCTGTTGTTTATATTAAAATCTGACAGTTTGAGGCATTGCCATGGGGAATGAACCAAGGAATGGACATCCCGAAGCTTTTGTTCAGTTTCTTTTTAACTGCAAAGGACAGGGCCCTCTGTGTGAATATATGCAGTTTGTAGCATGTGCATGTGAGCCACACTGAATCCAACTGATAAGAGTTGAATAACAACCAATCAAAGATTAACACAAAAAACAAAAAAGAATACAGCTCAGGAACAGGCCCTTCGGCCCTCCAAGCCTGTACCGGGTGTCATAATACCATCTTTGGCCAAAACCCTCAGCACTTCCCAGTGCCGTATCCCTCTCCACCCATCCTATCCATGTATTTGTCGAGATGCCCCTCATAATCTTGTAGACCTCTATCCATCGCCCCTCAACCGCCGTCATTCTATGGAAAACAGTCCAAGTCTATTTAGCCACTCCACAAAGCTAACACCCTTCAGACCGGGCAACATCCTGGTAAACTTCCTCTGCACCCTCTCCAAAGCCTCCACATCCTTCTGGTAGTGTGGCAACCAGAATTGTGCGCAATATTCTAAGTGCGGCCTGACCAAGGTTCTAAACAACTGTAGCATGACTTGCCAGTTTTTATACTTGATGTGCTGCCCAATGAAGGCAAGAATTCCGTGTGCTTTCTTGACTACCTTGTCCACCTGTGCTGCCACTTTCAAAGATCTGTGGTGTAGCCATCTATGATGGCCACCTGCAAAGGACCATGGGAATTATGGCCAACCCAGGACTCAGGCAGATACACAGCCTATGTGTATCTGAAACACAGGTAACCAGGCCTGATCGAAACCTCCGCTCGTTTGCATTTTAATGGCCCATTTTCCCAGGACAATAGAACAACAATCAAGCAACCGGTACAGCCACAGACTAATCGGCGCCACTCCCCTTACTCAGAAAGCACAACTGCCAAGGTCAATGACCACTAAGGACCCGCCCAGCCACCAAGGCAGCCGCCCCTTCACTGGCTGAAATTGAAGACAGTGATCAGAGCCCTGTCGAACTACTGGGTCCAAGGTTAAGGACTGCCCCAAAGAGCACGAAATCCCAGAGGGATAAAAGAGAGCATAGCCATATGTTCTGTCTCTTATGGATCCGGCCTGTGCCAACCCAATTGCAGCAGGAACAGCCAACTAAGTTCAAGACCAATGATTGCTACCTGATGGATGAGCCCAGCAGAGACAGAGCCACTTTCTTCGAACCAGCCAAGTGAAATCCAGATAAAGGCCTTATCCATTTGCACAGTGCCAGTCGCCCTGAAGTTAAGTATTGTGGCTGATAGGTGTAGTTTAACTTGTAGTAGATAATGTGTTTGCATGTCGAGATAACTCTTGTGTATGTAAATAAACCATCTTTTGGACAAACCAACTGGTTGTGTGGTCATTTGCTCGATATAAGGGAAGGCTTGTGGTTCATCAACATTATTAATAGAGCAACAGGGGACCTGCACACCCAGATCTCTCTGACTTTCTACATTCCAAAGAGTTTGCCATTCACGGTATATTTCCCTCTATGTTAGACCTACCAAAATGCACTACCTCACATTTATCCGGATTAAACTCCATAAGCCGTTTTCCTGCCCAAGTCTCCAACCTATCAATATCTTGCTGTATCCCCTGACGATCCTCAACACTATCTGCAACGCCACCAACCTTGGTGTCATCCGCAAACATACTAATCAGACCAGGACATTTTCCTCCAAATTGTTTATGAAGACTACAGACAACAGAGGCCCAAGCACAGATCCGTGTGGAGCACCACTAGTCACAACCTTCAATTCAGAAAAACACCCTTCTACTGCTATCCTTCTGTGACCAAGCTAGTTCTGAATTCATCTTGCCACCTCACCTCTGATCCCTTGTGACTTCACCTTTTGTACCAAATGCCATGAGGCACCTTGTCAAAGGCTTTACTGAAGCCCATGTAAACAACATCCCTTCATCAATCATCTTTGTCACCTCCTAATAAACTCGATCAAGTTGGTGAGCCACGACCTCCCCTTCACAAAACCATGCTGTTTATTGCTGATGAGTCCATTTGTTTCCAAATGGGTATAAATCCTGTTCCTAAGAATTGTCTCCAATAATTTACCGACTACTGACTTGAAGCTCACCAGCCTATAGTTTCCTGGATTATCCATCCTACCTTCTTAAACAGCAGTACACATTAGCTATTTTCCAGTCCTCTGAGATCTCACCTGTAACCAATAAGGATACAAAGATGTCAGTCAAGGCCCCAGCAATTTCTTCCCTTGCTTCCCTCAGTATTCTGGGGTAAATCCCATCAGGCCCAGAAGATTTATCTATCTTAATGTATTTTAAAACACCCAATACCTCTTCAGTTTTGATGTCAATATGATCCAGACAGTCCACACACCATAGCCAAGAATAATCTTCCACAAAGTCCTTTTCTTTGGTGAACACTGATGCAACGTACTCATTTAGTACCTCGCCCATTTCCTCTGCCTCAACACACAGATTCCCCAACTGCCCTTAAGTGGTCCAATCCTTTCCCTGGCCACCCTCTTGCTTTTTATATGTGAATAAAAAGCTTTGGGATTTACCTTAATCATACTTGCCAAGGGCTTTTCATGACCCCCCTAGTACTCCTAATTTCCCACATAAGTACCTTCCTACTTTCTTTATACTTTTTTATATTTTATTCTCCTTTTTCACATTTTCTCCCAAATTTACACCCACCAACAATAAACAATAATCAGCAACAAATATGTCAATCTCCATAACAATAACAACGATCCCATCCTCCCACCAACCCCCAAACATCAGCCCGCATGTTTACATAAACAAACGACAAAAAGGAATCAGGGATTACCCAGTCACCCTTAATACATACAGCCCCCCTCCCCCTCCAACCCTCCCACCCATCCCCCCAACTAATGTTCGATGTTATCCAGTTCTTGAAAGTGCGTAATGAATAATGCCCATGACTTGTAGAACCCCTATGTCCTTCCCCTCAGTTCAAACTTAACCTTCTCAATGGTCAAGTATTTCAACAGGTTCCCCCGCCATGCCAGGGCACAGTGTGGAGGGGCTGCTCTCCATCCCAGCAGGATCCGCCCTCGGGCAATCAACGAGGCGAAGGCTACGATATCTGCCTCCGCACCCGTTTCCAACCCTGGCTGATCCGACACCCCAAATATGGCCTCCCGGGGACCCGGGTCCAGTTTCACATGCACCACCTTGGAAATTCCCCTAAGAACCTCCTTCCAGTACTCCTCTAGCTTTGGATAGGACCAAAACATATGAACGTGTTTAGCGGGGCCACCCCCGCAGCGCTCACACACATCTTCTACCCCTTCAAAGAATCAGCCCATCCTTGCCCTCGTGAGGTGCGCTCTGTATATCACCTTCAGCTGTATCAGCCCCAACATCACACATGAGGTGGAGGCATTTACTCTCCGGAGCACCTCACACCAGACCCCCTCCTCGATAACCTCTCCCAACTCTTCCTCCCACTTTGCTTTGATCCCTTCCAGGGGTACCTGATCCTCTTCCAAAATAGCTCCATACACCGCTGACACTACCCCCTTCTCCAGTCCCCTTGTCGTCAGCACCTCCTCCAGCAATGTGGAGGCCGGTTCCTCCGGGAAGCTCCTGGCAAAATCTCAAACCTGCATGTATCTAAACATTTCTCCCTGCTTCAGCCCATACTTCGCTTCCAGCTCCCTCAACCCTGCAAACCGACCCCTAACAAACAAATCTTTTAGCATCTTAATCCCCTTCTCTTCCCATTTCCGAAAACTTCCATCCCACCTCCCTGGCTCAAATCTCTGGTTCCCCCGAATCGGCATTTCCCTTGACCCTGCTCCCAACTCGAAGTGTTGGCGAAATTGCCTCCAGATTTTCAATGAAGCTATTATAACCGGACTCCCCGAGTATTTCCCGGAGCTATTGGGAGTGGCGCCGTTGCTGGTGCTTTCAGTTCCAACCCCCTGCACAGACTCTCATTCCGACCCACTCGGAATCAACCCCTCTGACCCAGCCCCGCACCTTCTCCACATTCGCCGCCCAGTAGTAGTACATCAGGTTCGGGAGGCCCAAACCCCCTGCCTGCCTTCCCCTCTGTAGCAGCACCTTTCTAACTCTGGCCACCTTCCCTCCCCATATGAACGAGGAAATCCTTCCCTCAATCTCCCTGAAAAAAGCCTTTGGCAGGAAAATCGGCAGGCATTGAAAAATAAACAAAAATCGCGGCAACACATTCATTTTAACCGCCTGCACCCGACCCACCACTGACAGAGGGAGACCACCTCACCTTGCCAGATCGACTTTCACTCTCCCCACCAAACTAGTGATATTGTACCTGCAAAGCCTCCGCCATCCCCAGGCAACCTCCACCCCCAGATACCTAAAGTGAGTCCCTGCCCTACGGAATGGCACCCCCCCCCCCCCCCCCCCCCACCCCTGCCCCCATCCCCGGCCGAGACACCACAAAATACTCACTCTTGTCCAGGTTCAGCTTGTACCCCGAGAAAGACCCAAATAATCGCAGAAGCTCCAATATTCCTCCTATCGACACACTCGGTTCCGACACATACAGCTGCAAGTGGTCGGCATATAAGGACCCCTTATGCTCTATCCCACCCCGCACTATTCCTTTCCATGCTCCCGAACTTCTTAATGCGATGGCCAACGGCTCAATCGCAAGTGCAAACAGCAGGGGGGGCATAGGACATCCCTGCCTTGTCCCACGGTGGAGAGAAAGGTATCTCAAGCTGATGTTGTTTGTGCGGACACTCGCCTTCGGCTCCTTGTATAATAGCTTTACCCAGTTCACAAATCTTGGTCCAATCCCAAATCGCTCCAGAACTGCCATCAAGTACCCCCATTCTACCCGGTCAAACGCCTTCTCGGCATCCAATGCCACAACCACCTCTGTTTCCTTCCCCTCTGCCGGTGCCATAACGACGTTCAAAACCCTCTAATGTTCGAAAAAAGCTGCCTCCCTCTCACGAACCCCGTCTGATCCTCACCAACACCTTCGGGAAGCGCTCCTCCAGCCTACCCGCCAATACCTTCGCCAATACTTTTGCGCCCACATTCAGAAGTAATATGGGCCTAAACGACCCACACTCCGTCGGATCCTTATCTTTTTTTAACAACAGTGAAATCGATGCCTGCCCCAATCGATGCCTGCCCCCTTCCCTATTGCCTCTTCAAACATCCCCACCATCAGGGGTGCCAGCTTATCCTTGAATTTTTTATAATATTCCACCGGAAACCCATCCGGCCCTGCCACCTTCCCCGACTGCATCCTCCCAATCGCATCCTTTATCTCCTGCTCCACTATTGCTTCTTCTAATGTAGCCCTGTCCCCCTCCCCGCGCCTCAGGTACATCTAGAAATTCCTGCACCTCACGGTCTCCCCCGGGTGGCTCTGACCTGTACAACATCTCATAAAACTCCTCAAAAACCTTGTTAATCAGCTCCGGGGCCACCACCAACTTCCCTGCCCTATTCGTCACCTGGAGAATTTCCCTAGCCACTGCTTCCCTCCGGAGCTGACCTGCTAACATACTTATCTCCATGTTCATAAACTGCACCCTTGCTCGTCTCAGTTAGCGCACTGCCTTCCTGGTGGGCAGACGGTCGAAGCTCGTCTGTAGTTCCTTCCTCTTTTCCAGCTTCGCTGGGTCCCCATCTTCTGCATAACTCCTATCTACCTCCAACATCTCATCTATTACCCTCTGCCGCTCCAACCTCTCCTCTTTGTCCACCCTGGCCTTAAACAAAATTACCTCACCCCTCACCACCGCCTTTGGAGCCTCCCAGACAACTGCCTTTGATACCTCACCCGTACAGTTGAAACCTACATATTCCTTAATTATCTTTTCAATTTTCTCACAGAACAATTGGTTCCCCAAATGCCCCACATCCAGTTTCCGCCCCGGCCTCTATGCTACCCCCTTCTCCAGTACCATATCCACCCAATGCAGAGCATGATCTGACACTGCAATTGCCGAGTATTCCGACCCCTTAATCCCAGCCAGCAAAGCCTTTCCCACCACAAAAAAGTCGATCCGCGAGTATACCTTATGGACTTCTGAGAAAAACGAGTACTCCCGTTCCCTTGGGTACAGAAACCTCCAAAGGTCCACCCCTCCCATTTCCACCATTAGCCCAGCCAGCGCCTTCGCGCCCCCCTGATGGGACCAGCCAGCGCGGCCGTGACCTGCCCAACCTTGGCTCCTGCACCAAGTTCCAGTCCCCCCCAGAATCAGTTTGTGTGTCCCCAAGTTGGGGATGGCCCTGAACACCTTCTTTGCGAATCCCACATCGTCCCAATTGGGACCGTATACACTTAACAGTGCCACTAACCTTCCCTCCAGTGCTCCTGTCACAAACACATATCTACCCCCCTGATCTGCCACCACCTTCTCCATCTGGAAGCGTACCCTTTTGCCGACCATTACCGCTACCCCTCGAACCCTTCCGTCAAATCCAGAGTGAAACACCTGACTAACCCAGCCCTTTTTAAGTCTCACCTGGTCCTTCACCCTCAAGTGAGTCTCCTGAAGCATTGCCACATCGGCTTTCACCCTTGACCGGTCCTCCTAACCCTCTCACGTTCCACATGACTGGGGGTCTCTCACCCCAACACCCTTCTTATCCACCATCATCATATCACCGGGCCCTGCCCCATGAGCCTGACCGGCCCCTCTTCATTATTAACATCTAAACCCTTCCCCCCCTCCCAAGAACCTCCCCCCCCCCCCCGCTACATTTCCTCTTGAAAAAACATCTCCCAGCATCAATTCTTTCCCCTCCCCTCGCTCGCCTCGTAGACCCATTAAAACCTGCTATCCAGGCTCCAATGCCTCCTTTTTCTTTTGACGAGGTTCACAATATTCTTCGTTATCCAAGGCTTCCTAAACTTCCCATATTTATCCTTCGTTCTCTCAGGAACTTGGCTTTCCTGAATCCTAATCAACTGTCGCTTGTACATTGACTCCGGTTTCCTCCCACAAGTCCCAAAAGACGTGCTTGTTCAGTGAATTCTCCTTCGGTGTACCCAAACAGGCGCCATAATGTGGCGACGGGGGAATTTTTACGGTAACTTCATTGCAGTGTTACTGTAAGCCTACTTGTGACACTAATAAAGATTATTATATTGTTATAAAGACTCCCACATGTCGATGTTGATTTGCCTTCCAACAGCCGTACCCAATCCAAATTCTTCAATTCCTGTCTAATGTTATCCTAATTTGCTTTTGCCCAGTTTCGCACCTTAACTCAAGGGTGACCCTCATACCTACCCAAAAGTACCCTAAAACTTCCAGAATTGTGTTCACTACTGCGAAGATTTCCCCTACTGAAACTTGAACCACCTGTCCAGGTTCATCCCCAATATTAGGCCCAGTACTGTCCCTTCCCTAGTTGGACTATCTCCATATTGCATCAAGAAGCCTTCCTGGATACACCTTATAAACGTTGCCCTATCCAAGCCCCTAGCACTAAGGGAGTCCCAGTCAATATAGGGGAAGTTAAAATCCCTTGCCACAGCAACCATGTTACTTTTGCACCTATCCAGAATCTCTATCTCCCACTGACAGTTGGGTAGCTTGTAATAAACCCCCAACATTGTGATTGCTCCCTTCCTGTTCCTAAGCTCTACTCAGATTGCCTCTTGTATGAGCCCTCCGAGGTGCCCTCCCATAGTACAGCTATAATATTTTCCTTCACCAGTAATGTTACTCCCCCACCCCTTTTACATCCCCCTCTATCTCTCCTGAAGCACCTGTATCCTCCAGTTCAGCTGCCAATCCTGCCGTTCCTGTAACCACGTTTCTGTGATAGCCGCAACATCATAGTTCAATATCATACAATCAGGATTGTTTAGCAAATGTTATCCAATCACAGAATCACATCCAATGTTGGACACTATGTTCTGAGTTTTGCAAGCACTGGCTGGTTGGGTACGTTCAGTACTTTGTTGTGAACAGCCGAAGGGATGTGCTGTTTGATATGATTCATCAGTCATTGGGAGGTACAGCTACATATCCGGCATCACACCAGCACTGAAATTCATACACCACGTTATTCTTTTGTGTGACAGGAGATGTCTTTTTGGCTCGACAGTATCATCTGTTTGTGGAGAATTCCACTTTTGTTGCTGCTGCATAATAGAAGCATGAAACGACTAGTTTCACCTGTTGACTAATCTTTGAGACACCTTACCATTCCATGGTAATCTGAGATGGAGTGGGCAGATTCAGAACTGAAAGTGGTGGCCTTGGGCACATTCATGAATTTGTGCAATATATAGCGAACAACGATTTGATCTCGATAGCCATTATCCTGCAGGATAACTTTGATAGAGCACTCCGTGCAGTTTTGGTCCTTTACTTGAGAAGCGATATACTTGTTCATCCTGGGATGAACAGGTTGCATTGTTAAGAAAAATTGAGCAAATATGCATTGGAGTTCAGAAGAACGAGACGTGATCTTTTGGAAACATACAAAAATCTGAGTAGATGCTGAGAGGATGTCTCCCATCCCAGGAATATGGAGAACTAGGAAACAGGCAGTTTAAAAATAAGGACACTCCCATTCAAGACAGAAATAAGGAAGAATTTATTCTCTCAGACGATCATTAATCTTTCGAATTCTCTTCCACAGAGAGATGTGGAGGCTGGGTCATTGAATACATTTTAGGCTGAGTTTGACAGGTTTCTGATCAAGGGAGTCAAGATTTAGCAGGAAAAGGCAACAAAGTGGAGTTAAGGCCACAATCAGGTCAGCCATGAATTGACATAGCCGGCTCAATGCACTGAGTCGCCAACTGCAACTCCTATTTATTATCTTATGGACTATCAGCTGCTGAAATGCTAATATGATCCCATCAACACCTCTAGACTCGGCTAAATGCTGGCCTCGACAGCCTCCCATCGTGCATCCTCCATAAATCAACACGCACCCAAAGATCTACTGCCCATACGCAATCTTGCACTCCTGGCCAACATTCCCATCCTCACTGCCCTACACTGACTCCACACCTGCCAATGTTTCAAATTTAACGTCCCAGCCTTAACTCTTCCAGTCCTATAAATCCCCAGTTTTCTGTTTCTCTGACTACAGCCTCCCTCCTCTATGTCACAAACATTCCCCTTCCTCCGTGAAGACCCAATGTCACTTTGACCGAGCATTTTGGTTCCCTTTCTATCTAAATATCTCCTCCTCGATTTGGCATCCATTCTTCCTCACAACGCTGAAATGCTTCAGAATGTTTTTCTCCATCAATAATGAATTCATGCAAATGGTATTTATCACCCCTGTCAAATGACAAGTCTTCTCAAAGAAATGTTGCAGCATCTGATTTGTCAGGGCATTAGTTCTCCAAACTCTTTCGAGCAATATACAGTACTTTTCAACAGTTTGATGGACATACTTATATAAAGTCACCTATGTAAACATATATGTATCAACTGAAAATGTAACACTGATTGACTCTATTCTGGCTCTGCTACTGCACACATCTTTCATAAAAAATAATTTCAATGAAAATAGTCATATCTGTTTTGCAATTGAGTGTGAAATTGCTGATTTTCAAACTGAACTGCAATACACATCATGAAATTTCAGTGCAAAGCAGTAACCTGTACTTCAAATGACACCTCTCACTCAATCAGAATGATAGTATTTCACCCCAAACAATCCTGAACCATTTTTAAACCCAACACTACATACATAAATAATACTGGAAAATACAGAGTTGTGTATCAATCATAACAGTCAATTGTAAGAGCTTTGTAGAAGTGCAATATACAGTTGTTTACAATTTAAAATGTAAATGTTGCACAAAATGATAATTGACACTGATCAACTCAGGTGGACTGTAACAGCATTTGAAATTGCACTTTTAACCATTGGCCCAAATCAATAACATATATGCTTTTTGAGTTTTGTGGTCTGAGGCTTTTTTCTCCATCTTGTAAATATATATATTCCTTGAGAATGTATTCCTTAAGAATATTTTAGCATTGAAATCACAATGGATTATTAATTGAAACCTTAAATTAATGTATCAGTCTGTAATTGTTGACTATGAACTGAACGTGATATTAAAAACACCCTTCATTATCAATTTTAATGTCCCCAAAATATTTCGGTACTCAAAACCACTGGCATTGAGTCCTGTTCAGAGTTTTCATCCTCTATTGTTCCCAATGTTGCACCCGGACTCTAACACTATTTCCGAGTTCTGAAATTCCAGCTCCAACATTCTGCTTCACACACACAATCATTTTTAAACAAGGCCTCAGCTGCCCAGTCAGTCAGTGTCTGTCTCTGAAACTGTAAATAACAGGAAGAAACGTGCTGCCTACCGGCGACTATTCCTCCCTAGCCTTCACCCATTTGCAACCTTGTACACAGAGAAGCCATCATTCTAAGTTTAAAAGAAAATATACAACGCTACTAATCGGGGGGGAGGGAGGGGGGGAGGGGGGAAAGAGGGGAAAAAAACAGTGAATACAAACTGCTTCGGACCTTACTGTACTGCAAGGCCTACTTCTTCAACTGAGCAAGCCGCAGCACGGCTCGAGCCTCCAGGCACAGCTCATTGGTGGCAGTGAATGAACGTCACTCGGTGAACCCGCCTTCAGGTCGGAATCCCACTCGCTCGGCTGCCAAGAACAGATGTCAGCGCGAGAAACCCGGTCGCTGGTCGTTGCTGAGGGAACAGAGGCAGGCAGGGAGAAAGAGAGAGAGAGAGTTTTAACTCCGGTCGGTTGCTTTCTTTATTGCAAAGCGACCAAAGTTTGCCGGCGCCGAGTCGGGTTGTGCAGGCCCCGGGCTTGTTTATTTTCTGAAATTGGGCATCTTTTGAGTGTGTTTTGGGCGAAAGTTTTGCGACGCCAGGTGGTCTTCACGAAATCCCTTCTCTGCCCATTATGTTGATGTATTTCTGCCATTTCGCTAATTCATCCAAATTAAATCCCTTTCCTCAGAATTTGTCTCTTCCCCCACCCCGTCCATTTTGAGCCGCATTTGCTTCTTGAATTGCAGTGCATCTTCTACATTCTCACATTCTCAGCACTGTGCCTTACACCATATTCCACTTATCCTTGGTTGAATTATTAAACAACTTTCTCTCTCTTTTCAGTCGTCGTCGTCCCCCCCCCCCCCCGCCAGCAATTTTAGCTCTTTACAATTATATGCCTGGGTCTTGGGTAATTCTGAATCCCAGATTATGTTAAACCGCGAAGTTTTGTCATCACTCACTGCTTTGATGCTACGAGTTCCATTTGTTGCACCTTATGTGGGTTATTTACAATGTGGGTAATACATTCCAGGTGCTTCTTTGCAGGTCTTTTAATTACCTTAAACCAGATGTTCTTTGCATAACTGGTGCAAAAACATTGATATGTGGTATAAGAGCTTCTGGAAGATATTACCCAGACATTAGGTATAAGAAGAAGTAACAATGTATCTTGGATTGCAAGGAGGCATGCTGAAGCCCTGGATAAGTGCCTGCAAATGATGGTGGGGGGGGGGGGCTTCAAGTTCCTGAAATTTAGGGACATTTTCATTGCAGATGTCTGTACCTTAATTATCTGCAAAGATCAGAGAGGAAAGCTCTAGAGATTTCATTCTAAATTGTCACAAATCTTTTCATATCATTTTCTTTTCTCTCTCCCCAGAAAACATGCCTGCCAGCAAGGTAGGAAGGGCAGGCTTTGGGATCGGTAGATCGGTTTCATGACAAACATTTCTCCAAACGCTTTCTACTTAGTGAGATTCACAAATAAACACCCCATTTTAAGCAACTGTCCTGATAGATACTTAGTTTATAAACATTCCAGTGACATGACGATAAGGCACCCACTGTTTAAAACAGAAAATCCTGGCAAGGTTCTGGAATGGATAGAGGATTGGCTGACTCGCAGAAGGCAGAGAGTGGGGACAAAGGGGTCTTTTTCAGGATGGCAGCTGGTGACTAGTGGTGTGCCTCAGGGGTCGGTGCTGGGACCACAACTTTACACAATATACATTAATGAACTGAAGGCACTGTTGCTAAGTTCGCAGATGATACAAAGATCTGTAGAAGGGCAGGTAGTACTGAGGAAGCAGGCAGCCTGTAGAAGGACTTGGACAGGCGAGAAGAGTGGACAAAGGAGTAGCAGATGGAACACAATGTGGAAAAGTGTGAGGTTATGCACTTTGGAAAGAGAAATGGAGGCATAGACTATTTGCTAAATGGGAAGATGCTTAGGAAATCAGAAGCACGAAGGGACTTGGGAGTCCTTGTTCAAGATTCTCTTAAGGTAAGGTGCAGGTTCAGTCGGCAGTTAGGAAGGCAAATGCAATGTTAGCATTCATGTTGAGAGGGCTAGAATACAAGACCAGGGATGTACTTCTGAGACTATATAAGGCTCTGGTCAGACCCCCTCGCTTGAGTCATGTGCACCCTATGCACCACGTTGAACTGAATCAAGCTCATCCTTGCGCAGGAGGAGGTTGAGTTCACCCGCCGCATCGCCTCGCACCGCAGTCCCCAATCTATTACCCTCCCATTAATTCAGTCTGGCCCGACTGATAGACCAAATGAAGGACGATTTCCGAAGGTAGGACGCGCTTCCGTTGTCACTGGTTGGGAGGGTGCAGACAGTGAAGATGACTGTCTTCCTGAGATTCCTGTTCGTGTTTCAATGTCTTCCCATCTTTGTTCGGCGGTCCTTTTTTTAACAGGTCAACAAAGTGATCACTGGCTTTGTTTGGGCGGGCAAGACCCTGCGAGTAAGGAAGATAATGCTTGAGCGGAGTTGGGGAGAGGGCTGGCTGGCGCTGCCAAATTTTAGTAACTATTACTGGGCGGCGAACATAGCCATGATCAGGTGGTGGGGGAGTGGTCAGCATGGGAGCGTCTGGAGGCGGCTTCATGCAAGGGCACCAGTCTGGGGGCATTGGTAACTGCGCCTCTGCCGTTCCTGCCAGCATGGTACTCCACCAGCCCCGTGGTGATGGTGGCCCTGAGAGTCTGGGGGCAATGGAGGAGACATGTGGGAGCATCGGTCTGGTCTCCAATCTGTAATAATCACCGGTTTGCCCCGGGAAGTATGGATGGGGGGGGTTCCGTATATGGCGGAGAGCAGAAATTGAGAGGATGGGGGATATGTTTATAGAGGGGAGCTTTCTGAGAATGAGGACGCTGGAGGAGAAGTTTGGGTTGGTGAGGGGAAACAAATTCAGGTATCTGCAGGTGCGATACTTCCTACGTAAACAGGTGTCAACCGTCCCGCTCCTACCGCTAAGGGGCATTCAGGAGAGGGTAGTTTCCAGAGGGTGGGTAGGAGAGGGGAGTGTCTCTGACATTTACAAGGAACATATGGGGTCAGAGCGAGGAGCTGAAGCGCAAGTGGGAGGAGGAGCTGGGAGGAGAGATAGAGGATGGTCTATGGGCGGATGCATTGAGTATAGTCAACGCATCCGCAACATGTGCCAGGCTCAGCCTGATACAATTCAAGGTCGTTCATCGGGCTCACATGACAGTGGCCCGGATGAGCAGATTCTTTGGGGTGGAAGACAGGTGTGCAAAATGTGTGGGAGGACCAGCGAACCATGTCCACATGTTCTGCACATGTCCGAAGCTTAGGGGATTTTGGCAGGGGTTTGCGAATGTCATGTCCACGGTGTTAAAAACAAGGGTGACGCTGAGTCCAGAGATGCCGATTTTCGGGGTGTCGGAAGACCCGGGAATCCAGGAGGAGAAAGAGGCAGACGTTCTGGCCTTTGCTTCTCTGGTAGCCTGGAGACGGATACTATTAGCTTGGAGGGACTCAAAGCCCCCGAAGTTGGAGACCTGGCTATCGGACATGGCGAGCTTTCTCTGTTTGGAGAAAATCAAGTTCGCCTTGAGAGGGTCACTGTTAGGGTTCTCCCGGAGGTTACCACCGTACGTCAACTTCTTTGCGGAAAATTAATCGTCAACTGAAGGGGGGGTTTAGTTTAGCTTAGAGTAGGGAGTTATTAAAGGTGGGACCTATAAGGGAGAGTGACGGCTTTTGCACTGTGTATAGTTTCATGTACATTGTTTATTTTGTTGTTGTTACAATACCAAAAATACCTCCATAAAATGTTTATTGAAAAAAACTTTGTCTCCCATTTATTCTTGATCCTCACCACTTGCTGCCCCAACCACCTGTATATATCTCCAATCCTGCCTTTCCCCAACTAATCCGGGAACTGCAGTTGCTCCATCAGTGTGCAATCCAAAACCTGGTGAACTCATTCCATTCGTGTGCACACTTGCCACCGGGGACACATACAGCAAATGAACCCACGCCACAAACTTCGGCCCAAACCCAACTCCAACTCGTCCAAGAACCATTCCACATCCCCTTCCTATCCGCCCGGCTTGGCCCTATCCAACTTCTCATAATATCCCCTGAACACCTTGTTTATCCTCCCCGGCTCCGACACCACCTCCCCATCTCTGTCCACACCCTTAGAATTTCCCTAGACACTGCCTGCCTCCGCAGCTGGTGGGGCAACATGCAGCTATCCTTCCCTCTGTACCTATACTGCAACCCCACCGCCTTACCTGTTGTCAACCTATCAAACTGCCCCTGCAACCTCTTCCTCTCCGCCAACAGCTCCTTAGTGTCCCCCCCGAGTATCTCTTGTTCACCTCAACTATCTCATCCAGCAGCCACCCATCGTCCTCCTTCTATCCCATGAGACACGATAATCGTCCCTCAAACCACCACCTTCAACGCCTCCCAGAATGTGCCGCCGACACCTCCCCATTCTGATTAAGCTCCACATAATCCCCAATCGCCAGCCTCACCTTTTTGCAAAACTCCATATCTGCCAAGAGACCCAAGTCTATCCTCCATCCTGGTCTCTGCACCTGCCCCAAGCTAAGCCTCACCTCCAGCTAATGTGACACATGATCTGAAATCACAATTCCCGCACACTCCATCCCCATCAGCAAATAAATCAATTTTAGAGTACACCGTCTACATGTACGAGAAGAAGTACTCTTTCTCTCCCCCCCCCCCCCCCCACCACCCCACTGCATCCCCGGGTTCCTAAACCGCCACAGATCCACCATTCCCAATAACCTCTTTATCTCGCGGATTGACCATTACTCCCATTAACCTCTTTACAAACCCAGTATTGTCCCAATTAGGTGCATATACATTGGCTAGCACCACCGGCATCCCCTCCAGCACCCCACTCACTGTCACGTACTTTCTCCTTGTCCATCGAATGTTACCCAAAGTCTCGTCAGGTACAACACCCAAAAACTAATCTTCTGTCGATGCAACGCAGCCTTGGCCATGTTGCATCCTACGTGCCTCTTCGCCAGCTCCGTGCCAACGTCCTGATAGATGAGGACACGAATCCCTTCCCATTCGCAGTCTCGCTTCTCCCTAGCCCACCTGTTGCTCATTGTGTTCTCTCTTTAATTGGCTCTGTTTATGGCGGTTAATATGGTCACCTTCCTTCCTTCATTCTAATTACGTTTGCTCAAGAGTCGCCGAGTATCTTTCAATACTGCCACAAGGTTCAAAACCGAATACTGATCAAAGACTCGATACACCAGTTAGTAAGTTCAAAATCAATGCTCATTTATTTACACACACAGTCAAATATACTCATGCACAAAACTCTAGCAAATAAACTATCACTACTACTAAAGCCTATACTTAGCTTCGGGTGCCCAATCAGTCAGAGGAACAATGGCCGTTGTCCGGTTATGAGGCTGCTGGGGTTGAGCTGGTACGGAATAGTAGCTAGGAGCGTCTGTTACGTAGCGTGCGTTGACTTTGGACTTACTTGTTCTGGTGCAGCTGCCAGGCAGGTGTCTCCTCGCTGAGAGCCAAAGCCAAGAGAGCGATTCTCTCTTGGGGGCTTCTTATACCCAAAGGGGGCTTCGCGCGCTTTTGGGCGGGACTTGAACTTGGTCCCAATTAATTGGACCGCATCTTGATCGTTCCTATCGATTTCCTCCAATAAAGGGGTGGGTGCCCTCATTGCTGGGCGTGTCCTAGGTGGCCGTTGGCCTGTTTTGTTCTAGTCTCCTCTGGCACCAGGGTGTCTGCCTTAGTATCGTTTACCTAAATGTTACTCTTTTGTCCCTGGAGATGGCTCATTAGTATGGTAATGGCTTTGCAGTATTGGTCTTGTCTGGGAACTACAGCTCCAATCAACAGACAAACCTTGGACCAACTTGCTTTCTCAGTATTGTCCATTTTCCCTGCATTCTTTGCAAAGTGTCTATTTTGTAATCGGGACGTGGCCATCCCAGATGGCTACACACCTCAGAATCTTCTCCTTCTCTACGAACTTGTGCAACTGCACAATTATTGCCCACGGCAGCTCCCCCACTCTTGACTTCTGCCTTAAGGACCTGTGAGCCTAATCCAGCTCTGGGGCCTTGTCTAACACCTTCTTCTCCACCAGCCGGCCAGCATCCTCGACGTGTACTTTGTGGCACTCGTTCCTTCCACACCCTCTGGCAGACCCACAATTCGCAAGTTCTGCTGCCTGGACTGTTCTCCTGCTCTTCCACCTTCATCTGCAGCATCCATCCCGCAAGATCTGCATCTCCAAGGACACAATTCGATTGCTCTGGTCAGACCACCTCCACCTCGCGTATTGTCGCCCCTTGGGCCTCGAGGCTCTTTTCCACCCGGTTCAACGACCCTCACCTTTGACCAGTCATTGTGCATCTCCTTCCTTTGCTGGCGAAATTCCTCCTTGATGAAGCTCACCAACTGCACCATTTGGGGCTTTCCCACTGATGACAACCCTCCCCTCTCAGCCATTTTCAAATTGTTGCTGTGCTGCAGGTCTCCTCCAACTCTTTAGCCAGGTTTTTAACTGTCTTTTGCTGGGTCTGGTAGCCAGTGGACAAACCAATATTGGGGAGAACCTCTTCTCCTACACCTGCCACACCACCTTTCTACCGGAACTACCCCACTAATGGGTATAATGTGCCCAAGCCAACTCCTTTGAGCCGGAGCTCCCCTGTATGCAAACACTCACTCCATGGTAGCCACTTTACGTCCTATGATGAAGACTTTCAAGGTCCAGGTGCAGGAACAGGGAACTGAATGAGATAAACAAAATAGGCAGTGAACTTATCAGAAGCTCAGCCCCACTGCAGGGGAATAGCAGAGCTCACCCCAAACAAAGGACACATGCGCCATGACCTTTGGCACCGTCCCTGGCAAACAGCATCTCTCAGGGCAGAGGGCCTCACCAGTGACACTATCAGCTAGCCCACCCTGCAAGACCACAAGCTGTCTCCAAACGCAGCCTGTCCATAGTGCCCCATCCATCCTGCCCCCAGTCAGGTTGACACAACTATTGGCTGACGGTGATGGGTACTGGGGATAAACAATCCCTACATCACATGCCCAGTGCCACTCACTGAAATGAACGGGTTCAGTGCAGATGGCAACATACCGAGCGGACCGGGGGGGTGGGGGGGGAGATGTTAGAGGGTAGCACAGCAGTGCAACTCAGGATGCAGGATGATCCTGCATGATCATCCTGCAGGATGTAACCTTGTGGCTTTTGAACTGAAATGAAAATGAAAATCGCTTATTGTCACAAGTAGGCTTCAAATGAAGTTACTGTGAAAAGCCGCTAGTCACCATATTGCAGCGCCTGTTCGGGGAGGCTGGGAATTGAACCGTGCTGCTGGCCTGCCTTGGTCTGTTTTCAAAGCCAGCAATTTAGCCCTGTGCTAAACCAGCTTTTGATGGGCAAGAGAATACTCATCTTTCTAACATTTGGGGTGAAGGTTGGAATTCTGTGGGAAGGTGATGGAAGAAGTATGTGAAGCTCAATCAGAATGAGGAGGTCCAGGCAGCCACGTTTTGGGAGGCTTTGAAAGCACTAGGCCAGGGGGAAATTATTTCTTTCAAGCTCCATAAGGATAGGATGAGGAGGGAGGAGCATCACTGACTATTGGACGAGATAGTGGAGGTGAATAGGAGGTATTCTGTGGCTCCCACAAAGGAGTTATTGGTGGAAAGAAAGATGTTGCAGGAGCAGTTTGACTGGTTGATGGTATGGTGGTGGGTCAGCTATGGTGGGCGAAGGGGATGCAGTATGAATATGGGGAGAAGGCAAGTCGCATGCTGGCCCACCAGCATTGAGGGAAATCCTTCAGGCGATGACGGAGGGGTGGTGGGAGGGGAGGAGGAGGAGGAAGCTGATATAGGTCGGTTTTTGGATGGGGTGGACTTCCCGGAGCTGGAGGATGGGAAGAGACAAGCGTTGGAGTATCCGTCAGGGCTAAAGGAGGTTATGATGTGTGTTGGTATGCTGTAGTCGAGGAAGGTGCTGGGACCATATGGCTTTCCGGCGGAACTTGATATGCAGTTTGCGACGGAGTTGACCCCTACCTGATGGGTATGTTTTGTGAAGCTGGCTACATTGGCACAGGCATCAATTTTGCTGATCCTGAAAAACGGGAAGGATCCATTGAGTGCGGACCTATAGGCCCACCTGATTGCTAAATAGGGACATGAAAGTCTTGGCAAAGGTATTGGTGAGAAGGTTGGAGGGGTGTGTGCCGGAGTTGGCTTCGGAGGGCCAAACTGGCTTTCTGAAGGGGAGGAATCTCTCTAGTAATATTAGGAGGTTGCTGAATGTAATTATGACCCCGTCAGGGGGGCGAGTGCCGGAAGTCCTAGGCCCAACTATCTTGAGCTGCTTCGTCAAATGGCCTTCCCTCCATCATAAGGTCAGTAGTGAGGATGTTTGCAGGTGATGCACAATGTTCAGCACCATTCACGGCTCCTCAGATATTGAAGCAGTCCATTTCCAAATGCAGCAAGACGTGGACAATGACAAGGCTTGGGCTGCCAAGTGGCAGCTTACATTCATGCCACACAAGTGCCAGGCAATGACCATCTGCGACCAAAGAGGATCTAACCATCTGCAAGACACAAGACAGGAGTGTAATGGAATACTCTCCGCTTGCCTGGATGAGTGCAGCTTCAGCAATACTCAAGAAGCTCGACACCATTCAGGACAAAGCAGCCCGTTGATTACTCTTCCTTCCACAAACATTCAAACCCACCCCTACATGAACAGTGCAGCCATGTGTATCATCTACAAGATGAACTGCAGTAACTCACCAAAGTTCCTTAGACAGCACTTTCCAAACCCACGACCACTACCATCTAGAACAGGGGTGGGCAAACTACGGCCCGCGGGCCGCAAGGTCTTTATGCGGCCCACCAAGATCAAGTCAATAAAAAAAATAATTTTAAGGTTAATGGGGGGGGGGCTGTTGGGTTATTGGTATAGGGTGGATACGTTGACTTGAGTAGGGTGATCATTGCTCGGCACAACATGTGTTTCATGTGAAGTTTCTACTTTAAAATATTAATTAATAAAAATTAATTGCTTTTTTTTCTTTAAACTGAGTTACTTTGTTTTTCAAATAAATGTGTTTCATGTAAAGTTTCTACTTTAAAATATTAATTAATAAAAATTAATTGCTTTTTTTTCTTTAAAAACCTTTTATTTTGGCTATTTTAAATATTAATTATTTTACTTAATATACTATGCGGCCCTTTAAAATTGTGAATTTCTGAATGTGGCCCTTGCACGAAAAAGTTTGCCCACCCCTGATCTAGAAGGACAAGAGCAGCAGATACCTGGGAACTCCACCACCTGCATGTTCCCCTCCAAGTCACTCACAACCCTGACTTCGAAATATATTGCCGTTCCTTAACTGTTGCTGGGACAAAACCCTGGTACTCCCTCCCTAACAGCATGGTGGATGTACCTACACCTCAAGGACTGCAGTGGTTCAAGTAGGCAACTCACCACCACCTTCTGAAGGGCAACTAGGGATGGGCAATAAACAGTGGTGGACTGGGTATAAAAATATTGGTTGCCAGGAGACAAAGGGGGCCCACCCACAACTACAATTCTATCATTTAATTTTCATAACGAATAAATAAAATTTTCAAAAAATACATATGGAAAAAAGGGTACAATTAAAATTTTTGTGGAAAAAATGTGTATTTCTTAGTAATTACAGTGTACATGTACTGCACATATTACTGGCAGTAGATACCAAATGTAAATACAGAATGTTATAATTGAATTTTTTTATTTTAAGTAATTGGTTGATATTTTTAAATAGTTTACTGCACAATTTACACATTAACAGATAGTTCAAAAGCACAATAGAGCATTGCATGCAGTCCACTATATTAAGAGCAATCGTTTGTGTTCGCTAGATGATTGTGCGAATCTGCCAATAATTGCTTCTGCATCCAATTCATCTAACAATTCCTTTTCAATGGATAGCAACATGTATGATTCCAAATTCTCCTCAGACAGCGAATTTCTTAACCTTGTCTTTATGATCTTTAGTACACACTAAATTTTTAGTACACACGATGGGCAAGTGCTGCAAATTTTACAATTGTTGCAACTGGAATCCATATTCTCACCATCATTAAGCAATAGCTTTAATACATCAAAGTTTGAAGCAAAAGAAAACAATTCCAATATTACTTGATCTTTGCTGATTTGTGGAAACAGCTTAATAATACCTTCCAATGCTTCATCTTCAAGGCCCTTCTCTGAAACTCAAAGGCTAAGCAGTATGAACAATATAAGCATCTATTTTCTTTGTTATATGTTAGCCATTTTCTTGGGACTGAGTCATTCATAATAGTTTTAAACTTTGCTGGGTCCAAGCAGGACAAATCTTTATACAACTGTTTGTGTTGTAAAAAGCGTGATTCAAGTGACTGGACAATGTGATCCATTATTAGGTTAAACACATTTACTCGAAAATCAGCTAGAGAATCTGAGTAATTTCTTTCATCATCAATAAGCTCATCTGCCATTCTTTTCTTCTTCCTCTGCCTCTTAACTGGCAATGCTATTTCCAACGCATCAATTTCCAATGTTTGATTTTCATCCATATTCATCTGTGAAATCCTGTCATTACATTTATTTACAAATTCCAAAGCCTTGCTGTGAACATTATCAAATGTTCTTGTCTGTTCCTTCAACTTTGTTGTAGCTGAATCTACCAAACTCCATGCAGTAAACATATCTAAACCACTTGTCTGTAGATAACTTGATAACGGGGTTGTAGTTTCAAATATATACAAGTAAGTAAATGCTGTCAATATGGTTTCAAACTTTAGAAGACTTTGAAGTAAAATATTTGCTTCATGTTTTGTTTTTGAATCAAACTTTTCTGAATCTTGTATCATTGATAAGCATGTCAATAGATTTACGAAAGTACTGGCAGCGGCATCATCAAAACGTCCAAATATAGTTGTTGCTGCATTGGATTTTCCTGACCATCTGGTCTCACCAATTAGCTTTAATCGTTTCATTTTTTCTTGTCCTAGATGTTTTCCAACAACTTCTATCCATACAGCCATTCTCTTGTATGATGCTTTCACAAAAGTTGCTATATTCTGGAGCAAATTGGAAAAAAGAAACTGCAGGCACACAACATTTTGTTGTTTCAGTTATCACCAAATTCAAGGCATGGGCATAGCACCATAGATGAACATGTTGATCAGCCACATCAGCAATTTTACTTTGTAAACCATTATACTGGCCATGGTAGCTTGCAGCGCCATCTGTGCTATCAGATAAACATTTTTGGGTGTCAATTTTAAGATGCTGTAATGTTTCAATCAATAGATCAAAAAGTCCCTGTCCTGTACCATCATTACTTGGCACAACTGAAAGTAGTCGCTCACAGATAATACCTTTAAGCACATACCGAATAATAATGCTAAACTGATCGATGGATGAATTATCTTGTGTTGAATCAACCTGAATAGAATAATATTTTGCTTGAGAAACTTCATGACTAATTCTTTCTTATATCATATTCTTCATAATTTTGATTAACATGTTTATAGTTGTTTTACTCAGGTATGTAACAAGTCCACTACGGTCATTACTGTGAGCCTTTCCTTGTTGCTCTAATCGTTTGATTCTTTGTTTAGACTTGTTTTGCACTGCAGAAACGTAAGCTGCCATAATGGGGTCATATTTTGCCATCAACTGCACTGTAGCTAAAAAATTGCCATAATTCAGAACCTCATTATCTAGAGTGTAGGCCGATTCATTTCTGTGACCTCGAAAATGAAGTGCTTGCTTGCCTAACATCTTTATGATGTCTATAATACTCATGACAATACTTCTCTGCTTCAATACTTCTTCTTTCCTTTTAATTAGTGATGCTGCAAAAAATTTATCTAAGGTGCCATCATTAACCACACTGATATATTGCTGAGCATTTCTGACATGTGTTGTTGTTGATTCATGTAAAGTCAAGCTCTGGCTAATACGCCTGTAGTCACTAAAGCTACGTACAAAGGGTAATGGATTACAAGTGTTGGGAAACTCAAAGGCTAAGCAGTATGAACAATATAAGCATCTATTTTCTTTGTTATATGTTAGCCATTTTCTTGGGACTGAGTCATTCATAATTTTCCTCTCATACAAACGAGCATCAAATGGCAGATCATCAAGTGGCTGAAGTGGATGTTCAGCAAGAAACTGTTTTAGCTTTGCTCGTGATGGATATTAGAAGATTCCAGTAATTGATCTTTCATTTTCTTGCGTAGGTTCATTTACAGGATGTGCTTCAGAAACCAAGTCATTTATGCTTGAAGGAATATCTGATTCCCTGTCACTAGTTGAAGCTATGTGTTCAGATGTTGCAACTACAGGCAGTACAGATACCGGAACAAGGAAGCCAGAAGAAATATTGGGCCTGGGTTGATTAGTAATGGATGCACTTGTATTTGTCTCTACATTCAAAGTAGCTCTTCTCTGTTCTTGTAACTCGCATGTCATTGCATCATCACCATGAGCATTGTTTCTTGCTTCTTGATTATTTGTTGCAGAACTGGATATTGATGTGGATTGTGCTTGTGGTATTATAAACTCTGTAATAGACCTGCATCGCTTGGCTGATTCCTTCCTTTCTGCTTCTTTTTGTTCTTTGCGTTTTAGTGACCCAGATTTATGCTTTTTCTTTTCCATGCTGGTAGGGGTAATATTCCTGAAATAAAAACTTAATTAAAAATAGCCCACATTGGGAAAAATGAATATTGATGATTGCAAGAATAACTTGAAGGAACGCCAGATAAACCCCTACTTGATAAAAAATATAAAATAACTTACTTACACTTCAATAGGCTATGTTTATTAGTCAATACTACTGTGGCCTATGCAGCTTCAGAAGAGGAGACAATCCACTGTCCAGTGTTCACACCAGCAAGCAACTGAGACAACGGTTGAAACTTAGAAGTTTGGTCCGACTATAGTAAGACATTAAGAATGGTCCCACGACCAAAGTTAACATGTCCAGTTTGATACCAGTGTAGTGTTACAAGTCGCAACCCTTTGAGTTTACCGATCATGGCTTATCACTTCAATATCTTTGACCTCATGATTCACGGTCAAAGGTACCGCTTCTCCTTTTCGGTGACCTCACGACCCTATGTACTGCTTGATATCCTTTCAAGTTGCCGACCATCTCAAATCACGAACTGTAACTTTATCTTTAAATTCACACACTTGCTGAAAACGTGGATTTCCAACTATGTCCGCCCCGGGTGAACCAGCCCCCTCCCCGCCCCACTCCACTCCTTTTCACATCCGTTTAACACTGCTTCGTTCCTTCATACACTGAGTGATTATTTGTTTGTTTCTTTATTGCATTTTTATTTGGTATTGCTCTTTTTAAAAACAATTATATTTCATTAAGTTAGAATACAAATCTCTGGAAAGAAGTTGGAGATTTATTTATCTAATTAATTATAATTTTTAAGGGCCCTTCAGAGATTCACGGGCCCCTTTTTGGCTCTCCGGGCCCCGGACCGATGTACCGGCTGAACCAAGACTACTGCTTGATATCCTTTGAAGTTGCCGACCATCTCAAATCACGAATTGTAACTTTATCTTTAAATTCACACACACTTGCTGAAAACATGGAATTTCCTTAATTATGCCCGAACCGGGCCCCCCTATTCCACATCCTTCCACTACCTTCCCTGCTTCGTTCCTTTTCATGCACTGCTTATTTGTGTCCTGTTCTCTTTTTTTTCTTATTCCTTTTTATTACCAAAACAGTTGTCTGTGTTTGTTTCTTTATTGCATTTTTATTTGATATAGGGGGCCCACTTCATCAGGGGCCCACTTGCCATCGGGCAAGCTGACACCCTGGCCAGTCCGCCACTGGCAATAAATGTTGACCTAACCAGCAAAGGCCACATCCTGTAAATTAATTTTTAATAAGGTGACAGTGTCCATGGACCCGGGGAAGGCGTTTGACTGGGTAGACTAGAGGTATCTGTTTGAGATTCTGGGAAGGTTTGGGTTTGAGCTGAGGTTTGTGGCATGGGTTCGGTTGTTATAGTGTCACCCATGGCAAGTGTGCGAGTGAATGAGATGAACTCGGGATATTTTAGGTTGTACAGGGGATGAGGCAGGGGTACCCATTGGTCGCCGCTGTTGTTTGAGTTGGCAATTCAGCCTTTGGCAATGGCATTGCGGACCTCGGTTGTGTGGTGGGGGAATATGAGGAGGGGGCAGGGAGCACCGGGTAGCCATTGGAAAGCATGAGCAGAATCATGGGTCTACTGGAGAAACGTGGGGCTTTTCTGGCTTATAAATTGAATGTAGGAAAAGTGAGGTGTTTCCAATGAATGTTGTGGGGCGAACCTGGGGGCTCTGCCATTTAAGATGGCAAGGGAGCAGCTTCAGTACCTCGGGATCCAGGTAACGGATGAGTGGGCCACAGTGCATGGGTAGAACCTGAAGGGGTTGGTGGTGGAGGAGATCAAAGGGGACCTTAAAAGCTGGGATATGCTGCACCTGACGTTGGTGGGGAGGGTGCAGGTGGTGAAGTTGAATGTGCTGCCAAGATTCCTGTTTGTGATGCAGTCCTCCCGTTTATTTCTCCCCAAGGTCTTTTTTCAGAAGGTGGAAGCGCCAATCTTAGAATTTGTGTGGACAGGGAAGGTGCTGAGGGTGTAGAGAGCTTTGTTGCAAAGGCAGAGGCAGGAAGGGGGGTTGGCGCTCCAGAACCTGTGACATTATTATTGGGCAGTGAACGTGGAGAAGGTGAGACAATGGTGGGACGGGAGTGGCGGACTGAGTCAGGTTAGAGGAAGAGTCTTATCAGGATACTTGCCTGAGAGCTCTGGAGAGGGCCCGATGCCATACAGGAGTCCGGTGGTGGAGTCACATATTAAAATCTGGAAACAGCTGAGGAGGCACTTTAAACTGGGTTACAAGTCGCTACCGATGCCATAGGTTAGTGCCTGGGGGATGGATGGGATGTACGGGGGACGGTGTCCGGGTCCTGCCTGGGGCTTCCGGGCCACATGCCAGTGGTTCCTGGCTGCGCCACCGTAAGTGGTCCAGGTGGCAGTGTCTCCATCCCTTGCACCTGCACCACGTAGGAGACTGGCCCCACCGTGCAGCACCGTCCCAGGGATCCATGTGGCACGTCCACTCTATCCCCGTAACTCCGCAACCACACCTAATCTTTTTGAAAACCAAGGGCAATTTTGGATAGCCATCCACCTAACTTGCACATCTTTGTATTGTGGGAGGAAACCGGAGTACGCAGAGGAAACCCACGCAGGCACAGGGAGAACGTGCGGATTCCGCACAGACAGTGACCCAAGCCAGGAATCGAACCTGGGACCCAGGAGCTGTGAAGCAACCGTGTTAACCACTGAGCTACCGTGCCTTCCTTGTTTGCCATTATTTCTTCCCCAGTCTCATCCGCGGGGACCTGATGTACTTCCAGCCACTTCGACTGGGCACACTACAATAAGGAATGTGGCCCCCTGAAATGGGATAGCAAAGTAAATATGTATGTAGGATCATGGCTTCCCAGTCTACTCCTACGGAAGCAACGGGGCTGCTGGTGGGGCCTTCTGGTGTTCCTGCCATGGGGTGCAATTTTGGGCCACCCGCTCAACCTTGGCATCCAGTCCAGGCCACCAAACATAGCTGGGCACCAACATTTTCATCTTGGATACCCCATGATGCCCGTTATGGAGATCTTTCAACAGGAGCGTGTGGGTACGACCACCTGCGTCCCCCATAGGAGAACTTCGTCTTTGACGCTCATCTCTGGTAGCTTGGCGGCATAGGCCTTCAGCCCATCTGGTATCACCCTATGTCGGGCCCCATATTGGACCTTATGTCGGACGCTCGACAACTCGGGGTCGGTCTGTATCCCTTCTCTGATATGAGCTGCCGTTACTGGCAAAGTGTCCATGAAATGGAGAGTGGCTATCACCTCCACGGCAGCTTTATGGGTAGAGGCAAGCGGCTTTCCCTGAGCTCCAGCTGCTTCTGGCTGTAACCTTGTTTCCAGACCTGGTGCATTATTCTGTATGCTGGCTTTGAAGCCTGGACTATAGCAAGGGAGAACAGGAGGAGAGGTTGCTCGCAGGCGAAAGAGAGGATGGAGTTGCCTGCCTGCAGTTGCCACGCCTGAGAATCGTACTTGTTACTGAACTTTCTGTTACTTGTTACTGGCTGCGGACCGGATGCTGGTGTTGTGCTTCTTTTCTACTTGGTCTTTTCTGTGGCTATGTTCCAATTATGGCAATCAGTGAATTTGCTTTCTTTCTATATTGTCTATGTCCGAACGCTTAGAGTCGCCAGATATCGAATGATACCACAAGTTTCAACCGGCTATCGATCAAAGAGCCAAACACCAGTTAGTTAGTTCAAGGTCAAGAGTACTTTATTTACACACAATTAGTCATGCAACATAAACACTACTAGTTAACTACACCTATCAACTAAGACAACCTGTACTTAACTTCGGGCACCCGGTTTAGGTCAGAAAACAGTGGTCGCTGTTCAATTCTGGATCTCTTGGGTTCGAAGGGGTAACTGCTGCTCAGCAGGGCTCATCCATCTGGTAGCAGGTGTTGAACTTGGACTCGCTTCTGTTGTTGCTACGATTGACGATGACCGTGACCGGGGTATCAAGGCCAAAAGAGAGCGAACATATGGCAAACTCTTCCTCTTATACTCAGGGGGTTTCCGCGCTCTTTTGGGCGATCCTTCGATTTGGGCCCTACTAATTGGGTGATCCCAGATCACTGTTCGATTCCTTAGTCAATAAGTGGGCAGGGATCTGGTTGGCTGGGCGTGTCTCAAGCGGTCACTGACCCCGTTGTTTGTGTTTCCCTTGGACAGACTAGGACTGTCCTGGTTGCTGGAGTACCAGTCCTTTGTTTTTGTGAAGATGGGCCATCAAATGCTATCGGCCCCATTAAAATGCTAATGGGACGGAATTTCGATACCGTCTGGACTTTTGCTGACAAAGATGCATTTCAGGCTCTGACCCTGCCTGATTCGTGGCTTGTCCATTTTACCCATCAGTCTTTGAGAATTGCTTTGTACCTCGTTAGAAGTGGCCACCCCAGATGGCTACACCGGAACTGTGAGAGCAGTAGGGCAGTGGCCCAATTGACTACAGTTTGTACTGATATTGGTTTTGTTTTATTGTTGGGGGATTGTATGGTTATTATTGTATTTTTGTTGTGTATTGTTACTTTGGGCTTGGTGGCTGGATGCTCGCCAGGTGCAGCCCTCCTGCTTCTGTGCACTGGGGGTTGAGGAGTCCCTCTTTCTGCTCGTGAGGGGAGGTGTACCCTTTCTCTCTCATCAACCGCGTGCTGTCTGTCCTTCTGCGCTATACTGAGCTGCTTGCAGGTGCCTCCTCACCGACATGGGGCTGTTGCTGGAGCCGGTTAAGGGGAACGTATGCTGGCTTGAGTGCTGGTGGCTTTGCCTTGTACTTAATGGGGGGCGGAGGAGAGGGGAATCGGGGGGTGCTGTCTTGAGAGCTGGAGCTGGGGGTTTTTTGGTGTCTTGTAAATGCTTTTCGCGTATAACTGATGTTTGTGACTGTTTTTAGCATGTTCCCGATTGTTTCATATTCTTGAGTTGTCTTTAAACTTCAAATATCTGTTGGAGAGGAATCTTTCTCTGAGCTCATGCTGCTTTTGGCTGTCAACCTGCTACCGGACCTGGTGTGTTCTTCTGTATGTTGGTTGCCTTTTACAGACTTTGAAGCCTAGACTATAGCAAGGATGAACAGTGCTACGACCGGTTGACTGGAGGGGAAGTTGCTTGCAGGGGAAAGAGAGGATAGATGTTTCCTGCAGTTGCCACGCCTGGGACTCGTACCTTTTACTGGCTGCCTTTCTTCTTATCGGCTGGGAGTGGAGCATGGAGCAGATTTTGGTTGGCCTGCTGCCAGGCTGAAAGTGGAGGTGAACGGACTTGCTTTTGTAGTTTTGGACTGGATGGTGTCCAGATACCGGATGCTGGAACTATGAGAGCAGCAGGGTAGTGGCCCAATTGACAATGTGTGCTGCTTGTACTGATGTTGGGTTTGTTTTACTGTTGGGGGATCATATGGTTATTGTTGTATTTTTGTATCTTTTTTTTGTGCCTAGCGGCTGGGTGCTCGCAAGTTGCGGTCCCATCCTTCTGTGCTGTGGGGTTTGAGGGGCCCGTCCCAGTGGTAGTGGGGGGAGGGGTGTTCTCTCTCTCTCCTCAACCATGCGCTGCCTGTCCTTTTCTGGTGGTCTGTTCTGCATGCGGGTGCCTCCTCACCGGCGTGGAGTTGTTGCAGGAACTGGGGGGAGTGAGGGGGGGGGAGGGGGGAAAGTGCAATGGCTTGAGTGCTGGCGGCTTGTCTTGTACTTAATTATTTGTTGGGCTTCTTGTGGTGGTCTGTGGTCTTTTCTGGTGGGCTGTGGTGCTCTTTTGGGTTTCTTTCCATCAATGTGGGACTACCGGTGGGGGTGCGTGGGGTGGTGGATAGGGGGGGTGGGGGGGGGGGCGTTGCTGACTTGAGAGCTGGTGGGGGTATTTTTTTAGTGTCTTGTAAATGCTTTTAGCATATTACTGATTTTCATGACTGTTTTTAGTATCTTGCTGATTCTTTTGTATTCTTGAGTTATTAATAAACTTATAATATTTGTCAGAGGGGTAGTGGATGCATTTCAAGCTCTGTCCCTGTATGGCATCATAACACAAAGGACAATAATTTAAAGTGATTGGGGAAAAAATAACTAGAGATGACATGAGAAACAAGGAAGTATGGTAGAGTCAGATTCAATCATTGCTTTCAAAAGGAAATTGGATAATAAAATGAAGGGAAAAGATGTGCAGAGCTGTGGGTTAAAGCTGGCGAGTGGGTCAAGCTGAGTTGCTTTGTGATGAGACTCACACTCTAATGCCTACTGTGCATAAGAATAACAATACACTTTTTTATCATGATGCTTTGCACCAGAGGTTGCACATGCAGGCGCTTTCCTGTCCTTTCCAGAAGTCTGAAAACTGTCAGTTGTATCATGCAGAATAAACAATCGCTAATTGTTTTTAATGAGATTTGGAATCACGCACAAGCAGCATAAAGCAACAGAACAATCTGAAGTAGAAACACTTCAGCATCCAAATGCTCTCAACTGCCTAAATGTTTTTCGGAATCTTTCACTGGCTCTTTGAAGTTTTCAGGCCTCATGAAGTTCCATTTCACTCCTGTGACAATGGGATGCAGAATCATGAGTCAGCTACATTTCTACTATTAAAACAAGCTTCTGACATTTCAGTTCAAAGCAATTCTTCTCTCTATGCCATGACACAGTGGGAGACTGGCTCACTGCCAATCGCTGATGCTAGTAGTTATTTCTGGGCAGGATTTGCTTACCCCATATCGACAAATTAATTCCTTATGGCATTACGTTACCGGTTAAGTTTTCCTTTTTCCCATGATCCACAAACAGGACTTTCTTTGTGGACACATCATTTTGCCTGTTCTTGCTCCATGGAACTTAGTTTCTCAACTATTTTCTCTCCCTTTGTCTTGAGGTGACTCTTTTAACACCCTCTGCATTTGAACAGTTTCCAGTTTCCTGCTCTGAACGATCTCCTTTTCAGCATAGATGTCTGTCTACCTCTCAGCCTTCACCAGAAAGGCATGTGGGCTCTCAGCTTCTTCCTTGAATGGAAACCCAATCAGTCCTCCATCCACCACCTCCACTCTTCCACATGGCTTAACATGTTATTACATTGAATTTTCCTTTGATTCCACTCACTACCTCCAAGTAAAAAGTGTTGCTATGGAGATACAAATGGGTTACAAATATGCCTGCCTTATGCAGGGTACATGAAACATTATTTGTTCCAGTCTGGTTTTGGCCCCATATTTTGCCTCTTTTTCCAGTACAGGCTTTATGGTGACTTTATCAGTACTGGTTCTTGTTCCCGCCCAAATGAGAAATTAGCATTAACTTTTCCAATTTTAACCTCTTCCTCAACTTTAACTAGTCCACCTTTGACTCTTCTCCTTGCTCCATTGACTTATATAACATAACATTAGGCCAGCTGACACATTGTGTCCCTGCCAGCTCTCTGCAAGAGGAACTTGGCTGTTCCTACTCTGCCCCTTCTCTGTAGCCTTGCACATTCATTCTCTTCAGATAATGATCCAATTGTCTTTTGAAAACTGTTACATTAATTAGACATGGAAGAAATTCAACTGTGTACAATTTTGAAAATTGACTATCCGCTGAACCCAACAAAATGACTGCCACAAGTTACGTGACCACAGAATTGGGCCTTTGTTCTGAAAGCTTCCAACATGAGTTACAAGAAAAAAGATCTCTCATCATTGTGGAATATCACGCCCAATTGTATGGACATTATAATCACAAAACCAGGGGATTCTCAGATCAAAACATTTTATTCCTGCAGAGTTGTTAACAGACCCACTTCACTTTTGGGACTGATTAGGTACATTTCAAAAGGAAACCATTGAGGGGACAATGGACGTAATTTGCATCTTGATAAGCTTACTCCTCTAGTGGAGTCAAAGGGTCTTCCTAGACAATGGTGCCCTGACCTCAACATGGATGGGAACTCTTTCAAAAGCTCATGGATGGGAACTCTTTCAAAAGCTAATAGATGGAACATTATCCTGAAACAAAAGCCTGTACTAAACAATAGATAAACATCTCTTTTGATACATTGTGGCAAAAAAATGACATGACTTGAGTGATCACTAAAATCTCTTTTTCCTTTGAGAACTGAGAAACCCTCAGTCTGCTGAATTATTAAGTAAAGTCGCCATAGTTCCAGATGATCATAGGCTACTTTCCCTTTGAGAATTAACCAGAGGACCACCACATCTCAGGTGAGAGGCAAGTTTGAAAAGATGGGGCCTTCATGAATAACCTCAGCTGGCACAGGAATTGAATCCATGTTGTTGGCCTTGCTCTGCATCACAAACCAGCTGTCCAGCCAACTGAGCTAAACCAGCTCAACTAATCAAACAGACCGACTGCAGGATTTCCAGCAGCCAGTCACCATGTCTCACCATGTTTGATTATTGCCTACCAGACAGTCTCAGCACATCATGCTGCATCGTCACTTGTTTTGAGGATTTTCATGCTGCTGTGTCCAGCCAGAAACTTATCTGAACTGCCATGAAAGAAAGACCCTCTGGACTTTGACTTCTCAGACTCTGAAAACTAATATTATTTCTGTTGTTCCTCATATTGTTATCCACACTTGTAAAAACTCCCTATTTTCTATCCCCCCTCCCTACCTTGCTGCATATGTCTGTGTTGAGGTTATACCCTCCTCCACCCCAGGTTGAATGTGAAATAAACTAACCTTCCATGTTAATCAGAACGATAGTTTGCAGTGCATTACTTATAAAGTTAAACCACACAAGCTGAGTGTTCGGGGAAACACGCTACAGGCTACTTTAAAAGTTATTCAAAAATACCTCTGTTTACGGACAGATGGGAAGAGGATAAAGAAGTTTAGTTCGCCTCTCTCCTGTCTGTAACGAAAACATGATTGAATATACCTCCACCACTCTCGGGCTGTACATTCAGATCCGAACCATTCACTATGTTAATAAAGATTTTTCTTCATGCCGCCTCTGGTTCTTTTGCCAATCAACTAAATGTGTCCTCTGGCTCTCTGGCCTTCCACCAGCGGGAGCAGTTTCTTTCTAACCAGTGTGTGCAGACCCCTTATTATATTGAATACCCCTGTCAAATCTCTTCTCAACTTCTCTGAGGATTGAAGCGATTGTCATTTGCGTGAGACATGAAAGAGATCATAAACTTTTAAATCGAACCTTACCTTTTAATACACCAGTGTGACATCCTTGATCAGAGATCTGGGGCGGGATTCTCCCCTAACCAGCGGGGCGGGCCGTACCGGCGCCGAGGAGTGGCGTGAACCATTCCGCGCGGGCCGCCTGGAAGGTGCGGAATCCTCTGCACCTTCACGGGCTAGGCCGGCGGGGTTGGCACCGCGCCAGCTGGTGCCGAAGGGCCTCCGCTGGCTGGCGCGAGTTGGCGCAGGCGCGGGAGCGCCAGTGTGTGCTGGCGAATGGCCGAGAGGGGCCGCTGCCAATGGCCCCCAAACGGCGCAGCGCAATTCCTGCCCCTGCTGAAAATCCGGCGCCGGAGAATCCAGCAGCTGGCGGCGGGGCGGGATTCACACACGCACCCCCCCCCCCCCCCCCCCCCCCCCGGCGATTCTCTGGCCCGGCGGTGGGGTCGGAGAATCCCGCCCCTGGAATGTTAATTACTAGGAGAAAGAAAGGATAAAAATACACTCACCATGTTCTACAAAATATGGACTAGGCGGTGGGAATGAACAGAAACAAGATACCTGGTGCCAACGATGATACATAAGGTAGCAATTCACACAAACTACAAAGACTAGTTGTTTCCAAGGAGCTGCATCAACAATCTTTCTTCCCAAGGACAATACCACAATGGAAGACAGTTCCAAAGAAAGTAGACACAGCCTCAACCTTAAATCTTCAAAACACATCTTCAGATTATTTCCGTTTATAAATTGTCATTATCAGGATTACCATTTCAGCAGGTCATGCCTGGTTTAGCCAGCTCTTCCCATATACATGTCGGCAGGATGTGGATATTAGTCTGTAATGCTGACACAACTAAAACAGAAGAAGTAGGTAGTGAGGAAGATAACCTTCATAGTCTGGATGGCAAGGTAATCTCGCACAAGTGATTGAGGGGCTTTAGTAATAGGAGTTTACTTACTGTCATTTCTGATTGACGCAGAACATTCCTGCTTCCACTGGTCTGCTACTCAGCTGATTCCAGACCAGGAGTTGAGCGCTCGACAGTTTACTTGCGAATCTGGAGTGTGGGGATATGGTCACCATTGTAAGTCGTTATTTTCTGTGAGTCAAGCTCTTCAATGAATGTACATAAATGTCTGCCAGTAGAATAAAAAATTACTGTTTTGGAACTTTTTCACTTTCTGTGTGCTGAAAGTTTTTATTATATTTTGGTATGAGAAGTAGAATACCATAACATAGGCATTGAAGCATGGCAGATGAGCTGGAGAGGCACTCGGCAGAAATGGAGCAGATGGTGGAATAGCTGAAACTCATTATGTCCATGAGGGTGGCTACAGCAACTTCAGTCTCTTTGGGAGAACAGGTGTTGTGGGGGGGGGGGGGGGGGGGGGGGGGAGTTGAACTTCTAAACCAAGACCAGAGAGGAGCTCCCAATCTGCTGTCATTGACTTTGCAGAGGAAGGAAGAAGTACCCCTTCTCAGATAGTCTACTTGCCAACAGAAAGGAAGCCGGTTACGACCGAAGATTGTATTGAGGACCTACAGGTGGTCACAGCATCTAAAGGTGTCCTTGAAAATCACACTGAGAAACACTGGGGATAAGTGCTGATAGCCAAAGGAGCCCGCAATTGACCTTTGATGTCCTGACAAGGATGTTTGGGGATGGTAATAGTGATCCCCTGTGGTTCTTATGAAGGCTATCACATCCCTCCATCCCCCAACCATCCCTAAATCCAGATCATGCCCCCCCCCCCTCCCCCCCCCACCCCCAAGATGATGAGGTCCACTGCTTCCTGGCACCTGGCAGATTAGGGATGTGAAGCAGATAAGGAATCATTGCTTCTTGGCGGAGCATCAACGAGCCACTGATGGCGACTCCTCTTCGACACTGACCTTCAGCTAAGGGTAAGTCATCTCAGTCTCTCTTTCTGAACCCGAGTCTTCATCCTCGAGGGGAATGACACTTGGGTTTCCCATGGACTGAGTCAGGGCAGCACGGTAGCATAGTGGTTAGCACAATTGCTTCACAGCTCCAGGGTCCCAGGTTCGATTCCCGGCTTGGGTCACTGTCTGTGCGGCGTCTGCACGTTCTCTCCGTGTGCGCGTGGGTTTCCTCCGTGTGCTCCGGTTTCCTCCCACAGTCCAAAGATGTGCAGGTTAGGTGGATTGGCAATGCTAAATTGCCCTTAGTGTCCAAAATTGCCCTTAGTGTTGGGTGGGGTTACCGGGTTATGGGGATAGGGTGGAGGTGTGGGCTTGGGTAGGGTGCTCTTTCAAAGAGCCAGAGCAGACTCGATGGGCCGAATGGCCTCCTTCTGCACTGTAAATTCTATGTAAATATGTAATTCCTTGGTCATCCTTTGCTGATTTTTAAAACCTCCTAACCTTCAGGCTTATTATTCTTTTTTGCAACATTCTAAACCCCTTTTACTCGAAAACATCTTTAGGTCGCCTTAGCTGCACCACTTTTTCAGGGCAGTTTTATTCAAGGCAATGGATATTCACTGAGAATTATGAATTATTTAGTTGCATGTTTGCCATTTCTTATTATTTTTAATTCTAATTTCACAAATTGCCTCAGGAATCCACCCCTTACATCCAGGCAATTGACTTTTCTATCAGATTTAAGTTCTGAGTTTTGGACTTAACCACACCACTCGCAAACTAATGGCCATGCTGTGCCAGAAAAGCGGCTCGCCGGGGTGCAGCGTGGCCAGTAAAATCCAGGAGACCCCGCTCCCGGAATCTACACAGCTCGCAACATCCAGTACGATCTCGCGAGATATTGCAATGTAAATCCCGCCCATTGTGGGCAGGATCCCTTTCGGAAAATCTGCGTATTAGAGGACAGCAGCTAGTCTTACTCTAATGTGCTATTTCCTGAGGTACCTGAGGCTTTGGAATTCACTCACTTCACCTCGGAGACTTTGGTCGAGTGCTGTTCACCACTGGTCCTCCCAATCGGGGACTAGATAGAATGATAGATGTGGGTGTCTCCCTGGGGATTGGAGGCCCCCAGCTGCATTCCCATTGGGCAGGATGGTGCCCTGGAACTGCTTGTGCCATCTGGGCATCCTGGCTATGCCAGCCTAACACCTTGGCAGTGCCACTGGTGTATCAGCCTGGCATTGCCCTGGTGGAAATGGCAGGGCCACTGCCCGTGTACCACGTTGGAACTGCCAAGGTGCCAAGCTGGCATTTTTTGTATGTGTGCAATTGGTCTGGGGTTGCCCTGTGTGGGTTTTGGGTGGGCCAGGGATCCTCCCATAGTGCAGTGTTTTTCAAGCTTTTATGCCCAGAACAGATTTTTGCCAACTGGCCATCCTTCGGGACGCACACCGGCCGACCTTCACCACGCACACCAGCTGACCTTTACGACCTGCGCCGGCTGACCTTATTGGCCCTCACCTGCCGACATTCGCGACCCACCATTTTCACTTACCTTTAATGTGACAGGTGAGCCTGCTTGGTCCTCACAATCTCACTTGCTTTGTTATTCAATGTTACTTTTCTGACAATGACTGCATCCGTTGAAAAAAATAAAGAGGCTTGTCCTCAAACTCGCCATGTTTAGTCTTCAAATGTCTTTGAAGTTTTGAAGGTTTTAAACTTTAATTTGCCAGCACTTCCCTGCTTATAACACACATAAACTTTGAATCTTGATTTGCATTGGCACAATTAATAACCCGTATCTCAAGTAATAACCTTTGTGCTGCTTTGTTCCTATTTTCAGCTTCTTTATCATCTGTTGTTCACCAGAGGCCCAGGTGTTCACACCAGCACTGCTGGCAGCTGCAAAATGGAGGAATCTCTTTCACGCCCGGAACATGTGACGTTAGTGTCGCGTGACCTGTTTTCTGCAACCACCTCCAGTGGGAGGACTCCAACAAATGATGATTTGTTAAATTGGCCTTGGAGAGCACACTGACATCAGGAGGAGGCGATACACCCCGCTGGGTTCCAGGCCTGCGCATGCATTTGCAGGATGGCTAGCAATCTCAAAAGTCCGTCGTGGCCGGCATTTTTAAAAGCTGGTTGCGACTGGTGGGCGTTCCTCCCTCGATCATGACCCTGAGTTTGAAAACCCCTGCCGTAGTGCGTTCAGGCTGGGGGGCTCAGGGGTCGCTTCAGGGGCTTCAGAGATTGGGACTCCATTTTTAAATGGTGTCTCGATCTCTCACTGCACTGGGGAGTTCCGGTAAGCGGAGCTTCCCAGTGTACAAAACAGAGCTATATGCAGCCTCGGCCACACGTTCCCCACTATGGCCCCTTATACCATGCGGGTTGCATTGTATTGCCATATGTTTCTCAGCACTGTGAGCACCGGAAAACACATGATTATACACACTCCCTATGGGACTTTGTTCCTATTTAGTTGAATCAAGCCCATAATATCCACATATTATGATCAGTCTTCCACATAGAATCCTTTACTATACAATTACTAATTAAACTAATCTTATTATGTAATACTAAATCTAAAATAGCCTGAATCTGAGATAGTTCCTCTACATATTGTTCTAGAAAACTGTCTTGAATGCATTCCATGATATTGTAGCCACCTGGGGTGGCCACGTCCCGATTCCAAAATGGATACACGCAAAGAGTACAGGGAAAAATGGACAGCACTAGAAAAACAAGCAGGTGCAAGGTTTCCTGTGGATTGGAACTTGCAGAACCCAGACAGAACTGAAACTACAAGCCATTAGCACAGTAATGAGCTATCTCCAGGGACAAAAAGAAACATTGAAACAATCGGTACCAGGACAGACTCCCCGGCGCCAGTGGAGGCTAAAACAAAGGCAGGCCAACGGTTACCTAGAGCCCGCCCAGCGATCGGGGAATTACCCCGTTATTGGAGAGAATCCATACAAACGATTGGTACATGGTCCAATTAATTGGGACCAAGTCCAGGGTCTGCCCAGAAGGGCGCAAAATCCCTTGGGGTATAAAGCAGAGTCCCCAAGGTCAGTTCGCTCTCTTACTCTTATTTTCTCCACTTTCACCTTGGCCTTTGGCTCTTAGCGATGAGAGGCCGCCAAGCACCAGCCAAGTAAGTCTAAGATCAACGCACGCTATGAGATAGGCGCTCCTAGCTACTATTCTATACCAGTTCGAAGCCAACAGTATCAGAACCGGACAACGGCCATTGTTCCTCTGACTGAGTGGGCCACTCGAAGCTAAGTATAGGCTTTTAGTAGTAGTTGTAGTTTAGCGAGTAGAGTTTGTGCATGAATAATAATTGACTGTGTGTGTAAATAAATGTGCATTGTTTTCAAACTTACTAACTGGTGTATCGAGTCATTGATCAGTATTCGGTTTTGAACCTTGTGGTGGTATCAGAAAGATACCTGGCGACTCTTGAGCAAAGGTAATTAAAACAGAGCAAATTAAGGGAAAGCATAACGAGCAACAATATCGTCCTCCAAGCTACATTGAACATTTTATTTTGAGATCATAATTCCTATGTTCTATTGCACTATATTTTTTACATGCTCCTCTAATTTCATGATTTATACTCTGTTCACTGCTATAATTATTCTTTAGGGGCCTTTCAACTGTTCTCACCACTGTTTTCTGCCCTTTGCTATTTCTTTGCTCTGTCTATGTGATTCTATATCCTGCGCTAAATTTAGTGCTCATGGCAGGGACCCCACCTTCAAACCTGAAAAAAGGAGGCAAACTCACTTCAGCAGTCAGTGGGTCCTGGGCACCTCTTGTCAATGGTAGTCAATGGTAGCCAATGTATTGGCTGCCACTGAGTTAGCTGTCTCTTTTATGGATAGTCACCAAGAGCTGCTGGCTAATCAGATGGCTGGCAGCTCAGCAGCATCACTAGGAGCAATGACCACAGCTCGCGCTGCACCTGGGGAGGAGGACACATTGGTGGATAAGGTCAATGGGATCTGGGTCTAAAGGGCGCATTCAAGCAGACCATGGTGAGGGGGATATTGTTGGTAAGGACACGTGGTGCTGTTGCTAAGGGAGTGACCATTGGTGCCAGAGGGGGGAACCTCTCGTTGAGCCAAAGAATGCCTGAAAATAAATGTCCTCACATTATTCTCACACTGGAGCCCACTGGCAGATTGCAGAGTTTACCTAGCAATCTCCCAATTGAAGTACAAAACTCACCACTATTCTTAGAATTCACCCTGTACCAAAAAGGGTCAATAAGACATTCTAAATGATGAACAGGGATTCTCACTCCCTGACTCCTATGCAGACTTTGGTGGGTGCTATTCGGGTCAATCGATATTTTCGAGTTATCCCGGTATACATAGAACATAGAACAGTACAGCACAGAACAGGCCCTTCGGCCCTCGATGTTGTGCCGAGCCATGATCACCCTACTCAAACCCACGTATCCACCCTATACCCCCAACAACCCCCCCCCCCCCCTAACCTTACTTTTTTAGGACACTACGGGCAATTTAACATGGCCAATCCACCTAACCCGCACATCTTTGGACTGTGGGAGGAAACCGGAGCACCCGGAGGAAACCCACGCACACACGGGGAGGACGTGCAGACTCCGCACAGACAGTGATCCAGCCAGGAATTGAACCTGGGACCCTGGAGCTGTGAAGCATTTATGCTAACCACCATGCTACCGTGCTGCCACAGTAAGCTAACCCATATCTTCACAGAAGATTTCATCTACTTACCATTTAGTCGCATCGATCCTGGGTCCCGCGTTGCTAAGTAAGTAAAGTAGGCTTTGTAATAACTACTGTTTCAGGTTAAAACTTTAAGTTATTTTATTATTATATCTTTTCTTTTAAAAGATGTGATCACTGTCTTTACAGAAAAGTACAAAGATCTTGCTTCTGGATTCTCCTGGTTGGTTGAAAAGACCTTCAGGTCCACCTTGACAATCTCTCTTATTTAGCTTTTGGCCTTCCTCAGATGGATTCGCTGTTCTGCTCAGTTCTAGTCTTCCCATGACCAAGGGCAGCTATGAGAGCTGACTCTGCTGGCTGTCCCCAATTTAGGGTGTATATTGCCCTTCTAGCAGTTATTAAGTTTATATGGCATTATCATAAAGTAACTTTATTTGCTCTTGATTGTTCAAGGTACCATTAATCTTAATTACTTCTAATACGACTATGTATTCATGTTGAGCATGACTTTAGCTCATCGAACTCTGATTAAATTTTTTTCCTTGTGATGTTCAAAAGTGCTTTGATCCTAGAGGGGTTCTGGTTTCTGTCACTTCTAAAGTTGCTTTATTACCAAATAGTGCCCTCAGCTTGTCAGAACTCTGACTCCGATTTGGGGTTAACCTGTGTTCTCGTCGACACGTTGTCTCCAGCTTCTCATATTCAGCTAGTGTCAGCAGGATTCACACCTAAACATTTGTCACCCAATTCAACTGAAGATCCTGGCAATTTATTTTAATGGCTTACTAAAATAATTAACTTCAAAGAAGATGCGAAATATTGTTTTATTTTCATGTTACTAAAAGTTCAATCTGCTTTGACTTGAAAGACAGGCATCAGTTTTACAGCTTAAGCAGTCACAAGCTGTTTTCTTAACACCTGTTCGATAAAGGGTATCTGCATTTCAAAACTTTCTTTTGCAGCTGCTGTTAACCCTTCGAGGGATTTTTCCCTCCATTTTCTCATATACCTTCAGGTCAGGTTTTGTCAGACTTCCATGTTTCAAATGAAATATTTTCCCATTTTTACTTTTCACAATGCAACAGAGCGTCCCCTGCACCCTCATCCCCTTATTCCCACGCTGCTGGTTAAATGTAAAGGAAGAGGCCCTTAATTGGTCACTTAAGTGACTCAATTGGGATATTTATGGGAGGGCCACCTGCCACCTTCTCCACTGCTGGCAAGATGACATTGCAGCGGAAAGACCACAGGTATTGCTCCCCGCCTTCCTTTACCAATTTAACAGACCATCCCACACCTCCAGTCAGACGCCAAATCTCTGGTAAAATCCGGCACCTAATTTCCTGAGCTAGATCCTATCTCCTAACTGCCTTTATCTCACACTTGAAAAAAAAATGAAAATCGCTTATTGCCACGAGTAGGCTTCAATTAAGTTACTGTGAAAAGCCCCTAGTTGCCACATTCCGGCGCCTGTCCGGGGAGGCTGGTACGGGAATCGAACCGTGCTGCTGGCCTGCTTGGTCTGCTTTAAAAGCCAGTGATTTAGCCCAGTGAGCTAAACCAGCCCCTTTATTTCCACTGCTTCGATTGATTGATTTATTTATTGTTAAATGTACCGAAGTACAGTGAAAAGCATTTTTCCATGGCCAAGGGAATGTACACAGTACGTAAACAGTAGACAAAAAGAATAATCAACAGAGTACATCGACAAATAGTGATTGGTTACAGTGCAGAACAATGGCCAAACAAAGCAAATACATGAGCAAGAGCAACATAGGGCGTCGTGAATAATGTTCTCCCAGGAAAAGATCAGTCTGAGGGGGAGTTGTTGAGGAGTCTAGTAGCTGTGGGGACAAAGCTGTTCCTATGTCTGTATGTGCGGGTAGGATGTCGATGGAGCCGTGCCGGGTTGCGTCAGGTCGGGTTATCGGGTTCGGTCCTCGAGATTCAGAGGATCCTCAGACCTGTAAGAAAACTCAAAAGAGCATTATTAGTGATTATATATGAAGTGGAGCGACATGTATGACCGACTGGTAGAAAGGGTACTGAACGCAACAAGAAAGAAATGGGAGGATGACCTGGGGATTGAGATAGGGTGGGGACTCTGGAGCGAAGCACTGCATAGGGTCAACTCCACCACCACGTGCGCAAGGCTCAGCCTGATGCAACTAAAAGTGGTACATAGAGCCCACTTAACAAGAACCCGTATGAGTAGGTTCTTCCCGGAGGTGGAGGACAGATGTGAACGGTGCCAAAGAGGCACGGCCAACCACGCCCACATGTTCTGGTCTTGCCCCAGACTTGTGGAGTACTGGACAGCCTTCTTCGAGGCAATGTCCAAAGTGGTGGGGGTGAGGGTGGAGCCATGCCCGACAGTGGCGATCTTCGGGGTTTCAGACCAGCCAGATCTATTCCTGGGGAGGAGGGCAGACGCCCTTGCCTTTGCCTCCCTGATCGCCCACCGTAGAATCCTGTTTGGCTGGCAGTCAGCAGCACCACCCAAAGCTGCAGACTGGCTGTCCGACCTCTCGGAATCTCTCCAAATGGAGAAAATCAAATTCACCATCCGAGGGTCAGACGACGGCTTCCACAGAACGTGGGAGCCATTCATGCAATTGTTCCGGGACCTGTTTGTGGCCAACGAACAAGAGGAAGAATAGTCGGGTGGCCAAGAATCAGGGGAAAATGGACGGGAATTGGGGGAAGGTAGCCGGGGGGGGGGAGGGCTACGGGTTCGTTATGGGGGTTTGTTCGCATGGTTTTATGCTTATTTCTTTTTCTGTCCCTCGCTGACATGATCTGCTTGACTTTACCCAAATCCTTACTCTGTTCTGCAGTTTTTACTCTTTAGACTTAGAAATTTACCTTAAGCTCCCCCTGTTAGTTTAAAACCTTGTCAATTACCCTAGTATGCGATTTGCCAGCCTGGTTTAAGTGGAGTCCATTTCAATTGAACAGATCCATCTCTCCAGTACTAGCACCAATGTTCCATGAATTGAAGTACCCGTGCTCTATACCATTCTTTCACCATGTGCATTTAAACAGGCAATCTGCTTTCCCCCGATGACAATTTGCACATGACTCAGGTAGCGATCCAGAGATCTTTGAGGAGAACCTAATTTTTCAACAAGACATTTTACAGTGTTCTGGACTCGACACTGAGTTCAACCATTTCAGATCATAACCATAGCTCCTGTTTTTTGAATACAAATGCTGGTAATTACATGGAATGAACTTTTCAGAAACAGATAATTTTGCCCGACTCATCTGTGTTTTTAATACTCCACATGAATTTCACCTATTTCATCTACTCTGCTTTTGACAGTCACTGCCGCTAACACATTTTTTGTTTCTTTGCATGTCCCATTACACCTCCCTTTGCTTGCACTATCATTCCTTTTGTCATTTAATCACGGCCTCTGATTCTGTTATCTCTATAACTTTTGCTAATTCTGATGAAAGGTAAATGGCCTGAAATATCTCTTGCCACAGATGCTACCCGATCTGCTGAATATTTTTAGCATTTTCACTTTCTTATCAGATTTCCACATTTTGCTTATGTTTGAGTTGTGTCAGAGTTATCCAACCTAAAATGTTATAATATGGGATTTTATGGAAAGCTCTATTTCTATTACACACAACAATGAACATTTTTTTAAAATTTAGAGTACCCAATTTTTTTTCCAATTAAGGGGCAATTTAGCATGGCCAATCCACCTACCCTGCACATCTTTGGGATTGGGGGTAAGACCCATGCAGACATGGGGAGAATGTGCAAATCCCACAGGGACAGTGACCCTAGGCCGGGATCGAACCCGGGTCTTTGGCGTTGTGAGGCAGCAGTGTTGACCACTGTGCCACCCGTGTCGCCCGTAAACATATTAACTGCACCTTTGAAGTTTGCATCTTGATATACTGTACACTTTGAACTGTTCTGCTTTTGTTTTTGTTAATCCTGTAAAGGATCTCACTTGCCTTCCTTTTTCATTTTGGACAAAGCATCTAACCCAAAATAGTTGTCTTTATTTCCCTTTCCAAATGTTTGCAGTTCAGTTGTGCATTTCCTGGGTTGTGCAGATTTCTACATATACAGTGTGCTTAGTTTGTCAAAGACCCTTCCCACCCGGCTTACTCACTCTTCCAACTTCTTCCATCAGGTAGGAGATGAGAACACGCACAAACAGACTCAGCAATACCTTCTTCCCCGCTGTTATCAGTCTCCTAAATGACCCTCTTATGGACTGACCTGATTCAGACTACACCCTGTATGCTTCACGCAATGCCGGTGTTTATGTAGTTACATTGTGTACCATGTGTTGCCCTATTATGTATTTTCTTTTTATTTTATTTTATTTTCATGTACTTAATGATCTGTTGAGCTGCTCGCAGAAAAATACTTTTCACTGTACCTTGGTACAGTTGACAATAAACCAATGGAAATCCAAATCCAAATCATGTGCAGGGCAGCCGGCACTAGTTCCTGGATCATCAATGCCTCAAATGTGTAAGGGTAAGACCAGAAAGTACAGACCAGTCAGTTTAACCTCAGTTGAGGAAAAACAATAATCTGAGACAAAATTAACAGTTAGTTGGATGAATGAGGATTAATTAAGGAAAGCAAGCATGGATTTGTCAAATCATGCTCAACCAACTTGATTGAATATTTTGATGAATATTTTGAATATTTTCAATGCGGTTGAGTTGGAATATATGGATTTCGAACAGGTGTTTGATAAAGTGACATATAACAGCCTTGTGAGCAAAGTTGAAGCCCATGGAATAAAAAAAATACTGGGCGGGATTCTCCGATGGCGGGATGCAACATTTTGCCTGCAGCCCGGGGGTTTCCTGACGGCGTGGGGCTGCCCCACAATGGAAAACCCCATTGTCCGGCAGGCGTAACGGAGAATCCCACCGGCGAATCGAGGCAGAAATGTGGCGCAGCGGGGTGAGAGAATCCAACACACAGTGTCAGTATGGATTCAAAGTTGACTGAGTGACAGGAAACAGGAGAATAATAGAAACCCTACAGTGCCGAAGGAGGCCATTTTGCCCATCAAATCTGCACCAAACCTGCGAATGAGTACTTTGCTCATTGACAAGTGTCTACCTTGCCCTATCCCTGTAATCCCACAACCTAATCTGCACATCCCTGGACATTAAGGGGCACTTTAGCATGGTCAATCCACCTAACCCGCACATCTTTGGACTGTGGGAGAAAACCGGAGCACCCAGAGGAAACCCACGCAAACATTGAGAGAAGGTACAAACTCCACACAGACAATGACCCGAGGCCAGAATTGAAACTGGGTCCCTGGCGCTGTGAGGCAGCAGTGCTAACCACTGTGCCACCGTGCCGCCCAATAGTAGTGAATGAATGTTTCTTAGACTGCAGGAATGTAAGTAGTGGGATTTCCCCAGGGATCAGTAATAGGTTGTTTTTCTTGATCTATTATAATTACCTCTGCATGCGTGCAGAACATAATTTTAGAATTTGCAGAGGTCACAAAACCTGGAGGTAATTTGGATTGTGAGGAGAATAGAGATAGACTCCAACAGGACAAATATATGCTGGTGAAATGGGTAAATATGTGACCAATGAAATTTAATACGGTGAAGAGTCAAGTAAAAATAGTTTGGTAAGAAGACTAATGAGAGGCAATATAAAATAAAGGGTATAATAATAAAGGGAGTGCAGGAGCAGCGGAACCTGGGGTATATGTGCACTAATCATTGAAGGTGTCAGGGCATGTTTAGAAAGTGGTTAATTTGACAAACCTCCAGGTGCTGATGCAATAGTGCTAAAATCATCAAACACAGTGCTCCTGCATGAATTTCCCTGTCTCTGCTTGAGGGAGGGAACAGTGCCTCACGATATACTTGATGCAAAGATCGTGACCCTGTACAAGGGCGACTGCAGCAATTCCAATAACTATTGAAGGAACTCCTTGCTGAACATTGCCTGTGCTGCTTTGACAGACTGCAGATCTTGGCTGAAAGCATCTATCCTGAATCCCAGTGAGGTTTCAGAACTGGAAAATTTGCAATTGACATGACCTTCTCAATTCGACAGCTGCGAGAGAAATGCCATGAACAAAGGAAACAACTATATATTGTCTTCATTGGCATCACTAAGGCATTCAATCATGCAAGCAGAGTTGTTCTATTTAAGCTGCTGGAGAAAATTGGCTACACATTGAAGCTGTTCCATGGCAACATGATAAAGAAGGTTGGCTATGATGGAGCAACATTGGAACCCTTTGAGATCTGCAGTAGGGTCAAACAGATTGCCTTCTGGCACTGGCACTCTTAGTCATATTCTTCACTTTGCTTCTGTCATGTGCCTTCAGGTCATCCACAGAGGTGTCTACTTACACACTAGAACTGACAGAAATCTGTTCAGCCTTGCTCGCCTGAGATCCAAGTCAAAGGTCCGTCAAGTCCTCACAGAGACTTGCTCTACACTGATAATGTTGCACTAACATTCCATGTTGAGGAACACCTTCAGTAGGAAATGGACAGACTCTCTCACACTGGTAAAATGTTTGGTTTGATCATCAGTATCATGAAGACAAATGTCACAATCCGTGATATGTCCATACTGTCATCTGTCAGCATTGACAATATGACTCAGGAAGAGATGATAGCTGTAAATATCTAGGCTCCACAATCACCAGCAATTTGTCACTTGATGCTGAAATCAACACATGCATCACGAAGCCTGTTATTTCCAAGCTGAGTGAGAGTGTGGAACAACAGCAACCTGAGTCAAACTGTGAGTTTACCAAGCCTGTGTCCTCACCACACTCTACAGTGGCAAAACCTGGACAAGATATTCTCGGCAGGAGAAAAGACTGAACAGTTTCCACCTTCGCTGTCTCAGACAGACCCTCAGCATCCCTTGGCCAGACATGGACACCATCTCAGATGTCCCAAAGCGTGCTACTTCTATATCAGCTTACGCTCAGTGCCAAGCCAACTGCGTTTGCGCTGGCTTGGCAATTTTCAGCAGAGGGATGACAGCTGAGACATTCTGTATGATGAACTGACCACTGGGCCACGATCTCCTGGGCATCCATATCTCCACTATGAGGACGCCTGTTAGTGACATATGAGGATGTTGGATATCGATACTGACAACTAGGAAACAGCTGCTGACCGCCATGACCTCTGGAGGCTAGCTATTTGGAAGAACGTTGAAAGATCTGGGCAGAAATGAAAAGATCAGCTGGCTGAGAAAAGGCCTAGACAAAATAGAGGCAAACAAATCCTGCATCTTCTCAGCCCATTGTCTTCCTCCGCAGCAAAACAAAGTGGGGCTTCTTAGCCAAAACAGGCTAGGTTTAATATTTGACCATCACAGTGCAAAATTTCACTTAACGAAATGGAAGGCTGTTACGGGCTAGCACGGTGGCACAGTGGTTAACACTGCTGCATCACAGCGCCAGGGACCAAGGTTCAGTTCCGGTTTTAGGTGTCTGTCTATTTGATGTTTCCACATTCTCCCCATTTCTGTGTGGTTTCTTCTGGGTGCTCGGTTTTCTCCCACAGTCCAAAGATGTGCAGGTTAGGTGGATTGGCCAAGCTAAATCCCCTCAGTATCCAAAGGTTGGGTGGGGTTACAGAGATAGGGAAGTGCCTCGGTGGGGCCGTCTTTCGAAGGGTTGGTGCAGACTCAATGGTCTGAATGGCCTCCTATTGCACTGTAGGGATTCTATGATTCTGAGATAATGTTCCACCCATCTCTTCAACAGTTTATTGCATTTAGCAATGCCTTTTGTTTTCAGCTGATCTGTTGCTGATGAACCTGTTCCCCTTTTAATCCTTTCATATAGGCTTCTTGAATTCCCTGTTCAGAAGGACATCTGGACGTTCTGAGAAAGTTGTAATCAGTAGTCACTAGCGCCGCTTAGCGGTCTTTTGGATTTTAGTTCAAGTGACTCTTTGTGTTTTCAAAGGTTTCTTGTTTCTTGCTTTCTTGCTTGGATCTCTCTTGTAATTAATGAGAGCAAACCACTTCTCTCCAATTACAGGACCCATCACAGTGATGTTAACCTAGATGTTAACCTTGGGTTAGGTGGATTGGCCATGCTAAATTGCCCGTAGTGTCCTAATAAAAGTAGGGTTAAGGGGGAGGTTGTTGGGTTACGGGTATAGGGTGGATACGTGGGTTTGAGTAGGGTGATCATGGCTCGGCACAACATTGAGGGCCGAAGGGCCTGTTCTGTGCTGTACTGTTCTATGTTCTATGAACCAGTCAGCACTTATCCACTATTGTTTCCCATATGTTGAGAGTGCAGTATTGTGGATGGTGTCTCAAAGTATATTCCATTTTGGTTCTGCATTCAGTGTGGGAATGTCGGAGAGTACCTGTTCAAGCCTGATGAAGATTTTTATCTGGGGTTTTATCTTTTATTGTGACTGATGTTGAATCAAGGACAGCATTTCTGCTTTGAGTGAAAAAACCTCAAGGGTTGCATCCTAACATTGATGCACACCAGGGTTTGCTCTGTACTGCGTGTGAAGAGAGTGTTGTTCAGAGAATTATGTCTGGTGATGATCAGATCCAGCTGGTACCCATGCCATAATCTTCAATGTCTCCAGGACACATTTAAAAATAAAAAGTATTGGAAACAGTCAAAAGGTCTGACAGAGTCTGTGTAGAGAGAAACAGAGTTAATATTTTGAGTCCAATATGACTCTTCAGAACTCTGTGACATGGTTGTGGTGATATGGATCACTGTAAATACACAAGGGGTTAATGTAAATACACGTAGACTAGATAGACACTAGAGGGAGCACCAGAGACATGACACACAGACATTCAACCAATAGGCCAGTAAGATAGGACACGACCAATGGACATTCAAGACACACACAGAGGTGACACTACCACAGGAGGGCATTACACCAACCCATATAAAAGGACACAGCACATATGCTCAGTCTCTTTCAAGTGGAAACACTTCGTGAGTACACAGGGTTGATTGAAACACATCACACCCACCATGTGGATTGTAGCAGACTGGTTAGATTGTCTGAGTAGCTGTAGCAGGATTAACAGGAGAGTTGAATCCAAGCAGAAGAATCATTAACAGTTTAATAAATGTGTTAAAGCTATCTCCAAGTCTGAACCTTCATTTGTCAGCGTGCACATCAAGGAAGCAGCTTATGCTACATAAAGGGCATAACAAAACATGGTACCAGTGAGTGACTGTTAAATCCATATAGTTACAACTCAGCAAACCAGGAAGTTACACCCAGGAAAGATGATGTTTGAGATTCCGGTTCCACAGCAGCTCAGGTACCACAGCAATCTCAGTGAAAACTGGCGTGCGTTCAGGCAGAGATTTGAGATCTACCTGGTAGCATCCGACTTAGATGACGTGGCAGATGAAGAGAAAATAAAGCTTCTACGGGTCCAAGAGCAGCTGAAATCTTTCAGACCTTCAAATACCCAAAGGGGCAAAACAAGAGCGACTTCCAGGCAGTCCTGGACAAATTCCAAGAATTCTGTGAGGAAGATACAAGAAAATACGGTAAAACAGGTGCCAAAACTCACCATGATGTGGCTTGCAGCAACAAACGGCAGTTTTGATTTGCAGCCATCTTGGATAAGGTGCTGCTCATGCGCAGTTGCGCGAAGAGCGGACAGAACGGGAAGGTCCATTTGCGAATGCGCGTGAAGCCGCGCATGCGCAATTGCGAAAAAGGCCCCAAGTAAAGGAACAGCGATATGTGCATGCTCAATCGCTTTCTACGCTCTACGTCACTCGCTTTGTGACGTCAGAGGCCCCGGACCATGCCCACTTAAAGGGCAAATGTCCCAAAACACAAAAAAAAGTTTTAAAGCCATTAAACCCGATTCTTTCACCTGGAACAACAGCACAATGCCTGAAATTCGACCAGTAGCTGAAAGTAACCTCCGCAGAACCCTGCAACAAGCAGTAAGCACCGCCTTAGAAGATGATATGGTCTTGGAAGACAACGACTCAGACGAAGATTTCATCTTGGGAGGTGGCTACCCTAGTACCAAATCCGAACCGCAACTAGAGGTGTTGTACATTGAAGACCCCGACGACGAGTTCTTCGGATTGGGGAATCCTCAGCCCAGCACATATGATATCCCGACTCGTAAGTGCAGGATTATGCTGCGGCCTGACGCCAAGAGACAGAGAGCGGTACAAGCCCACAGAGAGCGGCGTGCTGTCACACAGAGAGTGGTCCATGCACCGCGAAGAGTCCCCGACTCCACACAGAGTGGTCGACGCACCACGAAGGGTCCCAGCCTCCACACAAGAAGTGATGACAGTCTCCACAGCGAGACCAATGCATGATTCCACACAGGGAACGCTGCAAAACTCCACAGAGGGAGTGACACAAGCCTCCACAGCGAACTCGTGGACAGACTCCACGATGGAAGGAACGCAAGACTCCAGAACGTAGTCCTTGCATGAACAAGACCATGAGGGTCTAGCGACCTCCTCTGAGCAACCAGAAGCAGACGATGCAAGTCTGCTATGCTCAAGTAAACTGCAGAAAGACTATGACAGTCTGCCATGCTCAAGTGAACAACAAGAAGACTATGATGGTCTATCACGCTCAAGTGTACAGCAAGAAGACTATGACAGTCTACCACACTCACGTGAACAACAGTACAACTATGACAGTCTACCCGGATCATTTGAGCCACCAGCGGAAGACTCTGACAGTCTACCCAGCTTATTTGACCGACAAGAAGACACTGAGGCGCTATCCACTGTATGTGCGACAAGTGACGACAGCATCCCACTTCCCATACAAGATGTGCAACGTGACAGACCTCAGCTAGAATGTACAGAGGCACTCGACAATCACAGTGAGACTACTGGTGACTCTGGTGACACCATGTTCATTCAATCCTCATCCACTCGAGCCTCTCCACAAGCAAATGCATTCCTGAATGTTTTGACTCTGGACGGGAAGCACAAGAAACATCAGAAGATTCAAGTGAACCTGCAATGACTCCGGATGGGGAGCGTCAAGAAGCCAAAACTGACTCAGGTGAAACAGACCAGACTCCAGATGGGGAGCAACCACAAGCCAAAGCTGATTCAAGTAAGCTGGAAATGACTCCAGATGGGGAGCGCCGCAAACTCAGTGACGGCACGCTCAAGGAAACAGAAGATGCCACAAAGGAAGCTGACACGAGTTACTCAGGTCCTTGAGTGCAACAAACACGGCAACAAAACCAACCAACACAACAACACAACCTATGAAAACCATATGAAAGACAACGACATGAAGCGTACCAAAGGCAACAACGTCGACTACAAGCGCGACAACAACATCAACAATGGAACTATGACTGGTACGACATGGTACAACTCTGCAAATGAGGGACACTGTTACTGCTCAGCTCAGTACAATGACATACCATGGCAGGATGATGCATCTTACCAATTCACGTTTGCTACACGACCAACAGGCAACCCAGCTTTCAGGATAGATGCCATCAAGAATTGCTACCATAAGCAGAAAAAAAAAGACTCCAAATCAGTCAATGAAGAGATTTGAACACTTGAGCACCTCCTGATGACCAAACACCAGGACACTGACGCCGTTCACAAGGGAATGACAACGCCACCATTGACACTTCTATGCCAGACCATATACATTCATGAACTATTCGACTCATAACTTTTATTTTGTATTGTCTTATCCTCAAAGTCATTGCAACTATTGTATACTATTGTATAGTCATCACAGTCATCATAACTTGTACATAGAATCACTTATCTACCTGTTTTTGTTCAATTTTCTTTAACACTGTACAGAAAAATGTAACACGAAAAAAGGGGGGATGTGGTGATGTGCATCACTGTAAATACACAAGGGATTAATGTAAATACACGTAGACTAGATAGATACTAGAGGGAGCACCAGAGACATGACACATGGACATTCAACCAATAGGCCAGTAAGATAGGACACAACCAATGGGCATTCAAGACACGCACAGAGGTGACACTACCACAGGAGGGCATTACACCAACCCATATAAAAGGACACAGCACACATGCTCAGTCTCTTTCCAGTGGAGACACTTAATGAGTACACAGGGTTAATTGAAACTCATCACACCCACCACGTGGATTGTAGCAGACTGGTTAGATAGTCTGAGTGGCTATAGCAGGATTAACAGGAGAGTCGAATCCAAGTAGGAGAATCATTAACAGTTTAATAAATGTGTTAAAGCTATCTCCAAGTCTGAACGTTACTTTGTCAGAGTACACATCAAGGAAGCAGCTTATGCTATGTCAAGAGCACAACAAAACAATGGTCTCTTCTGAATGAAGGCCTTGGTTACAAAAGGCTTGTGGTAACAGTGAAGTTCAAGGAGCCTCTGCCCATTTTCATTTATTTCTGCCAAGCCATGATGTACAAGGCAAGAGAGCTATGCCTCATGGTCTGCACCCACTCTTGCATTGAAATCCCACAGTGGATAAAAATGTTCTGACTTAGAGATTCTGCTGTTAGCAGTGTCAAGCTCCAAATAGAGCTGGGGCGGGATTCTCCGTTAGTTGATGCCGAAATCGGGAAACGAGATTGGCCGGAGTAAATCGAGGCAGGCACTGATTTGACGCCAAATCGCGATTCTCCGTCACCTCGAAAGCGTCAATACGTTTCACTCCACACATATAGTAGACACCGTTGCATATCATTAGTGGGCCCGACCCAGTATTCTCTGGGGCCTCCACGATTCTCCACCTCCGATGTGCAGAGTTCTTGATGGCATGGTTCACTTGTGCTTTCTCACTCCAGGCCACCCCCCTGGCCCCAGCTGACCCATCAGCCGTATGGGCGCACTCCAGCACTGGGCGGCACGGTAGCACAGTGGTTAGCACTGTTTTTTCACAGTGCCAGGGACCCAGGTTCGATTCTCAGCTTGGGTCACTTGGGTGCGGAGTTTACATGTTCTCTCCTTGCCTGTGTGGGTTTCCTCCGGATGCTCTGGTTTCCTTCCACAGTCCAAAGATGTACAGGTTAGCTGGATTGGTCACACTAAATTGCCCCGTAGTGTCCATAAGTTAGGTGGGATTGCTGGGTTACGGGAATAGGGTGGAGGTACGGGCTAATGTAGAATGCTCTTACAGGGGCCGGTACAGACTCGATGAGCTGAATAACCTCCTTCTGCACTGTAAATTTAATGATTCTATGATTCCGTGCCATCTTTTTGGCTGGGTTAAGTGTGTGGGGGGAGTGTCATGTGTATGTGCGGCTGCAGCTTGTCAGCCTCCCAAGTGTCGATCACAGACTCAGCGAATCCCACACCGTTTTCATTGGGTTTGATTGTGTTTCACACGGCACTGGTGCTAGCCCCTCAACGGTAACGGAATCGGTCCAGGTACGGCGCCAATTTTTCTGTCGTAAAAGTCCATGGATTCTGCGTTGGCGTCAACACTTTGTCTCAGAAATGGAGAATCCCACCCCTGATCTTTCACCTCTATCTGTGCTCCAATGCTGTGCTCCATTACATTCATGAGGTTAATTGGTCCTGTTTGGGAGGTGAATGGAGAGAACATGTTCTCAGCCATTTTTGGGAGGTGAGAGTAGTGAACACCCTACAGTGAAGCCTACACCTTGCACACGTGTTTCCTCTCAAGGAAAGACATCCCTAATTGGTTCTCTATTTCGCATCGCTGCTGGCAGTAGTGCTGGCAGCGAATATGAAGCAAACTAGCACACAAAAGCAGAAAACGTATTAACTCTCTTCACCTATATACTAGACGCATCACATGGCTCTGTTGGACAGACTACAATTAACTGCTTAGAAACATTCCAGTTTTTTAAAAGGCTTTTGCGTGGCTTAGTCATCGGGAGACATGGTGCATCGTGATAATGTCATTGTGTTAGTCATCCAGTGGACTAGGCTAATGCTCTGAGGACATGGTTTCTAATCCCATCAGAATAGCTGATGAAATTTGAATTAAATTGATAAAATCTGGAATTGAAAAGCTAGTCCCAGTATTGGTGATCATAAAACTATCGCCGGGTGTCTGTTTCACTCAAGCAATTTAGGGAAGGAAATCTGCCGTCCTTACCTGGTCTGGCCTACATGTGACTCTTAACTGCCCTCTGAAATGGCCTGGCAAGTCAATTCAAGGGCAATTCGGGATGGGAAACAAATGCTGGCCTTGCCAGTGACTCCGACATTCCATGAAAGAATAAATTTAAAAAACATTTTTTTAAATGTATTTTATGACAAACAGGTATCAAAAAAAATTACAACAGATAAACACCTGGAAAACATGCTTCCCAACATTCAACTATACAGTTTGTATAACTTTTTCCCCCTTTTTCACCCTCTTCCTCCCCCCAAACATGGTCACAAATATCCACTATCATGTCTCAAACCTCTCCACTGAGCCCCTTAGCTCATATTTTATCTTTTCCAGCCACAGGAAGACATACAGGTGGCCCAGCCAGGCCGCTACCCCTGCTGGCGTTGCTGACCGCCACTCCAGTAAGATTCATCGTTGGGAAATCAGAGAGCCGAGGGCCACAACATCGACCTTCCTCCTCTCCATGAGCTCCGGCTTTTCCGAAACCCCAAATATTGGCGCCAAAGGATCCGGGTCCACCTCCTCCCCCACTACCCTTGCCAGGATCACAAACATTCCCGCCCAGAATCTCTCCAACTTTTCACAGCCCCAGAACATATGCGCGTGATTCGCTTATCCCCGTCCACACCTCTGTCACCCCCTGGAAGAACCCACTCATTCTTGCCCAAGTTATATGTACCCAGTGTATGACCATGAATTGTATCAGGCTCATCCTTGCGCATGAGGAGTTCGCATTTCCCCTGCACGTTTATCCTGCGCAGTGCCTCACTCCATACTCCCCAATTGATCTCCACTCCCAACTCCCCTTCCCATTTTTCCTTGATCTTCACCGCTGTTTAAGAAAGGTAGCAGTGATAATCCAGGAAACTGTAGGCCGGTGAGCCTCACGTCGGCAATAGGTAAATTATTGGAGAGAATTGTCAGGGAATGGATTTATACCAATTTGGAAACAAATGGACTCATTAGTGATAGACAGCATGGTTTTATGAAGAGCAGGTTGTGCCTCACTAACTTGATCGAGTTTTTTGAGGAGGTGACAAAGATGATTGATGAAGGGAGGGCAGTGGATGTTGTTTGCATGGACTTCAGTAAAGCCTTTGACAAGGTGCCTCACGGCAGATTGGTACAAAAGGTGAAGTCACACGGGATCAGAGGTGAGGTGATAAGATGGATACAGAACTGGTTTGGTCACAGAAGGCAGTAGTAGAAGAGTGTAATTCTGAATGGAAGATTGTGACCAGTGGTGTTCCACAGGGATCTGTGCTGGGGCCTCTGTTGTTTGTACTATACATAAACGATTTGGAAGAAAATCTAGCTGATCTGTGATGCACCATCGATTGCACGCGAGGCGAGTGATTTACCAATGTCAGGCTTTAATTAACTAGAACACAGCCTGGCGATCGTCTACAGTGGAAAGGAACGATCGTCAGGCTTCTGAGCATTTATACCTCGTTGATAGAGGCGTGGTTAACTCAGCCTCTCGGCCAATCGGTCGAGAGGCACATGACCGACCAGGGCCAATGGTAAGCCGACGTTCTGGCCCAATGGCAGACGAGTATGCAGATCATATCATCACATTCACCCCTTACGGAGAAGGAAGGCGGGGGGGGTAGGTGTGAACGAGACCCGGGGTGGGGGGGGGGGAAGAACTGATGATATGAGTAGCCGTCGGGAGAATAATTTTCTCTCCGTACCCTTGTCGAATTTGGGGGCTTGCCACTGGCCCAGACATAACAATATTTACAAAAGGAAGTCCATGGGACCGTAGAACTCTAGATGGATTCGATCAGTCGTTTGGTGGTCCTTGACGTCCTGGCCGAGCGCCGTAGTGGAGGAGGTGTCGTCGGATCGGCTGATGGTCCTGCTGATGTCCTGGAGTCCGGGAGCGATAGACCTCGAGTAGTCTCCGTCACCTGAGCTGGCCGCGGAGACGCCATGGATGAGGGATGGGGAAGCTGAGTGGGGTGCTGGGGTGAAAAAGGGGAGGGGGGGTCTGTGGTGGGGGGGGGGCTGCACGCCGGCGGGTGCCAGGTCCCGGAGGGAGACCGTGTCCTGCCGACCGTCGGGGTACTCCACATACGCATACTGCGGGTTAGCGTGGAGTAACTGGACATGCTCCACCAACGGATCGGACTTGTGCACCCGCACATGCTTCCGGAGCAAGATGGGTCCGGGGGTGACCAGCCACGTCGGGAGAGGGGATCCGGAGGACGACTTCCTGGGGAAAACAAGAAGACGCTCATGAGGTGTCTGATTAGTTGCAGTACAGAGGAGTGAGCGGATAGAGTGCAGTGCATCGGGGAGCACCTCTTGCCATCGGGAAATAGGGAGATTTCTAGACCGGAGGGCTAGTAGTATGGTCTTCCAGATGGTACCATTCTCCCGCTCGACCTGTCCGTTACCCCGGGGGTTATAGCTGGTCGTCCTGCTAGAGGCGATGCCCCTGTCAAGCAGGAATTGACGCAGCTCGTCGCTCATAAATGAGGACCCCCGATCGCTGTGAATGTACGCGGGGTAGCCGAACAGTGAGAAGATGGAGAGTAGGGCCTTAATGACGGTCGATGTGGTCATGTCGGGACAGGGAATGGCGAAGGGGAAGCGGGAGTGTTCGTCGATAACCGCCAGGAAGTAAATGTTGCGGTTGTTAGAGGGAAGGGGCCCCTTGAAGTCAATGCTGAGACGTTCAAAGGGGCGGGATGCTTTGATCAGGTGTGCGCGCTCGGGGCGGTAGAAGTGTGGTTTGCACTCGGCGCAGATGTGGCAGTCACGGGTTACTGTCCTGACTTCCTCGATAGAGTAGGGCAGGTTGCGGGCCTTAATGAAGTGGTGTAGGCGGGTCACCCCTGGATGGCAGAGGTCTGCGTGGAGGGAGCGGAGGCGGTCTATCTGCGCGCTGGCGCAGGTACCGCGGGACAGGGCATCAGGAGGCTCATTGAGCTTCCCAGGACGATACAAGATATCATAGTTGTACGTGGACAACTCGATCCGCCACCGTAAAATCTTGTCATTTTTGATCTTGCCCCTTTGTGCATTATCAAACATGAAGGCTACTGACCGTTGGTCTGTGAGGAGGGTAAACCTCCTGCCGGCCAAATAGTGCCTCCAATGTCGCACGGCTTCGACTATGGCCTGGGCTTCCTTTTCCACAGATGGGTGGCGGAGTTCGGAAGCCTGGAGAGTTCTGGAGAAGAAGGCCACGGGTCTGCCCGCTTGGTTCAGGGTGGCCGCCAGAGCTACTTCTGAAGCGTCGCTCTCGACCTGGAAGGGGAGGGCCTCGTCGATGGCACGCATCGTGGCCTTTGCGATGTCCGCTTTGATGCGGCTAAAGGCCTGGCAGGCCTCCGTCGACGGCGGGAAGGTCGTGGTTTGCATGAGGGGACGGGCCTTGTCCGCGTAGTTGGGAACCCATTGGGCGTAGTATGCGAAAAACCCTAGGCAGCGTTTGAGGGATTTGGGGGTATTGGGGAGAGGGAGTTCCATCAGGGGGCGCATGCGTTCGGGGTCGGGGCCTATCACTCCGTTACGCACTACGTAGCCGAGGATGGCTAGGCGGTCGGTGCTAAACACGCATTTATCCTTATTGTACGTGAGGTTAAGGAGTTTTACGGTTTGGAGGAATTTCTGGAGGTTGGCGTCATGGTCCTGCTGGTCGTGGCCGCAGATGGTGACATTATCAAGGTACGGGAAGGTAGCCTGTAATCCGTACTTGTCGACCATTCGGTCCATCTCCCTTTGGAAGACCGAGACCCCATTCGTGACGCCAAACGGAACCCTAAGGAAGTGGTAGAGGCGCCCGTCAGCCTCGAACGCGGTGTACCGTCGGTCACTCGCGCGGATGGGGAGCTGGTGGTAAGCAGACTTAAGGTCCACAGTTGAGAAGACCTTGTATCTCGCGATCTCGTTTACCATGGTAGAGATACGGGGGAGAGGATACGCGTCCAGTTGCGTAAACCGATTGATGGTTTGGCTATAATCGATGACCATCCGGTTTTTCTCCCCCGTCCGGACCACCAGCACTTGGGCTCGCCAGGGACTGTTGCTGGCCTCGATGACCCCTTCCGTCAGCAACCTCTGGACCTCGGACCTGATGAAGGATCGGTCCTGGGCGCTGTACCGTCTGCTCCGTGTGGCGACGGGTTTGCAATCGGGGGTGAGGTTAGCAAACAGGGAGGGAGGGTCTACTTTGAGGGACGCGAGGCTGCAGACAGTGAGGGGGGGTATAGGGCCGCCGAATTGAAAAGTCAAGCTCTGCAGGTTGCACTGGAAGTCCAGTCCTAGGAGTGCCGGTGCGCAAAGGTCAGGGAGGACAAGGAATTTATAATTTTTAAAAACCTTCCCTTGGACCGTGAGGTCCGCGATGCAGCACCCGGTGATGTGGACGGAGTGCGAACCTGAGGCTAAACCGATTTTGCGTGTTACGGGATGGACAGGGAGCGCGCAGCGTCTTACCGTGTCAGGGTGAACGAAGCTTTCCGTGCACCCGGAGTCCAGCAGGCAGTCCGTCTTGTGGCCGTTGAGGTGGATCAGCGTAGTCGTTTTGGCGAGCGTGCGTGGATGAGACTGGTCGAGTTGAACGGCCGCGAGCCGTGGAGAAAATTCGTCGTCGCTGTCCGATTCCATGCTGGAGGGACCTTGCGTGGCAGATGTGGAAGTCGGTGGCCAGGATCCATATGTGGGGTGAACGGCCGCGAGCCGTGGAGAAAATCCGTCGTCGCTGTCCGATTCCATGCTGGAGGGACCTTTCGTGGCAGATGTGGAAGCCGGTGGCCAGGATCCCCAGGTGAGGTCTGTTCCCCAAGATGGCGGCGCCCAGGACCCGCACGTGGGGTAGGGGCCCCAAGATGGCGGCGCCCAGGACCCGCACGTGGGGTCGGCACCCCAAGATGGCGGCGCCCAGGAAGCCCTCGTGGCCGCTGGAGGCGGAGCTAGCGTTGCCGGCGCTGTGAGCGGAGAGGCGCGCAGGCCGGCTCCAGGAGGTGAGTGACCGGCATCAGCTGCGGGGATGCACAAGCCGGCTCCAGGACGCCGGCTAGGTGCATCAGCTGCGGGGATGCGGAAGCCGGCTCCAGGACGCCGGCTAGGTGCATCAGCTGTGGGGATGCGGAAGCCGGCTCCAGGACGCCGGCTAGGTGCATCAGCTGTGGGCGGAGGTAAGGCGCGCGGGCCGGGTGCGGGGGGCCGGGGGCGGGGGGGAGCCGAGTCGCGCTGCGGGCAGGCAGGGACCGGGGGGCCCGGAGAGGCGAGCCGGTCGGGCGCTGGGGCCCGGGGGTGGGGGGAGCCGGGGTCCGGGAGCGAGGGAAGCAGGGCCGCTGCGGGCAGGCAGGGACCAGGGGGGCCCGGAGAGGCGAGCCGGTCGGGCGCCGGGGCCCGGGGGCGGGGGGGAGAAACGTGCGCGGCGGGCAGGCAGAGGCCTGGAGGGGTCGGGGAGGTGCGCATGTCGGCCGGCGGGGCGCGAGTCGGGTGCAGCTGGGGCGGCCCTGGGGGAGAGAGGGAGGCACACAGGCCGTTTGCAGAGGCCTGGGGGAGGGGGGGAGAGTGCTGTGCAGCTTCCAGAAGCGCTGCAGCCAGCGATTTGGCCTGGCAGACCGTGGAGTAGTGGCCCTTCTTCCCGCAGCTCTTACAGAGGGCGGAGCGGGCTGGGCAGCGCGAGCGAGGGTGCTTAGCGTACCCACAAAAGTAGCAGCGGGGCCCCGCGGATTTATCGGGGCGCCCCGCGGCACAAGCCTGAGGGAGGCCGGGAGCGGTGGGTAGCTGGTGGGAAGCGTGCCAGGAGGCGGCCTGGCCAGGGTCATAGGTGCGAGCGCTTTGATCTGCGACCTCCAGGGAGGCGGAGAGAGTCAGTGTCTCCGTTAAACTGAGTTCGTCTCTTTCCAGCATCCGCTGGCGGATCACGGGGGACAGCATCCCAGCCACGTAAGCGTCTCTGACGAGTAGCTCCATGTGCTCTGTAGCGGACACCGCTTCACAGGCGCAACCTCTCCCCAGGGCACAGAGGGCCCGGACGTATTGGTCTAGAGACTCACCGGGGACCTGCTTTCTGGTGGCCAGCAGATGTCGAGCGAATACCCTGTTGATCGGTTTGAGGAATTGTCCTTTTAGCTTCCGTATAGCGTCATCATAATCTGTTTCGTCTTCGATTATTGAGTAAGCGGCAATACCCATGCTGGAGTGGAGGACGTGCAGCTTCTGTGCCCCGGTGGGGGGGGGGTGGTTGTAGATGCCAGGAACCCTTCGAGGCAAGTCAGCCAGAGTTTGAAAAGTTCTGTAGAGTTCGGAGTTTGCGGGCTGATGCGGAGGCATTCGGGCTTGATGCGGAACTCCATCTTCAAAGTTGTAGTTAATTAAATTGATGCACCATCGATTGCACGCGAGGCGAGTGATTTACCAATGTCAGGCCTTAATTAACTAGAACACAGCCTGGCGATCGTCTACAGTGGAAAGGAACGATCGTCAGGCTTCTGAGCATTTATACCTCGTTGATAGAGGCGTGGTTAACTCAGCCTCTCGGCCAATCGGTTGAGAGGCACATGACCGACCAGGGCCAATGGTAAGCCGACGTTCTGGCCCAATGGCAGACGAGTATGCAGATCATATCATCACAATCTGATTGGTAAGTTTGCAGATGACACCAAGGTTGGAACATTGCGCACAATTCTGGTCGCTATACTATTAGAAGGATGTGGAGGCTTTGGAGAGGGTTCAGAAGAGATTTACCAGGATGTTGCCTGGTCTGGAGGGTGTTAGCTATGCGGAGAAGCTGAATAGACTCAGACTGTTTTCATTAGAAAGACGGAGGTTGAGAGGTGCCTGATAGAAGTCTACAAGATTATGAGGGGCATGGATAGATAGAATAGAACAGTACAGCACAGAACAGGCCCTTCGGCCCTCGATGTTGTGCCGAGCCATGATCACCCTACTCAAACCCACGTAACCACCCTATACCCGTAACCCAATAACCCCCCCTTAACCTTACTTTATTAGGACACTACGGGCAATTTAGCATGGCCAATCCACCTAACCCGCACATCTTTGGACTGTGGGAGGAAACCGGAGCACCCGGAGGAAACCCACGCACACAGGGGGAGGACGTGCAGACTCCGCACAGACAGTGACCCAGCCGGGAATCGAACCTGGGACCCTGGAGCTGTGAAGCATTTATGCTAACCACCATGCTACCGTGCTGCCCACGGATGGAATGGATGGGCAGGCACTCTTTCCCTGGGTGGAGGTGTCAGTCACCAAGGGGGCATAAGTTTAAGGCCCATTAAGCAAGGTTTAGAGGAGATGTGCCAGGCATGGTGATGAGTGCCTGGAACGCGTTGCTAGGGGAGGTTGTGGAAACTGATACATTAACATAGTTCAAAATACATCTTGACAAATGCATGGATAGGGTGGGTATAGAGGGATACAGCACAAAGAAGAGCTGAGGGTTTTGGGCCAAGGCTGGTATTTAAAAAAAATAAATTTAGAGTACCCAATTATTTTTTTTTCCAATTAAGGCGCAGTTTAGCGTGGCCAATCCACCTACCCTGCACATCTTTGGGTTGTGGGGGCGAAACCCACACAAAAACGGGGAGAATGTGCAAACTCCACACAGACAGTGACCCAGAGCCGGGATCAAACCTGGAACCTCGGTGCCATGAGGCAGCAGGGCTAACCCACTGCACCACCGTGCTGCCCTAAGGCTGGTATCATGACTGGTACAGGCCTAGAGGGCTGAAGGGTCTGTTCCTGTGCTGAATTGTTCTTTGTTTTTGTTCACCGCCCGCTCACCTCTTTGCTCTCCCAGCCGCCTGTCCATATCTTTAATTCTACTCTCCCATTCCACATCTGGAAGCAGCAGTCGCTCCAGCAGGGTGTTCCTCAGCAACCGAGGGAACTCCTTCCAAACCTTCCGCGCAAGGTCCCTCATCTGCAGGTACCTGAACTCCCTGCCTCTCGGGAGCTCTGCCCTCTCCCTCAGCTCCACTAGACTGGCATACCCTTCCTCTAGGTACATATCCCTCACCTTAACCAGCCCCATTTGCCTCCACCTCCTATACATGCTGTCCCTCTCCCCAGCTCAAACCCATGATTTTCACACAACAGCGTTAACTCCGACATTCCCTCCATCCTAAATTGCCTCCTCAACTGGTTCCAAACCTTCACGGTTGACTGCACCACCGGGATCCCTGAATACCTGCTCGGCACCATTGGCAATGTTGCTGTCACCATAGCCCTCTAGCTGGACCCCTACAAGATTCCTCCTTCCCCCTCTCCTTCCCACCATCGCTGCACCATTTCCATATTCGCCGCCCAATAGTAATGAAGCAGGTGGCCTCTGGTTGCGGCTATGCGGAGCTAAGCCACATGTTCGGCAGCTCCCGCTACTTAAGGACTTTTGGGCCGATTTGAGGGCCCCAAACGGCGCTGTTTCGACGAATCCCGGTGGGGGAAGGTGTCTAAAGGAGCATTCCCCATAATTTATGGTGCTCACCCGGAGTGGGCAAAGGAAAAAGCTGCAGCAGCTCCCCAAGAAAAGCGGGGGAAGAAGGACAAAATGGCGGCTGGCGGAACACCCGAGGACTGGTGGAAGTGGGCGCAGGGGCAGCAGGCCTCTCTTCTGCGCTGTTTTGCAGAGCTGAAGGCTGAGCTGCTGGACTCCCTGAATGCGACTACCAACAAGCTGCTTGGGACCCAGGCGGCCAAGGAGGAGTCTATTCGGGAGTTGCAGCAGCAGGCCGCTGAGAGGGAGGAGGAGGCCGTGGTCCTCGTGGGGAAAGTGGAGTTGCACAAGGCACTTCACAAAAAGTGGCAAGACCGCTTGGAGGAGCTGGACGTTCGCACGAGGCGAAATAATTTGAGGATCCTGGGCCTGGCGGAGGGGCTGGAGGGGTCGGATCTCCCGGCGTATGTGACCACAATGTTGAGCTCGTTGATGGGAGCGGGGTCCTTCCATTTGCCCCTGGAGCTTGAGGGAACTCACAGAGTGCTGGCCAGGAGGCCTAAGGCAAATGAGCCCCCGAGGGCGATGCTGGTGCGGTTCCATCGATTCAGCGACCGGGAGTTTGTGCTGCGCTGGGCCAAGAAAGAGAGGAGCAGCAAGTGGGAGAATTCGGTAGTGAGAATCTACCAGGACTGGAGTGCGGAGGTGGCTAAGCGGCGGGCCGGGTTCAACCGGACGAAGGCGGTGCTGCATGCCAAGCAGGTCAGATTTGGAATGCTGCAGCCTGCGCGTCTGTGGGTGACATATAAGGACCGGCACCATTACTTGGAGTCCCTGGAGGAAGCGTGGGCCTTTGTACAGGCGGAGAAGCTGGACTCGAACTAGGATCTGGGGACACACTATGGCCGTTGCTGTTTTCACTGTTGCTGTTCTTCAGCTTTGACATGTGTGTTTTTTATGCTGGTTTTCTTTTTGCTCTGTTTCCGGGTGGGTCTGTTTGTTGGGTATGGGTGTGGGGTATGTGGGGAATGTTGGGGGTTTGTATTTTATATGTTCGCTTCTGTACGGGGCTGGGGGTTGGGGTGAAACTGGATTTTGGGGAGCTGCGTCAGAAGGGTGGGGTGTGGCAGTGTGAAAGCGTGGGCTTTCCTCTGGTTTCCTGCGCCGCGGGGCAGGGGGGGCGGAGCTGGCGGTAGGGGCGTGGCCTCTACTGGTTTTCTTTCCCGCGCTAAAGCGGTGCCAAGGAGGTGTGGCAAGAGGGGGATGACCCCCATGCCGGGAGGGGATGGGTTTTGGCGGGAGCTGCCGGGGTCAGCAGAAGTCAGCTGACTCACGGAAGTACCATGGAGGGTGCGTCGCGGCTAGGAGGGGTCCTAGCCTTGGGGGGGGGATACCGGGTTGATGCTGGAATGGCCAGGAAGGAGCTGGTGTGGACCGGGGGGGGTAGAGGAGAGGCGTTATCGCCATGGGGAACGGGTCGGGCGGGGCGAGCTGGCCTGGGGCGAGCAGTCGATAAGCTATGGCTAGCCGGCAGGGGAGGGGGGCGGGTTGCCCTCTGATCCGGCTGATTACCTGGAACGTGAGGGGGCTGAATGGACCGGTTAAGAGAACCAGGGTATTTTCTCATCTGAAGGGGTTGAAGGCGGACGTGGCTGTGCTCCAGGAGACCCACTTGAAGGTGGCGGACCAGGTTTGTCTTAGGAAGGGGTGGGTGGGGCAGGTTTATCACTCAGGATTGGACGCGAAGAACCGGGGGTGGCGATTCTGGTGGGGAAGAGGGTGGCGTTCGAGACGGCTGAGGTGGTGTCGGACAAGGAGGGAAGATATATTATGGTGAAGGGTAGGCTGCAGGGAGAGAAGGTGGTGCTGGTTAATGTATATGCCCCGAATTGGGATGATGCTGGCTTCATGAGGCGCTTGTTGAGCCGCATTCCGGACCTGGAGGCAGGGGGCCTGATCATGGGGGGAGACTTTAACACAGTGCTGGATCCCCCACTGGACCGGTCCAGTTCAAGGACGGGTAGGAGACTGGCGGCGGCCAAAGTGCTGAGGGGGTTTATGGACCAGATGGGAGGGGTGGATCCCTGGAGGTTTGGGAGGCCGAGGGCGCGGGAGTATTCCTTTTTCTCTCGTGTCCGTAGGATTTATTCTCGAATGGATTTTTTCGTCCTGACCAGGGGATTGATCCCGAAGGTGCAGGATACCGGGTATTCGGCCATAGCAATTTCAGACCATGCTCCGCACTTGGTTGATCTGGAGATGGGGGAGTCGTGGGACCAGCGCCCGCTATGGCGCCTGGATGTGGGGATGCTGGCTGATGAGGAGGTGTGTAGGAGGGTCCGGGGAAGTATTGAGGGGTATCTTGATACCAACGACACGGGAGAGGTCCGGGTGGGTATGGTCTGGGAGGCTCTGAAAGCAGTGATCCGGGGGGAGCTGATCTCCATCCTGGCCCATAGGGAAAGGAGGGAGAGGAAGGAGAGGGAGAGACTGGTGGGGGAGCTCCTGGGTGTGGACAAGAGATACGCGGAGGCACCGGAGGAGGGGTTGCTGGGGGAACGGCGCAGTTTGCAGGCCAAATTTGACTTGTTGACCACCAGAAAGGCGGAGACACAGTGGAGGAGGGCGCAGGGCACGGTATATGAGTATGGGGAGAAGGCGAGCAGGATGTTGGCACATCAGCTCCGTAGGCTAGGGAAATTGGTGGAGTGACGGATGGGGGTGGGAATGTAGTGCAGAAGGGGACAGAAGTAAATGGGGTCTTTAGGGACTTCTACGAGGAACTGTACCGGTCGGAACCTCCAATGGGGAGAGGGGGGATGGAGAGCTTCATGAACAGGCTATGTTTCCCAAGGGTTCAAGAGGAGCTGGTAGAGGGGCTGGGGGCGCCGATAGAGTTGGAGGAGCTAGTCAGGGGGATTGGACAAATGCAGTCAGGTAAGGCCCCGGGGCCGGACGGGTTCCCGGTGGAATTTTATAAAAAGTATGCTGATCTGGTGGGCCCCCTGTTGGTGCGAGCCTTCAATGAGGCATGGGAGGGGGGGGCTTTGCCCCCGACGATGTCGCAGGCACTGATCTCTCTGATCCTAAAGCGGGATAAGGACCACTTGCAGTGTGGATCATACAGACCTATCTCGCTCCTCAATGTTGACGCCAAGTTTTTTTTTTTTTTTTTTCTTTTTTTTTATAAATTTAGATTAGCCAATTATTTTTTCCAATTAAGGGGCAATTTTGCGTGGCCAATCCACCTACTCTGCACATTTTTGGGTTGTGGGGGCGAAACCCACGCAAACACGGGGAGAATGTGCAAACTCCACACGGACAGTGACCCAGAGCCGGGATCGAACCTGGGACCTCAGCGCCGTGAGGCGGTTGTGCTAACCACTAGGCCACCGTGCTGCCCATGTTGACGCCAAGTTGCTGGCGACCAGGATCCTGGCCACCAGGATAGAGGACTGTGTGCCAGGGGTGATACACAAAGATCAGACAGGATTTGTCAAGGGACAGCAGCTCAACACGAATGTGCGGAGACTGCTAAATGTTATCATGATGCCGGCAGTGGAGGGGGAGGCGGAGATAGTGGTGGCGCTGGACGCAGAGAAAGCGTTTGACAGAGTTGAGTGGGGGTACCTGTGGGAGGTGCTGGAGCGGTTTGGATTTGGGGAGGGATTCATCAAATGGGTGAGACTGCTCTACGCGGCTCCGATGGCGAGTGTAGTTACAAATGGAAGGAGATCGGAGTACTTTAGGCTCTACCGTGGGACCAGGCAGGGGTGCCCCCTGTCCCCCTTGCTCTTTGCACTGGCAATTGAACCTCTGGCTATGGCGTTGAGGGAGTCAGGGAGATGGAGGAGTCTGGTGCGAGGTGGGGAGGAACATCGGGTATCGCTGTATGCGGACGACCTGCTGTTGTATGTGGCGGACCCAGAAGGGGGAATGCCGGGGGTGATGGAGCTGTTGGCGGAATTTGGGGGCTTCTCGGGCTATAAGTTAAATTTAGGCAAGAGCGAGGTATTTGTAGTACACCCGGGAGATCAGGAGGAGGGAATTGGGAGGCTCCCGTTTAAGAGGGCAGTGAAGAGTTTCAGATACCTGGGGGTGCAGGTGGCCAGGAGTTGGGGGACTCTCAATAAGCTTAATTTTACCAGGCTGGTGGAGCAGATGGAGGAGGAATTTAAAAGGTGGGACATGGTGCCGCTATCGTTGGCGGGTAGAGTGCAGTCCGTCAAAATGACGGTTCTCCCGAGGTTCTTGTTCCTCTTCCAGTGTTTGCCCATCTTTATCCCTAGGGCCTTTTTTAGAAGGGTGACCAGCAGCATCATGAGCTTTGTTTGGGCGCATGGGACCCCGAGGGTGAAGAGGGTCTTCTTGGAGCGGGGTAGAGATGGGGGGGGGCTGGCGTTACCCAATCTCTCGGGGTACTACTGGGCGGCCAATGTGTCGATGATGCGCAAGTGGGTGATGGAGGGGGAGGGGGCAGCATGGAAACGGATGGAGAGAGCGTCCTGTGGGGATACAAGCCTGGGGGCCCTGGTAACGGCGCCGTGGCCGCTCCCTCCTACGAGGTATACCACGAGTCCGGTGGTGGCGGCTACCCTCAAGATTTGGGGGCAGTGGAGGCGACATAGGGGAGATGTGGGGGGCTCGATGGAGGCTCCGTTAGGGGGGAACCATAGGTTTGTTTATTTAATTTTAATTTATTTTTAAGTTCTCTTGTTGGGGTTGGGGGGGGGGGGGGGGTGGGGGGATGTGATACATGCGTTGATACGGTCTGGGGGGTGTTACAGTTGTTATGGGTTATTTTGTTGCATTTCATTGTTTGTTGTTATATTTTATATTTTCTGTAAAAAATTATTTTAAAAAAAAAAGTGATGAAGCAGGTTCGGCAAATGCCAAACCCTCCCCCTGCTGCCTCTGCCTCTGTTGCAGGGTCCTCCTAACCCTTGGCACCTTCCCCGCCCACACAAAGTCTGAAATAATTGTGTACAGCTTCCGAAAAAAGGCCTTTGGTATAAAGATCGGGCATGTCTGAAAAATAAACAGAAACCTCGGCAGCATATTCATCTTTCCCACTTGGACCCTCGCTGCCAAAGTCAATTGCAATGTCAATGTGAGCACCGCTGCCTTGTTCCCTTGTGTAATTCGAAGCTCTGTGAGCTCATATCATTCGTCCGCACACTCGCCCTTGGTGCCACATATAGCAAGCACACCCATGCCACAAACCTCGGCCCAAACCCAAACCTTCCCAGAACCTCAAACAAGTACCGCCACTCCAGCTGGTCAAATGCCTTCTCCGTGTCCAAGGATACCACTACCTCCGGTACCTGGGCTCCCAATGGATTCATGACTACCTTTAATAACCTCCTTATATTTCTTGAGAGCTGCTTGCCTTTTACAAAGCCTGTTTGGTCCTCTGCAACCACCCCCGGGACACAGTCCTCCACCCTATCCGCCAACAACTTAGCCAGCATTTTCACATCTGTATTTAACAGAGATTTGGGCCTATACGACCCACATTCCACCGGGTTCTTCCCCTTTTTCAGGATTAACATAATCACTGCCTGTGTCATCGTCTCCGGAAGCTCAACCTTCTCCAACGCCTCATTGAACGCCCCCAGAAGAAGCGGTGCCAGCTCTGTTGCAAATTCCTTATAAAATCCCGTTGGATATTCATCCGACCCTGAGGCCTTCCCCGACTTCGTACCCCTGATACTATCCAGCACCTCCCTCAGCCCCAGAGGCTCCCCCAACACCTGCCTCTTTACTTCCTCCAGCTGAGGTAACTCCAGCTCGTCCATAAACTGTCCCATGTCCCCCTCTCACCCCCTGCCACATCTCGTCAACCTCGCCACCCCCCCCCCCCCCCCCCCCCGCCTTCTCCCCACCTCACTTCCGTTCACCAGCATTACTTGCTAGTGTGGCAGCCCCTGCCCAAAGACAACTCCCATTGACATCTCCTCCACCTCCCTGACTCCTCTGCTCAGGGAAGAAGGCTCCCTGCTGACCTTACCCTCTCCCATCCAAACAAAGACTCATCCTGAACTCCAGGTCACCTCCCCGAGAGCAAACAAATAAGTGATAAACACAAACAGCCCCATGAAACAAGAGGGGGGGGGAATGGGAACATCCATCCCCGCATAAACTTTTCACCCCTACCACCCCTTACCAACCCATCAGTAAACAACAAACCCAATAAAGAACCCCCTCCAAACCAGAGGGAACGAAGACCCCCCAATCCCTACCCCCACTTCAACCACATTCCCAACCATTACAAAATGCCAGCATGCCAGTTCCCCAGCATTGTTTAACTCAGTTCTCCCCCAGTTTATGCTCCTTGATGAAGTTCTCGGTCGCTTCTGGACCCTCAATCGTCACCCATAATTTCTCCGAGTGGAGCACCCCAACCTGATCTGCTGCCGGTACAGCACCGCCTTGGCCTTGTTCAACCCTGCCCACCGTTTCACCAACAAGGCTCCAATCTCCTGATATATTTGGACCTTGTTCCCCTCCCATTCGCAGGTGCGTTTCTCCCTGGCCCAACGAAAAATATTTTCTTTCTTCACAAACTTGTGGAGTCTCACGATCACCGCCCGCGGTGGGCTCCCCAGCTCGAGGCTGCTGCCTCAGTGACCTGTGCACTCTGTCCACTTCAGTGGCTTTATCCAGCAGCCCTTCTGCCACCAGCCCCGCCAGCATCCTTGAGACGTACCTTGTGGCACTCGCACCTTCCACTCGTTCGGGCAGGCCCACAATCCGCAGATTCTGCCTTCTCGAGATATTCTCCTGTTGCTCCACATTTGCTCTCAATATCTTGCAAGAGCCCCACCTCCACCTCCAGTGCCACCAGTCGATCACTGTGATCCAAAATCACCCCCTCAATCTCTCGGATCTGCGACGTCTGCACCTCCAAACACTTCTCCACCCGCTCCATCGAAGTCTTCAGGCGTGCCACAGCTCCTTCGATGGCCTTCGAGCGGTCCTCCCACATCTCCTTCCTTTGATGGCGGAACACATCCTTCATTAAAGCCATCAACTGCTCCATCTGGGGCTTTCCGACTTGCACAAGCCGTTCCCCCTCTTCCATCCTGCTGCACCACAGGTTTCCTCCAACTCTTTGGCCAGATCTCTCACCATCCACTGCCAGGTTTGGTAACCAGAAGACATACCTCTCCTAGGGGGGGGAAACTACTCCACCGACCTTCAACTTCACCTTTTTGTCGAAATTACACCCAGATCAGATAAAAAGAGCTCTTTCCTATGTCTTTGAGCAGGAGCTACCCTGTGCGTGACCACTCACACCATGGCCGCCACCGGAAGTCGATAAATTTTAAAATTAATCACCGGGGAATAAAAGGTCACTCAATCCAAGTAAAGCAACTGGAAAGTAGTCTAAAACTAGAGAGCATAGGTTTAAGGTGAGAGGGGAGAGATATAAAAGGGTCGAGAGGGGCACGTTTTTCACACAAAGGGTGGTGAGTGTTTGGAACAAGCTACCAGAGGCAGTAGTGGAGGAGGGTACAATTTTGTCTTTTATGAAACATTTAGACAGTTATATGGGAAAGCTGAGTATACAGGGATATGGACCAAATGCAGGAAATTGGGATTAGCTTCGTGGTAAAAATTGGGCAGCATGGGCAAGTTGGGCCGAAGGGCCTGTTTTCATGACTCTATCAATAGCAGTGCAAGTAAGTGGTGAACAGGTATGGGAGATCAAACGTTACAATGGCAGAGAAGAGACCTGTGGGATTGTTGGTCATAATCATGATGTAAAGGCAGTGGGAGACAGGAGTAAAAGGTTCAACTGTCGTCACTGTCCCACCCTGGCAAAAAACACAGGTTGAGATTGTGGTGGGAATTTTCCTGAAACTGAGAGCATAAGGCAGGGGTGGGCAAACTTTTCCATGCAAGGGCCACATTCAGAAATTCACAATTTTAAAGGGCCGCATAGTATATCAAGTAAAATAATTAATATTTTAGATAGCCAAAATAAAAGGTCTTTAAAGAAAAAAAAGCACATTTATTTGAAAAACAAAGTAACTCAGTAAGTAACAGAACAATGTCAATGAGAATGATGCATCTGACTGCAGTCATTTACCAGTTTGTTGAAATCAGGTGTCAAGTTGCTTGTGCTGATCCTTTAACTGACAGAAGCACAGCCTAGCCGAGTCAACGATAAAAACGCGCGTAGTGGGGTGGATGAGTGGGGCTGCCTTATTGGTCGGTTTAGTTGGGTGTGCGACCAATAGGAGTCCAGGTTACAAACAATATTATTCAATAAGCGCATTTACTTCAGCGGCTTTTCCCCGGCGGCTTTTCAAAAATGCCGGTTATGATTCCGGGCACCTCATTGGCGGGCCGCATAAAAACCTTTGTCGGGCTGCATACGGCCCGCGGGCCGTAGTTTGCCCACCCCTGGCATAAGGCATCTGTAAATGGTGGGCAAGGTCTGAAAAGAACCTTCTGTTTTTTGAATGGGAACCAGAAAAATCAAGCTTAAAACATCCATTAAGTGAGAAAGTCCTTAGAATTGTGGAAAAAGAAAACAGAAGCAGGCAGGGACTCATGCCACAACACTAGGAATGGTGACTGTAACTATGAAATGGAAGAGAACCACCTACCTGTGGTTCACATGTTTACACCTGTAAATTTTAATGTAAAAATGTTAACAAAAATCAGATTAGCTGGGTATAGGCTTCAGGTAAAGATACTTTGCACAGCAACAGATCTTTTAGTTACATGAAGAAAATGGAAAGAAAATGTTGATGTTACTCATCCCAGTTTATATGCAACATATAATTGACACAAAGGTTTGCTTTATCAACCTTATCCCTTCTTGGGCCAGCCCCCGGCCCGTGTCATGCAACCTTCCAGGCCCACCCTCGGATGTCCACTGTCACAACCTCCTTTCTTGCTGCGCCACAGCAACCATACCTTTGTCAGCCGACTGCCCTCCCCCACACGAAGCAAAACCAACAATCCCATCACCCTCTGCGACACTAACCACCTGCTCACCCCCCACTGCACTTGTGTTAACTAGCCTGCCCAGCTAGCCTAGCAATCCCCCACCCATTACGGCAAACTTCCTACCCCACCGAATCCCCTCCCCTCGCTCACACACATCCATAGCACTTATGCGACCATCAATTCACACGAGACGGAGAGTTGAAGTGAACAGTGGTTTTAATCAGCTAGAACTGTGCCTGCCTGCGACTGCTCTGCACTGAGAGCTGCCTGCAGGGCAGCAGATCTATATACCTCCCCCGAGGGGGCAGAGCCAGGGGCGGAACCCACAAGGGTACCAACATGATACAATGCAATGTAATGTAATACAATGGTCCATAGGTGGAACCCACAAGGGCATCAACATAGTACAATGCAATACAGTGGTGAATGGTTGCTGTAATACATTCACCACATTCACCCCCTGTTAAAAAATTGAAGTCCAGCGGGGCTGAAGTGGCTCACAGGTTGAATCTCTCCGGTGCCTTGATCATGCGCTGCAATCGCCTGAGCTCTGGTTTCGCTGTGGGCACGGGTGTTGAACTCGTCGCTGCGGGCACGGGTATTGAACTCGTTGCTGCGGGCACAGGTGTTGAACTCGTTGCTGCGGGCACGGGTGTTGACTCCGGGACCGTGACTTCTGGAGCTTCATCCCTGTAGGTCGGCGATGGGGGAGTGGTGTAGGAGGGGGGTTGTAGGCCATGCAGGGGCGGGGGCGCTGTTTGGTGTAGGTTGGGGGGGTAGGTGATGGTCGTAGGGAATCCTGCAGGTGCCAGGTATTTTGACTGTATCTTGTTGGCAATTGTGGTGCGCCACATAGGCATACTGGGGGTTGGCGTGAAGGAGCTGGGCCCTCTCGACCAGGGGGTCGGACTTATGGCTCCTCATGTGTTTTCGGAGGAGTACAGGCTCCGGTGTCATCAGCCAGGATAGAAGCGAGACCCCGGAGGTGGATTTCCTGGGGAAAACAAATAGGCGGTCATGAGGGGTCTCGTTCGTGGCTGTGCAAAGGAGTGACCTAATGGAGTGGAGCGCGTTGGGAGGACCTCCTGCCAGCTGGCAACTGGGAGATTCCTAGATCGTAGGGCCAGGATGACCTTCCATACAGTCGCATTCTCCCTCTCCACCTCTCCGTTTCCCCGTGGTTTGTAACTGGTAGTCCTGTTCAAGGTGGTCTTCACCTGAACCAGAGGGGTACCAATATCCTGGGGGGGAGATTTGCTAGTGCTCTTCGGGGGGGGTTTAAACTAATTCAGCAGGGGGGTGGGAACCTAAATTGTAGTTCCAGTGTACAGGATGTTGAGAGTAGTGAGGTCAGGGATAGGGTTAAAAGTTCGAAAGAGGGCACCGGCAAGCAAGACGCTGGTTTGAAGTGTGTCTACTTCAACGCCAGGAGCATCCGGAATAAGGTGGGTGAGCTTGCAGCATGGGTTGGTACCTGGGATCTCGATGTTGTGGCGATTTCGGAGACATGGGTAGAGCAGGGACAGGAATGGTTGTTGCAGGTTCCAGGATTTAGATGTTTCTGTAAGAACAGAGAAGATGGTAAAAGAGGGGGGGGTGTGGCATTGTTAATCAAGGAAAGTATTACGGTGGTAGAAAGGATGTTTGAGGACTCGTCTACTGAGGTAGTATGGGCCGAGGTTAGGAACAGGAGAGGAGAGGTCACCTTGTTGGAAGTTGTCTATAGACCTCCGAAGAGTTCCAGAGATGTAGAGGAAAGGATTGCAAAGATGATTCTCGACAGGAGCGAGAATAACAGGGCAGTTGTTATGGGGGACTTTAACTTTCCAAATATTGACTGGAAATACTATAGTTTGAGTACTATAGATAGGTCAGTTTTTGTGCAGTGTGTGCAGGAGGGTTTTCTGACACAGTATGTAGACAGGCCAACAAGGGGCGAGGCCACATTGGATTTGGTACTGGGTAATGAACCCGGCCAGGTGTTAGATTTAGATGTAGGTGAGCACTTTGGTGATAGTGATCACAATTCGGTTATGTTTACTTTAGCAAATGGCAGGGATAGGTATATACCGCAAGGCAAGAATTATAGCTGGGGGAAAGGCAATTATGATGCTATTCGGCAAGATTTAGGATGTATAGGATGGGGAAGGAAACTGCAGGGGATGGGTACAATCGAAATGTGGAGCTTTTTCAAGGAACAGCTACTGCGTGTCCTTGATAAGTATGTACCTGTCAGGCAGGGAGGAAGTTGTTGAGTAAGGGAACCGTGGTTTACTAAGGAAGTTGAAGCACTTGTCAAGAGGAAGAAGAAGGCTTATGTTAGGATGAGACATGAAGGCTCAGTTAGGGCACTTGAGAGTTACAAGTTAACCAGGAAGGACCTAAAGGGAGAGTTAAGAAGAGCGAGGAGAGGACACGAAAAGTTGTTGGTGGATAGGATCAAGGAAAACCCTAAGGCTTTCTATAGGTATATCAGGAACAAAAGAATGACTAGAGTAAGATTAGGGCCAATCAAGGATAGTAGTGGAAAGTTGTGTGTGGAATCAGAGGAGATAGGGGAAGCGTTAAATGGATATTTTTCGTCAGTGTTTACACTGGAGAAAGACAATGTTGTCGAGGAGTATACTCAGGTTCAGTCGACCAGGCTAGATGGAATTGAGGTTCACAAGGAGGAGGTGTTAGCAATTTTGGAAAATGTCAAAATAGATAAGTCCCCTGGGCCAGATGGGATTTATCCTAGGATTCTCTGGGAAGCCAGGGAGGAGATTGCAGAGCCTTTGTCCTTGATCTTTATGTCGTCTTTGTCGACAGGAATAGTGCCGGAAGACTGGAGGATAGCAAATGTTGTCCCCTTGTTCAAGAAGGGGAGTAAGACAACCCTGGTAATTATAGACCTGTGAGCCTTACTTCGGTTGTGGGTAAAATGTTGGAAAAGGTTATAAGAGATAGGGTGTATAATCATCTTGAAAAGAACAAGTTGATTAGCGATAGTCAACACGGTTTTGTGAAGGGTAGGTCATGCCTCACAAACCTTATTGAGTTTTTTGAGAAAGTGACCAAACAGGTGGATGAGGTTGATGTGGTGTATATGGATTTCAGTAAGGCGTTTGATAAGGTTCCCCACGGTTGGCTATTGCAGAAAATAAGGAAGTATGGGATTGAAGGTGATTTAGCGGTTTGGATCAGTAATTGGCTAGCTGAAAGAAGACAGAGGGTGGTGGTTGATGGCAAATGTTCATCCTGGAGTTCAGTTACTAGTGGTGTACCGCAAGGTGTAGAAGGATGGGTTAGTAAATTTGCAGATGACACGAAGGTCGGTGGAGTTGTGGATAGTGCTGAAGGATGTTATAGGATACAGAGGGACATAGATAAGCTGCAGAGCTGGGCTGAGAGGTGGCAGATGGAGTTTAATGCGGAAAAGTGTGAGGTGGTTCACTTTGGAAGGAGTAACAGGAATGCAGAGTACTGGGCTAATGGCAAGATTCTTGGTAGTGTAGATGAACAGAGAGATCTCGGCATCCAGGTACATAAATCCCTGAAAGTTGCCACCCAGGTTAATAGGGCTGTTAAGAAGGCATATGGTGTGCTAGCCTTTATCAGTAGGGGGATTGAGTTTCGGAGCCACAAGGTCATGCTGCAGCTGTACATAACTCTGGTGCGGCCGCTCCTGCAGTTCTGGTCACCACATTATAGGAAGGATGTGGAAGCTTTGGAAAGGGTTCAGAGGAGATTTACTAGGATGTTGCCTGGTATGGAGGGAAAGTCTTACGAGGAAAGGCTCAGGGACTTGAGGTTGTTTTCGTTAGAGAGGAGAAGGCTGAGAGGTGACTTGATAGAGACATATAAGATAGTCAGAGGGTTAGATAGGGTGGACAGTGAGAGTCTCTTTCCTCGGATGGTGATGACCAACACGAGGGGACATAGCTCTAAATTGAGGGGTAGTAGATATAGGACAGATGTCAGAGGCAGTTTCTTTACTCAGAGAGTAGTAGGGGTGTGGAACGCCCTGCCTGCAACAGTAGTAGACTCGCCAACTTTAAGGGCATTTAAGTGGTCACTGGATAGACATTTGGATGAAAATGGAATAGTGTAGGTCAGATAGGCTTCAGATGGTTTCACAGGTCGGCGCAACATCGAGGGCCGAAGGGCCCGTACTGCGCTGTAATGTTCTATGTTCTATGTTCTATGTTCTATGTTCTATGTAAGGCGATGCCCTTACCGAGCAGATACTGACGCAGTTCATCGCTCATAAACGACGAGCCCCGGTCACTGTGGACGTAAGTGGGGAAACCGAACAAGGTGAAGATACTATGCAGGGCCTTAATAACAGTGGCCGCGGTCATGTCGGGGCAGGGGATTGCAAAGGGGACGTTGAGAAAATACGTATTGCGGTTGGTAGAGGGGAGGGGCCCTTTGAAGTTGATGCTGAGGCGCTCAAAGGGCCGGGGTGCCTTCACCAGGTGGGCCTTATCTGGTCGATAGAAGTGTGGCTTACACTCCGCACAGATTTGGCAGTCCCTGGTCATGGCCCTGACCTCCTCGGTGGAGTAGGGAAGGTTGCAGGCCTTGATGTAGTGGAGAAGCCGGGTGACCCCCGGGTGACAGAGGTCGTTGTGGAAGGCCCGGAGTCGGTCATCTTACGCGCTGGCGCATGTTGTGCGGGACAGGGCATCTGGGGGCTCATTGATCTTCCCAGGACGATACACAATATCGTAATTATAGGTGGAGAGTTCGATCCTCCACCTCAAGATTTTAACGTTCTTGATCTTGCCCCGCTGTGTATTGTCGAACATGAAGTGCCTCCAATGCCGTACAGCTTCCACAATGGCTTGAGCTTCTTTTTCGACTGAGGAGTGTCGAATCTGAGGCGTTGAGGGTACGGGAGAAAAAGGCTATGGGCCTGGCTGCCTGATTAAAGGGTTGTGGTGATCCACCACTGTGTAAATACGTGTGTGCCTGTATTAGGGGATGTCCAGCAGTACCTGTATTACAGGTTTGTTGGTAGCCCCTGCTGGCTAGCTCCGCCCACAGGGAGCAGTATAAATATTCATGAGTTCTCCTGAGCTGCCATTCTACCAACTGCAGTCGAAGGATAAACATCTCACGGTAATAAAGCCTCTCTCGTACCGATTCGAGTCTTTGTGTGCAATTGTTAGCGCATCAATTTATTACCGTGAGATTTTCTGCACCATGGACATCAGAATAAAGCCCGATCGCTTGCAGCTGGATCCGCAATCGCCAAACGCCAGAAAAGACTTTAATCACTGGCTGGCTTGCTTCGAGGCCTACATCACCTCAGCGGGCCCCGTACCGTTGGAAGCTCAGAAAATTCAACTCCTCTACTCAAGGTTGAGCTCCAGCGTGTTTCCGCTGATACAGGACGCGCAGAACTACGCACGCGCCACGGAACTACTCAAAGAAAATTACGTCTCGTCGACGAACCCTCTGTTTGCGAGGCATGTACTCGCCACTCGTGTCCAGCTACCGGGTGAGTCGATTGAGGACTTCTGGCGGGCCCTTATCCCTCTAGTATGGGACTGCGAGTGCCAGGCCACGGAACATTCCAACCTCCTCATATGAGATGCATTTGTGACGGGGATTGCATCGGACCCCATCCGGCAACGACTGCTTGAAGGGGCCGCCCTCGATCTAGCGGCGACAAAGACTTTAGCGCTCTCCATGACGGTCGCTTCGCGTAACGTACAATCCTACCCCGCCCGCCGCGCGGCCCACCCATCCTACCCCTCGTGGATCCCGCAACCGACCCCCCCTGACTGGGACCGCTTCCGCGTTATATGCCTGCGCTGCTCGCCACACCCGTCACTCTGGGGGTCCCCGCTGCTACTTCTGCAGCCAGCAGAAGCACCCCCGCCAGCGCTGCCCGGCCTGCACCGCGACCTGTAAATCCTGTGGCAAGAAAGGCCACTTTGCAGCGGTGTGTCAGGCCTGCGCAGTTGCCGCTATCGCGCTGGACCTCTCTCCCTTCCCTCAGCCGATCGCGCAATGGGTGCCGTCGTCCTCTGCTACCGGGGCCACATGCGACCAGTGGGCGCCGCCATCTTCTCCCCCCAGGTCCACGTGTGGCCTGTGGGCGCCGCCATCTTGCCCCGCCCCCACAACGTGCACTCCATGGTCGCCGCCATCTTGTCCCACCCCCGCAACGTGCGCTCCATGGGCGCCGCCATCTTATCCCCCACAGGTACTTCGGACGGCGCCATTTTTCCCTTCCCTCGGGACTGGACTACGGGACCCGGGTCGCTGCCGCTCCTCATCGGACTCTTCGGACAATCGCCCGCTACTCGCCTCCATGACGCTCGACCAATCCCGTCCTCACAATCTGGCTACCGCTTCAACGACGGTGCTCATCAATGGCCACGCGACCTACTGCCTACTTGACTCCAGGAGCACCGATAGCTTCATCCATCCGGACACGGTAAGGCGCTGCTCCCTCGCGGTCCATCCCGCCAACCAACGGATCTCCCTGGCCTCCGGATCCCACTCTGTCCCGATCCGGGGTTTCTCTCTGGTCAAACTCACCGTACAAGGCGTTGAATTCAGCGGTTTCCGCCTGTACGTTCTCCCCAACGTCTGTGCGACACTTTTACTGGGCCTGGATTTCCAATGTAACCTCCAGAGCCTCACCCTCAAATTCGGGGGACCCCTACCTCCACTCACCGTTTGCTGCCTCACGACCCTCAAGGTTGACCCTCCCTCCCTCTTTGCCAATCTGATTGCAGATTGCAAGCCCGTCGCCACCAGGAGCAGACGGCAGGGCACCAGGGCAAGACCTTCAACAGGTCCGAAGTCCAGCGGCTGCTTCGGGAGGGTATTATCGAGGCCAGCAACAGCCCCTGGAGAGCCCAAGTGGTGGTGGTTAAAACTGGGGAGAAACACAGGAAGGTTGTGGACTACAGCCAGACCATCAACCGGTACACGCAGCTCGACGCGTACCCCCTCCCTCGCATATCTGATATGGTCAATCAGATTGCACAGTACCGGGTCTTCTCGATGATTGACCTGAAATCCGCCTACTACCAGCTCCCCATCCGTAAATCGGACCGTCCCTACACTGCCTTTGAGGCGGACGGTCGCCTCTATCAATTTCTTAGGGTTCCCTTCGGCGTCACTAACGGGGTCTCGGTATTTCAGCGAGAAATGGATCGAATGGTTGACCAGTACGGACTGCGGGCCACGTTTCCGTACTTAGACAATGTCACCATCTGCGGCCACGACCAGCAGGACCATGACGCTAACTTTGCCAAATTTCTCCACACCGCATCTCTCCTCAACCTCACTTATAACAAGGTGAAGTGCGTATTCAGCACAGATCGCTTACGCATCCTCGGCTACGTAGTCCAAAATGGACTCCTGGGCTCCCCTCATGGAGCTTCCCCTCCCCCACTGCCCCAAGGCTCTCAAACGATGCCTGGGGTTCTTTTCTTACTACGCCCAGTGGGTCCCACAATACGCGGACAAGGCCCGCCCACTGATCCAGTCCACACAATTTCCCCTCACGGCCGAGGCACAACACGCCTTCGCCCGTATTCGCTCAGACATAGCCAAGGCCGGGATGCACGCAATAGACGAGACACTGCCCTTCCAAGTATAGAGCGACGCTTCAGATGTTGCCCTTGCCACCGCTCTAAACCAGGCAGGCAGGCCCATGGCATTATTTTCCCGCACCCGCCATGCCTCCGAAATTCAACATTCGTCTGTTGAAAAGGAGGCCCAGGCAATCGTTGAGGCGGTGCGGCACTGGAGGCATTACCTGGCCGGCAGGAGGTTCACTCTCCTCACTGACCAACGGTCGGTAGCCTTCATGTTTAACAACACGCAGCGGGGCAAGATCAAAAACGATAAAACCTTGCGGTGGAGAATCGAGCTCTCCACCTATAATTACGAGATCTTGTATCGCCCCAGCAAGCTCAACGAGCTCCCAGATGCCCTCTCCCGAGGTACATGTGCCAGCGCACAAATGAACCAGCTCTGTGCCCTGCACGATAGCCTTTGCCATCCAGGGGTCACTCGTTTGTACCACCTAGTCAAAGCCCGCAATCTGCCCTACTCCGTCGAGGAAGTACGAACAGTCACCAGAGACTGCCAGGTCTGTGCGGAGTGCAAGCCGCACTTCTACCGGCCAGACCACGCGCGCCTGGTGAAAGTGTCCCACCCCTTTGAACGCCTCAGCGAGGATTACAAAGGGCCCCTCCGCTCCACCGACCGCAATACCTATATCCTTAGTGTGGTCGATGAATTTTCTAGATTCCCCTTCGCCATCCCAGACCCGGATGGTGAAGGGGTGTGTTATTGTGGTGTCTGTGCCCCTGCCAAGCAACCCTCCCCCCCATCCCGGCAATGGCAGTAAATCCCGCTGCCCATGCATCCTGGTGGATGCGGCCCACAGGGAACTGGATGTATCGGTCCGCAAGGGCATACAGGGCCTCGGTGACGGCACGGATGCACCTATGCACCGTGCCTGGGAGATGCCGGACAGGTCCCCACTTGCCGTCTGGAACGACCCTGTGGCATAAAAGTTCAGGGCGACCGTCACCTTGACAACCACCGGCAGCAGTGCCCTCCCCCAATCCCACAGGGTGCCAGATGTGCCACCATGTGGCAGATATGTCTGACAGTCTCCATACTCATCTGCAGTCTCCTCCTACATGCCCGGTCCGGGAGTTCCTCAAAGGACATGCAGTGGCGGTACATGTGGGGGCCTCATCCAGCGCCTCCTTGGCACCACCACCTCCTCTTCCTCCTCATCTTGCTCCTCCTCGTCTTATTCCTCCTCCTCGGTTTGTCAGGCGGGCGACCCTCCAGCCTGAGCGGCTTCCACCTGCCCCTTTGTAGCCCACTTCCCTGCTGAAGCCTCCGCCTCCTCTCTGAGAGGCTTCCGCTGACGCTGCCACAGGGCTGCATGTAGGGTAGCGGCCCCCGGCGGCCAACATCGCTGGTTGTTGACCAAACATGATAATCTGCAGGGGGTGAGGGGAAAAAATGTTATCATGGCGCCTACACCCGTGCACAACCAGGTGTCATGGGTTACATGGTTGCCCCAGTTGGCACCGTGTGCCGCAGCCATTCATGCCCCACACCCCCGCCCCGTTGGTGCCCCCGCTCCTGGCACCCGTCCCTGCTGCCAGGGCACCATTTCATGGCATTGCCCTCACTGGGGGCTGCTGTTGATGTGGCCCTGGGTGTTCCCCCTGGTGGGTGTTGTCGGTTGGGTGGGGTGGCTGGGGAGGGGAGTGACACCCACCCATACGACCGTTACCCCTTCGTTTACCCAGGGGCCGGGGTGGGTGGCGAACAAGATGGCCGCCGTAATGGGGCTCAGTGCATGGGCACCGCCCTGTCATGTCGGGGGCACTCCGACTGCTCGGCCTGTTTCCCCCCCTTCCCCTCCCCTCCCTGGCCCTGGCAGGGCCACCCCCACCCTACAGAAAGCATGGTGTCCATCATGGGAGTCCGCAATTCCCCCCACCCCTCGCCAACTGATACCTTCTCTCGCAGTCACCTCAGCCAACACGCTGGTATCGCGATTTTCTGTAGGTGGTTAGAACCACGCTGTTGGGAAATCAGCCCATCCAGGCCGCAGAATCGCTGAGGCCCCGGAGAATCGGTCGTCGGGGCAGATAATGAGATGCGTTCTGCACTTCCGGGCTGCGCGGTCGGCACCAGGATTTCGTCGAGTTGGGGGGTCCAGAGAATCCAAAATCGGCGCAAAACCGGCATCAAACCCGGTTTTGGCATCGGAGCCGATCTCTGGCCGATTTTGCGATTTTGGCGCGATGTCTCGGAGAATCCAGCCCAAGACCTCTCAAAGAAGAGAGGTTCCCCATAGCCAAAAAACAAAAGGCAACCAAAACGAAAAAGGTAGAAAAATGAAACCAACATCTCCTCACATCTCCTCCACAGTTCAATGTCAACCTTCTCCTGCAAGTCCATTGTCCCTTAAAAGGTCCATCGCCTTCTCTGGCGTACCAAAATAATGTTCTCCGACGTTGTGAGTCACCCAGAGGCGGGCCGGCTGAAGCATCCCAAACTTCACCCCACTTAAAGAGGGCAGTCTTCACGCTGTTAAACCTGGTACACCCGGAGCTCATTACCTTCCCAGGTGCACCGCCTCCTCTGCCTTGCCCACCGCAATATCTTCACCTTGTCGATGAATTGGTGAAGCTGCACCACCATCGCCCTTGGTGGCATGTTTGCCTGCGGCTTCCTCATCAGCACCCTATGCACTGAAGCAGTGCAGAATCCACTCCCTCAATGCCCTCGGGCATCCCCACAATTCTTCGATGTTGCCTCCGGGAGCGGTTCTCAGATCCTCCACCTTCTCCTTTAACCACTTCTGGGTCTCCCACATCATCCTGATCTTGGCCACCAACGAGGTAAGCTGCTCCTCGTGCTCCCCCACTGCCTCCTCCACCTTCCTAATAGCATGGCCCTGGGACTCCAGCCACTGTTCTACACGATCAATTCCCGCTTCTAGTGGTTCCACCGCCTTGAGCAGGTCCTCCTGGGCTTTCTGCCTCTGCCAACTGAACTTCTCATTTAAGAAGTCCACCAGCTGCTCCGGTGACCACTGGGCAAGCAAGGCTGACCCTTTACCCTCCGCAATCTTCACCTGTGGCGCACAAAGAATTTCTTGCTCCCCTCTCCTCGACCCACTTCTGGACCGTGGATCCATCCACCGGCCCCACCAGTGGAGTTTAACTTCTTTCAACCACATCTACACATTATTCCACCAAAACATCCACCCTGCAAACGGGGAAAGGACCAAAATAACTGCCTCGAGCGGGATCTACCAAATGTGCGACCACTCACTCCATGGACGCCACCGGAAGTCTTGTCCTGCCAAAGTCAATAGACTTTTGACTGGCTCACTAGATTTTACAACCCACCCCACTGTGATGAGGCTGGAAATTTCTTTCCCATATGATCATTAATGGTCAGTCAGATCGGTGAAAAATCACATGTCGTGGATAGATTAATGAGAAATTTAGGAAAAGAATGGGGCGGTGGGGGGGTGGATGGTGGTGAAGGCACACCTTGGAGCAAGGCCAAATTTCCACTCCAACAACCACAAATGTTCCATGGAGTGCTGAGCCACCAGGCTGCTTTTTCAACTCATTTCCATATATGAACACTTCAGTAAAACTTTGCAGGAGTGAACTGGCAACCAAATAAAAAATATGGAACCAATATAATAAGTTACTTATTTCTAAGCAAGAAATTACTATAGAACCTCCCTGTTGGCAACCATCAGATTGCAGCTGCAATAAATAAAAGCCAGTTGCAGACCAAATCCAAACAACAGACTTTATACTCACACTTTTCCCACTGAAAATAACTGTGTGCCCCATCCCATGTCCATCAAATTGACAATATTAAGGTCCTTGCTCCTGAAATTAAATCTTCAAGCAAAAATAAAACAATTCCACTGGAAAACAAGGGACTTCATATGGCACTCGCTTCATTAAAATTGCCAATGCTGAGTATGGTCCAATTTAGCGGAGTTGTTTTACATCATTGTTATTCCTCCTCCAAACTTCTGGAAGCTGTCAAATTTTTGGTTTGGCTTCGAAGATGATGGCATGGTTTCTGACTGAACAGCTTGCTTTTGTCAAAAGTTTCAACTACTTTCTGTGTATTAGGATGTGCAGCCTTGTGATAACTCATCTGTGTCCATTCATCATTCATGAGCTCACAGAGAGTGTCAGGAGTCCCCACCTTCCTTGAAACATCACAGCTAAATATGATCCTGTTTTTACCCAACATGCATTTCCACTCACTTTCTGAGAGGGTCACTGGCTGGCAGACTGGAATACAAACTCCGGCTGATTTTGTTTTCTCTTTCCCTATCCCAGCTCCACAACTGCCGACAACAACACAAAAACAAAATACTGCAGATGATGGAAACATTGGCTCTCTTCCTGTCACAGAAAAATGATCTAATTTCGAATATGCAAATAAACTTGTAAACAAATCAGCATAGAACATAGAACATAGAACAGTACAGCACAGAACAGGCCCTTCGGCCCTCGATGTTGTGCCGAGCAATGATCACCCTACTGGAGCCAACGTATCCACCCTATACCAGTAATAACCCCCCCCCCCAATTAACCTTATTTTTTTTTTAGGACACTAAGGGCAATTTAGCATGTTCTTTATTTCCCACATTTAACATACAGCTACTGAGAGCAAGAAACATGCTGATGTACTTGAGAAGTTCTGGAAGGAGGGGTCATTGCAATGGCCATGAATAATGGCAGGTTTCCTTCCGAAGCTAACCAAAAATCAGCAGCTGTTGATGGAAAAATATAAATATTCAATTTCCTTATGTGAAAGATAATGTAAAAAAATTAGAGCAAAAGATAGATCTTCCAGATTCAGTGTCATCGAGGACATCCATCTTCCAGCCCGAGAGTGCTTCTGGATATCCATCTTCTTTCTTCAACAGTGGTTAAGTGATGTTGGGTACCTTTTCAATAAGACACCCAGATATGATGGCAGGATGCGTGCCATCATGTCCACCCCACCATGGGATATGGTGCAAAACCCCTGGGTGCAGAAGTAATGAGGTTGGGGTCGCAAGATATGGTGTAGTTTCTTGCCAGTCTCCAATGCTCCCCATTCCTACCCCCGCTGTGGGACTTAGTCCCAGATGGGACAATTCTACCCATATAGTTCCTGATTTTTCCCGACATTTTTCTCATGCTAACAGCCAGACATTATTCAAAAGCAGAGGTACAAAGTCAGGACTCCTGTTGATGCCTTCTTTTTCTTTAACTTAGAGTACCCAATTCATTTTTTCCAATTAAGGGGCAATTTAGCGCGGTCAATCCACCTATGGGTTGTAGGGGTGAAACACACGCAAACACGGGGAGAAAGTGCAAACTGCACACGGACAGTGACCCAGAGCCGGGATCGAACTGCGTCACCGTGAAGCTGCAGTGCTAACCCACTGCGCCACCGTGCTGCCCCTGTTGATACCTTCTTGGGTAGAGTAGTACCAGTCGCGACCTCAAGCAGGCTATTTTAAATGCAAGTAAGACACAGAAACGTGACAATGAAACTCGACCCATAAAATTAAAAACAGAACACACCAGTGAAGAGTAAACTTTAGCAGAAATCAAATGCCATCTGCTCCACTTCTGGGTCAGACAACTGGGCTGCAGGTTGACAGCACTGGAACCCATCAAGAAAAAATTGGGCCAGTTCTGCCTTGGGCAAACCTCTTCTACTCCCTTGCCAAAATTCTCCCCCCCAGAATTAGGCTGCTGACGAGGGTGGCACAGTGGTGCAGTGGTTAGCACTGTTGCCTCACAGTGCCGAGGACCCGGGTTCAATCCCGGCCCCGGGTCACTGTCTGTGTGGAGTTTGCCAATTCTCCCGTGTCTGCGTGGGTCTGACCCCCACAACTAAAAAGATGTGCAGGTAGATGGATTGGCCATGCTAAATTGCTCCTTAATTCGGGAAAAGAAAAAATTAGATACTTTAAAATTAAAAAAAACAGGAGACCATTCCTGTGAGCCCCTGACAGCAACTAAATGGCCCCAAATTCTTGCTCCTGCTCCCAGATAGGAAGTGATTCCTGATGGCTTCAGCAGCAGTCCAACCTTGCTTATGAGACCCAGGAGTTGGAGTTTCCCTAGGCACAAGGAAGGCAGCTCTGAAACCTTCCTGCACTGATCCCACCTAGAATTAAAGTCAAGGCCCTCTAGTCTAGCAGCTTTTAATAAGAAGGTGGTTAATAAGAAGGTGGGGCAATAAATGTGGCTTCGACGATAGTTATATTGACACAGCGTACCACATATTCCACGTTTTAGCATGCAATGTTTAACATTATAATCATGCTGTGTTCCAACTCACCAGTCAAAATATGAGGTTGATGGATTCAATTTTGTGAAGCAGGATGTAGCCCTGGATGAACAGCCTGACAATATTAAACACCTTTCCAAAAAAAGGGCATTAATCATATGAATAACCGTCGCCTGCCTCACGGTGTGGGATACAACACATGCTAAATACCTAAGGTATTGATTGTTTTACTCTCCACTAGGTATTACGGATGGGTTCCATGAATAACAATGCACCCACTTTATAGGTGTGGACTGTACCTTTGCATGATCATCTCCATTTGGATAACGTAAAGTCTCTCCAATGTCTCTTTCTTCTGCAAATCCCACACTTAAGGATGAACTTTGTGACTCAGTGCACTGCCTTCACTGGAATGTCTTCCTCGTTCCTCAATAACCAGGTCTGTATACAGTACTCAGGTTGTGGTCTGATCAGAACACAATCCAGGTTGATAATGAATTTCACTAAATTCTATTTAACTCAAATATCTATTGTTTTTGGCTGCACATTTTCCAGCATTTTGCCTTTCATGCCCAAAATAGCTTTTCCTGGAAGAGTGAAAACTATTTTATATGGAAAGAACGGCTTTGTTGATTTTTGCTCCTTTGCATTTGACTAGACATATGAAGCATTCAATCTTCTCAGATTCCTAGGTAGCCATTCAATAGCATTCATACAGTAGATATGCTGCCTATTTTTCCTTCTTATACGCAGTAACTCACATTGGCCTGCATTGCATGCCAGTTGTTATTGTTTGCCCGCTCCCCTGTTTGATTTAACTTATTCTGTCATTTCTGGGCCTGCTCCCTCAATTCCACCGCTTCTCTTCATTTGATATTTTCTTCAAATTAAACCAGTTTGGATTGAGTTTTAGAATTCAAGCAATTGATTCTAATTGACAATGATAATGTTCCCAAGACGGACCTTTAGGCACCCTACTCAGTTCTCTTTCTCCACCATGGCTTTAACCATTGTTTTCCACCCTTCAGCTACTTGCTTATCCAAATCCAAATTTCCTCTGAATCTGCACAGTTTTGATCTTATTTCATAACCTTCCGTGTGGAACCTGGCCAATTACCTTGGATTTCTAAGTATCCAGCATGTACAGTTGACCACAGTCATCAAGAAAACTGAGATTAGAGTCATAGTATCACACAGTACAGAAGAGGCCAGTTGGCCCATCGAATCTGCATTGACAAAATTACACTAAATGTGTACTGATCACACTTTCCATCACTTGTCCCAAATTCTTTAATTGGCCCCACTCCAAATACTCCCTTTTTACTATATAATGTGCTTATGGACCACTTTTAGATTTGTTTTTATGCTGGATGCGAGTCTATTCGCATACTTCCTCCTTTCCTCTTTAATTTCCTTCTCACCTCCCCTCTGAACATCCTACATTCAATTCCATATAAGGGAAAGAGAATGTTCAGAGGATCTTTGACAGAGGCATCCAAAATTATCACTGGTTTTGATATACAGGTTGAGCATCCCTTATTCGAAATGCTTGGGCCAAAAGTGTCCCGGATTCCTGAATTTTACCTGTAAAATTATACAATGCGGATCTTATCCAGTAGGGATGGGACCCATAAAGTACACGATAATCACCGTGAATAATGCACTAACGTCTGGCTATCATTACTGCTGAAAGAAAACTAACATTTTGGCACCAAAATAGATCTACCTTGGGCTTGTAACTGTCTGTGGTGCGTTGGGACTTGCGCATCGCCTGGGAACCTTCCAGAGCCTTGTGGAATTTTCCACTCTTGGCATTGCATCAGCGCTCGAAAGGAAAGTGCGGATTTCAGAGCTTTTCAAATTTCACAATTTCAAAGGAGGGGCTCACAATCTGCAGCAAATCAGGAAAAAAGTAAAAATAATAAAATTGTTTTCAGTGATAGAAAGGTCAATCACCAGAGAACACAGATTTAAGGTGGAGGGCAAAAGAACCAGAGGCAGCAAGAGGAAACATTTACTTATGCAGTGAACTATTATGATCCGGAATACACTGCTGCAAGAGTGGCGGAAACAGATTCAATAATAACCTTCAAAAGTGAATTGGATAAATACCTGAATGAGAAAAGTACAAGGCTTTGGTAAAGATCATGTGAATGAGGCTATTTGAATAGCTCTCCCAAAGAGTTTGCAGAAACATAACGGGCTGAATGGGCTCCTACTGTGCTGGATGATACTATGAAAAATAAACAAATTAAACGGAATAAATTAGTCATACTATTGTGTTTTTTATGATGGCCACGATGGCATTGTTCATCCTATAATTGGGCATACCACAGTCTCAGAATGGGAGAAGTCATGAGAGGGTTAAACAATCATTGAAAATGAAACATGTGTTTTAGATTTGTTTCTTGGGAATGGTAAACCAATCTGGGACACAAATTTAATCCTGTACATGGTCCAAACAAATGCTTTACATTATTAATGTTTTCTGATTGTTTAATGGAAATGTTTTGCTAAATTAAGCTAAAAGTAGTTGAGCACAAAATGAAATGAAAAACTTGTTGATTTTATTTCTGAATATTTTAGCCGATAAGAAAAGTGGCACGACTGGTAGGAGATGGCCAGCTTAAAGAATAAGGTGGTGGATATAGCTTCTTCTGGAAAGACAAACTAGAAGAAAAACGCCTTCTCTACGGGGTCGGCTTTGCCGTAAAAAGTGAGTTGGTGAGACACCTCAATAAACACCCCTTCAGGAAGAGCGGACGACTCATGACCCTACGGCTCACTCTGGCCCGAAACAGCACATCACAGTCGTCAGTCCCTACGCCTCAAGCTGAGATGCAACAGACGAGACAAAAGAGGCATTTTGTTCCAACCTCGACCAATCTCTATCCTGCATCCCAAAGGAAGACAAGCTGATTCTCTCAGCAACTTCAATGCTAGAATTGGGAAGGACGCAAATATTTGGAAAGGCGAGATAGGCAGGGAAGGCATGGAGGAAACAGATGACAACGGAGCCCTCCTCCTGACCAGTTGTTCATCGGAAACACCCTCTTCTGCCACTGGGACAAGCAGAAGACCTCATGGCAACACCCCCGCTCCAAGCACAGGCACCGAATAGACAATATCATAATCCGGACAAGGAACCGTCTGTATCACCCACAGCACGACCAAAACCAACGACTGCTGGATTAACCACCGATTAACCCACTCTACTATCTCCATCACCCTGGCCCCAAACCGACACAAGCAGAAGAAACTCTGCCACAGGAGATTCAATGTCGCTGGATTCAAAGATCCTGAGAAGAAAAGAACTATTCAGCCAGCGCCCGACAGCTAAGCTGGCAACAACCAACGATCCAGAACCGCACAACACCCACAGTGCCTGGTCCGCCTTAAAATCCACCATAGTCAGCATCTGCGAGGATACACTTGGGCTCTCGACCAGGAATCACCAAGACTGGTTCGACGAGAATGATCAAGAGATCCAGGATTTCCTTGACCCCAAGTGCGGTCCACCAAAATCCGAGTGAGAGGAAACAAGCCTACAGGCTACTGATGGCGAGGTTCATCAAAGAACCCGCGACATAAAGAACAGATGGTGGATGGAGAGAGTTCAGGAGACTCAGCAACTCCCCGCCAACCACGATGCGCATGGTTTCTTCAGCACAATCAATCCATCTCTGGTCCGGGTATCCAGGGACACACCCCACTGAGAGCCAAAAAGGGAGAAGCGCTCATCAAAGACAGAGAGGCAGTCAACGGCCACTGGAGAGAGCACTTTGAGGACTTCCTCAACCATGGCACAACCTTCGACACAAGCGTCCTCGACACCATCCTGCAACATGCTACCCACCACCATTTCAGCATAACCTCAACTTGCCATGAGGTCGAAAAGCCATCCGACAGCTGAAGAACAACAAGGCCTCTGGCGCGGATAGGATCCCTGCAGAAGTATTAAAATGTGGCGGAGATGCATTCTTGACAAGAACCTTATCACCCATGTCTTGAAGGAAGAGAGCATGCCAGATGAACTCAGAGACGCCTGAATTGTGACCATCTTCAAGAAAGGAGACAGAAGAAAATGCCAGAGGAATTTCCCTACTCTCCGCCATGGGAAATGTCATTGCGAGAATAATCCTCAACCGCCTCCTCCGAGGGGCGGAGCAGCTTCTCCCTGAGTATCACTGTGACTTCTGTCCATCAAGAGGCTCAATGGACATCATCATCAGTGCGTGCCAAATCCAGGAAAAGGGCAGGGAGCAGCATCAACTTCTGAATATGACCTTCTTCCATCTCGCAAAGACTTTTGATTGTGTCAACTGTGAGGGGCTGTGGAGCATCCTCCTCAAATTCGGCTGCCCACAGAAATTCGTCACCATTCTCCTCAAGCTCCACGATGACATGCAAGCCATGATCCTTATCACCGGAACCACTACAGGCCCAATACATGTGCAAACTGGAGTCAAACAAAGCACCAACGCTGTTCTCCATCTTCCTCGCAGCAACACTCGCCCCGTCACCCTGAACCTCCCCGCTGCAGTGGAGGTAACCTACCAGATAAGTGGGAAACTGTTCAATCTCTGATGCCCCTAGGCCAGAACAAAGACCACCCCAACCTCTGTCATCGAGCTGCAGTACACAGACTATGCCTGTGTGTGCACACATTCAGAGACTGAGCTACAAACCAGTGTCGGTGCACTCACCGAGGCATATGAGAGAATGGGCCTCAGACTAAACATCCAGAAAAGAAAGGTTCTCTACTAGCCCACTCCTGCCACACAAAACTGCCCCCCAACCATCAAGGTCCATAGTGAGCCCTTGGTCAATGTGGATCATTTCTCATACCTCTGTGCGAACATATATTGACGACAAAATCCAACATAGACTCCAATGCACCAGTCCAGTCTTCACATGCCTGAGGAAGACAGTATTTGAAGACCGAGACCTCAAAACCAGCACCAAGTTCATGATCTACAGAGAAGGTGTGATCCCGCCCTCATATATAGATCACAAACATGGACAATTTACAGCAGACACCTCAAATCCCTGGCGAGATATCACCAATGTTGCCTCCACAAATCCTGCAAATCAACTGGGAGGATAGGTACCAATTTGAGCGTACTTTCCCAGGCTAATATCATCAGTAGCAAGGTACTGATCATTCACACCTAGCTGCGATGGGCGGGCCACATTGCCCGCATGCCCGACACACGACTCCCAAAACAAGTGGTCCACTCGGAGCTCTGCAATGGCCAGCGATCACTAGGGAGACAGAGGAGATGCTACAAGGACACTCTGAAAGCCTTCATAAATAAATGCAGCATTCCCACCAACATGTGGGAATCGCTTGCCTTAAAACGCAAAAGCTGGATAAAGAGCATCCGCGAAGGTGTTAATCACCTCGAGCATCTTCGGGTGGAGCACGCGGAGGCCAAGCGTAAACAGTGGAAGGAGAGCGAAGAATCCAGGTGGGTTCACCCACCCACCTCATCAAGCACCACCTGCCAAACCTGTGGCACAGTCTGTGGATCCAGGGTCAGACTGTTCAGCCACCAGAGAACCCACACCCCCGGAGTGGAAGCAAGTCATCCTCAACACTGAAGGACTGCCCAAGCGAAGAAGAAGATTAGAAAATTACATCAGGCTATCAAGAATGTGATAGAGAAAAACAGCTGTTATCCCTATCATCGACCTGGCAGCTGCAATTTCAACCGATTTGGTGATTTATCAGTCTTCAATTTCATCCAGACCACACTGTTTTAAAGTGTGCTTTCAAAGGGTGTTGCTGAAAAGAAATCAGTCTTGCCTTTTTATAACTAACTTTTACTTTTTTTCTGGCTCACCCAAATTTCCAGACCCTCAATATTGTACAGTCATGTCCTTACATCTAAAATTAGGATACTCACATTTATTGTATATTTCCTCCTTTGCGGGCTCAAGTGGGCATGGGGATTGTGATGCAAAATTAACCTGGCATCGTTGATGCAGTCATATGAGGAGAGATTGGCTAGGTTAGCATTGTTCTCACTGGAGTTAAGAAGAATGAGGGGGTGATCTCATAGAGACTTATAAAATTCGAACAGGACTCGACAGGATAGATGCAGGGAAGATGTTACTAATGATGGGTGTGTCCAGACCAGGGGTCACAGTCTGAAGATTCAGGATAAACCATTTCAGACAGAGGTGAGGAGACATTTCTTCACCCAAAGAGTTGTGAGCCTGTGGAATTCATTACCACAAGAAGTAGTTGATGCTAAAACATTGAATGTATTCAAGAGGCGGCTAGATATAGCACTTGGGACGAATGGGATCAAAGGCTATGGGAGAAAGCAGGATTCGGCTATTGAGTTGGATGATCCGCCATGATTGTGATAAATGGCGGAGCAGGCTCGAAGGGCCAAAAGGCCTCCTCCTGCTCTTATCTTCTATGCATCCATGATGCAAAATTATCCTGACATCGTTGATGCAGTGGAGGCAGTATGCCAGCTTTATAATTTCAATGATTTCAATGATTTCAAATTCAGGTAGAGTAAACTTGTTGCTGATTGGTGAGTGCCGTGAATGTGACAGGAGGATTGGCCTCCAGTGTCAGAAAAAGGTTAACTACCTACACCATGCAGCATGAGTGAGCCGACGCCAACGCCATCCACCCTACCCCCTGCCACCGAGACCTTTCCGCCCCCACACGAGCATCAACTCCCCCAACTCTCCATGCCATCCCCACTCAGCACTCAGCATTCAGGCAACGGTCAGACTATGGCATAGGTTGAGGAGCACCAGCGCTCAGCTCTCTGCGGGTTATCATCACCCCCCTGCCCTCGACAGTGACAAGCTGACGGTGCCGACATAGTCCCAGCACCTTGGAGTGATGTAACATATATCCTGGGAGGGTGGGAGATGGGGGGCGGGGGTGGGTAAGGTATGGATGATAGACGAGCCCACGTCCTATGTGAAGCGGGCAAGTATGAGGGCCTCCCTGGCCCTCCGGACGTGCCGCACCCTCGCCACTGCCGCCTGGCCTGCAGCCACCGGCTGGTCATCCGATTCCTCCCTGAGCTCATCCTCCAGCCCCTGCTGGTCCGGCACAGCCTCTTCATCCTCATCCTCTTCCTCATCGGAGGTGACCACATGTTGCTCATCACTGACCTCCAGCTTGTCATCCTGCTGCTGTGCGATCCTCTGGGCGATGTACAGCAGGGCACCACCGGAGAGGGCGAGGCATCGGAACCGCATCTTGAGAAATCCGATGCACCACCCAATGACAGCCCAGGTGGCCATGGGGCTCGTTGTATCGGGTCTCCACTTCAGCCTCCGGCCTCCCTACAGGCGTCATTAGGATATCCCTTATCCCAGAAGAGCCAACCGCCCATCCTGGGGCGATCCTCGAAGAGGTTGGGGATGACCAACTGCTCCAGGATGTAGCTGTCGTGCAAATCCCCTGGAAGCGTGCACACACATGATCTTAATGTGGTGGTCATACACGAGCTATATGTTCAGGGAGTGGAACCCCTTCCTATTAAGGGAGGGTACTCCCAGATGGTCCGGTGAGTGCAGGGTAACATGTGTGCCACCTATTACCCCCTGGACCTGGGGCATCCCGGTGATGGCAGAAAAACAGGCATTTGCTGGGCTTGGTTCACGTCAAAGTTTAAAAAAATATATTTTTTATACTCCTCCTTTTTCACATTTTCTCCCAAATTTACACCCAACAATAAATAATAATCAGTAACGAATGTGATGTCAATCCCCATATCAATAACAATGATCCGATCCTCCCACCAAGCCCCAGACATTGGCTCGCATGTTAACATGAACAAATGACGGGCAGCACGGTGGTGTAGTGGGCTAGCACTGCAGCCTCACGGCGCCGAGGTCCCAGGTTCGATCCCGGCTCTGGGTCACTGTCCGTGTAGAGTTTGCACATTTTCCCCGTGTTTGCGTGGGTTTCGCCCCCACAACCCAAAAGATGTGCAGGGTAGGTGGATTGGCCACGCTAAATTGCCCCTTAATTGGAAAAAAAATGAATTGGTGTTCTAAATTTAAAAAAAAAACATAAACAAATGACAAAAAGGAATCAGGAATCACCCATAGTCACTATTACCACATACAATCTCCAACCCTCCCAGTCCCCCCCCACCACAATGTTCGATGTAATCCAATTCTCAAAATTGCATAATGAATAATGCCCATGAATTGGAGAACCCCTCCATCCTTCCCCTCAGTTCAAATTTGACCTTTTCAAGAGTTAAGAATTCCAGCAGGTCCCCCCACCACGCCAGGGCACGGGGTGGAGAGGTTGATCTCCATCCCAACAGGATCTGCCTTTGGGCGATCAACGAGGCGAAGGCAACGTCTGCCTCTGCACCCGTTTCCAACCCCGGCTGGTCCGGCACCCTGAATATGGCCTCCCGAGGGCCCGGGTCCAGTTTCACGTGCACCACTTCAGAGATTATCCTAAAAACCTCCTTCCATCAATCGTCCAGTTTTGGACAGAACCAAAACATATGAGAGTGGTTTGCGGGACCTCCCCCGCAATGTTCACACACATCTTCTTCCCCCTCAGAGAGCCGGCTCATCCTCGCCCTTGTAAGGTGTGTTCTACTCACCACCTTCAGCTGTATCAGCCCCAACCTCGCGCACAAGGTGGAGGCATTCACTCTCCGGAGCACCTTACACCATAACCCCTCCTCCATACCCTCTCCCAACTCTTCCTCCCACTTTGCCTTGATCCCTTCTAGCGGCACCTTCTCCTCCTCCAAAATAGCCCCGTAAACCGCCGATACTACCCCCTTCTCCAGTCCCTCTGTCGTCAGCACCTCCTCCAGCAATGTGGAAGCCGGTTCTACTGGGAAGTTCTGTATCTCCTTTCTGGCAAAGTCTCGAGCCTGCATACATTTGAATATTTTCCTCTGCTCCAGCGCATACTCGCTCCCAGCTCCTTCCTTCAATCCTGCAACACGACCCCCAAGAAACAAATCTTTTAGTGTCCTAATTCCTTTCTCCTCCCATCTCTGAAAATTCCCATCCTATTTCCCTGGCTTAAATCTATGGTTCCTCCGAATCGGCATTTCCGTTGACCCTGCCCCCAACCCAAAGTGCTGTCGAAACTGCCTCCAAATTCTCAACAAAGTTATTACTACTGGACTCGCTGAGTATCTCCCCAGGGCCATCGGGAGCTGTGCTGTCGCTCACGCCTTCAATCCCGACCCCTACCCAAACTCTCCTCCATTCTGACCCATTGGGGATTCACGTCAAAGTTGACGTAGTTTTCCACCCGGGTAAACAGGGCATCTGTGCCCTGTCAGATGCACCCATGGGCTGTGGCCGGCGAGATACCACACAGGTCCCTGCTGGAACCCTGAAAAGATCCCGTGGCGTAAAAGCTCAGAGCTGTGGTGTCAGAGCGGGTCTCCTTCTTCACGTGATGCCAGGCAATGAATCCCACATGCTACATAGCCTGCTCACCCACGGGAATACACTTGGGTTGTGTGAAGTGCTCACTTAGCCACGATAGCCAATTCCCTATTAGCAATTGCCTTTAGCTGCATGGCCAGAGGCTTAGGCAGTCGGTGGGGATTCTGGGTGGTTGGTGGAGCAGACCCCGGCATGGGTACACACAATCAGGGGTTTGGCAGAGTATTGCTGCACATGGTTGCCCCCCAGTTACCCCCACAGTGCCCCCCTGGTGCCCAATCCCGCCCTGTGCCCCCCACCCCTCCCCCGCCGAGTACTGACATGGCAAGTCCAACGCCCCTGAGCTCTTTGCCTGTGAGCAAAGATGGCTACTCACCTCCTCGGCTCCCACAGAAGCCCTTCCGCCAGGTTCACGTTTTTGAAAAGGAGTACTAATCAGAGCCAGCGTGACCACTTGCTGGGGAGGCCGATGAATAAGGAGTCACTCCCGTTAATTGTATGCAAATAGGTCTTAAGTGGTGATAATTGGTTTCGCGACACGTTACAGCAAAATCCAGATTTTGCCTACGGGAGGGGGCCGGTTGCATCGCCAACTGTTTGGCGTCTCGTGCGATTCTCGTTTTCAGCCTCTCCTGCTATTCACTGGCCCCGCTATTCAGGCAGAGAGATGTCCTGTATCCACAAAAGTTCAGGAGGCCCCCCCAGACACATGTTTAAAAGGCAGTGGGAATAGATGGCCTTTGACATCAATGCCACGTGTCAAGCCCTGAAGGCCTGGTTGGAGTCTGCAAGAATTTTAGCATCCTTATACGAGTGGGCAAGGTCTTGAAATACCACGTCCCACCAACTGCACCACGAACCTCAGATACTGCTCAATTCACCATACCAGCATCCCTTGCCTACAAACAATTTCTACCAACCATAAGTCATGCATAACATTCTTATGCTCCATGCCATCCTCACACATTTAGCACTGCTGAAAGCTCCATGCCCACATCTCATAGTTTGCATACACTGCCAGCCATATCATCCAAACAGACTGCACAATAATCACCAGCACTGCCGCAGGACAAGACAGTGCTGAACTGGAGGCAGCAGGAACTACCCAGAAGGAGGCAGGCATGCCTAAAGTTTAAGCCCCCAGGCGAGACAGTGCTGATTGTTATCAGAATGACCATAGCTAAGGACATGGGCTGAAACCATTGAGGATCACAGTACTTTCTGATCTCACCATTCTTTTCATGTTGTCATGTGAGAGTACCCTTTAAGAAATGGCTGTTTAAGAAATGTACCTTTAAGAAATAGGGCTGTTCATGTTACTGCAGTGAGGTCAGAGTGTGGGTGGAGCTGTGCTCTACTTCTGCTTTTTGAGTTTCAGTTTGAGAAAGCTTGGGTGTGTGTGTTTTTCAGTGAGCTGAATCTGAAGTTAAAAGTGAGCTGCACTGCTGTTGATCTCTGCCATCAAAAGACTATCTATGGATCATTTGGCGCAGTGTTCTTCAAACTCGGGGGTGCGACCCTCGGATGGGTCACGGGCGGGTGTTGGGAGGGTCGCAGAGCCGTTGTCCACGGCATTCCCGATAGAGCAAATCCCCGCGCAGCAGCCGGCTTCTAATAACGCTGGCTGCAAGCAGCCATTAAAATGGCTGCGAACATGAAAAAAACGCACGATCATCGGCGCGCATGCGCAAAACAATGCGCATGCGTGCCCTTTTGCGCACACGCTCCGATGATCGTGTGCGCATGCGCAGTGCGGCCGCTATTTCTTTTGATGGGGTCTCAGTATGTGGGTCTCTCATTCCCTCCCCGGTGGGAACGTGCTGTTCGAGGGCATTGTTTGAAGCGGCTACGCTGCAGCAGGCTGTGTGAGGCGGGGTTTGGAGCGGGGAAGCTGCCTGGGGAGCGCGGCCGGGGCTCTGGCTGCAGTTTTGGGTGAGCGAAGCCTCGGTCCTGAATTAATTTGGGTTTGTCCTGGGCCCGGGGCCGTGCTGCCGAGTGACAGGCGGCTCCGCAGCTCCCCCACCCCTGCCCCAAACACACCGGCCTCTCGGCGGGGCTGCTCCCCCTCTCTGCCCGAATCAGCAGCCCGGCCCGGATGGAATTCAGGACCCCCCCAGCCCCAGTTTGCCCTCTCCCCCCCAACCCCATTGTGCCCCCCACCCCCCGTGTCCGCCCCACCCCCAGTGTGCCCCCTCTTGCCCCCCATTCTGTCCTCTCCCCCACCCCTATCCCACCCTCTGCCCCCCACCCCCTGTGTGCCCCCTCCCCCAGTGTGCCCTGTTCCCTCCCACTCCCATCCTGCCCTCTCCCCCATCCCCAGTGTGCCCTCTCCCCCACCCAGTATGTGCCCTCTCCCCGGGGTGCCCATTCCGGTGCCCGGCTCCCTCCCTCACTCTGTGACTCCAGCCCCTCCCGCGCCGCTAGTTTTTTAAACAGCCGCAGCTTTTTGTTTTACAAGTTCGGAGGGGGGATGGTTTATTCATTTTATTCATTTATTTTATTCATTTAATTTTTTTTTTTTCATTTCATTTCTTTTATTCATTTTCTTTTTATTTTTTTTACAAGTTCGGGGGCGGGGGGTTTTATCTGATAAAATTTTACAGGAAAAAAAGGCAGAACTTTGGACAGATAGAGACTCCATACTTTCCAACACCAGAAGGCTTCGCTTTCATCCAACAGGTTCCACTGGAGTAGCGTGTACGAGGGCCAAAGGGACCCAAAACCATTTCCTCCATTTTTATCGGCAGCAAACAAGGTAACAGAAAATGGTGGGTCGCGAAGGACGGCCGGGTTGGGTCCCGAAAGTTGGCCAGTTGGTAAAAATGGGTCCCCGGAAAAAAAGTTTGAAGTACACTGATTTGGCGAACTCAGCATTGTAAAAGGTCTCAGTATTAAATGTAAACCTAATGTGTTCCTGTTTGAAGGTTTGTTAAGTCTTTTGGGTGTAAAAGTACAGCATACTGGTTACTTCGTTTTGTATTCTTTGTGGGGGATGTATTTGATTTACTGGTTGCTAAGATATTCACTGTTTGTCTTAAAAAGGTTAACTTGAGTTCATAGAATAAACATTGTTTTGTTTTACAAAACCACTGATCCATTTTCTGTTGTACCACACCTGTAAAGTGAGCCATGTGCTCCCCATACCACAATCTATTAAAAGTTGTGGGTCAGGTGAACTCCATGATACACTTTGGGGTTCTCTAAACCCTGGCCCATAACAATGTCCCATCTCCTCCCCATTCCACAATCTCTTCTAGCTAAGTAAGAAGTCTTACAACACCAGGTTAAAGTCCAACAGGTTTGTTTTGAATCACTAGCTTTCGGAGCACTGCTCTTTCCTCAGGTGAATGAAGAGGTAGGTTCCAGAAACATACATATAGACAAAGTCAAATAGGCAAGACGATACTTTGAATGCGAGCATTTGCAGGTAATTAAGTCTTTACCGGTCCAGGCGGAGCAACTGGAGAAAGGGATAATCACAGGTTAAAGAGGTGTGAATTGTCTCAAGTCGGGACAGTTGGTAGGATTTCGCAAGCCCAGACCAGATGGTGGGGGTGAATGTGATGCGACATGAATCCAAGGTCCCGTTTGAGGCTGTACTCATGTGTGCAGATCTTGGCTGCAAGTTTCTACACGGCGATTCTGCGTTGTCGCACGTCCTGAAGGCTGCCTTGGAGAACGCTTACCCGAAGATCAGAGGCGGAATGCCCTTGACTGCTGAAGTGTTCACCGACTGGTAGGAACATTCCTGCCTGGTGATTGTTCTTGGTGTGCATATAGTGGCGTAGTATCGTTGTCTCATCTATTTGGCGGTGTTCCACAGCTGGTCTGCTGCGTCCTGAGCACAACTTGAGAATATGGACTCTATCTTGGTTTCCACGTTTTGACATCTGCTGTGGAGCTGGTGTACGAGGTGGTTGAGGAGTGTGAGAGAGGTGCGATGGCAGAGTCTCTCAGCATAGTCTGTGTTGTAGGTTGACTTGAGTGGGTTTGTGATCTGTAGCCCTTTCGGAATCTTTTCTGCTTTCTTGCATCTTTGTTGAAACTTAATGTCAGTGTCTATGTGCGCGATCACCTTGGCGATCCGCTCCACTTTGAGCCGGCAGTTTGCGGTGTTGATGGTAGCCAATATGTGGTGATGCCGGCGTTGATGAAGCTCTTGAAGGGAGCATAGGGTATCTTACATGCTGACGATCTGCTGCTCTACATCGCAGAGCCAAGAACAGAGGTGGGGAATATACAACGAGGCTGCTTCAAAGATTTGGGTTGATCTCGGGGTATAAATCTCGGGATACACAAGAGCGAGTATTTTATGATATTTCAGCCGGGAGTGGGGGCAGGGCTGGCAGAGCTGGCATTTTGTATGGCGGCAACCCACTTTCGGTACTTGGGGGTGTAAGTGGCACAGGATTGGGGTGGGCTCGAAGGTCTAATTTTACTAGTTTTGTGGGGAGGGTTAAGACCGATTTAGCAAGGTGGGACAACCTCCCTCTGTCATTGATGGGTCGGGTGCAGGCAGTTAAAATGAATGTAGAGATGGGACGAGAGGGACGATTAAGGAAATTAAATATTTGTTTCTTGGTGGACTGATTTCTGAGCTTGGAGGAGTTGGAAGAGAAGTACAGGTTGGCACAGGGGCAAGGGTTTAGGTACCTGCAGGTTTGAGATTTTGCAAGAAAGGTTTCCCCGACCTTCCCGATAACAGCGGCCTCCTCGCTTTTGGAGGTAGTACTGTTGGCAGAAGGGTTGGAGAAGGTGGTATCGGCGATTTATGGGATGATTTTGCAGGAGGACAGGGTGTCCTTGGGGGAGATTAAAGTGAGCTGATAGGAAGAGCCGGGGGGTGGGGACAATGGAAGAGGGACTGTGGTGTGAGGTGCTGCGAAGGATGAATGCCTCAGCCTCGTGCGCGAGGTTGGGGGTCTTACAATTGAAGGTCGTGTATAGGGCGCACCTCAGAAAAATAAAAATGAGCCGGCTGTTTAAGGACGTGGAGGATGTCTGCGACCAGTGTGGGAAATGCCCCACAAAACATGTTCATATGGTTTCGTCCTGCCCAAAGTCGGAAAGGTTTTGGAGGGAGGTATTCAGCACCATCTCGGGGGTCTTGCATATGGATATGAAGTCTGGTCCCCTAGAAGCCATTTTTGGCATGTCGGACCGGCCTGAGTATGGGGGCAGCCATTTTAGCCTTTGCCTCGCTGATTGCTCGTAGGCGTGTCCTTGTGGGGTGAGGGTCAGCTTCTCCACCCCATACCTTGGCATACTGAGGGGACCTGATGGAGTTCTTGACCCTGGAGAAGGTGACGTTTGAGCTGAGGGGGGTGAAGGAGAGGTTCTCTAGTTCTTGGGATTTGTTTATCATGCACTTCGGGAGTTGGTTGCCGTTGAATGTTAACGGTGGGTGGGGTGCGGGGGGGGGGGGGGGTTTGCTCTCTTTATTAACAAACCACAAGCTGTGAGTATGTTTCTTGTATTGACCAAATGACCACACAACCAGTATGTTAGTTCAAAGGACAGTTTATTATTTAACACAAGACTTATCTCAATGTACAAAGATACACGCGGCTAGGCATTAAACTACACCTAACAACTAAGATGACCTTTACTTAACTTCTGGATGAATTGCACAGAGCAGGTAGATAAGGCCTTTATCTGAGTCCCCATGTGTGTCGGCTGGAAATCGTCAGGTTCGTCTCGGCTGCGGTTCGTCTCTCTGAGGTAGCGATCGCGGTCTTGAACTTGGCTGGTCGTTATGCTGCAATTGGTGTGGACACAGGCCGGTCCCAAAAGGGACCGATTCCTAGTGCACAGGGCTTCTTATCCTTCTTCTCTTTTGTGCCCTTTTGGGCGGGGTTAACTCAGGATCCAATGGATCAATAGGGTCTCGATCACCCTAATCGATTCTGGCCAATTACGGACGGGTACCTCGATGTCTGGGCGGGTCCTAGTTACCATTGTCCCAAGTACGTATGCCTTTCCAAATAAGGGGAAACAGCACTGGTGAGTCTGCTACTGTTGCTATTCCTTGATTTGAGTCTATTGTCCTGGTGAAATCGGTGATTGACCTTTAACAGGTGCAAGTTTCAGTTCGGTATGGTTTTCCTTTGCACAATACACAGGGGCTGTGTACTGTCTGTGTCTCAACTTGACCACAAATCCCATTATCCTTTGCAGACAGCCATTTTAGATGGTCACGGGGGGAGGGGGGGGGCTTGTTTGTTGTTCGCTTTTGATTTACGAGTCGATATTTTAGGTTTTACATTGTTGGGGTTTTGTTGTTGTTTCCCTGTTTTTGGATGGCAAAAATGATGAAAATATGGCGAATAAAAATATTTTTTTAAAATGAAACTGACTAGCTATTCCAATAACAGTAGTCTCGTCTTGTGTCAAGCAAAGGTCAGGGTGGAATATGATGCATTGTCATTATGCTTGCCATTGGTTGCAGTTGGAGGGAACAAAGCTTCCCTGATGGGGAGAGACTGGTTTATGAAGATATGGTTAAACGGGGCTGAATTACTTACAGCAGGGGTCCCAGTAAGAATACGTCTGATATTGAGTAAGGGTTCTTTAAGCAAAGAAGGCTAAATTATAAAATCAGGGCCGTGATCTAATGGCCGTGTTGCGCCCGAGTCAGGATGTGGTGCAGCCAGTAAATCTCGTAAGATTTACGCAGCTAGCCATGCCTTGCGAGATCTAACAGGATCTTGTGAGTCATCATGATTTGGATCCTTCCCACAATGGGTGGGACCTAAACGTGCATATTGAAGTGTGCAGTAAGGCTCACTTAAATATGCACTCACCGGAGTTACCCAAAACGTGGGATCTAATTCTCATGCCTTGGAGACTCCAGGTGAGTGCCAGTCTTCACAAGCATAGACCAGGTGTACTGGCACTTGGAGGGATCTCCTAAGTGATCGGGATTCTGAGTGGTCTGGCTCTGGACAGCATGGAGCCCTGATGCCACCATGGCATTGTCAGCCTGCCACCCTGAGAGTGCTAGCCTGACAGACCAAAATGCCAATGTGACATTTTGCCCATGCCAGGGATCGGCCTGGGGGTGCCCTTCCCTTATGAGGTGTGGTGTGGGGTGCAAAAGGGGCATGGCCAGCAGAAGCTTCTGATGCTCCTGGCAAATGGAGGAGTTTGGCCACCTTCTCAATGTCCGCATCCAGGCCTGGTCACCAGACATAACTCCGGGCCAACATTTTCATTTTGGTCGGACCCGGATGATCATTGTGGAGGTCCTTTAGTATCAGCTCCTGTCCTTATTCTGGGATGACCAGACGCGCCCCCCACAAGAGGATACCGTCTTCCATGCTAACTTCTGACAGCTTGGAGGAAAATGCCCGCATAGGTGGCCAACCTGGTTTGTGTATCGGTCAATGTAAGGGTGTGTATACCCTGCTTGATGTGGTCGAATGTCCTCTGAGCAATCACAGAGACCGCTTCGCCAGTGTCCAACTCCATCTCAAGCGGGTGATCATTGACCCGTACTGTCACCTTAATGGGCACCATGCGGGGAGCAGCCACACATTGCAGCTGCAGGCAATCATCCTCCGTCTTCACGTCCTCGGGAGTAGTCACCGCAGGTTCATCCAAATGAAAGGTACGGCCCCTCGGCTGGCCCCAGTTTTGGTCGGAACGACGGCGCATCTGGTGCCCCCAGGGCCGGCGTCCATGACGGGGTCGGCGCCTACAAGTCTGACACTGACATGTCTCCTCATCCATTGGGTCTAGAGAAGGCTCCCATCAGGGAGGAACATCCGGCGGCCACTGGCATCGACCCGGACGCTGCCCCCCCCAAGGTACGGCAGGGGTACGGGGAGACGCTTTTGGATGGAAGGAGTTGTGCCCAAGTCATGCACATCCTTTCCCTGTAGCCCCTGCACCCCCCATTCTGCGCTCTCTTGGGACAATACTATCTGAATGGCCTGTTGAAAAGTCAATGTTGGCTCAGGGCTAACAACTTTCTCTGGGTATCCGCATTGTTAATACCGCAAACCAAACGGTCGGGTCACATTTCTGACAAAGTCTCGCCATAGTCACAGTACTCCTGGACTCTGCGTGGTGCGTAGCCTGGGTAGAAACTGGGTAGCAAGGATTCTCTTGGGATCCTCTCAGCGGTATTAAACTGGTAATGCTGGACTATCCTGGACGGGGTTGGGTTAAAATGTTGCCCCACCAAGATCACAAGTTCATCAAACGTCTTGGTGTGCAGCGCAGCTGGGTACGGAAGGCTCCTAATCACTCCAGAAATATGCGGGCCACAGGGGTTGAGTAAAATGACCACCTGGGGCTCATTTTCGGTGATGTTGTTTGCCCGGAAATAGTAACGCATCCGTTGTGCGTACTGGTTCCAGCTTTCCGGCGCAGCATCAAAGACATCCAAACGTCCATACAGAAGCATGGTGTAATAGAAAAAAAACTTCCAACCTGTATCCAACAAAAATCCAGGGAGGTGGCTTCAGCAGTGTAGACAGCTATCCACTTTAACCCTCATCGCCAGTTTTATGTGGGCCACAAAGAATCCAGCACGAGTTTGTAGAATCTTAAAAAATAACTTTATTTACAATTACATAAATACAACAGCAGCAGTACTCCACCACTGCTCACTCCTCTCTAGCTGGTTCCACACAGGCCAGCTCTATTTATGCAGGTGACTGCTAATAATTTCTCTACCCCCTCATTGGGGAAGCTCATACTCAGTAAGGATTGTGGGATTAGTCCCTAGCCAGGAGTAATCAGGCAGGTTATAACAGTCACCAAGTAGATGATGAAGGTATCCACCTAACACAGGAGAGTGTTGAAAGGATCCGCTATCAAAAGCGAGTGGCATGGTGGGTAGCACTGTTGCTTCACAGCTCCAAGGTCCCAGGTTCGATTCCGGCTTGGATCACTGTCTGTGTGGAATCTGCACGTTTTCCCCATGTCCGCCTGTGTTTGCTCCGGATGTTCCGGGTTCCTCCCACAGTCCAAAAAGGTTAGGAGGGGTTGCTGGGTTACGGGGATAGGGTGAAGGTGTGGGCTTAAGTAGGGTGCTCTTTCCAAGGGCCAATGCCGAATGGCCTCCTTCTGCACTGTAAATTATATTTTATTGTAACAAACATTTTATTAAGGCATTTATAGTTTTATAACAACAAAAAATACAAATATAAATGTAAACATAATTCAGTGCCTAACACACCCGTCCATCTCCCACTGATCCCGTCTAAGCTAGACACAAATAACGCAACTCCCCCCCCCCCCCCCTTACTCTCTCACTCCCCACTCTTATCGAATCTGCTAACAGTGTAGTTTTCCCCGAAAAAGTCGATAAATGGCTGCCACCTCCAAACGAACCCTAACATTCACTTAGGGTGAACTTAATTTTCGCAAGCCTGAGAAACCCAGCCATGTCGCTAACCCATATTCCTGATTTTAGGGGCTTCGAGTTCCTCCACGCTAGTAAGATCCGTCTCCAGGCTACGAAGGAGGCAAAGGCCAAAACATCGGCCTTTCTCGCCCCCTGAACTCCCGGGTCTTCTGACACTCCAAAAATCGCCACCTCTGGACTCAGCGCCACCCTTGTTTTTAATACTGTGGGCATAACATCGGCAAATTCCTGCCAGAATCCCCTGAGCTTCGGACATGCCAAAACACGTGGACATGATTTGCGGGTACTTCTGCACACCTCACGCACCCATCCTCCATCCCAAAAAACATGCTCATCCGGGCCACCGCCATGTGTGCCCGGCGAACCACTTCGAATTGTATCAGGCTGAGCCTGGCACATGATGAGGTCGCGTTGACTCTGCTCAGGGCCTCCTCCCACAGACCCGCCTCTACCTCCCCTCCCAGCTCATCTTCCCATTTACGCTTTAGCTCACCTATCTGGGTTTCCTCCCACTCTATAAGTTCTTTATAGATTTCCAAAAACTTCCCCTCACCCACCCCTGTTCTAGAGACTACCTTGTCCTGTGTCCACTGCGGCGGTAGAAGCAGAAAAGTCAAAACCTGCCTTCGCACAAAATCCCTCACCTGCAGATAACGAAACCCATTCCCTCCCGGCAACTCAAACTTCTCTTCCAGATCCTCCATACAGGGAAAGCTCCCATCAATAAACACATCCCCCAGCCTCTCAATCCCTGCTCTCTGTCACCTCCGAAACGCCCCATTCATCCTTCCCGGTCCAACCGATGATTACCACAAATTGGAACCCACACCGACGCTCCCTCCACTCCCACATGCTTCCGATACTGTCTCCAAACTGCCACTATCACTGGGCTTGTGGAGTACCGGGCTGGCAAGATGGCAGAGGTGCCATTACCAGTGCTCCTAAACTTGTGCCCTGACATGAGGCCGCTTCACCTGCTCCCACATCGATGCACTGTAAATTCTATAATTTTATGATTCTATGATTTTCAATGCAAACAGACCAGAGAACAAAGAACAACTTAGAATAATCAAAGGCATTGTTCTATATCATTCTTCCCTGGCGTAGCTGACTCATTCTCCCCACTGTATTAACTGTTCAAAGATGGACTAGTTTGGGAGTGGTCTGTGAGTGGTAAAAGAGAAGAAAATACTGACTAGTGATGCTGTTTTCACCCACCGTGATGCAAGAAACAATTGTTTTAGCGCCTGTTGCCTTCCGATAAGGATTTGGTGTGGTGTTACTTCATATAATGGAAGATGCTGTGGAAAGGTCTGGAGAATATATTTTGCGTACTTTAACAAAGTGAAGGCAAAATTACTCACAAGTTGAGAGCGAGGTAGTGACGATCAGATGTGGTGCACCAAAAATATCTGTACAGAACAAATTCACTTTCTTAACTGATCACCAAGCCCTTATTCTCATATATAGTTCAAAGAAGGGAGTGCCAACCCTAGCAACAGCACAACTCCAGAGATGGACTTTGATTTTGATGGCCTGTCAGTATGAGATTAAATATCATAAATCAGCAGATCATGCAAATGCAGATGTTCTTTCAAGGTTTCCTATGAATACTGGTTCATTCTTAGCCACTGAGTTACCTACAAATTACTTTGCACACACAAATTACAGACCAGTGTCTGCCTGAGAATTAATGAAGAAACTCACAAGGTTGTCGTGTTTAGTAAGTGCTCAATTATGTTATGAATGATTGGCCTCAAATGTGTGATGATAGAAACTGCAGGAGTATTTCACAGGTATAAATGAACTGAGTGTCGATTAAGGTTTTGGGGTTAACAAGTCATTATTCCACCAAACTGTAGTGAGTGATTGTTAGGAACTTCATCAACAGCATGCATATGAAAGCAATAGCGATCAGCTATTTTTACTGTCCAATGGCAGTTGGAGATATGGAAAAATTGGTATAAAGTTGTAAATTGTGTCTCAGAATGAGCAATTATCCACCCATAGTTCCATTCATTCCATAGTCAAACACAAGAAAACCATGGGCACGTTGATTTGTTTTTGAAGTGGAATGGAGAGAGTACCTTGTTTTGACAACTATATCAAATGGATTGAGAGGTGTGGGCAGGGGCCAGCAAATCACACGCACATGTTTTGGGGTTGCGGAAAATTGGGAAGATTCTGGGCAGGAGTGTGCGCATTCTTAGCCAGGATAGTGGAGGAGGAGGAGGATAGTGGTGGTGATATTTGGGGCCTCAGAGAAGCCAAAGCTCACGGAGAGGAGGAAGGCCGATGTCATGGCCTTCGCCTCTCTGATTGCACGGCAGCGAATTTTGCTGGAGTGGCGGTCGGCATCGCCATCGGGGGTAACGGCTTGGTTGGGTGACCTGTACGACTTCCTGAGATTAGAGAAGATAAAGTATGAGTTAAGGGGCTCTTCAGGGGGTTGAGGAAAGGTGAAGGATGTTTGTGACCGTATTTGAGCGGCTGTTCATCGCAGGGGAGAGGGGGGGGGGGTTGAAAAAGAGGACAAATCTGTACAGACTGTATAGTTGATTGTCGGGAAGCATGTTTCCCAGGGTGCTTGTTCGCGGAACCTGTTTTGATACATGTTTGTAATAAAATACATTTGATTAAAAAAACTACATCAAATGTATAAATGTTGAGTTATTTTCAAATACTACATGTGCTGAAGCTATTGAGGTCTTGAGAGGTTGGTTTGCAACTTATGGGATTGCCAGAGGTTTTGATAATAATAATAACAATCTTTATTAGTGTAATAAGTAGGTTTACATTAACACTGCAATGAAGGGCAGCACGGTGGCCTAGTGGTTAGCACAACCACCTCACGGCACTGAGGTCCCAGGTTCGATCCCGGCTCTGGGTCACTGTCCGTGTGGAGTTTGCACGTTCTCCCCGTGTCTGCGTGGGTTTCGCCCCCACAACCCAAAAACGTGCAAGCTAGGTGGATTGGCCACGCTAAATTGCCCCTTAATTGGAAAAATGATTGGGTACACTAAATTTATTTTTTAAAAAACACTGCAATGAAGTCACTGTGAAAATGCCCAAGTCGCCACACTCCGGTGCCTGTTCAGGTGCACTGAGGGAGAATTCAGAATGTCCAATTCACCTAACAAGCATGTCTTTCAGGACTTGTGGGAGGAAATTGGAGCACCCGGAGGAAACTCTCGGAGACATGGGGAGAATGTGCAGACTCCGCGCAGACAGTGACCCAAGCTTGGAATCGAACCCGGGTCCCTGGCACGGTGAAGCAACGGTGCTAACCACTGTGCCACCGTCAGATAATTGTTCACAGTTGATGTCAGAAGAGTTTGGCGTACTTCTGAGTAAGAATGGAGCTAAACATACTTTTGTACCGCCATAGCACATGGCATCCAATGGTCAAAATCAAGAAATGTACAGACTGTGAAGAGGTCTTTGCGAAAGTATTTGCTTTCACTTTTTTTCTCTGCTGCTTCCATTTAAGAGGCAGCCATCGTGTATAGAGTTAGGCAGTTAGGCAGTGACCTCTAATTCCTTCTTTGAGACAGGATAGACAATTTTCTGTTCTCTTCCAGAATGCATATTTGGAAGAGATTAATTTAGAGAGCTATGGAGATAGGGCTGGAGGATGGGACTAACTGGGTAGCTCTTTTGGGAGCAGGTGTGGACACAATGGGCCAAAGACCCTCCTTCTATGCTGTAAATAAAATAAATAAATAAATAATCCCGCAGTTTACAACAGGATGCTTACCTTACACATTAATGTTTAAACATGGTCCTTGTACAAGCTTTAGTTTAATTAAGACTGACATCAATAGCAAAGTAAGGGAAAACAAGACAAAGTGAAGATGAATCATGAGAAACCAGGCAAAAAACTGGTTAGAAGATCATGATGAGAAACCACCAAGGTGATGAGTATCTGACTGGCATTTTTGTAAAGGGACTGGGCACATTCGCATAGCTGGTGAAGATCGGAGAGAGTCTCCATTAGTGTCATGTAGACTATTTGCTTGAAACAGAAAATCTGATGAAAGAAGAGCATAATAATCCTTTTATAGTCCAAATTCCTCCTGCAGTCCAAAGTGAATGTCAGAAAGAGAATAAAAGTCACAAAGAAACTGAAAGTTTGCAAGTATCACAGAATCCACCAGTAAAGCCAAATGAGTGAGGGTCTTTGATGAGGATGAATCAATCAATGTTACAGTTCCAACCATTCCGTGGAGTTGGTAGTCAAAGTCAATGTTCAGGTCTGACAGTCAGAAAGGTAGGTTATTGAAAGTATGGATTGTATCCCAGGCTGTTAAAGGAAGCCAGGGATGAAATAATAGATGCCCTAAGGATAATGTTTCAATCCTCACTAGATACAGGGCAGTAGAGAAAAATATTGGGAGCAAGATAAGCATTGTGAAAAAGACAAACTTAAAGGCTCTGTGCCTTAATGCACGGCATTTGCAATAAAGTGAATGAACTAATCGCGCAGATAGATATAAATGGGTATGATATAATTGAGATTACGGAGACATGGCTGCAGGGTGAACAGGGATGGGAACTGAATGTCCCAGAGTTCTCAGTATTTAGGAAGAACAGGCATAAAAGAAAAGGTGGTGGCGTGGCACTGCTGGTTAAAGAGGAAATTAACACAATAGTGAGAAAGGATATTAGCTCTGACAATGGGGAATCTGTATGGGTAGAATTGAGAAATACCAAGGGACAAAAACCATTAGTGGGTGTCATATATAGACCCCCAAACTGCACTGGTGAGGTTCGGAATGGCATTAAACAAGAAATGAGAGATGCATGTAATAAGGGAATATCGGTGATCATGGGTGATTTTAATCTTCGCATAGATTGGGCAAATCAAATTAGCCACAATGCCGTAGAGGAGGAATTCCTGGTGTGCATACGGTTTTCTTGACCAATATGTGGAGGAACCAACTAGAGAGCAGGCCATCTTAGACTGGGTACTGTGTAATGAGAAGGGAATCATTGCCAATCTGGCTGTACAAGACCCCTTGGGGATGAGCGACCAGAACATGATAGAATTTTTTATCAAGTTGGAGAGTGAAGTAGTTGATTTGGAGACTAGGGTGCTGAATCTTAATCAAGGGAACTATGAGGATACGAGGCAAGAGTTGGCCTTGGTAGATTGGGGAGAGTTACTTAAAGGGCTGACAGTGGATAGACAATGGCAAACATTCAAGGAACGCATGGAGGAACTACAGCAACTGTTCATTCCTGTCTGGCACAAAAGCAAAGGGGGTAAGAGGACCAATCCATGGCTTACAAAGGAAATTAGAAGTAGTATCCGATACAAGGAAGAAGCATACAGATTGGCCAAGAAAAATAATAGGTCTGAGAATTGGGAGCAGTTTAGAATTCAGCAAAGAAGGACGAAGGGATTGATTAAGAAGGGGAAAGTACAGTATGAAAGGAAGCTTGCAGGAACATAAAGACTGACACTGAGAGTTTCAACAGATATGTGAAGAGAAAGAGATTGGCAAAGAGAAATGTAGGCCCACTACAGACAGAAACAGGGGAATGCAGAATAAGGGACAAAGCAATGGCTGAGCAATTAAATACATACTTTGGTTCTGTCTTCACAAATGAGGACACAAATCAGATCCCAGAAATGTTGGAGAATGAAAGGTTTAGTGAGAGGGAAGAACTGAGGGAGATCAACATTAGTAGAGGAATGGTGCTGGGAAAAGGCGGATAAATCCCCAGGGCCTGAGAATCTGCATCCCAGAGTGCTTAAGGAGGTGGCTCTGGAAATAGTGGATGCATTGGTGGTCATCTTCCAGGATTCTATAGACTCTGGAACTGTCCCTGCAGATTGGAGAGTAGCTCACGTCACTCCGATATTCAAAAAGGGAGGGAGAGAGAAAGCAGGGAATTATAGATCTGTAAGCCTAACATCAGTAGTGGGGAAAATGCATGAATCCATTATCAAGGACTTTATAGCGGAACATTTAGAAAGCAGTGGCAAGATCAGTCAGAGTCAGCATGGATTTATGAAGGGAAAATCATGCTTGACAAATCTGTTGGAATTCTTTGAAGAGGTAACCAGTACAGTCGACAAGGGGGAGCGAGTCAATGTGATAAAATTGGACTTTCAGAAGGCGTTTGACAAAGTCCTGCATAAGAGATTATTGTGGAAAATTAAAGCGCATGGGATTGGGGGAAATGTATTGAGGTGGATAGAAAACTGGTTAGCGGAGAGTAAACAAAGAGTAGGGATTAATGGGTCCTTTTCAAATTGGCAGGCAGTAACCAGTGGGGTACCACCGGGATCGGTGCTGGGACCCCAGCTATTCACAATATATATTAATGATTTGGACGAGGGAACAAAATGTAACATCTCAAAGTTTGCAGATGATACCAAATTAGATGGGAGGATGAATTGTGACGAGGATGCAGGGATCCTACAGCAAGATCTGGACAGGTTGGGCGAGTGGGCAAACCAATGGCAAATGCAGTATAATTTGGATAAGTGTGAGATTATTCATTTTGGAAGCAAAAATAGGAAGACAGATTACTACCTGAATGGTTGTAAATTGGGAGAGGAGAGTGTGCAGCGGGACCTGGGTGTCCTTGTGCACCATTCACTGAAGGTGAGCATGCAGGTGCAGCAGGCGGTAAAGAAGGCTAATGGTATGTTGGCCTTCATTGCAAGAGGTTTCGAGTATAGAAGCAAGGATGTGTTGCTACAATTGTACAGGGCCTTGGTGAGGCCACACTTGGAATACTGTGTGCAGTTTTGGTCTCCTTCTCTGAGGAAGGATGTTCTTGCTCTTGAGGGAGTGCAGCAAAGGTTTACCAGACTGATTCCAGGGATGGCAGGACTGTCATATGAGTAGAGATTGACTTGGTTGAGATTGTTCTCGCTGGAGTTCAGAAGAATGAGGGGGTATCTCATAGAGACTTATAAAATTCTAACAGGACTAGACAGGGTAGATGCAGGGGAGATGTTACCACTGATGGCTGTGTCCAGAACCAGGGGTCACAGTCTGAGGATTCAGGGTAAACCATATCGGACAGAGATAAGGAGACATTTCTTCACCCAAAGAGTGGTGAGCCTGTGGAATTCATTACCACAGGAAGTAGTTGATGCTAAAACTTTGAATATATTCAAGAGGCGGCTGGATATAGAACTTGGGTAGAACGGGATCAAAGGCTATGGGGAGAAAGCAGGATTAGGCGGCTGAGTTGGATGATCAGTCATGATCCTGATGAATGGCGAAGCAGGCTCAAAGGGCAAAAGGTCTCCTCCTGCTCCTATCTTCTTTGTATCTATGTATCTATGGCTCCAGAATGACAAACATGATTTGGTTGAGTAGGTGGAAAAGTGGCAAATGGAATTCAATTTGTAAAAGTTGGATACCATGGAGTGCACATCCACAGGTCCCAAAAGGTGGCAGGGCAGTGGATAAGATGGTAAAGAAAGCATATGGAATGCTTTCCTTTATTGCATGAGGTATAGGATACAGAAGCAGGGATGTAGTGCTGGAAGTGTATAAATGCTGGTTAGGCCACAGCTGGAATTTTGTGTTCAGTTCTAGCCACTACATTACAGGAATGCTCTGGAGAGAATACAGAAGAGATTTACAAGAATCTGCTCATTAAGCCCAGCAACAATCTCTACCCTTTTGTTCTGGGCGATTCAAGAGGTTGGCTTTTTCCCCTCTGTATGCAGCAGGGACTCTATATTTCCTACGTTTCAGGAATCCCTGTGGGCTCTTGATTCAATCGGGACCCATTATTTTTCACCAGTAATTTCTTTTTACCAGTTCTTTTAGAACATAGAACATACAGTGCAGAAGGAGGCCATTCGGCCCATCGGGTCTGCACCGACCCACTTAAGCCCTCACTTCCACCCTATCCCCATAACCCAATAACCCCTCCTAACCTTTTTGGTCACTAAGGGCAATTTATCATGGCCAATCCACCTAACCTGCACGTCTTTGGATTGTGGGAGGAAACCGGAGCTCCCGGAGGAAACCCACGCAGACACGGGGAGAACGTGCAGACTCCACACAGACAGTGACCCAGCGGGGAATCGAACCTGGGACCCTGGCACTGTGAAGCCACAGTGTTATCCACTTGTGCCACCCATAAAGGACATTAATGAACCAAATGGGTTTTTCCGACAATCGACAATGGTTTCATGGTCATCAGACTTTTAATTCCAGATATTTTATTCACCTGCTGTGGTGGGATTTGAACCCGAGTCCCCAAATTATTATCCTGGGTCTCTGGATTACTATTCCAGTGACAATACCACTATGCCACTGCCTCCCCTAGGTTTTTTAAATTGAAAGCAACTGTGCTTCTGATTGCCATTTCCTTTTGAAGTCTCTTTATTTTTTGTGACTATACGCTAGAGTTTATTATTTTTAAAGTCTGCAGGTATCTTCTTGTCCAAACTCTGCAGGTCCCTGTATTTTACGACCAGCCTTTTCCTGCGGTGCAGTCCAAATCCAACTGAAAATTAAAGTTTCCTTACTTTAGTTTCAGTTTTCGAGTGGCATTATGCAAAGATCTGTTGTCTTCATTGCCAATATGTTATGTTTTTGGTTCTGGTGCTTTTCAAGATCAATCAGTACACATATAGATATGAGGTGATTAATATTGCAACTGTCCTTCACTGCTTCATCAGTCAAACTGACAAGAAAACATGGATCCTGTGATCTCATGTGGCACAGGCTTGCAAAGTACAACAAGCCAGAAAGAAAATCCTGTTTGTGTCAGAGAATACATCCCTGCTGGTGAAGCGTCACGTGATGTGTGGAGACATCAGCAGAGTTTTACTTGGATTTGGCAGTTCTCCATCTCTGCATGAGCAACACCTCTTAATAAACCCTCTGAAGTAAAAAAAACTCACCACTATTCTTAGAATTCCCTTTATACCAAAAAGGGTCAATAAGACATTCTAAATGATGAACAGAGATTCTCACTCCCTGACAGCTATGCAGACATAGGTGGGTGCTATTCGGGTCAACCATATATTTTCGAGTTATCCCCGGTTTAACCCATATCTTACTACTTAGTAGCATCGATCCTGGGTCCCGCTTTGCTAAGTAAGTAAAGTAGACTTTGTGATAACCATTGTTTCAGGTTTAAACTTTAAGTTATTTTATTATTATATTTTTTCTTTTAAAAGATGCAATCACTGTCTTTACAGAAAAGTAAAAAGATCTTGCTTCTGGATTCTCCTGGTTGGTTGAAAAGACCTTCAGGTCTGCCTTGACAATCTTTATAGAACATAGAACAGTACAGCACAGAACAGGCCCTTCGGCCCTCGATGTTGTGCCGAACAATGATCACCCTACTTAAACCCACGTAACCTGTAACCCAACAATCCCCCCATTAACCTTACACTACGGGCAATTTTAGCATGGCCAATCCACCTAACCCGCACATCTTTGGACTGTGGGAGGAAACCGGAGCACCCGGAGGAAACCCACGCACACACGGGGAGGACGTGCAGACTCCACACAGACAGTGACCCATCCGGGAATCGAACCTGGGACCCTGGAGCTGTGAAGCATTGATGCTAACCACCATGCTACCGTGAGGCCCCTTTCTTCTTTAACTTTTGGTCTTCCTCAGATGGATTCGCTGTTCTGCTTGGTTTCTGTGTTCTATCCTTCCCATGACCAAGGGCAGCTATGAGAGCTGACTCTGCTGGCTGTTACCAATTTAGGGTTTATATTTCCCTTACCACAGTTATACAGTTTACATGACATTATCATAAAGTAACTTTGTTTTGCTCTTGATTGTTCAAGGTTCCTATAATCTTAATTACTTCTAACACGACTATGTATTCATGTTGAGCATGACTTTAGCTCATCGAACTCTGATTACATTTTTTCCCTTGTGATGTTCAAAAGTGCTTTGATCCTAGAGGGGTGATACATCTGGTCGCTGTCACTTCTAAAGTTTCTTTATTACCAAATAGTGTTCTTAGCTTGTCAGAACTCTGACTCCGATTTGGGGTTAACCTGTGTTCTCGTGGACACGTTGTCTCCAGCTTCCCATATTCAACTAGTGTCAGCAGGATTTCACACCTAAACATTTGTCACCCAATTCAACTGAAGATCCTGGCAATTCTTTTTTAGCTGCTTACTAAAATAATTAATTTCAAAGAAGGTGTGAAATATTGTTTCTTTCCATATAACTAAAAGTTCAACCTTCTGTGACTTGAAAGACAGGCATCAGTTTTACAGCTTGAGCAGTCACAAGCTGTTTTCTTAATGCCTGTTTGATAAAGGGTATCTGCATTTCAAAACCTTCTTTTGCAGCTGCTGTTAACCCTTCGTGGGATTTTTTTCCTCCATTTTCTCATGTACCCTCAGGTCAGGTTTTGCCAGACTTCCATGTTTCAAATTACATATTTTCCCATTTTTACTTGATACCTCTCATCGTGTTTGAAAGAATCCAGAGTGTGGGCATCTCTGTACCTATTTTCTCTGCAGCTAACAAAGAAATATAACAAAAGAGAAAACTGACAATGAGGATTGAGGCAAGAAACAAATCGCTGGGAGATGGAATTCATCGACAAAAACAGTCGGAGTAGAGATCAGTGAAAGATTACCGAGACCGGACTCACACACAACGGATGAAGCAAAGCTACTGATGCTGAATGTTTTTTTTTTAAAACATTGATTACCACCATGAGTAAGAAGAACTGCAGTTCAAAACCTGGCTTGCCATTCAAATAGGTGATGTTGCGTTCCGTGTTCTTTGTCTTGCAATGAATCTACAGAACTGCTGGTGACTTAGCCTGAACTAAGATTTATTAATGCACACGTGGTAAGGTAACCACCTGATACAGACCAAGTTATCATAGTGTTATATTAGACTCTCCTGGAACTATCCTTATGCACAACTGTCCTCATGTACGCCTTACAACCTTCCCCTGGTAGCCGGAAATCACCTGACTTATATCAGACTCCCCCTGCTGATGGGAGGTCATCCTGCTGGTGGGAGGTCACTCTGCTGAGTACATGTAATATTATCTACTGGCATATCACCACAGGTAGGGTCTGGACTATAGGGACTAGGGACTATGCATGTGGCAAAGCTTAATGGGCTGCTGGGAACGGGGATTCATTAGTCTGACGACTCTGCACTGGCCACTACTCAGGAAGAAAAGTCAAACCGCAGTCAGTCAAAAAAAAAATTCAAAGTTGCTTTGTGGATAGGAGGATTATTTGTGCCATACATCAAAAGAATGGGAAGAGAGGAAGTTAATTGAAGTATAGACTCTTGGAGCTGGGATCTGAAATGGCAGGGAAAATGGGCACCATGGATACATTTGATGAAGATTATGAGATTTGGAACTCATATGAGGAAAGATTCCAATTATTTCTCACAGCGAATCAAACATCAGAGGAAAAAAGATTTCTCAGTTCAGTAGGGTGTAAAACTTTTATGCTGCTATAAAATTTAGTTCACCCAGCAAAACAGGAGAAAAAAACCTGCATTGAACTAACGAAAATTTTAGAAGGGCATTTCTCTCCAAGACCATTGGTAATTGCAAAGGTTAAGGTTTCACCATTGTCATCGGGAAGAAGGTGAAAGCATTTTACAATTCATAGCGACTTTAAGAAAGTTAGAAAAATACTGCAAATTTGGCGCAATACTTGATGGTAGTCTTCATGGTAGGCTGGTTTGTGGACTCAGCAGTGAAGATATTCAAAGGAAGCTACTTATTGAAAGTGATTTAACTGTAAAAGCTGCTGTGGAAGTTGCCACATCTATGGGGCTAGCAACAGCAGAAGCTTCATTGATAGGAGCTGAAGTGAAGATCCACAAAATGGATACCACAAGGAACAAGGCTGCAACCATGTCACTGATGTACTCAGGTTGGACATTCAGCGGGGGAATGCTGGAGTAGAACAAATACATGCAAGAACTGTGGCAAAAAGTGCTATATTTCCAAGACACTCAGTACTTTGAAGGATGTTAAGAAGTCTTACAACACCAGGTTAAAGTCCACCAGGTTTGTTTCAAATCATTAGCTTTTGAAGCACACCTTCCTCAGGTGAATGAAGAGGTGGGTCCCAGAAACATATATACAGACAAAGTCAATGATGCAAGACGATACTTTGAATGTGAGTCTTTGCGGGTAATTAAGTCTTTACAGATCCAGACGGAGCAACTGGAGAGAGGGATAATCACAGGTTAAAGAGGTATGAATTGTCTCAAGTCTCAAGTCCTGTCTTGAGACAATACTTCCGTGACTCCCTCCCAGAACCCAACCAATTTTGGATCGGACCATCTCCATGGGTAGCTATTTTTGGAGTGTCTGCGGATCTGGGTGTTTTGGTGCGGAAGGAGGCCAGGGTTGAGGCTTTTGCTTTCCTGCCACCCCGCAGGAGAATGTTGCTAAACTGGCGGTCCTCGGATACATCAAATATCGGGTCATGGTGCGGGACCTTGCTGAGTTTCCTCATTTGGAGAGAATTAAGTTCACCATTAGAGGTGTGGATGAGGGGTTCTTCGTGAGATGAATGCTGTTCATCGACTTTTTCAAGAAGTGTCAGAACGTCAGGAGTGGACGGAGGGGGCGCGGGAAGTAGGGGAGGGGACGGGGTATAGCAACTATTGGTTATTAAGGGGTAAGGGGGTTATTTTATTTTGTACTTTAAAATTTTTGAAGGTGTGGCTGCTGTATTTGTGTATATGAGGTGTTTTCGATGTGTTATATTGCCATAGTGTTTTATGCACTGCTAATAGTGTTCGATATTGTTTTGTGTTATTGACTGTTCCTCTGGACTACCTTCAATAAATTACCTTTTTTTAAAAAATGTAACCACTTTGACCAAGCTTTAGGTCACCTGTCTTCACATCTCCTTTTGTGGCTCTGTGTCACCCTTTGCTTTGTACCATTTCTGTAAAGTGCTTCAATTGTTTTATTACGTTAAAGCCACTATCTAAATCAGAGTTGTTATTGAACAAAGTAAGTTGGTGACACTTGACACAAATGTGTTTGCCAATACCAACCCTGTTGCTTGAAACGTCTTGCAGAAAAGACACAGACCCTGAGAATCACTGAATCAGAGAATCCTACAGCATGTACGTTCTGTTGTGTCTGTGCTATTCTTTGAACGAGCTGTCCAGTTTAGTCTCACAACCCAGCTTCAGCCCTGCAGTATTGCAAATTGGTTCTCTTCAAATAAATATCCAATCCTCTTTTGAAGGTTCCAAAAGAACAGAATTCTACCACCCTTTCAGTTAATGCATTTAAGATCATAACAGTCCTTGGTCTGAGATCATTTCCCTTCAACTCCATTCAACTTACTTTCCCAATCATTTTAAATCTGTAACCTCTGGTCATCGGCTCCCTTGACAAGGGAAATGGTTTCTCCCTACTTGCTCAACCAAAATCCTTCAAAGTACTGAATACCTCTATCAAGTCTCCCAGTAACCTTGTCACAAGGCCAATCCCCTATAACTTTGAAAATACGATTTCTCAACATTCAACTGGCTGGAAATTTTGCAATTTGAACTGAGACAGAGCAAACAGCTTAAAAAGGAAGGTCCACATTCGAAGATAAAGGTGAGAAATAAACAAATCACTCTCAGGGGTGTGTGAAGAGAGAAACTTTCCTTGAATCCAAACACCCATCGAAACTCGGAACTGTCCAAGAAAAAGACATTAAAAATGCAACGTACTAAATATTGAAGCAAAGGCTGACAAATGCAGACACACCCAAAACCTCTTGAACATATGTTATAACCTGCCTGCTTTCCATTGGCTGGGAACTAATGACAATCCCACAATCCTGTGGGAGTATGAGCTTCCCCAATGAGGGGGGCGGAGAAATCATTAGCAGATTCCCTGCATAAATAGAACTGGCCAGTTTGGAACCAGGAGAGGAATTTGGCAGCAAGAGAAGTTGTTGTTGCTGCTGTTGTATATATATATATATATACACATGTTAATTTGTAAATAAATGTTATTTCTTTGTATCCTGAAAACTCGTGCTGGATTCTTCGTGGCCCTCACAAAACTGGCGACGAGGGTTAAAGTGAATAGCTGTCTACACTGCTGAAGCCACCTCCCTGGATTTTTGTTGGACACAGGTTGGAAGTTGTTTTCTATTACACCATGCCTGTGTATGGACGTTTGGATGTTTTTGATGCTGCGCTGGAAAGCTGGAACCAGTACGCACAAAGGATGCGTTACTATTTCCGGGCAAACAACATCACCGAAAACGAGCGCCAGGTGGTCATATTGCTCACCGCCTGCGGCCCGCATACGTTTGGGGTGATTAGGAGCCTTACGTACCCAGCTGCGCCGGACACCAAAACGTTTGATGAACTTAGTGGGGCAACGTTTTAACCTAACCCCATCCACGATAGTCCAACATTACCGGTTTAATACCGCTGAGAAGACCCCAGGAGAATCCCTTGCTGACTTTCTATCCAGGCTACGCAGGATTACGGAGTACTGTGACTATGGTGAGACCTTGTCAGGAATTTTACGCGACCGTTTGGTTTGCGGTATTAACAATGCGGCCACTCAGAGAAAGTTGTTAGCCGAGCCAACATTGACTTTTCAACAGGCCATTCAAATAGTATTGTCCTGAGAAAGCGCAGAACGAGGTGCGCAGGGAATGGAGGTGCATGCCTAGGGGCACAACCTCTTCCGTCCAAAAGCATCCCCCCACACCCCTGTGGTAACTTGGGCAAAGCGACGTCCGGATCGACGCCAGTGGCCGTCGGACATTCCTCCCCGAAGGGAGCCTTCTCCAGAACCAATGGATGAGGAGCCATGTCCGTGTCAGACTTGTAAGGGCCGACCCTGTCGCGGACGCCGGTCCTGGGGGCGCCAGAGGTGCCGTCGTTCCGACTGAAACTGGGGCCAGCCCAGGGGCCGTACCTTCCATTTGGATGAACCTGCGGTGACTACTCCCGAGGATGTGGAAACGGAGGATGACTGCCTGCACCTGCATTGTGTGGCAGCTCCCTGTGAGGCCCCCATTAAAGTGACAGTACGGGTCAATGGTCACCCGCCTGAGATGGAGTTGCACACTGGCGCAGCGGTCTCCGTGATGGTCCAGAGGACATTCGACCGCATCAAGCAGGGTATACAGACCCTTACATTGACTGACACACAGGCCAGGTTGGCCACCTATACGGGGGAACCATTGGACATTGCAGGAACTATGATGACCCCTGTTGTTTATGGACGCCAGGAGGGGCATTTCCCACTTATCGTGGTGCGCGGCCATGGGCCCAGCCTGTTGGGTCGGGATTGGTTTCACCATTTGTGGTTGCAGTGGCAGCACATCCTCCCAACAGTTTCTGGAGGGTTGACTGAGGTGCTAGGACGGTACCCAGATGTATTCCAGCCCGGTTTGGGGAAAATAAAAGGGGCTGTAGCCCGTATCCAAGTCGAACCAGGAGCCACGCCGCGCTATTTCCGGGCGCGCCCAGTGCCTTACGCCTTGCTCGAGAAGGTAGAAGGGGAGCTCACTCGTTTGGAGACTTTGGGTATCATCAGGCCCGTCCGTTTCGCTGACTGAGCAGCACCAATTATACCTGTAATGAAGCCGGATGCCACAGTTCACTTGTGCGGCGACTATAAAGTTACAGTGAATACGGCTTCCCGACTCGACCGATACCCAATGCCTCGCATAGAGGATCTCTACACGAAGCTTGCAGGCAGACTCTCGTTTACGAAATTAGATATGAGTCACGCCTACCTACAGTTGGAGCTGGACCCTGCCTCCCGGCCATATGTAACAATTAATACACAGCGGGGCCTGTATGAATATGTTTGCCCTTTTGGAGTATCCTCTGCCTGCGCTATTTTTCAATGCGTTATGGAGGGCATTTTGAGAGGTTTACCGCGTGTTGCTGTTTACTTAGATGACGTTTTGATCGCAGGGACGTCGGAGCTGGAACATTTAGAAAATTTGGAGGCTGTCCCTAGATGCTTTTCGGAGGCTGGAGTCCGTTTATGTCGCACAAAGTGCGTCTTCCAGGTGAAGGAAGTAATCTACCTGGGTTATCGGGTGGACCGCAAAGGTTTGCACCCCGTCACAGAGAAGGTGCGCGCGATTCAACAGGCCCCTGCCCCGACTGACACTTCACGCCTTCGTTCGTTTCTCGGCCTCGTAAACTATTACGGAAAGTTCCTCCCAAATCTGGCAACTACGCTGCACCTTCTGCTAAAGAAGAATCACACCTGGGTTTGGGGTCAGCCGCAAGAAACCGCTTTCCGGCGGGTAAAACAACAACTGTCGTCGTCTGGGTTACTAACCCACTATGATCCTGGAAAGCCTTTGGTCATCACGTGTGATGCATCCCTGTATGGTATTGGGGCTGTCCTGTCCCACAAGATGGAGAACGGGGCCGAGCGGCCGATAGCTTTCGCCTCCCGCACATTGACTGCAGCGGAACAAAAGTACGCCCAGATCGAGAAGGAGGGCCTGGCAGTGGTCTTTGCGGTGAAACGTTTCCACCAGTACGTATATGGCCGCCACTTCACTATCGTGACGAATCATAAGCCTCTGCTGGGACTTTTCAGAGAGGATAAGCCAATACGCCCATTGCTTCCGCACGGATCCAGTGCTGGGCCCGTGGATCGCACGTGGCGGGCGGCGAGGAAGATGGCATCCAAGATGGCGGCCCCCATGAGTCGCATGTGGCCGGCCGTGTGGTGGAGGTTTTCCAAGATGGCGGCCCCCATGGATCGCACGTGGCTGGAGGGGGCGGAGTCAGGGCATAGACGGCAGCATTTCGGGCCCCGCGGGCCTGTGAGTGAGGGGAGCAATTACTTTGAGTCGCTGGGGAGTTGGAAGCTGGGGCCCTTTTAGCGAGGCACACTCTTGCGTGATGGCCTTTTCGCCCGCAGCTGCAGCAGCTCGCGTTGCGGGCCGGGCAGTGCTGCCGCGGGTGCTGGTTCTGGCCACAGAAATGGCAGGCTGGAGCAGCGTAGTGGCTGGCTGGAGCGGCATAGTGGCTGGCTGGGGCAGCATGGTGGCTGGGCGGCCGCGTAGCACAGGCCTGGGGGAGCCGCTGGGTCGTGGTCCCATGATTGGGTCGCGGGGAATGAGTTAAGGCTGAGGAAAGGAGACCTCCATCGTGGTAGCAGCTTCCACAGTTGTTTCTAAGTCCTGGGCCCCCTTTTCCAGCAGTCGTTGGCGCACATAGTTAGACCTGAGGCCCGCTACAAAAACATCGCGTACCGCAAGTTCCCTGTGTTCAGCCGCGGTAACCGCTTGGTAATTACAGTCATTGGACAATTTATTGAGTTCCCTTAGAAATTCGGCGAGTGATTCTGTAGGCCGCTGGCGGCGAGTCGTGAACACATGGCGAGCGTAAACTTCATTAATAGGCCTTACATAAATTTTATCGAGAACTGCTAGCGCCGTAGTAGATGAACTGGCCGAGTTTAGTTGCGTAGAGATTCGGTGGTTCACCCTCGCGTGCAGTAGACTTAGCTTCTGATCCTCTGTCGTTTCGGCTGTGCTCGCTTCTGCCAGGTAGGCCTTGAAGCACCGGATCTAGTGGGAGAAGATTTCTTTAGCCTCTGCATCCTGCCGGTCGAGGTCCAGGCATCCAGGCTTGAGGGCCGATTCCATAATCGATCTTTACTGTTCTTAAGTCGATTAAATTGATGGAACCATCAATTCACCAGACACGTGTTTCCGATATGAATCTAGGCTTTAATCGACTTACTTCAGAGCCAGCCTGTTACCCGTTGATGAACTCTTAGTGAACTCAGGCTGACTCTGGACAAGGGTATTTATACAGCTGCACTAGGGGGAGGAGTCGTGGGCGGAGCCAAGTTTGGAGCCCAGTACAAGTTCCTGAGTACTCCCAGAGCTACTCCCCCTAGTGGTAGGATAGCGCTACTGCGCTTACAAAGACAGTGTGAATTATCATATATAAATATATATATTACATTCACCACACAGGCAAGGAGTCCGTAAAATTCAGGACAGCAACTACCTCGTCCGCATAGGGGAGTTTGCGAACTCGGTCTGTAAGGGAAGATGGCTTAACGCATTGACATGTGCAATCTGGGTCCCTGGGTGGTATTCAAAAGAGTACTCTTAAGTCAATAACAAAGCCCGGAGCTGAATCCTTGTGGAAGAAATTGATGGGATCGCTTTGTCCTCGCAGAAGAGGCCCAGCAACGCTTGTGATCCACATCCACACGCAAAACCATAAAAATTGTGTGAAATACCGTCCTCGAAAACCTTTCCAACTTCGGGCAGGACCAAAACACATGGACATGGTTCTCAGAGCCTCTCCGACATCTCTCACAGACATCTTCCACCCCTCGAACAGCCGGCTCATCCCTGATTTTGTAAGGTGCGCCCGGTACACTACCTTCAGCTGTATCAGCCCCGGTGCAGCACCTCACACCACAATCCCTCTTCCATTGCCCCCCAGCTCCTCCTCCCACTTCACCTTAATCCCCTCCATAGACATCCTGTCCTCCTACAGAATCCTCCCAGAGATCGCCGAAACAACCCCCCCCCCCAGCCCTCCCACTGACAGCGCCTCCTTCAGTAACGAAGAGGCCAGCGCTATTGGGAAAGTCAGGAAAACATATCTGGTGAAATGCCTAGTTTGCAGGTACCTAAACCCTTCCCCCTCCGCCAACCCATACTTCTCTCCCAACTCCTCCAGGCTCGCAAATCGCTCCCTAAGGAATAAATCCTTTATTTTCTTGATCCCCCTCTCATCCCATCTGCGAAACCTTGCATCCATTCTCCTGGGCTTGAACCCACGATTCCCCCTAATCGGCAACACCCCCGCTCCCCCCGCCCTGACCTGGTCCCCAGCTTAGAATGTTGTCTGAACTGCCTCCAACTCTTCAATGATTCTATCAAAATACTAGAGTTTTGGCAGCACGTTTGAACAGTTGGTAGCATTGCTGTTTCAGAATACCCGAGACCCGGGTTCAATTCCAGCCTTGGAGTTTGCACGCTGACCCCGTGTCTGCGTGGGTTTTCTTTAGGTGCTCTGGTTTCCTCCTACAATTCAAGGATGCACAGATTAGGTGTATTGGCCATGCTAAATAGTTCCTTATAGTTCAGAGATGTGCAGGTCAGGTGGCATTATGGGGAGTGGGCTTAGGTACTGTGCTCTTTCCGAGAATTGGTGCAGATCCGAGCCCGAATGGCCTCATTCTTCCATGGATTTAAAAGTCCTGCAACACCGTTTTGAGGTTCCATAAATGCTTCTGGTCCGTGTTCTCAGTGACAAACATATCATCTATGTAAACCACAATGCACAGCAATCTGTTGATAGACTGGGCACGTCGAGGATACCCTGAAGAGCAGTCGGGTGTACTCTTAGAGACCCTCGTGTGTATTGATTGTGACATACTTCCATAAGGACTTATTGAGCTTCAGCATAAAATCCTCGATACGGGGAAAAGGATAATGGTCCAACCTCAAAGTTGTGTTCACTGTCAATTTATAGTCTTTGCACAGACAGACAGTCGTATCTGGCTTCATGATGGGGACCACCAGCACCACCCAATTGGAGAAGCACACAGGCCTATTGATGCCCAAACTCTCCAAGCAGCGAAGTTCGCTCTTGACGTTTCTCCAGTAAGGCATAGCAACCGGAGGCACAAAAATAAGGTGGCTGGACTTCCGGATCCACTGGGATCTTGGCTACGGCCCCTTTAATTGTACCCAAACCAGGCTGACAAACCTCGAGGAATTTGCTCAGAACCTTACAGAGACCACCAGATTCCAGTTGGAGGATATGCTACGAATCTGCTAGTGGAACCAATGGCGGCCCAACAGGCTAGTGCTGCTTCCTTGCACGATAATGAGGGGAAAGCGAACCGATGGCCTCAACCGTCGGGAACTCAGTATGGCGGCTGCGGACTCAGTCCAGCGCCACTACAGTCAAGGGAGGGCCAATCCGCGGACAGAGGTGGACATATTCGGGTCTGGGGGAAAACGAGCCGCCGTGTCAGCCAAATTCAAAGTGTGTACCCCCTGTTTAAAAAGATCAAAGGTGCTCTGAGCCACCACAGAAACGGCAGCTCCCGTATCCATTTCCATCTGGAGCATATGGCCATTCACCTGTAATGGAACTGGAATCGAGGCCACAAGGGGTACGACCAAACAGTTTAACTTCATCGCGGTCGCAGTCTCCTCCTCTGCCTCTTCTGGGTCATCTGGGTACAAGATCCAGCCCGGGACTTATGTCTACCTCGACCGGGAGACCTGGGGCTGGATTCTCCATTCTGGAGACTATGTCCCCACGCCAGCGTGAAAACAGTGGTGTTTTGCTCCAGGAAAACTGGTGCAAAACAGCCACCGATTCCCTGTTCCGGGGGGACTGGCAGCGAGGCAGCGTAGAGCACCAGCTCTAGCTGCCAATGTGGCCTTGAGAGTTGCCAGGTCCATGGCTGGCATGCACATGGCGGCGGCCTACAGCGGCCGCACCGTGCTTCATGGCGGATGTCGCATGCGGACTCGGCCCGCAAAATAGTCCCCCTCTTCGGCCGGCTCGCGCACCCCGGACCGTCTCACCGCATTGCCCCCAGCCCCGAATATGTCCACCCCTGCCCGCGGATCGGCCCTCCCCCGACTGTGGTGGCGCTGGACTGAGTCTGCAACCGCCATGCTGAGTTCCCGACGGTTGAGACCACACGTGTCCCAAGCCGTTGGGAACTCGGCCAGTCAGGACGGAGCATCGCGGGTCGGGCCTCAGCCAACGTACGGAGGCCATGGATATGGCACGTGGCATACTCTGCGAGTACACCGCTTTTCAGAGGATGGAGCATCGCGAATGACAATACCACTATTCCACTGAACTTGAAATGACAATGGACCATTTTCTGAATTGATGACTCCTGTAGTCCAGCATGGTCCGCCGACAAAGTCACGCAGGCAGCAGGAAGGCCAGCGCTCAAATTTAATTTAATAATCTTTATTTGGTCAAGTGGGTGGCCGTAAATGGGGGGCGAGATTCTCCGCAAATGCGGAGAATCGTAAAGGCTGCTGTGGGACAGGCTGTGACCCACTGCAGCCTTCACGCCAACTTCTGGGGCCGATTCTCCCCCCCGGGCGGGGCTAGGAGTGCTGCCCCGCGCGTCACGGCAGCGCGGCCTTGACGACGGTCATCAAGGCTGCACGTCAAGCGTCACGCCGGCTGACGCGGCCGATGACGTCAGCCGCGCATGCGCAGGTTGGACAACGCCAACCCGCACATGGGCAGTTGTCGTCTTTTCCCTCAGCCGCCCCGCAAGACGTGGCGGCTTGATTTTGCGAGGCGGCGGAGGGAAAAGAGTGCGTCCGTTACGGACGCACGGCCTGCGATCAGTGGGCACCGATTGTGGGCCTATGCCCCCCTTGGCACGGCCGTGGTACTGCCGTGCCCCAAACGGGCATCTGGCGTAAAAAACGGCGAGCGGCGATTTGTGGCGTGGGTCGGGCGTGGGGGGAGAATAGCGGGAGGGCGTGAAAAATGTTGGGAGGCCCTCCCGCTATTCTCCCACCCTGCGTGGGGGGCGGAGAATCGCACCCGGGGAGTTTACATGGAGAATGTATGTAGGGACATTACGTGCGCATTGAACGCAAAGGAGATGAGATTGAGGTTGAAATCATTGATAATGATAAGTCTTTTGTTGTTAAGAGTGTGGGAGGAAAGAAATGAAGTGAGAAAATTGTTATTGTTCTTCGAAGGTTGGTAAGAGAACAAGGATTTTGAATGTGAGGTTGTGGCTTGGACCAAGACAAGGCCAGGCCAAGATATGATTTGGTAATAACTGCAATATCATCAAATTAAACTCTTAATAGGATAAGTAATAGAAGGTACAATTCGGAAGGGGGGATTCTATTCAGGAAAAGATATCATCACACCTCAGCCAACATATATCTACAGCATAAATGAAAATAGCACACAGCAATTGTCCGAAGAGTGATCCCTTTGGATCACCATTGGTAACCAGTCTCCAAGGAAATTCAGATCCATCTGCAAACACCTTCCCCATCAGGCAATCAGCCATTTCTCTACTTACTGCAGTAGTTTCCCATTAATTACAGATGATTGTATCATTTGGAATTTCATATGCAGTACCTCATCTAAAACTTTCTAAAAGGATGGATAGAAAATATGTATCGGGCTTCTCACAATTAATTTGATAATGTTCAAAAAATACAATCAAATGGTAATGCCGGAGTGTAAAAATTAAATATAGTCCATTTGTAGGAATCATGATGCACGATTACTCTGCACCCAATTGAGAAGATGTAGGCTGCATGCAAACTTCGTCCTGCCTACTCATCTCTATGATTGAGGCATGCAGCCCATGCTGACTGGCTGCATGCTAACAAGAGGCCCAGGTCCATGTGAGGATAGTATGGATTAGAACCAGCCTGCACCTCTTAAAGGGGAGGTTCATCCTAGCTGCAGCAGGTCTCCTAGGGTGGGATTTTCTGATCCAGGCAGCGGTGGGCATCATGGCGGGTGGGTTGGGAAAACCTGGCGATTATACAAAAATCATTTACTTGCCGTTGTAAAAGTAGATCACGATTGGCCGCTCCGGACCTTAATGACGAGCTGGGGAGGCCACTCCACCAGGTAGGGGACTGCATTTGCATACATTTAAATGCCATGAATGCTCATTAAAAAGCTGGCTCACCAGAATCATACTCCTGACCCAGGTCCGACGACTATGCTGGTGGCTTATTAGACCAGTGTGAATTCTGACCAAATATCAGTGACATGCACCTGGCGACTTGCACTTCACTCATGACTTTAAAGTATGTTCATTGACCTTGCTATGTTTTGTGCTCCCGGCTGCTCCAACTCTGTGCCAGACAGCAGACGCAAGACCAACAAGATCTCCAGCAGGGTTCAGAGGCAAGACTCCCATTCCAGGCCAGCAGGAAGGTGTGAGGGAGGAGTCGGAAGGGGCTGGAAGGGTGGAGGTGTGATGATATCTTTCCCCTAATTGAATCCTCCCTACGTAGTTTCCTGAAAATGTGGTGGAAACAGAGTCTTTCAATATTTTTAAGGCAGAGGTGGATAGATTCTTGGTAAGTGAAGGGGGTGTGTAGTAATCCACGGGAGGCAGGAGTTCCGTCACCACACCAATATTTATTTACAATAATATTACAGGAGCAGCTACAAACAGTGCTGCTAGCAGTCCAGTCAACTTAAGACTGGCTCACAAAGCCTACACAGGTGATTATATGGGCCCCCTCAATGAGCTATAATTGAGGGAGCTCATACTCCAATTGGCCAACCAATAAAGCCAATTGGAGTTCATTACAGGGTGATAGGTTATCGGGGTTAGTCAGGAGGCAGATTTGAGGTTACCATCAGATCAGGCATGATTTTATTAAACAATGAAGCTGAGGCGGCAGGGTGGCTCAGTGGATAGCACTGCTGGCTCCCAGCGCTGAGGAACCGGGCTCGATTCCAGCCCCACGTCACCATCCGTGTGGAGTTTGCATTCTCCCTGTGAGCGTGGGTATTACCCCACAACCCAAAGATGTGCAAGGTAGGTGGATTGACCACACTAAATTTCCCCTTAATTGGAAAAAATGAATCAGTCACTTAAAATTTATTTTTAAATTAAATGATGGAGCAGGTCTTAATGGCCTACGCCTGCTCCTTGTTCGTATGTTCGCATGTCAACACTGCACTTCGAGCTCTGACTCATTAGTTACACTCTAGTTCACAATGTCTTCATCCTCGGAAGGTAAGGCAGCATCGGGAGCATGTGGCCTTTCTGTGATGTGATAATAACTGCAACAGGGTGTTTTGTGAGCACAGTTGAGGTGGTGCAGCCTCTTCAAGCTTCTCACCAACATCCCACTGTCTATAGCAACCTACAAGAGGCCGGAGCAGCACTGCAATCATTAGTGTACTCGTGGCAGTATACGCACATTGTGACAAGGCACCTCTCAGAGGTCAATCTTTACTCAGTGCATACCGACTTCATGTGTGAGGTTGATTCTGATTCCATGCTGTGGTTTTTCCGCACAGCCAATCGTTCATGCAATACAAGGAATGACACCTCTTTATCATACTCAGTCCTTAGCATCACATACATCCTCAGGGCACAGTCATTTGCAACTCTTAGTGAAGGAGGTGAGGCTGTCGTTGAGCTTGCCTTTCAATGGCACTCGAAAACTTCACAGGCAGCATATTTTGATATCTGTCACCATTCATGAATATGCCTCCTTTTGGAATCTCCCATTTTTCCCTTTTGTCTATCTGCTGCATTTGTGCTTCTGAAAATTCTGACACTCCAACTATCCCTTAAACATAAGTCATTGGTAATAAAGAGGACACATCATGGGCGAAATTCTCCGACCCCCAGCAGGGTCGCAGAATCGCCCGGGGCCACCGAAAATACCGCCCCCGCCGTGGCAGAAATTCTCCGCCACCCGGAAATTGGCGGGGGCGGGAAACGCGCCGCACCGAGCAGCGAGCCCCCTGCGACGATTCTCCGGCCCACGATGGGCTGAAGTCCCGCCGCTGGGAGGCCTCTCCCGCCACCGAGGTTTGAACCGCCTCTGGTGGCGGCAGGATCGGCGGCGCGAGCGGGCCCTCGGGGTCCTGGGGGGGGGCGATCGGACCCCCGGGGGTGCCCCCACGGTGGCCAGGCCCGCGATCGGGGCCCACCGATCGGCTGGCACGCCAGTGCTGTGGGGGCACTCTTTCCCTTCCGCCGCCGCCACGGCCTCCACCATGGCGGACGTGGAAGAGAATCCCCCCGCGCGCATGCGCCGGTGATGACGTCAGTGGCAGGATGCGCGAACCGGCGAAGGCCTTTCGGCCAGCCCCGGCGCCGGGCGGCAGGTGTCAAAGGCCGCTGGTGCCGGTTTTGGCGCCAGTCGGTATGGTGCCAACCGCTCCGGCGCGAGCCTAGCCCCTCTATGTGAGGGCTTGACCCCCAAAGGTGTGGAGAATTCCGCACCTTTGGGGAGGCCCAACACTGGAGTGGTTGGCGCCACTCCGCTACGCCGGGACCCCCCGCCCCGCCGGGTAGGGGGGAATCCCGCCCCATATGTCTGACACCGTCACTCTGATCCCATTTCAGGACGACACATTTTCATGCTAACAGTCTGACACATGCACATGGAAACCAGGCACACCAATACTATTGTGAGCTGCACACAACCTTTAACCTTTTTTGACTAAGAGCTGGCAGAGGACCTTATGGGCGAGCATTGCATCCTTTCATGTGTACATTAGTTATCTGGGGTCTCTGCACACAACTCCTACCTTTTATCCATCATACAGGAAATGCAAGGACCAAAATGGGTCATCGAGGTCCGAAGCTGAAAACTTGAAGCTGAAAACTTGGAGATGGGAATGTGGGCATTAAACTTGGGATGATGTGCAGATGTACACACAGACATGAGATAATGCTACAGGCAGATAGGAGTGCATAGGAGCTCAGAGTTTGAGTTCATTGGTAAAACACACACAAGGCGGAGGAAAGTACATGCAGGACTTGGAAAATACCCTGTCTCCATGCACATCCACATTTTATCATCTGGGATACACATTGCACACTCCATCACGCAGGAACATCAGAGGACTAAAGCAGCCTCCAGGCTCATGACTCAATATCAGATGAACCTCTGATGCAGATCTCAGAGGCGCCTTCGCCAAATACAAAGTCCTTTGAGGCTGACGCTTCACTCGTTTTGGTACTGAACAGAGAGCGAACAGAAGTTGGCATGAGATGGTTCTACACACCACAGAGCCAAGGCACATGATCGGTCATAGAACATAGAACATAGAACATTACAGCGCAGTACGGGCCCTTCGGCCCTCGATGTTGCGCCGACCTGTGAAACCATCTGAAGCCTATCAGACCTACACTATTCCATTTTCATCCATATGTCTATCCAGTGACCACTTAAATGCCCTTAAAGTTGGCGAGTCTACTACTGTTGCAGGCAGGGCGTTCCACACCCCTACTACTCTCTGAGTAAAGAAACGGCCTCTGACATCTGTCCTATATCTATCACCCCTCAATTTAAAGCTATGTCCCCTCGTGTTGGTCATCACCATCCGAGGAAAACGACTCTCACTGTCCACCCTATCTAACCCTCGGACTATCTTATGTGTCTCTATTAAGTCACCTCTCAGCCTTCTCCTCTCTAACGAAAACAACCCCCAATCCCTGAGCCTTTCCTCGTAAGACCTTCCCTCCATACCAGGCAACATCCTAGTAAATCTCCTCTGAACCCTTTCCAAAGCTTCCACATCGTTCCTATAATGTGGTGACCAGAACTGCACGCAGTACTCCAGGAGCGGCCGCACCAGAGTTATGTACAGCTGCAGCATGACCTTGTGGCTCCGAAACTCAATCCCCCTGCTGATAAAGGCTAGCACACCATATGCCTTCTTAACAGCCCTATTAACCTGGGTGGCAACATTCAGGGATTTATGTACCTGGATGCCGAGATCTCTCTGTTCATCTACACTACCAAGAATCTTGCCATTAGCCCAGTACTCTGCATTCCTGTTACCCCTTCCAAAGTGAACCACCTCACACTTTTCCGCATTAAACTCCATCTGCCACCTCTCAGCCCAGCTCTGCAGCTTATCTATGTCCCTCTGTATCCTATAACATCCTTCAGCACTATCCACAACTCCACCGACCTTCGTGTCATCTGCAAATTTACTAACCCATCCTTCTACACCCTCTTCCAGGTCATTTATAAAAATGGCAAACAGCAGTGGCCCCAAAACAGATCCTTGCGGTACACCACTAGTAACTGAACTCCAGGATGAACATTTGCCATCAACCACCACCCTCTGTCTTCTTTCAGCTAGCCAATTACTGATCCAAACCGCCAAATCACCTTCAATTCCATACTTCCTTATTTTCTGCAACAGCCTACCGTGGGGAACCTTATCAAACGCCTTACTGAAATCCATATACACCACATCAACCGCTTTACCCTCATCCACCTGTTTGGTCACCTTCTCAAAAAACTCAATAAGGTTTGTGAGGCATGACCTACCCTTCACAAAACCGTGTTGACTATCGCTAATCAACTTGTTCTTTTCAAGATGATTATAAACCCTATCTCTTATAACCTTTTCCAACATTTTACCCACAACCGAAGTAAGGCTCACAGGTCTATAATTACCAGGGTTGTCTCTACTCCCCTGCTTGAACAAGGGGACAACATTTGCTATCCTCCAGTCTTCCGGCACTATTCCTGTCGACAAAGACGACATAAAGATCAAGGACAAAGGCTCTGCAATCTCCTCCCTGGCTTCCCAGTGAATCCTAGGATAAATCCCATCTGGCCCAGGGGACTTATCTATTTTGACATTTTCCAAAATTGCTAACACCTCCTCCTTTCTATGGTTCTATGGTAAGGTCTGGCACGGAAACCTGCCATTTTGACCAGTAGGAAATGTGTTGTTTTTCCCACCCAGCACTGCACTTCGTCTCCGGAAGTATCTAGTGCTTCTCACAGGGAAGGAAAAGGAGCAGGGAAGCAGCAGGCCAGATAGAAAGCTCTCAGGTTCTCCATTATGTTCCAAAAGTGGTGTGATGAACGGTATTAATAACTGCGGTAAACGGTACCTGACTTTTAATACCTTGCCCCTTTAAGATGCTTGGAACCCTGGGGGGACTCCGCCTCTGGCTACACCCCCAGGAAATGGTATATAGGATAAGGCTCCATGTGGTGAGCATACTTCTCTCGAATGCTGTTCAGTTCTCTGTAGATTAAAGCCTTTTGATTACCGACTTTGCTCTCGCGTCGTAATTGAGGGTGCCTCAAGTGGAAAAAAGCAGAGATGTGCGGCAGGATTCTCTGTTCCTGAGACTAAGTGTTGACACTGAGGCAGGATTCATGGACCTCCACGTCAGCAAATCTGGCGCCGCACCTGGGCCGGTTCAACAACCAGTGAGGGGCTAGCACTGGTGCCACGTGGAACATAATCGATTCCAATGAGAAAAGATGCCGGATTTGTGATTGACACCCAGGAGGCTGACAAGTTGCAGCCATATATACACACTTCACTCCCAACACACACCATCCCAGCCAACAAGATGGCAGCAAGACGCACGGCGCCAAGGTTCACAGACGCCAAGCTCGAGACCCTCCTGGTTGCGTGAAGAAAAGGCAGGCTACCCTGTACCCTGGCCTAGGAAGGAGGCTGCCAGCACACCGTTCGCCGTGCCAAGGAGGAAGGCCACCATTGCTGGTTGTATTCCAATATCCATTGTCTGCAGGGGGTGAAAGGTTGACATGTTAGCATGGTATGTACCTCTGTGCCCATCCAGGTCTAATGGGCTACATGGTACCAGGTTGGCACTGCGGACCCTACTCCCACATGTCCTTACACATCCCCGCACCCCTGACCCCATCGGTGCTTGGCACCATGGGGGTTTCTGGCCCTGCCGTCCGTCCCTGCTGCCAAGGGTACCGTCAGCTGGCACTGCCCATGCCCACCCATAGACTCCACGGCACCTGCCCTATTCCCCTCATAGGGGCTACTATGGGCATTGGTCTTGGTGGACCGTGTGATGCCCCACTGACGGGTAGCGGCTGTGAGATGGTAGTATGGTGGAGGGTGGGGTGGGGGCTGGGGTGCAGACACCTATATGGCTAATATCACTCGGCAGAACCAGGGCCAAGGTGGATGGTCAGTGGGGCGCGCAGCAAGGTGGCTGCCTTGCAGGCCGTGGCAATGGCGGCTGTGTATGGGCACCGCCCCAGTCCAGTAGTCCAGTGGGCCACACGGCCCGTTTCCCTGTCACTCCTCGCCCTGGCACGCCGTCACCCCCACCCCCAGCGAGCCCGGCCAGTGTCCGGTCTGGCAATCTACAGTTGGGCCTCTGCATGTCCTACTTCCTCTCTGTCCCTCCTCAGCCACAACAGCAGATTCACAATTTTTAAAAGCACAAGTGAACCTCGCCGTTGGGAAATAGGCCCATTGGATGTGGAGGCCTCGGAGAATACCCGATCGGGCCCGCTAATAATTTGTCAACAGTGTTTACCGTATGTGTGTTCTGGAATGTGTTGACGCATTGAGGTGACGGAGAATTGCGATTTGACGTGAAATTGGCACCACCGCGATTTAAGCATCAGAACCGAATCTCCGTCCAATCACATTTCCCAATTCCGGTGTCAGCCGATGTGATTTCATTGAATGGGCGAGGAGCACCTTCGGATATGCACTGTGACTTGTAGTGACCTTCCAAGGCCTCACTTTGAGCCTGATTAAAATTGAATATCCTAAATTAAAGAAGGAAACATACATTTATTAAATTTATTTGCATGAATTAAATACATTCCAACCTCAGACAAACTGTTGAAATTCAGACAGACCAAAGTCAAATACACAAGCTCCAGGACAGGCTGCCAGAACAGGTCTGCACCTGCCTTAGTAATCACCCATCAAAAGATTATCACACCCTATTTATGTGCACAAGCCCACTGTCAGTAGCCCAGATTGGGGCAGACTTTCTGTCGCCTAGAGTTCCCGGCGTTACCTTATTTGATAAGTGGGCATGTGCAGTCCACACTATCGAGGATGGACACCTGGGGTGGGCCCAGGTGACCTGTCAACTGGTCATCAATTGGACCATTGGGTGTTGTGATCTCCTCCCGAGACTCCATTGGCAGGAGGCCAGGGGAAATCCAAAAGGGTGCGAAGCGAGGGGGGATAAAAATAGGCAACTGAGTCACATCAGCAGTGAAGACCCGATGTGGGAGGTGACCTTGACCATCCGAAGATTGACCAGAGAAGTAAGGAAGGAAGAAGCTGCCAGCGAGACAGATCTTTGTGACAACGGACCAGAGAGACTCAAGGTTTGGATCTACAGTTCAACCCAGCCATCTTTATGGGTAGTCTGGACAAATCTTGTGTATTTTCTTGTATCATATGTGGGTAATTGAAGGGTAAATAATATTATTGTTTAATAAAGTTTGTTGAATTTATACTCGTGTTTTGCCTTTGTTCATCTCGCAACTAAGGGCACCTGGGTAAAACTTTGATTAATATACTAGCCAAAGTATTTGAATTGGGCAGATACAACAGAAGGAAATGAAAGCAGTTAGCCACAGATTTTAATGCAAGGAGTCTGATTCTGAGAACCTTGGTGGTAACCTCAAGTGATCAAGGTCAGTGAATGCATCTTCAAATGCCATCTCCTGCCCACTGTACCACCAATCTCACCCAGCACTCAATGCACCACACCCCATTACTCACTCATCAGCAATCCCTTGCAATCAGATCTCATGCCTAACATTCATGTGCCTAACACACACATGCATACCACTGCTGCAAGCCTCACTCCCACATCTTGGAGCTTCCACGTACTTTCAGCTAGTCAGCTATGTTATGCACATACACATTGCAACACACTCAGTGACACTCATCCCTCTTGGAATTATTGAGGCCATTGCAACTTCCAGGAGAACTGTATGTTCCACCTTATGCATCTTCTCAAATTCCAGTTTCCTCATTCCTGCTAGATTGCATGAAGTACAATCTACAAATGCCTCTCTTGCTTTCCAACCAACCTTACCTTCCATTACATCAACTCTCCCTTTTGTTTGATACTTTCAAATACCCCAGTAATGGTACTGTCGAGGCTGTGGTGTGGTGATTTTATCAATGTACTAGTAAACCAGAAACCCAGGGTAATGCCCTGGACCCGGGTTCGAATCTGAATTTGAATTCAATAACAAATTCTGAAATTAAATGTCTAATGATGACCAATATAAAAATCCACCTTGTTCATTAATGTCCTTTAGGAAGGAAATCTGCCGTCCTTACCTGGTCTGGCCTACATGTGACTCCAGACCCACAGCAATGTGGTTGACTCTTAAATGCCTCCTCAAGGGTAATCCCCCTCCTCCATACCAGGACGGCCCCTGCAGTCAGGCGTTGGGGCGGCATTTCGTGATTCGCGCCCCCCCCCGGCGATACTGCAACCCAGCGTGGGGTCGGAGAATCCCGCCCAGTGAGTCAGAAGGCTGCAGAAAGGACAGTACACACAGAAATGCTTGTTGAATTGGCAGAACTGTTGTCACTGTCAAGGCACGCAGACCGTGGAGCCCGTGCCCTTGGTGAATAACAGCTGCCTCAAATACCGTTTCTTGCTGAGGTGGTGATGGACGAAGTGCTCTCTGAATAACCCATGCTATTGAGAGCCTTCCTCCTTGCAAGCACAGCCTTTCCTTCCTGCTGCCTGTGCTCCATCTCTCTGTCATATTGCAGCCAAAGGGAGATTTGAACTATGGCCTCCACGAGTGGCAGCAAGCATTCTGTTCAGTGGCACTCACAATCCACTCAACTCCTTCTAAAGGCCAGACAGCAGGGCAACACGGTGGCCCAGTGGTTAGCACTGCTGCCTTAGGCACTGAGGTCCCAGGTTCGAACACGGCCCTGGGTCACTGTCCGTGTGGAGTTTGCACTTTCTCCCTGTGTCTGCGTGGGTTTCAGCCCCCACAACCCAAAGATGTGTAGAGTAGGTGGATTGGCCATGCTAAATTGCCCCTCAATTGGAAAAAAATAATTGGGTACTCGAAATTTAAAAAATAAATAAATAAAGGCTAAACAGCAAAGCAGAGTTAGGCACTGACTGACATCACAATCTGCACACACTGTGATGCATGCACATCATAAATACATTATTGCCCTTCCTAAGACGGCAATCAGCGCACACCACACCCAAGTATTCTGAGTATATTTCCAGCCTTTTATGACCTTTGCACTCTTGTGACACTGAAACCAGCAGTGCTATGAAGATCACTTTTGCAGTCACAATTTTCGAATTAAAAGCTTCGTTGGGTGTCTCTGATATGTCCTTCCTTGACTAAATGGTGATATCATAGAATCCTTACAGTGCAAAAGGAAGCCATTCAGCCCATCGAGTCTGCACTGACTTTCCGAAAGAGCACCCTACTTAGGCCCACTCCCCCCGCCCTCTCCCTGTAACCCCACCTAACCGTTGGACACTAAGGGGTAATTTAGCACGGCCAATCCATCTCAGCTGCCCATCTTTTGACTGTGGGAAGAAACCAGAGATACTCAGAGAAAACCTATGCATACATGGGGAGAATGTGCAAACTCCACACAGTCACCCAATGTTGGAATTGAACCCAGGTCCCAGGCAATGTGAGGCGGCAGTGCTAACCATTGTGCCATTATGCTGCCCATCCTTATCCTTAATCTCCACAATTACCAATGTCAAGCAAATGTACGTACAATTATATTTTCTCAAGGATTCATGCATTACGCCAAATTGACTCCACATATAAATTTAACTGAAAGATTATTTTTACCTAAAATAAAGACAGAAAATGCTGAAAATACCATAATATAATAATCTTTATTGTCACAAATAGGCTTACATTAACACTGCAATGAAGTTACTGTGAAACCCCCAAGTCGCCCATTCTGGTGTCTGTTTGGGGTACACTGAGGGAGAATGCAGAATGTCCAAATTACCCAACAACACGTCTTTCCGGACATGTGGGAGGAAACCGGAGCACCTGGAGGTAAACCCACACAAAAATGGGGAGAATGTGCAGACTCCGCACAGACCTTTCTTCATAGCTAGCACCCTCCATACCAGGCAACATCCTGGTGAACCTCCTCTGCACCCTCTCTAAAGCACCCACATCCTTCTGGTAATGTGGCGACCAGAACTGCACGCAGTATTCCAAATGTGGCCTAACCAAAGTCCTATACAACTGTAACATGACCTGCCGACTCTTGTACTCAATACCCCGTCCGATGAAGGCAAGCATGCTGTATGCCTTCTTGACCACTCTATTGACCTGCGTTGCCACCTTCAGGGTACAATGGACCTGAACTCCCAGATCTCTCTGTACATCAATTTTCCCCAGGACTCTTCCATTGACCATATAGTCCGCTCTTGAATTAGATGTTCCAAAATGCATCACCTCGCATTTGCCTGAATTGAACTCCATCTGCCATTTCTCTGCCCAACTCTCCAATCTATCTATATTTTGCTGTATTCTCTGACAGTCATCCTCGCTATCTGCAACTCCACCAATCTTAGTATCATCTGCAAACTTGCTCATCAGACCACCTATACCTTCGTCCAGATCATTTATGTGTATCACAAACAACAGTGGTCCGAGCACGGATCCCTGTGGAACACCACTAGTCATCTTTCCCCATTTTGAGACACTCCCTTCCACCACTACTCTCTGTCTCCTGTTGCCCAGCCAATTCTTTATCCATCTAGCTAGTACACCCTGAACCCTATACAACTTCACTTTTTCCATCAACCTGCCATGGGAAACTTTATCAAACGCCTTACTGAAGTCCATGTATATGACATCTACAGCCCTTCCCTCATCAATTAACTTTGTCACTTCCTCAAAGAATTCTATTAGGTTTGTAAGACATGACCTTCCCTGCACAAAACCATGCTGCCTATCACTGATAAGTCTATTTTTTGCCAAATGTGAATAGATCCTATCCCTCAGTATCTTCTCCAACAGTTTGCCTACCACTGACGTCAAGCTCACAGGTCTATAATTCCCTGGATTATCCCTGCTACCCTTCTTAAACAAAGGGACACCATTAGCAATTCTCCAGTCCTCCAGGACCTCACCCATGCTCAAGGATGCTGCAAAGATATCTGTTAAGGCCCCAGCTATTTCGTCCCTCGTTTCCCTCAGTAACCTGGGATAGATCCCATTCAGTCCTGGGGATGTATGGTGTTCGGAAAATAAGGGTAGTTTTAAGGGATATATTTTTGTATTGGTAAACATTAGAAAAAACAGATAGTTTTAAGTGGGTTTAATTTAATGTTTCTCTGCTGGAAGGGTAAAACCTATAGTTAGATTCATGCTGTTTGTATGTGTGAGAGTTAGTTTCAATTTGGATTGTGATTCTATTGTGCTTACAGAGGACTATGGCGTGAAAGTAAATAAATCAGCAGTGGTTGCTTAGCAACTGGGACCTTGCAAAGTAGAAAAGTTTTAAAAGTTTTAGTTCAGCTCATTTGATTGTAGTTGTCGACAGGTAGTGAGAGATATGGCAGCTCTCATAGCTTTTCTGCAAGCAGTTGGTTTTAGAAGGCTAAAGAGGGAACATCTCTCTCAGCCTTGCTGAAAGAAAAGCCATACCTGGAGTAATGATTAAGAAAACAGATGAAGGAAACCTAAAGTCCAGCTAGTTAAAGAACTAAAGAAATGTTTGAAGTTTCCAAGAAGTCTGGGTATTAACGGAGCAGAAGAAACTGGGAACAAGAACAGATTACTGTTCAATAAAGTCACAGCCAGTTGTGATTTAGATGGAGAGAAGCCAGAAAGATATAGCTGTGGTGCTAAGTTTTGTGAGAAATTACCACCGTCTGGGAGACATTATTTGAAATAATTGTCAAAAGAGGTGGTTAGACCTCAGAGTTTGTGTAAAAGCCTTCAAGACAAAGGTAACCTGAAGGTAGAGGCGTAAAACCTGAAAGCAAAACCTTGCTGGAAGCAACGGAGGAAAAGCGTAATTTAAAAGAAGATTTGAAAGTATGGCTTTTGAAAGTGGAATTTGAATCTTTTGTGGGGAAGCCGGAATTCAGTGAGACAAGCTGGCCCACAGTGGCACTGCTGCTCACAGCACCAGAAACAGTCGAAAGATGTGCAGGTTAGGTGGATTAGCCATGCTAAATTGCCCCTCAGGGTGGGGTTGCAGGAATAGGGCAGGGGATTGGGTGCAGGTAGGGTGCTTTTTCAAAGTGTTGATGCAGTTTGATGGCTGAATGGCCTCCTTCTGTACTGTAGGGATTCTATGATATTAGAATCAACTGGGGAGATTTTGTGGAGAAATCCAGACATTCACTTGGGTTCAGAGAGGACTGTGTCTCACCACAGTCATCTTGTATGCTTAAAATAAGCTTTGTGTGTTAATGAGACCATTGTATCTTAAGATGCACTTTGCAATCCGTGTTAATCTTAAAATCTATACGTAATTGTTGAACTAAGTGGGAGTAAAGTATTGCAACATAATCCAATTTTTAAATGATTAATAAATGTTTTTCTTGTTGTTAATACTAATTAGTGGTTCTGTGACTCTGCTTCTCCACATTTCATTAAAAAAAGCAAAAGTTACGGTCTCTTGAACCATGGTTCCATTCTGCGATCTGCTCGTGCAGCTATAACACCAACTGAGATCGTAACAATGTGCAATTTCCAGCCCCGAGCAGCGAGAATCAGGATCACTGTTAATTAAACTCCTTTATCTAATCCCCCCCTCCCATCCTCCTTCACACTCCCATTCCTCTCCTTCACACACCTGTCTGGGAGACCTGTCTGCACCCAGGCACCTTCAACAGTGAGCCAATCCTCAGAGCAACCTGCACTCAGGGAGATGCCATCTGGCGTTCAAGGGTGACTGCCATCACAGCAGGATGTGGTGCACTCCAGCTCATCGGGAGAGAGAAGCACATTCTACACGTAAATCCCTCACCCTAGCACTGAGGCGGGGCCAATGAAGTCCACTTTAAGCCTGCATTCCCGCTTAAGGAACAATGTATTCTGCCTTTTGATTCATGTCCTTTCTTCTTTTGTGTCACCGCAAGCAGGAGCGAACAAGACAATGGCCTCTATTATAGATTCTCAGCACCAGGGCTGCGGATCGCTAAAGACTTCTCAACCAAAAAAATATTTTATATGGATCAAGACTTTGGTCACATAAGGCCATATTCTTGAAGAATAGAGAGGTTTCTTTCGACCTCAGAAGATTTGTCAATCATTGCATTCAGAATTGGGACAGCACAGTGGTTAGCACTGCTGCCACACAGTGCCAGGGACCTGGGTTCAAATCTGGCCATGGCTGACTGTCTGTGTGGAGTTTGAACATTCTCCCTGTCGGCGTGGGTTTCCTGCGGGTGCTCCGGTTTCCTCCCAAACTCCAAAGATGTGTAGGTTAGGTGGATTGGCCATGCTAAATTATTGCCCCTTAGTGTCCAAAAGGTTAGGGCGGGGTTACGAGGATAAGATGGGGGTCTGGCCCGAGGTAAGGTGCTTTTTCAGAGGGTCAGTGCAGACTCAATGGGCTGAATGGCCTCCTTCTGCACTGTAGGGATTCTATGATTCTATTTAATGATACTATTTGAAGCATAACCACAATGGCCAAAATTAGCTATGTGTATTGTGAAACAATGATAATTGGTCAGAAATGAGGGTGTGTGATCTTATTCAATAGATAGTATGAGAGGAGAAAGATAGTTGAGGGTGCAGGCAAGAATTTCTTCATTGCTCAATTGCTCAATATGTTGGTTTTGTGAGGGCCACGAAGAATCCAGCACAAGTTTTCAGGATACAAAGAAATAATATTTATTTACAAATTAACATGTATATATATACAACAGCAGCAACAACTTCTCTTGCTGCCAAACTCCTCTCCTTCTGGTTCCAAACTGGCCAGCTCTATTTAGCAGGGAGTTTGCTAATGATTTCTCCGCCCCCCTCATTGGGGAAGCTCATACTCCCACAGGATTGTGGGATTGTCATTAGTCCCCAGCCAATGGTAAGCAGGCAGGTTATAACGTCCCTCCCCCCCAAAGTCCAAGGAATCCACCCAAGACCCTGGCGAAGGAGGGCGTCGGACTCCATTTGCGCAAGGCGCTGGATTAGGCGGCGTGTAACGAGATGGAGAACGGCACTTCCGTGATGAACGATGTAACGGTTGTACATCCACGGCCCGTCGGCCCGAGGATTCCTCCTCTGAGGTGTCTTGTGTCTCCATCTCGGAGTCGGAGTCTGCTGCCTCCGTCATCTCGGTGTCTTTATCTCCACGCGGTTCTGTCACGACCTGCACAGGCTTCGAGTGAGGCACCAGAGGAAGATTGTGAGGAATACTTTCCACTGTGTCTGGTCTCTGCGGCTGTAGGAATGAGCTCCTGGGGCGGGCAATCTTTGGCAGAGATAGTCTTCTGGACCGAACATGGTCTACATGTTTGCGCTGGAGACGACCCTGGGCTTGCACCTGGTAAGAGATAGGGCCCGTTTGGTGAAAGATTACGCGAGGGACCCACTGGGCACCACCAGCAAAATTCCGAATGGACACTGGGTCACCGGGCGTAAACTGCCGAATTGACGATGCCGAGAAAAACCATGTCCCTGCCATTCTTGTGTGCGGCGTACTTTTGCGCCAATGTCCGGGAAAACCATGCTAAGGTGGGTGTGAAGTCTCCGGCCCATTAGGAGTTCTGCGGGAGCTACCCCAGTCACCGCATGGGGGGTGGTCCTATATGCAAACAATAACCAATCCAGTCTCGTGTCCATCGACCCGGAAGACTGCTTCTTTAGGCCTCGTTTGAATGTCTGCACTGCGCGCTCCGCCAACCTATTTGAAGCCGGGTGGTAAGGGGCAATGCGGAAATGGTGCACGCCGTTCATCTTCATGAACCCTGCAAACTCCTCACTTGTGAACGGAGTGCCATTGTCCGTGACCAGCACCTCGGGGAGGCCATGCGTACTGAAAGACAAACGCATCTTCTCAATTGTTGCGCAGGACGTTGTGGCAACCATCTTATGCACCTCTAGCCATTTAGACTGGGTGTCGATTAATAGCAGGAACATGGATCCTTGAAAAGGGCCGGCGAAATCCGCATGCAAGCGCGCCCATGGCCGCCCTGGCCATTGCCAGTGATGTAGGGGCGCGGCCGGCGGAAGCTTCTGATGCTCCTGGCAAATGGAGCAGTTTTGGGCCACCTTCTCAATGTCGGTTTCGAGGCCTGGCCACCAGACATAACTCCGGGCCAACATTTTCATTTTGGTCACACCTGGATGCCCATTGTGAAAGTCTCTCAGTATCAGCTCCTGTTCTTTTTCCGGGTCAATCACACGCATCCCCCACAAGAGGATACCGTCTTCCACGCTGAATTCGGATAGCTTGGAGGAAAATGCCCGCAACTCGCCTGGGAACTGTCTATGCTGCCCACCATACAGGACTATGTGCCGAACCCTTGACAGGACTGGCTCCGTCTGGGTCCACTCATGGATCTGTGATGCCGTGACAGGCAAGGTGTCCATAAAATTTATGGTTGCAACCACCTCACCGGTCGTGGGGGTTGACATGGGGCCGGTCGATAAAGGCAATCGGCTCAGTGTGTCGGCATTCTCTCTCTGGGTTCCTGGTTTGTGTTCCAGAGAATACTCGTATGCAGCGAGCAACAAAGCCCAGCGCTGGATCCGTGCGGAAGCAATTGTATTGGCTTATCCTCTCTGAAAAGTCCCAGCAGCCGCTTATGATCAGTTACGATAGTGAAGTGGTGGCCATATACATAGAACATAGAACAGTACAGCACAGGCCCTTCAGCCCTCGATGTTGTGCCGAGCAATGATCACCCTACTCAAACCCACGGATCCACCCTGTACCCGTAACCCAACCCCCCCAACCTTACTTTTTAGGACACTACGGGCAATTTAGCATGGTCAATCCACCTAACCCGCACATCTTTGGACTGTGGGAGGAAACCGGAGCACCCGGAGGAAACCCACGCACACACGGGGAGGACGTGCAGACTTCACACAGACAGTGACCCAGCCGGGAATCGATCCTGGGACCCTGGAGCTGTGAAGCATTTATGCTAACCACCATGCTACCGTGCTGCCCATATACGTACTGGTTGAAGCGTTTCACCGCAAAGATCACCACCAGGCCCTCCATCTCGATCTGCGCGTAATTTTTTTCCATTGCAGTCAATGTGCGGGAGGCAAAAGCTATCGGCCGCTCGGCCCCGTTCTCCAGCTTGTGGGACAGGACAGCCCCAATACCATACTGGGATGCATCACATGTGACGAGCAAAGGCTTTCCAGGATCATAGTGGGTTAGTAACCCAGAAGACGACAATTGTTATTTTACCCGCTGGAAAGTCATTTCTTGCTGCTGACTCCAAACCCAGGTGTGACTCTTCTTTCGCAGAAGGTGCAGCGTAGTTGCCAGATTGGGGAGGAACTTTCCGTAATAGTTTTCGAGGCCGAGAAACGAACGAAGACGCAAAGTGTCAGTCGGGGCGGGGGCCTGTTGAATCGCGAGCACCTTCTCTGCGACGTGGCGCAAACCTTTGCGGTCCACCCGATACACAGGTAGACTACTTCCTTCACCTGAAAAACGCACTTTGTGCGACATAAACGGACTCCAGCCTCTGAAAAGCGTCTTAAGGACAGCCTCCAAATGTTCTAAATGTTCCAGCTCCGACGTCCCTGTGATCAAAACGTCATCTAAGTAAACAGCAACACGCGGTAAACCTCTCAAAATGCCCTCCATGACGCGTTCAAAAATAGCGCAGGCAGAAAATACTCCAAAGGGCAAACGTGTATATTCATACAGGCCCCGGTGTGTATTAATCGTTACAGATGGCCGGGAGGCAGGGTCCAGCTCCAACTGTAGGTAGGTGTAGTAATCCACGGGAGGCAGGAGTTCTGTCACCACACCAATATTTATTTACAATAACGATATTACAGGAGCAGCTACAAACAGTGCTGCTAGCAGTCCCGTCAACTTAAGACTGGCTCACAAAGCCTACACAGGTGCTTATACGGGCCCCCTCAATGAGCTATCATTGAGGGAGCTCATACTCCAATTGGCCAACCAATAAAGCCAATTGGAGTTCATTACAGTAGGCGTGACTCATATCGAATTTTGTGAACGAGAGTCCGCCTGCAAGCTTCGCGTAGAGATCGTCTATGCGAGGCATTGGGTATCGGTCGAGTTGGGAAGCCGTATTCACTGTTAGTTTATAGTCGCTGCACAAGTGAACTGTGGCATCTGGCTTCATTACAGGTACAATTGGTGCTGCTCAGTCAGCGAAACGGACGGGCCTGATGATACCCAAAGTCTCCAAACGAGTGAGCTCCCCTTCTACCTTCTCGAGCAAGGCGTAAGGAACCGGGCGCGGCCGGAAATAACGCGGCGTGGCTCCTGGTTCGACTTGGATACGGGCTACAGCCCCTTTTATTTTCCCCAAACCGGGCTGGAATACATCTGGGTACCGTCCTAGCACCTCAGTCAACCCTCCAGAAACTGTTGGGAGGATGTGCTGCCACTGCAACCACAAATGGTGAAACCAATCCCGATCCAACAGGCTGGGCCCATGGCCGCGCACCACGATAAGTGGGAAATGCCCCTCCTGGCGTCCATAAACAACAGGGGTCATCATAGTTCCTGCAATGTCCAATGGTTCCCCCGTATAGGTGGCCAACCTGGCCTGTGTGTCAGTCAATGTAAGGGTCTGTATACCCTGCTTGATGCGGTCGAGTGTCCTCTGGGCGATCACGGAGACCGCTGCACCAGTGTTCAACTCCATCTCAAGCGGGTGGCCATTGACCCGTACTGTCACTTTAATGGGGGCCACACAGGGAGCTGCCACACAATGCAGGTGCAGGCAGTCATCCTCCGTCTCCACGTCCTCGGGAGTAGTCACCGCAGGTTCATCCAAATGAAAGGTACGGCCCATTGGCTGGCCCCAGTTTCAGTCGGAACGACGGCGCCTCTGGCGCCCCCAGGACCAGCGTCCGCGACGGGGTCGGCGCCTGCAAGTCTGACACGGACATGGCTCCTCATCCATTGGTTCTGGAGAAGGCTCCCTTCGGGGAGGAATGTCTAACGGACACTGGCGTCGATCCGGACGTCGCCTTGCCCAAAGTACTGCAGGGGTGCGGGGGGATGCTTTCAGACGGAAGGGGTTGCGCCCCAAGGCATGCACCTCCATTCCCTGTAGCTCCTGCACTCCTCGGGACAATACTATTTGAATGGCCTGTTGAAAAGTCAATATTGGCTCGGCTAACAACTTTCTCTGGGTGGCCGCATTGTTAATACCGCAAACCAAACGGTCGCGTAACATTTCTTTTTTTTTAATAAACAATTTTATTGAGGTAGTTTTTGGCTTTGTAAACAGTTACAGACATCAACAGAAAGAAAGCAAAAAAGGCAAAAATGTGCAAACATCCACGTACATTCAATACTTCAATCGTAACATACTGCACAAGCCCACTCCTCTTCCACCGGTACTACCCGCCATTTTATCCCTCCTACTCTACCCCACCCCCCCTCCCCCCCCCCCGCTCTGCTGACGCTCACTCTCCCGCAAATGAGTCAATAAATGGTTGCCACCTCAGGGCGAACCCCTGCACAGATCCCCTCAAGACGAACTTAATTTTTTCCATACCCAGGAAACTCGACATGTCCGCAAGCCACAACTCAGTCTTCGGGGGCTTTGAGTCCCTCCACACCAATAGTATTCGTCGCCGGGCTATCAGGGAAGCAAAGGCCAAAACATCGGCCTCTGTCTCCCCCTGGACTCCCGGGTCTTCCGAAACCCCAAAAATTGCCACCCCTGGACCCATCGCCACCCTTGTTTTTAGCACCCGGGACATGACGCCCACAAATCCCTCCCAGTACCCCCTAAGCTTAGGGCATACCCAAAACATGTGAACGTGGTTCGCTGGTCCTAGCGCATTTGCCCTCTATCCCAAAGAAGTTGCTCATCCGAGCCACTGTCATGTGGGCCCGGTGAACAACCTTAAATTGAATCAGCCCGAGCCTGGCACATGTCGCGGTCAAATTTACCCTACTCAGGGCCTCTGCCCATAGCCCGTCCTCCATTTCCCCGCCTAGCCCCTCCTCCCATTTAAGTTTCAGTTCCTCCGTCTGGGACCCTTCCTCCCTCATGAGCACCTTATAAATATCAGAGACTCTACCTTCCCCTTCTTCCCCCCTAGAGACTATTCTGTCTTGGATCCCCATTGGCGGGAGGCGTGGGAAAGATGGGACCTGTCTACGAACAAAGTCCCGCAACTGTAGGTACCTAAAATCATTTCCCCTTACCAGCCCAAATTTCTCCTCCAAGCTCCTCAAACTCGCAAAGCTCCCTTCCAGGAACATATCACCCACCCTTCCCACCCCCGCCCGCCGCTATGCTTGAAACCCCCATCCATACTCCCGGGGGCAAACCGCTGGTTGTCGCAGATTGGCGCCCAAACCGATGCCCATGTCTCCCCTACGTGCCTCCTCCACTGGCCCCATATCCGCAGGGTCGCCACCACTACCGGGCTGGTGGAGTACCTGGCCGGCGGCGGCCGTAGAGGAGCCGTGACCAGGGCTGCCAAGCTGGAGCCCCTGCACGAAGCCGCCTCCACCCGCTCCCAGATAGACCCCGTACCCACCGTCCACTTCCTTATCATAGCGATGTTGGCCACCCAGTAATAATTAATCAGACTCGGCAAAGCCAGCCCTCCCTCGCTGCGGTTCCTCTCCAGCATCGCCTTCTTCACCCGCGGGGATTTTCCCGCCCAGACAAAGCTCATGATCAGCCCGTTAACTCTTTTGAAGAAGGACTGTGGGACAAAGATCGGGAGGCACTGAAAAACAAACAGAAATCTAGGGAGGATTGTCATCTTTACAGTCTGCATCCTCCCTGCCAGCGAGAGTGCATCCCATCTCCGAAACTCTCCCTTCATTTGCTCCACCATCCTGGTCAAATTTAACTTGTGCAGCCTGCCTCAGTCTCGTGCCACCTGGATTCCCAAATACTGGAAATTTTCCTCAACCAGCCTAAACGGTAGCCCTCTCAATCTGTTCTCCTGGCCCCTTGCCTGTACCACAAACATTTCACTCTTGGCCGTATTTAATTTGTATCCTGAAAACTGGCCGAACTTCCTCAACATTCCCAGTATACTTCCCATCCCGGTCACTGGGTCCGACACGTACAGGAGCAGGTCGTCTGCGTAAAGAGAGACCCTATGTTCTACCCCGCCCCTCACCATCCCCTTCCATCCCTCTGCGGCTCTCAGCGCAATCGCCAGCAGCTCTATGGCCAGCGCAAACAGCAGCGGGGAGAGCGGGCAGCCCTGTCTGGTCCCTCGGTACAGCCTAAAGTACTCCAACACGTCTCTGTGAGTCCTGACGCTGGCCTTCGGGGCCTGATATAATAATTTGATCCAATCCACCAGTCCCTCCCCTAACCCAAACCATCCGAGCACCTCCCATAGATAGTCCCACTCCACCCGGTCAAAGGCCTTCTCAGCTTCCATCGCCACCACTACCTCCACCTCCCTGCACGCCGGGGGCATCATTATCACATTAAGTAATCTTCTCAGGTTGGCCGCCAGCTGCCTACCTTTCACGAACCCAGTTTGGTCCTCCCCAATCACCTCCGGTACGCAGTCCTCCATTCTAACCGCCAGTACCTTTGCCAGGAGCTTGGCGTCAACAATAATCAGGGAGATTGGCCTGTAGGACCCACACGCCTCCGGGTCTTTACCCCGCTTCAATATCAGTGATATAGTGGCTTGCGACATTGTCGGCGGCAGGGTCCCTCTGTCCCTTGCCTCGTTGAAAACCCTCGCCAAGACCGGGCCCACCAGCTCAGAAAACTTCCTATAGAACTCTACTGGGTATCCATTCAGTCCCAGGGCTTTCCCCGACTGCATGGCCTTTAGGCCCCCCAATACCTCCTCCACTCTAATCGGGGCCCCCAGCTCATCCACTCGCCCCCCACCTACTGTTGGGAATGTTAACCCGTCCAGAAACCTTTTCATCTCCTCCGGTTCTTCCGGCAGCTCCGGAATACCTTATTCAATCCTGCCGGGTCCTCCCCTCCCCATCCATCACTCTACCTATTTCCCTGGCCGCCTCCCTCCTCCTGAGTTGCTGCGCTAACAGTCTGCTAGCCTTTTCCCCATGCTCGTACACCACGCCGCTCGCCTTCCCAAGCTGTTCCACGGCCCTACTCGTAGATAGTGCCCCCAGTTCTGCCTGTAGTCTCTACCTCTCCCTGAGTAAAACCTCCCCCGGGGACGCCGCGTGCTCTTCATCTATCCGACCCATTTCCCTGACCAATCTATCCATCTCTGCCCTGTCTGCCTTGGCTCTGTGGGCCGCAATTGAAATCAGCTCCCCCCCGCACTACTGCCTTTAGTGCCTCCCATAGGGTCGCCACTGAGACCTCCCCCGTGTCATTCACCTGCAGGTAATTCCGCATACATCTCCGAAGCCTCTCACAGATCCCCTCCTCCGACAGCAGTCCCATGTCTAGCCTCCATTGCGGGCGTTGGTAGCTCACCCCCCCCGATCTGCAGGTCTACCCCGTGCGGGGCATGGTCTGAGATAGTAATTGCCGAATATTCCGTGTTCTTTACCTCCCCTATACAATCCCTGTTTAATACGAAGAAATCTATCCTAGAATATACTTTATGGACATGCGAGTAAAACGAGTAGCCCCTTCCTGTCGGCTGTCTGGCTCTCCAGGGGTCCACTGCCCCCATTTGCTCCATAAACCCGTTCAGCTCCCTTGCCATTGCTGGGAGTCTACCCGTTCTGGGACACGACCGATCCAAAGCCGGGTCAAGAACCATGTTAAAGTCCCCCCCCATTATTAGCCTGCGAGAGTCCAGGTCCGGGATCTTCCCCAGCACTCTTTTAATGAAGTCCACGTCATCCCAGTTCAGGGCATATATATTCACCAGCACCACTCTTTTCCCCTCCAGTCTGCCCTGTACCATCAGGTAGGGCAGCACGGTAGCATGGTGGTTAGCATAAATGCTTCACAGCTCCAGGGTCCCAGGTTCGGTTCCCGGCTGGATCACTGTCTGTGCGGAGTCTGCACGTCCTCCCCGTGTGTGCATGGGTTTCCTCCGGGTGCTCCGGTTTCCTCCCACAGTCCAAAGATGTGCGGGTTAGGTGGATTGACCATGCTAAATTGCCCGTAGTGTCCTAAAAAAGTAAGGTTGGGGGGGGTTGTTGGGTTACGGGTATAGGGTGGATACGTGGGTTTGAGTTGGGTGATTATTGCTCGGCACAACATTGAGGGCCGAAGGGCCTGTTCTGTGCTGTACTGTTCTATCTATAAAAAATCTGCCCCCCCATGTCTGCGGCTCTGCCCTCCGCCTCAAATTGCACCCGCTTGTTGATCATGATTGCCACCCCCCTGGACTTCGAGTCCAAGTCCGAGTGGAAGACCTGGCTAATCTAGCTCTTCCTTAGCCTGGTCTGGTCAGACACTTCCAGATGTGTTTCCTGCAACATAATTACGTCTGCCCTCAGAGCCCACAAGTGCACGAACACCCGCGCCCTCTTAACCGGCCCATTCAGTCCCCTGACGTTCCAGGTGATCAGCCTGGTCGGGGGGCATAACCCCCCCCCCCCCCCCCCCCCCCCCACGCTGGTCAGCCATAGCCTTTCTCGGGCTGGCCCCCGGCCCGTGCGTTGCGCCATTCCTGGCCCGCCCATTGGCTGCCTCCACCCTCGACCTCCTTTCCAGTGCCTATTTCAAGTCCCTCCCACGTCAGCAGAACAACCACCCCCCTAACAACTTCCCCCGATACCCCCACCCCTGCCATCCACTGGCTGTGATCTCCCCCCCCCCACCTGACTCCCTTGACTAGCCAATCTGCTAGCCTGGTGACTCAACACTCCGGCGCCTTCCTGTCTCATTCCCATTGTTTCCCTGTCCTCCTCCCCACTCCCCGGCGCCCCATCCCCCTCTCCAACCCACTGGAGCAAACTCACTGGCACAGGAAGGCATGGACATCAAAAAAACAAAAACAAAAAAAAAAAAACCCCAACCCTTGTCCTTGGCCCCCTTTGCTGACCAGCCCCCCTTCGTTACCGTGCCGGCTCCAGTGTCCTCCACGAGCTGCATAAAAAGTACAAATCCGCCCAAAAAGGAAAAAACAGAAAAAAAGAGGAAAAAACAAAAACATAAGAGAAAACAAAAACCCAAACTAATGTCCAAGAACAAAGGAAAGAGTCGCAAATGTTCCGCTTGGCACCTTTGACCCAGCAAACCGTTGAACAGCAGTCCAGGCCCATTCGGCGTACCTTCCCACGGTAGTCCTCGGGCCCTCATTCGCGTCCGAGGGGCGTCTTTTCGGGACCAGCCCCTGATCCCTCGCAAAGTCCATCGCTTCTTCAGGCTCGGAGAAGTAGTGGTGTTGACCCTGGTGCGTGACCCATAAACGAGCCGGGAACAGCAGACCAAACTTCACGTGCTTTTTGAATAGCACCTCCTTGACATTCTTAAAGGCTGCTCGCCGCCGAGCCACCTCCTGGCTTAAGTCCTGGTAAATGCGGAGGACACTGTTGTTCCACACGCTGCTCCTGGCGCTCTTTGCCCACCGCAGCACCCGTTCCTTGTCTCGCGTAACATTTCTGACATGGTCTCACCATAGTCACAGTACTCCGCAATCCTGCATAGCCTGGATAGAAAGTCGGTAAGGGATTCTCCTGGGGTCCTTTCAGCGGTATTAAACCGGTAACGTTGGACTATCGTGGATGGGGTTGGGTTAAAATGTTGCCCCACTAAGTTCACAAGTTCATCAAACATTTTTGTGTCTGGCGCAGCTGGGTACGTAAGGCTCCTAATCACCCCAAACATATGCGGGACGCAGGCGGTGAGCAATATGACCACCTGGCGCTCGTTTTCGGTGATGTTGTTTGCCCAGAAATAGTAACACATCCTTTGTGCGTACTGGTTCCAGCTTTCCAGCGCAGCATCAAAAACATCCAAACATCCATACAGAGGCATGGTGTAATAGAAAACAACTTCCAACCTATATCCAACAAAAATCCAGGGAGGTGGCTTCAGCAGTGTAGACAGCTATTCACTTTAACCCTCGTCGCCAGTTTTGTGAGGGCCACGAAGAATCCAGCACGAGTTTTCAGGATACAAAGAAATAACATTTATTTACAAATTAACATGTATATATACACAACAGCAGCAAAAACTTCCCTTGCTGCCAAACTCCTCTCCTTCTCGTTCCAAACTGGCCAGTTCTATTTATGCAGGGAATCTGCTAATGATTTCTCCGCCCCCCCCTCATTGGGGAATCTCATACTCCCACAGGATTGTGGGATTGTCATTAGTCCCAGCCAATGGTAAGCAGGCAGGTTATAACAGTTGGGAAGTAATGGATTTAATCAGTAGCAGTACTCCTGAGATTATATCCAATTTTCATGTGGGAACTGTTGAATTTCCCAGCACAGGGGGAAGCTGTTTAGCCCATCATTGCCACTGCACAGCTCCCAGAAATAACTATCCACCCTGTCCTTTATCCTGTACATCTATATTTTCTTTATATCAGACATTTCTGTTCTGTCAGTCTGTTCCGGCCACTGTGTCTGTTGAGAACATTCCATGTCCTAACAACTCCTCAATTCACATCAATGGTCCTTGTATCATATTTCATTTGATTGCGAAAATTAGCCCAAAGATGTGCAGGTTACGTGGATTGACTCTGCTAAAGTACCCCTTAGTGTCCAAAGATGTGCAGGTTAAGTGGGGTTATGGGGTTAGAGGGATAGGGTGAGGACTGGGCCGAGGTGGGGTGCTCTTTCAGAGGGGTGGTGCAGACCTGATGGTCCAAATAGCCTCCTTCTGCACTGTATGAATTCTATGGTTTCGCTCTATGGTTGTATTGCTGCAGACAACTTGCTGTAAGCAGGTACAAAGAATGGTTTCAAAAAATGGAGATTGGAGGGCTGCACGGTGATGCAGTGGTTAGCACTGCTGCCACATGGTGCCGAGCACCCAGGTTCGATCCCGGCCCCGGGTCGTTGTCGGTGTGGAGTTTGCACATTCTCCCTGTGTCTGCATGGGTCTCACCCCCACAACACAAAGATGTGCAGGGTAGGTGGATTGGCCGTGCTAAATTGCCCCTCAATTTAAAAGAAAAATGGAGATTGAGATGCGCTGGTTGATGGAAATAAGTTATCGAGAAGAAAAATAAAGCTAATTATATAAATGGTCAGACAGTAGCCTCAAAATTAAATATTTCACAAAGTATAAAACATTGGCAAGATTGCATCAGGTACAGCTGAAGTTAACTAAAGCCACAATTGAATGCTAAAAAGACACTGGGAAAAAAACTGATCAGGTGACATTCCCATGGTAAATAAAGCTCAATACGTTCTGTTTGTGGCCAGAAGGGAACGATCAAGCAATGGCAGTACAGAACAAGATACCTGGCAGGAAAGGGAAAGTAGTTTTTCAAGATCTCGGAACATGAGTAAGACTACAAATACTAATAGGAATAGAAGCCCACATGCACGTGAGATTTTGGTGGCTTCCAATAAATTAGATGAAAAAGTTATCAAAGATGCCAAACAGCAAGAACTGCATTGTTGGAATGAATTTGGGGTATACACGGAAGTACTGGATAGGGGACAAAGAGCTCTATCCCACAGATGGATTTGCACGGAAAAGGTTCTTCCGGATGGAACTTACAAGGCAAAGGCCAGGCTTGTGGCAAGGGGATTTGAAGATCAGGATTTAAGGGTAGATTCACCTACGGCAGGAAAGGTTATTTTAAAGATCTTCTTCGCTCTATTAGCCACAAAGGCATGGGAATGCAAATCTATAGCTATAAATGCTGCCTTTTGCTCCAGAGAGACATTTTTCTCCGTCCTCCTAAAGAGGCAGCTAACACACAAGGGAAGTTGAACAAATGTGTATATGGATTGAATGATGCATCTAGAGTCTGATACTTTTCGGTAAGGTCAGTTTTGTTAAAGTTAGGCTGTTGCCAGTTAAAAGCAGATCCGGCAATGTTTTACTGACACTATAAAGGAAATCTTTCTGGCATCTTTATGATGCATGTCGATGATTTTTTGTGGGGTGGGACTAGTGATTTCTCTGGTTTGAGGAAAGAATTCATGGTTGGAAGTCAGGCTTCCGGTGCATTTAAATATATTGGACTGGAAATCGGACAGACTAAGTTAGGGCAACTTTATGTCAGCAATCTTATTTGGAAAGCATCAGCCCAATAACAATTAGTCATGGCCGGGTTTCACAAGAAGACACAATGGTTTCAAAGATGGAAAAAGAGCAACTGTGAAGATTAATTGGGCAACTGAATTAGTTAGGTGGACAGACTAGACTGCACGTCAGTTTTGATGTCTTAGAGTTGAGTACAAAAATGAATGATCCCAAGTGGAAGACATAATAAGAGCAAATAAACCGTTGGTCAAGCTAAAAATGCAGGAGTGTGTTTTGTGGTTCCTGGTTTTAGGTGACCATAGACACTTGAAATTCATAGTTTATAGTGATGCGTCCTATACAAATTTATGTGATGGGGTTTCAAGCGCAAGAGGTTTTATAATTTTCCTTTTGGGGAACAATGGTAAATGTTGCCCTCTTGTGTGGGAAACAAAGAAAATTAGGAGAGTGGTCAAAAGCACTTTGGCTGCTGACACATTAAGCCTTGTAGAGGTGGTGGATATGGCCTTTTATATATCTCAGATATTGACAGAAATTTTGGGATTAGGGGATTTGGGTAATAAACCTATTGAATGTCACATTGACAATAAATCCCTATGGGAAATGTGCACTCTACAAAAAGTGACAATGAAAAAAGGTTCAGGAGAGACATCACAAGTTTGAAGTAGATCTTGGATAGAGGGGAAATAGCAAAAATAGGGGGGATGGCATGTGTGTTTCTGAGTTTCTTGTAATTTTGTTTTCACCCAATTATTTTTTTTCTCCAAGGAAGAGGAGACTGTGAAGTAATGGGTTGTTTCATGTATGTTAAGTATCCAATAATTGACACTGAAATGTAAAGAGGCTTCAGGTGGCCTTTGGGTCAGGTGATGTGAAGATAGTGTTTTGTGCAAAGTCTGTTGAAGTGAAATAAAAGTGTTTGAGAAAAGGAGAAGAACCTTTGACTCTTTATACAACAGCAGCTAAACGTCTTACACAAATGCGGCCTAACCAAGGTTTTGTATAGCTGCAACATTATTTCCCAACTCCTGTACTCAATGTCCCGGCTGATGAAGGCAAACATGACATATGACTTCTTAATCACCTTGGCCACCTGTGTTGCCACTTTTAGGGAACTGTGGATCTGCACACCCAGATCCCTCTGTATGTTAATGTCCCCAAGGGTTCTGCCATTTACAGTATAATTCCTAGATTTGATCCTCCAAAATGCATCACCTCACATTTATCCAATTTAAACTTCATCCAGTCATTTCTGTGCACAAGTCTCCAATCTATCTATACTGTTGTATCCTCTGATAATCCTCAGCACTATCAGCAACTCCGCCAATCTTCGTGTCATCCACAAACTTACTAATCAGACCATCCACATTTTCCTCCAGCTCATTTATATTTACAACAAACAACAGAGGTCCCAGCACTGACCCCCGTGGAACACCACTAGCTGCAGATCTCCATTCTGAAAAACACCCTTCTACCGCTACTCTGTGTCTTCTATAACCAAGCCAGTTCTCTATCCATCTAGCCAGCCCACCCCGAATTCCATGTGATTTTACTTTTTGTACCAGTCTGCCACGTGGGACCTGTAAAATGCCTTACTAAAGACCATATGAACTACATCTACAACCCTTCCCTCATCAATCTTCTTTGTAATCTCTTAAAAAAAACTCAATCAAGTTGGTGAGACATAACCTTCTCCATACAAAACCATGCTGACTGTCACTAACTAGTCCATTTTCCTCCACATATGCATATATCCTGCCCCTCAGTATCTTTTCCAAAAGCTTCCCCACCACTGATGTCAGGGTCACTGGCCTATAATTTGCTGGATTATCCCTGCTTCCATTCTTAAACAAGGGAACAACATTGTCTGTTCTCAGCCCTCTGGAACCTTGCCTGTGGTCAAAGAGGATGTGAAGATATCTGTTTAGGCCCCAGCTATTTCTCCCCTTGCCTCCTGCAGTAACCTGGGATAGATCCCATCCGGCCCCACGGACTTGTCTATCTTAGTGCAATTAAGGATACTCAACACTTCCTCCTTTGATATATTGCATTCTCAAGATCATTCACACACCTATCCCTGACCTCAACATCCACCATGTCCTTCTCCCTGGTGAATATTGATATAAAATACTCATTAAGGATTTCACTCACTTCCTGTGGTTCCACGCATAACTTCCCTCTAACTTCCCTCTAATGTAAGGGGCTGGTTTAGCTCACAAGGCTAAATCGCTGGCTTTTAAAAAGCAGACCAAGCAGGCCTGCAGCACGGTTCAATTCCCGTACCAGCCTCCCCAGATAGGTGCCGGAATGTGGCGACTAGGGGCTTTTCACAGTAACTTCATTGAAGCCTACTCGTGACAATAAGCGATTTTCATTTCATTTAATTTTCATGTTCTTGAGTGGGTCTGCTCTTTCTCTTGTTACCCTCTTGCTCCTAATGTATGCATAAAAAGCCTTGAGATTCTCCTTGACCATGTTTGCTAAAGACATTTCATGGCCCCTTTTAGCCCTCCTAATTCCACGTTCAAGTTCCTTCCTACTTTCACTGGGCTCAAGGCCTTCGTCAGTTTTTAGGAATTATGGTTGCTAAGCCCAAAATGCTCCCCCACTGAAACATCAATCACCTGGCCTGGCTCATTCCCCAATACCAAGTCTGTATGGTTCCTTCCCTGGTTGGATTATCAACATAATGTATCAAAAAGCCCTCCTGGGCACATCAAACAAATTGCTCTCCATCCGAGTCCCTGGCTGTAAGAGATTCACAGTCAATATGGTGGAAGTTAGTCATCATCACAACTACTCTGCTTTTGTCACACTGTTTCAGTATCTGACTACACAACTGCTCCTCTGTCTCCTGCGGGCTATTGAGAAGTCTATAGTACACTCCAACATTGTGATTTTACCCTTCTCATTCCTGAGCTCCACCCATAATACCTCACTACAAGATCCCTTGAATGTGTCCTCCCTCAACACAGCTGTGATCTGCTCCCTAATCAGTAATGCAACTCCCCCACCTCATACCCCCCCTTCTGTCCCGCCTAAAACAATGGTATCCTGGAATGTTAAGCTGTGGAGCAAATGCATTCCAGGCCTACAGTCCTGTTGAGCCCTTTGGCTTCCCTCTGCCTTCTTTTACTCTGCACTATGTTTATCTCAGTCTCACTTTTTCCCTCACATTTTTTGACATTTACTGGCCTGCTGTTTAGGTTCCCACCCCCGTGGCAACAAGTCTTGGAAGAAGTTGGTGAATGGCCTCTATGCTTTGTGGAAGCCATGCTCTGACCCTCGGATAGCAAACTTGATATTCTCCAGGTGCAGAAATTCTGACAGGTCGGACAGCCAGTCTGCAGCTGTGTGTGGTGCTGCTGATTGCTAGCCGAGCAGGATTCTCTGGCGGGCAATTAGGGAAGCAAAGGCTAGGGTGTTGGCCCTCTTCTCCATGAATAGCCTCCCTGGCACAGTTTACATTTGTCCTCCACCTCCGGGAAGAATCTGCTCATTTGGGTTCTTGTCAGGTGTTCTCTGTGCACCACTTTCAGCTGCATGAGGCTTAGCATTGCACAGGAGGAGGTGGAGTTGGCCCTGCTCAGTGCTCGCTCCAGAGTCGCCACCCTATGTCTGTCACTAGCTCTTCCTCCCATTTTTCTCGTGTTTCATCCAGTGGGAAGCGTCACCTTTCTAATAGTCACCCGCACAGGTCCCCAAATTTTCCCCTCCCCAGGCTGTCCGTGTCCAATATCTCCTCTAACATTGTGCTTCTAGGGGTCCATGGTTAAGCTGTCGTCCGCTTGTGCAGAAAGTTCTTGACCTGTAGGTGTCGGAGTTTGTTTCTGGTAGCTTCAATCTCTCCGTCAGTTCCTCTAGGGTCACTAGTCTGTCATCAGTGTCAAAGTCTCTAAACGTCAGTGTCCACTTTCTGCCGCCACCTCTTAAAGTTGGCATCAAGCATGGCTGGTGCGAACCTATGGTTCCTGCAGGTGGGGCCATGGTCGACATTTTGTTCAAATCGAAGTGCTGCCACATCTGGTTCCAGGTTCTGAGGGTAGCTACCACCATTGGGTTTGTTGAGTGCTTTGCTGGTGGGAATGAGTGCTGCTGTGGCGAGGACCTGGAGGGTCATTCCTGTATAGGAGGTCTCCTCCATCCTCACCCATTCCGTGTCTGGTTTTTTCACCTAGCCCCTCACTCTTTCCGCCCCGCCATGGCTGCCCAGTAGGTTTGGGAGGGCCAAGCCCTTCTTCTTTGTTGGACTTTTTTGTGGTTCCTTGGATTCTTACCCCCCACTCTCCTGCCCACACACAAATGCTATAATCATCTTATCTGTCGAGTTGAAAAAGACCTTGGGAATGTAGATCGGTATGGACCTAAACAGGAAGAGGAACTGGGCAGTACATTCATCTTGATCATATAAAACAGGTAGACAGTTACATGGACAAGGTGGGTATAGAGGGATATCGGCCAAAATGCGGGCAATTATCCATGTGTATCGGTGGGTCTCACCCCACAACCCAAAGATGTGCAGATTAGGTGGATTGGCCAGTCTTTTGAGGTCCACCAACAAAATAGAAGAAAAAAAACAAACTTAGGGAAGAGGCAAAAAGGGCCGTTCCTGTTCGGAGCACTGCTTGAATGTAACAAAGATCAACAGAAACTTAAAAACATCAAATATGAGTGCAAATAAAGGGGTCAATAAAGCAGCCCAACCCCTGTGGTACCCACCAGGCACGGAAGCCCACGTTGGCGCCATGGACACTGTTTTCTCCCTTTCTCGGGGCAACCGGCCGCAAGAAAGGGTAGTAGACAGTCTGGTTGGACAAACCCCTCGGTCGTCCGTTGCCTTGACCTATAAATGGCTCATTGTCAGGCCCAGGGGAAGGTCCACAAGGAGGTCCTCCGCCTTCCCTGCCCCTCTCTGCACCGGGTGCCCGTGGATCAGGAGTGCGGGGCTGAAGTGCAAACAAAACTTCAACAGAAGATTTGACAAAAAAACTAAAAAGGGATTGCAGCCTATAACACGTAACATAGACGTGGTCCACGGACTCCAGAAGGCCGCAAAAATGGCAGGCTTCTTGTGAGTTATGAACCAGTGCAATCAGTGGTTGTGTGGCACTGCTCAATGCAAACCCTCCACCCCAAGTCCCTAAGATTGAGGGGAAGACTCCTCCATACAGGGACCTTCAGTGGGGACCTCTGCCTCCGGACATCAACAATCATGCCATGGCGAGTCTAGACGATGGGCGAGGGTAAAGAGGTTAAGGGTGTGCAGCAGCAGCCCGTACAGGATATCCCTCCATGCAGTGCAAAAAGGCACAGAGGGCATTTCTGTGAGGCGACTCGTATTATGGGGCGCCAGACCCCGAGGGAGGTGTCGAGGCCTGGGGCGAATGTTGGATTCCGTCCGGGCAGGGGCTCACCCAAACAGAATACCACCGTACATCTGTGCATCCTCCAGACCGCAAGTGCCGTCCCCTAGGATAACGGTGGTCACGGTGAATTGGATTTGTTTATTGTCACTTGTACCGAGGTACAGTGAAAAGTATTCACTGGGGTGAGCATAGTACGTAACCCCCAGTTTCCGTGTTAGCAGCCGGAAGGGTGGTGGGGCAATGGGAGTAGTGGAGGCTGAAGAGGCCACCCACCCTGCATAGGTTGCTCCGGTCTGCCCTGCCACTGGTGTAGGTGGAGCGGCCATCAGGGCAAATGCCATGCCCACCCCAATGTGGGCTTTGTCGTGTAACAATGTACTCTCCCCCTAGGAAGGGGGAGGAACAAGGGAAGGAAGTGAAGAGAGAGCAAGGGACACAGCGGAGGAAGATAGCTGCACAGTAGGGTGGGGCACTGTAGATGGAATGGTATCTGAGGTGGGAGACTCCTGTGAAGCTGGTGGGTAAGAGGCTAAGGGAGTAAAGGCAGATCTTCAGCTCGGGAGGGGGCCCAGCAAACACTGAGTCCTGCTCCCACCCTAGGTTGATCACACTGATGTAAGTGGCGCTGGTTTGCAAGGTCTTTGGCCAGAATAGAACTCAGCAAAAACTCAGTCCATGCTCCCACCCTAGGTCGATCACACTAATGTAAGTGGCGCTGGTTTGCGAGGTCTTTGGCCAGAATAGAGCTCAGCAAAAACTCAGTCCATGCTCTCACCCTAGGTCGATCACACTGATGTAAGTGACGCTGGTTTGCAAGGTCTTTGGCCCGAATAGGGCTCAGCAAAAACACAGTCCGTGCCGCCACACTGGAATGACCACCCAATGAAATCGACCTCGTCCCTGCAGAAAGAAGCCACTGGTGTATGCGGTGTTCAGCCCGAGAGGGGCTCTGCAACTACACTGTCCACTCGATCCCCCTGACCTGGAACAAGCACACCATCAGGAGCCATCAAACTTGCTAATCAGACCAGCTACATTTTCTTCCAAGTCATTTATATATATTACAAACAGCAGAGGTCCCAGAACTGATCCCTGCAGAACACCACTAGTTACCGACCTTCATTCAGAAAAGCACCCTTCCACTGCTCCCCTCTGTCTTCTATGTTCTGAATGCATCTAGCTAGTTTACCCCTGACCCCATGTGATTTAATTCTTTGCAACAGCCTGCCATGAGAGACCTTGTCAAATGCTTTACTAAAGTCCATCTCGACAATATCCATAGCCCTTCCCTTGTTAATCATTTTTGTCACCTCCTCAAAAAACTCAATTATATTAGTGAGACATGACCTCCCTCGTAAAAACCCATGCTGTCTGTCGCTAATAAAACCATTCACTTCCAAATGTGCATAGATCCTAACTCTGAGAATCTTTTTCAATAATTTCACTATCACTGATGTCAAGCTCACTGGCCTATAATTACTCGGGTTATCCTTGCTACCCTTCTTAAATAACGGGGCAACATCGGCTATCCTCCAATCCTCTGGGATCTCACCTGTGGCCAATGAGAAAACAAAGATTTCTGTTTGAGGCCCAGCGATTTCATCTCTTGTCTCCCTCAATAATTTAGGATAGATGCCAGCTGGCCCTGGGGATTTGTCTACCTTAATGCTTTTCAATACACCTAACACTTCCGCCCTCGTAATAACAACCTGTTCTAAAGTGTTTACACATCCCTCTGAGACAGCACCAATCAACGTATCCCTCTCCTTTGTGAATACGGATGCAAAATACTCATTAAGGATTTCGCCTACTTCCTTTGGTTCTACGCATAATTTCCCTCCTTTGTCCTTGAGTGGACCAGCCCTTGTTCTTGGATTTTCTTATTTTGCTGTTTAATGCGAGCAGCCAAGATCATGGAAACCATAATGATTCACACATTCATGTTCTTGTTCACCTCCCACTTCCTTTGTCCCATCATTGGTGGCTATGCTTTCAGTATTGAATCTTCCTAAAACTCTTTGCCTCTCCACTTCTCCTTTAAGATCCTCCTCAAAACCTACCTCTTTGACAAAGAGTCATCCAGACTCAAAAGTTAGCTTCCATCTCTCCACAGATGCTGTCAGGCCTGCCGTGATTGTTCAGTATTTGTTTTTGGCTTCTACAATGTTGTTGGCTACCTGCTCTTTTATCTCATCATATGGCTGTGTAACAACTTTTATCTTGTTAAGCTCACATGAAGAAAGATGGGCTGTTTCAAAAGGTTAAATCTGTTACACAAGGGCTAATGGTTGCTTCCTGTGCGCACAGTACAAACAAACTGGCAAAGAATAAGTACTGGATGAAGTGTTGGGTGAAATTTAAAATTAACTTGATCTCGGGCTCTGCTTCACACAACTCTTTCAGCCAAGAAGGAAGCTATTTGGCCCATTGTGTCTGTGTCGGCCCTCTGATGGAGCGCCTAATGCCCCTCCCGAATATCTTTATCTGTAAATTAATTTTCAATGCGTGTATTTTATCCACATTTAATAGCCTCCAAAGCTGTTGTTGCTGTTTTTCTAAATGTAATTTCCAATTATGTTTAAGTGCAGGTAACAGTGTTTCATATTTCATTATGAATAAATAATTCAGTTGAAAGTACAGCAGAAATATTTCTGCAGAAGACCAAGTGACATTCCACTTAGAAATCCTGACCCAAACACTTGTTCAGTTTCCAACTTCAAACACCTACATCAGAATCTTCACAAATGATGTTCTGCAAATGATTAATTCTGATTATGAAACAAATGAGAGTGCACAGCTAGGGGTGCACATCACCAAAAATCTATCCTGGTCCACTCATGTCGACGCTATCACCAAGAAAGCACAACAGCGCCTTTACTTCCTCAGGAAACTAAGGAAATTCGGCACGTCCACATTAACCCTTACCAACTTTTACAGATGCACTATAGAGAACATCCTATCGGGCTGCATCACAGCCTGGTATGGCAACTGCTCGGCCCAGGACCGCAAAGAACTTCAGAGAGTCGTGAATACCGCCCAGTCCATCACACGAACCTGCCTCCCATCCATTGATTCCATCTACACCTCCCGCTGCCGGGGGAAAGCGGGCAGCATAATCAAGGATCCCTCCCACCCGGCTTACTCACTTTTCCAACTTCTTCCATCGGGCAGGAGATTCAGAAGTCTGAGAACACGGACGAACAGACTCAAAAACAGCTTCTTCCCCACTGTCACCAGACTCCTAAATGACCCTCTTATGGACTGACCTCATTAACACTACACCCATGTCTGCTTCATCCAATGCCAATGCTTATGTAGTACATTGTATATATTGTGTTGCCCTATTATGTATTCTCATGTATTTTCTTGAATTCTGTTTAATTCCCTTTTCTTCCCATGTACTGAATGATCTGTTGAGCTGCTTGCAGAAAAATACTTTTCACTGTACCTCGGTACACGTGACAATAAACAAATCCAATCCAATCCAGAAGGTTTTCCTGTCATCGTCCATTTTTCCCCTTTCAGAAATGATGCAATTCCCTTTTGAAAGCCTGAATTGACCCAGCCTCCACCACACTCTCAGGCAGTAGAGCATCCCTGAGCTGTCAATGCAGACACCGCCTGACCCTTTTGGTGGCAACTGACCCGTCACAAATCAGAGAGCAGAATGGAGGCACGAGACGACAGGACGGGCATTCCGCTCGGTCTCTGACGTCAGGGGATGCTGGCGCCCAACGCGCGCATGTGCACACCACAGCCCCGCCCCATGATTGCAGGGAGTGGCACGTCTCCAACAGTGAATGGTTTGAAAATGATCGACTTTTCTTTTTTTTTTGCACGTTGCACGCTGCGTGGACAGCAGCTCGTCAGCTGCATTTGCGACGACATGGCTCAAAGGATGAAGATAAGCATTAATCAGTGAGAAGCCCGAAACGTCCACAGGAAAAGGCAGGCACTGCCGCGCAGGCGCACTGGCGACCAGCTGGAACCTGGCCGTCACCGACCGGCATGCTTTGTGCGCACCGCCTGGGAACGGCTCTCCTCGACCAGTGGTAAAAGTTAAAAAGTCAACCGCTTGCAGGATTGATCCATGTTTCCGGCTCGGGGTCTAAACACCGGGTACTCGGTGTTCCAGGGGCGCGATTTTTGTACTTCACTCGGTTATTGATGAGGTAGGCAAGCCTTGGTCTGTGTGCAGACGACAAACAAGCCTGGCCGATCGATCGGAGGGATCGCCCTCACATTCCCCAGTGGGCGACCCTGGCCCGCCTACCGCCTGAACGCCCTGGTATCTGTGAACTGATCACTGACCGGACACCGATAACACTCGTCCGACTGCCCGGCCCATTGCCTCTGTATCCTGGGCTGTACTGTTATTTGGCCCGACTGTGATTGACTGCTGTTTGTTTATCTGTAGTCATAGCCTGCAACTTCATGCTCAATTTTACTTTATTTAGATGAGATGCAGAATCTTTTCTTATTGTGGGTTATTAGTGTATAAATGCTGTCTGATTTAAATTACTTGCCAAATATCTCTTTAAATGATACAGCCCGTGCTCAAATGGTTGCTCTGATGGAACAGTTCATGTTTTATGAAAATATTTATCTTAAAAGAATCTTTCCTTCTGATAATTGTCTGCCCACATTCTTTTTGCAACTATTATTCACTTATAAGTCTGTAACTCTTTACCCACGGAGCAGATTAGATTAATGGCATTAGTCTGTAAATCTTCAGCAAATTAGATGATTTGATCAAATTAGATTAAATTTATGGGGCCAAGGGTAGTGGGTGTGAGAAATGAAAGATCACAAGTTTAATTTGGGGTAAATTGGAGTGAGAGATTACAGTGATAGGGATGGATGAGCCTGTTTTTATTTAAATTGGTTCCTGCCCCCATAGTTACTCCAATATAGGTGAGCAAGAATAGGGTTGATGAGTGGAGATGCTTTTTGATACGGTCAGTCAAGTTTTGGATGAGTTTCAATGATCACGGAGGGTGAAGAATAGATCAGTTTGCCATGTCTGGGGAAGCGAAAATAAAGGTTTCAACACAGACTGAGGATGTGGGTACTGTTACCAGATTTTGAAATGCACAGAATATGGACATGGAATGTAAACTGACAATCAAATCGGCCATTGGGGTTTCTGATATAATAGTTGAGAATGGGGTTCAGGTGTGTACTCAAAGCATACCTATACCAGTATTTAACTGAAAGAAATGGCAGCTCATGCAATACTGCATTGACAACAGATTCAGTTGAGGCATCTAGACAAATGGTGGAAAATGAAAACTGTTGTCATCAGAAGCTTGTTCTACCACCTTTTGTATGATGGAAGCAAAGAAAAATGAGGAAGAAAACAGATCATAGATAGGTCTTCATGAATTTCAGGGGTTATACAGAAATCTGCTGAAGGTGTTCTGTTACAGTTGCATCGATAAGACTGAAATTGAGGGCTGTTCTTAAAGGAGAGATGTTGGATGAGGATGGTGGTCTGTGCCGAAGGCTTTATGGAAGGGGAAACTGGGAAATGCATTCCGGTCACAGTCATGGCAATTTCATTTATACTTTGGTTTGAGCTACAGTGCTGTGGCAGGGCAGAAACCTGATTGAGAGGTTTTGTGAAAGATGGTGGCCATCTTCCGAAGGCAAGAGGTTCAAGGCCTTTGGAGAGAACCTAAGAAAAGCAGAATTAGGCCATTTGACTGCTCTGCCAGTCAGTAAGATCATGGTGGATCTGATTGTGGCATTAACTCCACTTTCCTGCCAGCTCACTATAACCCTTGACTCCCTTGCAGACCAAAAATCCATTTCACTCAGCCTTGAATATATTCACTGACCTAGCCTCCACTGATTTCCGGGGTAGAGGATTCCAAGGATTAATGACTCGTAACGAAAGAAGAAATTCCTCCTCATTTCATATTTAAATAGGAGACCCCTTATTTTGAAGCTGTGTCCCTTAGTTCTACATTCTCCACTAGGGGAACATCCTCTCAGCATCTACTATGTCAAGGCCTCTCAGAATGTTCCATGGTTGAGTAAGAGCACATCTCATTCTTCTAAACTCCTATGAGTATAGACTCGACCGTATCTAATTTTCTTTTTAAGGTGAACCCTTCATCCCAGGAACCAACTTAGTGAAACTTCTCTGATCTTCCTGCAGTGCAAGTTCATCCCTCCTTCAAGGAGACCAAAACATACACAGCATTTTAAGTGTGGCCTCATCAATGCCATGTACAGTTGCATCAAGATTTCCCTAACTTTATATTCTTCCCCTTGCAATAAAGGGCAACATTCCATTTATCTTCCTAATAACTTGCTGTTTCTGCAGGCTAACGTTTTGTGATTTGTGTACAAGAACAATTAGATCCACCTCTAAAGCTCAGCATTTAGCAGTCTGCCTTTATTGAAATATTGTTTGCTTTTCTGTTTTTCCCACAAGTGGGCAACTTTCATTTTCCCACATTTTAGTTCATCTGCTGTGTTTCTGCCCACTTACTTATAGCCCTTTGCAGACTCTTGGTGTCCTCCTCACAACTTGTTTTCCTACTTCTCTTTGTATTGTAACCACATTTGATAACAATACATTCTGCCCCTTCATTCAAGTCATTAATATAAATAGCTAAGTCCCCAGCACTGGTCACAGATTACAACCAATTTCTTGCTGGTTTACTCTCGTTCTTCAACTCATCCAAATCGTGACCTCCTTAATCCAATGACCCATTCGCCCGTTATTCCTGTCCTTGTCAACTGACAATTGTTCCTGATTCCTGAATGTCTCCAGTTTAAGGAGCTCATGCTTATTTATATATATCACTTTTGTGACCTTGCTGCTCCCCATCACGATAACTAACAAGTCTCTTCACCGACTTCCCATTCCTCTGGCTCTCGTCTCTAATCGTCCAAACCTCATTCGAACTTCCTCCATTAACTTCACATGCTTTTCTGTCCTGCAGGCTCTCATTAAAACCAGTCCCTTTGACCAAGCTTTTGGCCACCATTTCTAATATCTCTTTTCCATGAACCCATTTACTTGTCATCTTGCAAATTTGTGAAGTGCTGTGAGATGTCTTTCTATGTTAAAGGCTATGTAACTAAGTTGTTGTCTGTGTTGCTGGTGCCACAGGAACACATACTTGGTGCAGTTGTGAGAAAATGCTGCATTATTGAAGGTGTTGTTAGATGTTAAATCAAGGTCTTGTCTGAAAACTGGTTGTTTAGATCCCATTTCAGAAGTGTAGTTTTCTGTCTTGATAAACTGCCTGTGTCAATCAGTACCACCAAATGTAGATTAACTGGTGGCTGGTCTTAATGCTTATCAGATATTATGTGCGTATTTTTGTTACATTTACAATTCATTACTTTGAAGTGAAATTTACACGTACTACTTTTAGATCTCAAGTATAATAATTTATGAATGCAAATCTTTGTTAGAAACTCTGAATTGAGTTTTCAACAGGTGAAGTGTTAACCTAATTCAGAGGAAACTTATGTAATTTACTTTTAGGTCAGAAAATTAGCAACATTTTGATAGATTTGAAAGCATTTTTAGCATAATTCGATATGGGGAAGGGATGAGTGTCAGAAAATTATGTTTTGGTGGAAGAAACTCAATTGCACCAATCATCAGTGTTTCATTGGGACATTGATTTACATGGTTAGGATATGAAAGGAAGTATAATTTTGTTTATATTCATTCATGGGATGTGCGCATCACTGGCAAGGCCAGCATTTATTGCCTATACACAATTGCCCTTGAGAAGGTGGTGATGTGCCACCGCAACTGCTCCGAATCACTACAGTCTTGTGTGTGAAGGTGCTCCCACAGTGCTATTGAGTAGGGAGCTCCAGTGATCATGATGGAGCGGTGATATGTTTCTCAGTCAGGGTGGTGTGTTAGAGGGAAATTCGCTTTTTCTTCCAGGTGATAATAGTTGTCTGTTTGAGAGTTGCTGTCAAAGAAACGCTTGTGAGTTGTTGGAGTGAGAGTATCTTTTAGATTATCACGTTGCCCTAGCTTTGGAGGGAGTGAATGTAGTGCCAAGGATTTGTGTTCTCAAACTCCCTGCATCTCTCGCCAAGTTGTTCAAGTTCAGCTACAGCACCAGGATCAACCCAGTAAAGTGGAAAATTGTCCAGGTATGTGTTATTGAACATAGACTGATGGGGTAGTAATTGGAGGCATTAGATTTGTCCTTTATTTGGTTATGGACAGGGTGCGATCAAGTGGTCTGCTTTTTGCTCAATGGTCTCAAACTTTGAGTGTTATTGGAGAAAAAGTCACTTAGGCAAGTAGTGTACCTCATCATGCTCCTGACTCCTAGCCTGCAATGCTCACATCCCGTGAATAAATAAAGAAAAAAACACCCTCTGACGTGCTCTTGTAGCCATTATTATGACCCTGGACCATACCCTCAACAGTGGCGAGGACACTTGTCTGAAACCCCAATATTTTATTTTAATTTTGTAAGATTGAGGAAAGGATGCCTCGCTGCAGGAGTGAATTCACGCAAAATAGCGATTATGGTATATTAAAACAAACCTTATTACTAACACAGTATTAAAATATCTTTAACATCACACAAGCAAATAGTTTACAATTGCCCCTTAAACAATGCTAATCAATACAGTAACACATTAAACCTTAAACTGTAAACTTTATTTTCACATAAACAAACCCATCTCAGGTCACCATCCACTTTTAAATACAGATAGCAGACCCAGACATACTTGCTTAAAAGATGTTCTTTGAGACTGTTTTAAGAGATAGACTTGAATAACAATGTAGGATCTCTAGATGAAGTGTTCAGAAGCTGTCTTCATGGTTTGACTTCCAGGAACCAAATGAATAATCTCTGCTTCTCTACTAAAATGCCTGGTACACTAGCTCCTCCCATTAGTTACATAATTTTACCAAGCTGAAACGCAATGGCCGCAATTCTCCAGTTGTCAGGATTAATTTTTCCTGCTGCCAGTGTACCTTCATGAGCTTGTTTCTTGGGGGTGTGGATGGTTTCAGTGGGAAGTCCCATTGACATACAGTAGGAAGGTACTTTTCCGCCGCCAGCGAATGGCGAGTGACGAGAAACGTGCGTCTGTGGGAACCGGAGTATCTCGCCCAATGTCTACATCTCTCTGCTCCCCAGGAAACGCTCTTAATCAAACCAAAAATCCATTAGCCAAGCTTTCCGATGCCTTTAATTACACTTCCAGCTCTCAAAAAGTGTAACTGTCTTGCAAACCCGGATTTTTAAAAAACGTTATTGCAGCAGTCATACATGCACTAACTCAGGCTTTTATCCTTATTGCACCAAATCCATATGAAACAACATACCTGAAATTCCTACCACACCATCATATTTATCTGGTTGATTCAGTTACGTTTGTGGATGTCGAGGGTGTTGGATTCAGTGATGGTAATGTCATTAAACAAAGGAACAGTGGTTTAACTTAGTCTCTATTCATGGAAATGGTCATTGTTGGGCACTTGTGTGATGCAAATGTTGCATACCACTTATCAACTCCAGCCTGAATATTGTCCATGTCAGGTTGCACATAATCATGGATTGAGAAGTAGAAAATGGAACTGAATATTCTGGAATCATCAGTGATCATCCACACGACTCTATATGATGGTGGGAAGATCATTGATGAAGAAGCTAAAGATGGTTGAATGTAAGGGCATCCTTTAGCGATGTTCTGGGACTGAGATTATTGGCCTCCTTCAATCACAACCACCTTCCTTTGAACTAGGGAACATTCCAGGCAGTGGGGAGTTTTCCCTCTGATTTCCAATAACTTCAATTTTGCTCGGACTCCCTGATGTCACACTCAGTCCCAAATGCTGCTTTGATTTCGAGGGCAAGCTTTCTTGCCAATGTCTGATGAGGACAGGAGCTGACTGGTCCTGGTGAAATCCAAGCTGTGCATCTGAGTGTCTACAGAATCCCTATAGTGCAGAAGAAGGCCATTTAGCCTTCGAGTTGGCACCAACCCTCTGAAAGAGCACCTCACACAGGCTCATTCATGACTCAACATGGCAAGATCTACAGAGCTTTGATCTGATGTTTTGGTTGTGGGATTTCTTAGCTCTGTTTATTGCATGCTACTTCTGCTGTAGGTAGTCCTCTGTAGTAACCTTATTAGTTGGCACATCATGCGAGATATGACTGGTTCTGTTTAAGTTATACTCTTCTGCATTCATGTTTATATTTTGTTAAAATATTTTTTGGTGTAATTGAGGAAAGGAGGCTCAAAGCTTGGAATTTTTAAAGCTCGATTGTCCTGAATTGATGTTGATCAAAATAATTCAACATTTCCATTAACCATTCTGTTTCTGAATTTGATGTAGGGAGCAGAAATAGTCTATTTGGCCCATCTGGTCTGTTCCACCAATCAATAAGATCATGACTGACCTGATATAATCCTCAACTCCACTTTCCTGCCTTTTCCCCATAACCCTTGTTTCCCTTACTGATTCAAAATCTGTCTATTTCAGCCGGGCGCAGACTTAACGACCCATCCTCTACAGCATCTGCAGTAAAGAAATCCACTGATACACTCCCTCTGAGAGAAGAAATTCCTCCTTCCATCTCTGTCTTAAGTGGGAAACCTCTCACTCAGATTATGCCCTATGGTCCTAGACTCTCCCACAAGGAGAAACAACCTCTCGGCATCTACCCTGTCACACTCCTTGCAAATCCTACATGTCTTTGTAAGGTTGCCTCTCATTTTTCTAAACTCCAATGAGTACAGGTCCAACCTACTCAACCTCTCTTCATAAAAAATTCCTCCACACCCGGATCAACCGAGTGAACCTTCTGGACTGCTTTCAATGCCAGTCTATTTTTCTTTGGATAAGGGGACCAAAACTGTTTACAGTATTCCAGGTATTGTCTAACTAGTGCCTTGTATAGTTTTGGCAGGACATCCCTATTTTTATACTCCATTCCCTTTGAAATACAGGTCAGCATTCCACTTGCCTTCCCAATTACCTGCTGAACATCCATGCTAGCTTTTTGTTTTTTATGCACGGGCACCTCCAAATCTCTCTGTGCTCCCACAGTCTTCCTTCATTTAAATAATATTCAGCTCCTTTATTCTTCCTACCAATCTTCATAACTTTAGATTTTTTGACATTATAGTCCATAGTCCATTTGTCAAGTTTTTGCCCACTCACTCAACCTATCCCTTTGTAGACTTGCGTCATCTTCACCACTTGTGCCTTCCCATCTATTTTTGTGTCATCCGCAAACTTTGCAATGGGACATTCACTCCCTCATCTAGGTCATGAATATATATAATTAATAATTGCGGTTCCAACACTGATTCTTATGGCACTCAACTTGCTACAGGTTACCATCTTGAAACTGACCCCCTTATCTCCATTCTTTGTCTTCTATTTTCTGGGACACTTTCTGCTGCATTGACGACTCACTACTGTTAGTGAGGAGTGCTTTGCAGGGTAAATGAGGCTTGGTTTACTATTTCCAGTGCCTAGATCGATGCTGCATGGCTCATGCAGTCCATTCCTTTTTTAGACTTAATAGCAGTTTGGTGCACCTGAGTGGCTAGCTAGATAAGGGGGCACTAGGTCAGCCCCATTGTGTGGGTGTGCAGTCACATATAGGCCAAACCAGGTAAGGATGGTCAATTTCTTTCATTAAATTACGTTACTGAAGACAATCAACAATGGTTTCCTGGTCATTATAACTCAGATTTACTTTTTTTAAATTCCAGAATTATTAATTGAATTAAAATTCCAACAGCTGCCTTGGTGGGATTTGTACCTATGTCGCCAGAGCATCAGAGCCTGACTTTTGTTTATCCTCACTTCCCACTGCTCCCACCACTTCTTCCATCCTGCTCACTTGACCGCTTCTTACCCCTTCTACCTTCCTGTTCTTGTGATAGCCAGTCCCATATTCTAACCGTTTTGAATAAAGCAACATCTGAATTTGTTTTTGGATTTATTCTATTTTAATCTTGGATTTATGTTCCTTAGTTTTGAACTTCTCACAGTTGGAAATATATGAAAAGATAACTTTTTATATAGACCTCTATACGGAAACCTCTGTCTTTTATTTTTTAGAGAAAAGAGCCCAGTCTGAGTCTTTCCTGATAGTTGTAAATGGCATAGTCGAAGAGCTGAGAGGAAGGAACAATTGATATGAACAGACATGTTGAGCATTTTGAGGATGTAACTAATTCTGGATTAAACTTTAATTCTCTGTAGTCATGTTTGAAAAGATTACACAGAATTATAAAAAGGAAGTGGATAAACAACCAATTACTCATAGATATGTTGAGTTACATTTGTAACAAAAAGCTCTGACTCCCAACTATACTCCAGTAAAATATAAAATTAGTTCAAGCTTAGCAGTGTCACCAAGCAATTGACAAAAAAAGTATTTCGACAACCTCCTCATAATTGTTCAGGAAGACTGAGTAGAGCATCGTCCATGATTTGTTTTAGTTTCCACCCAGGCGACGTAAAATAACTTTCTAGAAAAATGTAACGGACAATTGCCAAAACTAGAGCCACTGTTGTGGATTTGTTTTTAATTGTACCTGTTGGTACAATTATTGTAAATATGTTAATGGAACATTCATAGCTCCAGACTAAAACATGCACGTGTAAGTGCATGTTGTCACAGCAACTCTGACTTCTTTGGGGCTCAGTTGGCTGGATGACTGATGTGGATTAAATTAGTGCTAACACAATGGAGTTTGATCCCCATTCCGACTGGGGTGGGTTCAGGACCTGTCTCCTTGCTCTACCCATGGTGGAAATTGTGACACTGTGGGTTGGAGCTGCGTTCAGACACAGAACTGGAGAATAATATCCATATTTGAAAGAAATTAGACTGTTTTTCATCTTTTCCCAAAAACTTACTATGAGACACGTGTTATTGTGTTCATAGCTGAATTGATATTGGATTGGATTTGTTTATTGTCACGTGTACTGAGGAATAGTGGAAGTATTTTTCGGCAAACAGCTCATTAAGTACATGAAAATAAAATAAAAAGAAAATACATAATAGGGCAACACAATGTACACAATGTAAATACATAGACACCGACATCATGGGTGAAGCATCATACAGGAGTGTAGTATTAATCAGGTCAGTCCATAAGAGGGTCATTTAGGAGTCTGGTAGCAGCGAGGAAGAAGCTGTTTTTGAATCTGTTTGTGCGTGTTCTCAGGCTTTTGTATCTCCTGTCCGATGGAAGAAGCTGGAAGAGTGAGTAAGCCTCGTGGGAGGGGTATTTGATCATGCTGCCTGCTTTCCTCAAGGAACGGGAGATGGAGTCAATGGATGGGAGGCAGGTTTGCGTGATGGACTCTCTGAAGTTTTTTGTGGCCTTGGGCCGAGCAGTTGCCATACCAGGCTGTGATGCAGCCAGATAGGATCCTTTCAATGCTGCATCTGTAACAAAAAACAGAGTTAATGTGGACATGCCAAATTTCCTTAGTTTCCTGAGGAAGTATAGGCGCTGTTGTGCTTTCTTGGTGGTAGCGTCGATGTGGATGGATCAGGACAGATTTTTGGTGGTGTGTACCCCAAGGAATTTGAAGCTGCTAACCATCTCCACCTCAGCCCCATTGATGCTGACAGGGGTGTGAACAGTACTTTGCTTCCTGAGGTCAATGAGCAGCTCTTTAGTTTTGCTGGCATTGAGGGATAGATTGTTGTCGTTACACCACTCCACTAGGTTCGCAATCTCCCGCCTGTATTCTGACTCGTCGTTATTCGAGATCCGGCCCACTATGGTCGTATCGTCGGCAAACTTGGAGATGGAGTTGGAATCAAATTTGATGTTTTCAAAGTACTTTCAAATTCTGCTTAAAATAGCTGTTAAACGTGACTAATAATCTATTCACCATGACCTGCAAACCTTCTAGCTGGTCTGATGTTAGGAACAGTCGGAACTAATAAGTTGGTATGGTTTGGAATTTAAATCTTTTTTGCAGAAGCAAGAGTGTTTAGTTGCATGATAAAAGGATTTTGGTTTTACAGTTGTTTGCAATTTCGTACTTGTTTCTTAGAATCTAGGATAACGTGATCTTCAACTCAAGATTAATTGTAATGCTAAACATCTAAGCTCTTGTCAGTTTGGAAAAATGCAGCTCACAATTGAATGTCTCCTTGTGTTTTTTGTAACTCTGGTCCCAACTAAGTTGTCCTGCAGCAATATTTTGATTGGCAAAACAAATCCCTGATGGTGATTTTGCTGTTTTGAAATTCAGGACGTTTCATTTTTCATTTTTGCAGTAACTTATTTTGAAGGTTTTGTTTTCCAACTTTCCCCAACACCCTTTCTCACCAATGTTTTTCTAATTCCTGAACTGCAAATGATTCTCATTACGGAGGGGCTGGGCTTTATGCGCACTTTTGGCTAGGCATTTTGTACCTTGTTCAAGTTTATGATTGCCTCTGAACCTAGGCAGTTACCAGCCAAACCTAATCCTACCGTACTCAGTTTTTATATAAACTCACTTGTTAATAATTGCTGGTCAATAATCAGGGGTGGGAAGTTGAGCATTTTTTTTATCTTCTAACTGTCAACTCGGGCATAATCAAAATTTCAAAACATTAAAATCACCATCAGGTAGTTGTAGGCCTGGCTCAGTTGACACCTGTCTGAGATCAGACTGAACATTCAGAAGGAATTTAATTTATCCTATGTGGTTTAATTGCTTCTCTTGATGTTGCAACATTGCTTCTGGAGTCCCTCAAGGATCTATCCAGAAGTATATTTTGCATCTGTAGGCTGTCTCTCAGCAACAACTTCTGAAAACTCAATCTTCAGTTTTTCATATGTTTGCTGATGACATAAAGCAGAACCTCAGTACCATGTTTCTCTGCCCTGCCACTGCTGCCTCTGATTTGTCATGTTGCTTGGCTGACATCCAATGTCGGATGAGCAGAAATATTGGCCGACTAAATATTGGACCGACCAAAGCTGTAGTCTTCAACTTCCGTCTCTTTGCTCACTATCTACATTGGCTCCAGTTCTCACTGCTTCAATTTTAAAATTTCTGTCTTTTCCTTCAAATCCTTACATGGCCGTGTCCCCTCGTTGTCTCTGTAGTCCTCCCCAGCTTTGTGATGCTCTGATTCTGCTCTGTCCAGTTCTATCATCTTGTAATCCCAAATTTTCATTGATCCACTTTCGGTGTTTGTGCCTTCAGCTGCTTCAGCCTAGGCTCTGGAATTCCCTCCTTAACCCTTTGTCCCCATCTTCCTCTCTCTTAGATGCTCCTTTAAAACTTACCTCTTTGGGAGTTCAAGTCGCAATTCATAGACTGCCTCTGTGGTGCACTATTGAATGACTGCTGTATTGTTGGCGGTGTCATCAGGATGATAGATTAAAACAAGACTTCATCTGCCCACTCAGGTGAATGTAAAAGATTCTGATGGCACTATTTGAAGCAGGAGAATTATTTTGGGGACCTGACCAATATGTATCTCTCTGCGACAAGCAGTAGATTATCTGGTCATGAATCTGCTTTCTGTTTATGCAATCTTGCTTTCCACATATAAGCTATTGTGTTGAACAACATTACTTTTGAAGTGTAACTATTTAAAAAAAAAAAAAAAAAAAATTTTTTCACCTATTTTTCACATTTTCTCCCAAATTTAAACCTAACAATAAACAATAATCAGTAACGAATGTAATGTCAATTCCCATATCAATAACAACGGTCCCATCCTACCACCAAACTCCAGACATTGGCCCGCATGTTAGCATAAACAAATGACAAAGGAATCAGGAATCACCCATAGTCAACATTAACACATACGGTCCCCCTCCCTCCAACCCTCCCAGCTCCCAACCCATGAATTGTAGAACCCCTCCATCCTTCCCCTCAGTTCAAATTTGACCTTTTCAAGCATCAAGAATTCCAGCAGGTCCCCCCACCACGCCAGTGCACGGGGGGGGGGGGGGGGGGGGGGGGAGAGGTTGATCTCCACCCCAACAGGATCTGCCTTCGGGAAATCAACAAGGCGAAGGCTACAACATCTGCCTCCGCACCCATTTCCATCTCTGGCTGGGCCGACACTCCGAATATGGCCTCCCGAGGGTCCGGGTCCAGTTTCACGTGCACCACTTCAGAGATTGCCATAAGCACCTCCTTCCAGTAATCCTCCAGCTTTGGACAGGACCAAAAAAATATGAATATGGTTTGCAGGGCCCTCTCCACAACGTTCACATACATCTTCTACCCCCTCAAAGAGCCGGCTTATTCTCGCCCTATACGCCACCTTCAGCTGTATCAGTCCCAACCTCGCACACAAGGTGGAGGCGTTCACCCTCTGGAGCACCTCACACCAGCACCTCTCCTCCGTACCCTCTCCCAACTCTTCCTCTCACTTTGCCTTGATCCCTTCCAGGCTCCTTCTCCTCCTGCAAAATAGCCCCATAAACCGCCGATACTACCCCCTTCTCCAGTCCTCTATCGTCAGCACCTCCTCCAGCAATGTGGAAGCCGGCTCTACTGGGAAGCTTTAGAACATAGAACATAGAAAAATGCAGCACAGAATAGGCCCTTCGTATCTTTCTGGCAAAGTCTTGAACCTGCATGTATCTAAATATTTCCCCCTGCTTCAGCCCATATTTCGCTCCCAGCTCCTTCCTTCAATCCTGCAAAACGACACCCAAGAAACAAATCTTTTAGTGTCCTAATTCCTTTCTCCTCCCATCTCTGAAAATTTCCATCCCACTTCCCTGGCCAAATCTATCGTTCCCCCGAATCGGCATTTCTCTTGACCCTGCCTCTAACCCAAAGTGCTGTCGAAACTGCCTCCAAATTCTCAACGGACCTATTACTGCCGGACTTCCTGGTATCTCACCCTGGGCCATCGGGAGCAGCGGTTTTGCTAGCGCCTTCAATCCCGACCCCCTACCCAAACTCTCCTCCATTCTGACCAATTGGGAGTCAACCCCCTGACCCAGCTCCGTACCTTCTCCACATTCGCCGCCCAGTAATAATACATCAGGTTCGGAAGACCCAAACCCCCTGCCTGCCTTCCTCTCTGTAGTTGCACTTTTTAATTCTGGCCACCTTCCCTCCCCATATGAACGAGGTATTCATCCCTTCAATCTCTCTTTTAAAAAAAAATAAAGAAAAAAAAAATACGTTGGCAGGGAAATCGGCAGACATTGAAAAATAAACAGCAATCGCGGCAGCACATTCACTTTAACCGCCTGTACCCGACCTGCCAATGACAGAGGGAGACCATCCCACCTTGCCAGATCAGCTTTCACCCTCCCCACCAAACTAGAAAACCTACAGAGTGCCCCCCCCCCCCAACCCCCACCCCCTGCACTATCCCTTTCCATACCCCCAAACCTCTTAATGCGATGGCCAACGGCGCATTCGCGAGTGCAAACAGCAGGGGGGACATAGGACATCTCTGCCTAGGTCCATGGTGGAGAGGAAAGTATTCTGAGCTGATGTTATTTGTGTGGTCACTGGCCCTCGGCTCCTTATACAATAGATTTACCCAGTCCTCAAATCTTCTGGGTCCAATTCCAAACCGCTCTAGAACTGCCATCAAGTACCCCAATTCTACCTGGTCAAACGCTTTCTCGACGTCCAATGCCACAACCACCAGTTTCTTTCCCCTCCGCCGGTACCATAACCACTTTCAATACCTTCCTAATGTTCAAAAAGAGCTGGCTCCCTCTCAAGCCCCGTGTGATCTTCACCTATCGCCTTCAAGACGCACTCCTCTAGCCAACCTGCCAGGACCTTCACCAATATCTTTGTGTTTAAAAGTGATATGAGCCTATATGACCCACACTCTGTGGGATCCTTATCTTTCTTAAGTAACAGAGAAATTGATGCCTGCCCTAAAGTTTGTGGTAACACTCCCTTCCCTATCGCCTCCTCAAACATCCCCACCATCAGCGGTACCAGCTTATTTTTGAATTCTTTCCAATATTCCACCGGAAACACATCCGGCCCTGCCGCCTTCCCCGACTGCATCCTCCTAATCGCATCCTTTATCTCCTGCTCCACTATTGCCCCTTCTAATGTAGCCCTGTCCCCCTCCCCTAACCTCGGGTACTCCAGCCCATCTAGAAATTCTTGCATCTCCTGGCCTCCCCCAGGTGGCTCTGACCTGTACAGCCTCTCATAGAATTCCTTAAAGACCTTGTTAATCTGATCTGGAGCTATCGCCAACTTCCCTGCCCTGTCCCACACCTGGACCCACCAATGAGCCTTCTCTCCATGCTCGTAAATTGCCCCCTTTGCTCGTCTGAATTGTTGTACCTCCTTCCTGGTAGATAGTTGGTCAAAGCTCACCTGGAGTTCCTTCCCTTTTTCCAGCTGCGCTGGGTCCCTATCTTCTCCTGTGTACCTTCAGCATCTCATCTATTACCTGCTGATATTCCAACCTCTCCTTTTTGTCTAGCCTAGCCAAAAAGGGAATAGTTAAATCTGAAGTCTATCTCTTGGAGATTGCAAATCATTCCTAGATTTATCCCCTTTGTCACTTTTCATTGTCTGAATTTGGGCTTTCTCTCTTTTGTGGTTACAGAGGAGTCCGGAAAGGAGAGTTAAAACAAATGGTTTATTGCTTAAGTTGTATGCAAGTAACAGTTCCTGGCCCAGCTACTCTGCAGCTTGACTCCTACCTGGGCCGGTCTTTAATGTCCAGAATTAACTATCCTACTGTTGGGCCTCCGCCCTCAACGGAGGAGCTCATACTCCACGAGGCTCACGGGGAGATTAATCGGGTTGTTCCCCTGGGTCTCATGGGGGTTATAACACACTCCCTCCTTTATTTCTCTTCCTGTACCTAATTTGACTAATTCCTTATTTCCTGTTATTCCTTTTTGTTTCTTTCCCTCGCGTTAATCTCACTGAGAGTTAGAAAACTAGTCCTGTCATTCACAAAGGTCCTACATGCTTTTAACTTCACTGCCCTGTTGTCAGCCCACGCTTCCTGCAACTAATGATACAAAAGGTTTTTGAGTTGAACGATTTGGGGTGGGGGTAAGAATTATTTTTTTTCTTCAGCTGCATTCTGCCATACAGATAGTCGGTCTTTACCCATTCTCCAGATAAATGTAATTTTCTGAGCTATATCTTCAGCTCTTTTCATTTGTTGATTCAGCTCACAGATAAACATTCATTTGATGTACGTTTTGTTCGTGTGTTAGCTTAATTTTCAGGTTTGAAATATTTCATAGAATTTACAGTGCAGAAGGAGACCATTTGGCCCATTGAGTCTGCACTGGCTCTTGGAAAGAGCACCCTACCCAAGCCCGCACCTTCCACCCTATCTCCATAACCCAATAACCCCACCCAACACTAAGGGCAATTTTAGACACTAAGGACAATTTAGCATGGCCAATCCACCTAACCTGCACATCTTTGGAATGTGGGAGGAAACCGGAGCACTCTGAGGAAACCCACGCACACACGGGGAGAACGTGCAGAGTCCGCACCGACAGTGACCCAAGCCGGGAATCGAACCTGGGACCCTGGAGCTGTGAAGCAATTGTGCTAACGACAATGCTACCGTGCTGCCCTAAACATTGCAGAAGTATTTTTGCCCTGGTGGTTTATATTTTACAAATGGTTCATTCTGGTGTTTCAGTTCTGGTTTTTAGTCACATTTTCTTCAGAGTTGCATCTAAGAACGAGAGTGAACCTTTATATTCCCCATTCTGGATGTGTATTTTGTTTACTAGCTCCAACACAAGTTCCATTATGATGTGTAAAATCATATATATCACAGAAAGAGGCCATTTGTCCCATTTTGTCTGCCAGAACCTTCCAAAACTATTTCCACTGCACTGTATGTTTGCCATATCTTTGCTTGAATGTATATTCCTGTATTCCATTTTCCCATTTTGAGACATAATGGTCTTTGTTTTAATCACTTCCCATTGCAAAGCATTCCCTGCTCCAGCAAACCACCTCAGTCTACAGACCTTGCTTTCAGCGACCATTTTAAATTGATAGTGGAAAAGGTCTCTCGCTATTCAATTGATCAAACCTTGATTAATTTTAGACTTGAGAAAACAGAAGAAGGAAATGCTGTATCAAATAGTGGTTTGGCCACAAACTGAGAGACAAATTTATTAAAATAAACAGTGGCAAAGTCTCTACGGTAATTTGCACTTTTTACAGAACTATCAATTCCTTTTTGTTCCAGAAAATAAGAGAAAATTGTTTTTGCTGATATTCTCTATACTAATTGTGTATGGAATGCTTCTCACATTGCCCGAAGGAGCTTCATGCCTGCCCTGTGGTCTCTCGAGCTGATGATCTGAGATATGTAGCTGATGCTCCTAAATTTTATGTTGGAATCAAAAAAATATACTCAAATAAAACTGACAATCAAACAGCAGCTTGAAATGTTACTCTTTTTAGATTGTTAGCAGTTTCCGTTCTTTGAACCCAATTTCAACAGACCAGCAAAGAAAATGGCAAGTGTAGAGAAAAAAAAAGGATTTTTTGTGTTACAAAATGTTACGAAACTCCTGACAATAGTCTCTTGGTTAGCTCGTGCTCTCAGTTTTTCCGCCTGGCTTTAACATATGTATTGAATGCCAGTAGCCATTATGTCCACTGTTCTCTAGAGTACACTGCAGTTTTACACACACCAGTATAGAAAACACTGGAATAATTAAGTGAACAGTGTAGATTCCCCAAGAAAATAGGGATGAAGAACAATAATTTTGAGCAAAGTTAAGATATTGAGATAACTTCAACTGAAGCACAGATGGCTCATAGACAATTGAAGTGAATTTTTCAGAATTATGAAGTTTTTTATGAATCCAGAAAAACATTCCTCTGTTTGGAGAATCAGTGATTACATATTTTGCCATGGGAGGGGGGGATAGTTGAGATAACGATTGTTATGTCTTTTAAGAGGAAACTAGATAAATATTTTGAACCATATGAAGGTACAGTGGGATGAGATTGTTAAGACCATGGAACTGACTGACTGTCTTCTGTAGCCTTGACCTTTATCCTTGCTTGCTGATGTAAAATGGCAAAGCACATGCAACTTTTCGCAAAAGTGCACATTCATATCACCATTCCTTCACAAATTTAATTCTGTTGGGGGAAAGCTTTGAACTTTTTAGAGCATATTTCCTTCCAACTCATCAAGGCCATGAGTTTCAGTTTGGCTGTTGTGGTACTCTGAACTGGAAGTCAGGAATTGATGGCAAGCTATTGGACTGAGGGAGCACTGCATTTTTGGAGCGTGGTCTTTCAGTTGAGGCTTTCGGGTGCCACATAATATAATAATAATCTTTGTTAGTGTCACAAGTAGGCTTACAACACTAATGTAGCTCTATTTGAAGAATACAGTTCTCATGGTATTTTAGCCAATATTTATGCCACTAGTATCATCAAAGCCAATTAATTTATCATCATCTGATTAACTGTTAGTGGAAATTTGAGTCAAAATTTGTGCTGGATTTGCATGCATACCAACACTTTCATTCCTTGACTGAAATGCATTCTGTGATGGTGAGAATGTGGGCGATTCCATATTTTCCTTTCGGTCCTTAATGCAGCTTGAGCAAAAGATGAGGTTTCTCTCTGAAGTAGTTTATTAAGCTATAATCGGCATTTTTTTTGTTGGTTGGCCCCACAAAGAAAAGAATCTTAAGAAGGTAGTGCGATTACATGTTTATTTTGAGATGCGTTCGCAAAGTCATGCAATCGTAGTGTCTGTCTTGTTGCTCGTTCTGAGTTAGTTTGTTTAACACTCCTCCAACAGAGGAAGTGTGCTTAACACTCGCTTGGCTCTGTTTCTTATTTATATGCTCTGGAGTCGCCAGGTGCCATAAAAGACACCGTCACAAGCATCAAGGTCAAGTTTAAAGCTATACACCAATTAGTAAGTCCAAACAGTTAGAGTTTATTATAACAATTATAATAAATACTCATGCACACGCTAAAGACTAACTTACTTCTCTACCATTAAACGACTAATACTTATCTAAGAAGGAACAGGCAAGGTCAGGGAACAAGGCCTTCGTTCCGTTCTGGTCTGCAACTTCTTGATACTACTGGTCGGCACGGGTATAAGTAATGCCTGGGTCAAGGTAGCGATCGTCGTTTTGGCACTTACTTATTGATGGCTGCTGCTTGACGGCTGGTGTAAAAGACAGGATTCTGGAGGCTGGAGTCGGAGGCCGGAGACAGGAGACCGAACCATGTGCGGGACCTTCTTTTATAGGTCCCAGGAGGTCCGTGCCCCTTGGGGTGGGCTTCCTCACCTGCTGGGGATCGATTGGGTCTTTTCCCAATCGATATGGTTTGAACCCCCCCCTATCCTCGGGTCGTTCCTTGATGGCTGGGGTGGTTCTTGGGAATCATTGTCCTGGCTTCCCTGGCTCCATCATGTCTGCTTCTCTATTGAAAGTATCGATTGATACTTAAGTGTATCTATTGTGCCCGGGACTGTCCCGGTATCACCTCATTAGTATGTAGATTGTTTTCCCATTAACAGCACTGCCTGAACTCTGCAGCTGTCGGGAAACCGGTTTTTGCAAGTGTCCCAATGCTGAATGCTTCTGCAAGCTGTTTGCTCTTTACTATGTCTGTTTTTCCCTGCATTCTTTGCAGTTCTCCATTTTGTATACTGGTGTCCATTTTAGATGGCTACAGTCTTGATTCGGTTTACAAACAGGAATAAAATCTCTGGATTCCACAAGGTAACACGTTCTTGCAAATTGTCAGCCAAATTTAAATTCCCCATTTGAATTTCTATCATCATGCTTAATGTCAGTTCACTCGGTGACGTTTTGGTTGTAAACCTGTTCCTAATTGCTTAACTTTTTCATTTTGGAAATCTTGCTTCACTGAATCATTTGAGAGAATTTTTTCACACAGCAGAAAAGGATGAAGAATAGACAATTCCTTCATTTGACTATAGAGTCGTGTTTCCTTTACAATGACTCATGCTATCTCACATGCCCAGCTATTTTTTTTGCACCTCAACAAGATTACATTTGAACAATCTAATTCTGTTAACCAAACAATAAGTCCAATTTGCTGACGACCTTGGATTGAATTTGCTTTTCGAAAATCTGATCCAGGTTTGTGAACAGAATTTTCAGATTTTTTTTCATGTTCAGCTGGGCACAGGAGAATATAATGGTGGCCAAGATTCTTGAATCCTCAAGGTTCATGACATTAACTGGTTTCTCTGGATTCTTCACTAAAAGGTTTGGATATGATTCATTGCACAGGGTTCCCTTAATGATGGCTGGATCAGCCTGGCTATTTAAACTTAATCTTGCCCAACTCTCTGACAATTGTCAGACTGAATTATAAAAAGGTCTAGAAATGCAGTCCAGCCTCTTTTGGAAGATATGGAGACCCAGTCAAAATATGGCAGCATTTGTCTGAAAAGTCAGATCGGAGTGGAGGTTATTCACTGCTTTGAATATATGAGACTTCTTTAAGTTCCCAAAGACCACACTAGAACATAGAACACTACAGCGCAGTACGGGCCCTTCGGCCCTCGATGTTGAGCCGACCTGTGAAACCATCTGAAGCCTATCTGACCTACACTATTCCATTTTCATCCATATGTCTATCCAGTGACCACTTAAATGCCCTTAAAGTTGGCGAGTCTACTACTGTTGCAGGCAGGGCGTTCCACACCCCTACTACTCTCTGAGTAAAGAAACTGCCTCTGACATCTGTCCTATATCTACCACCCCTCAATTTAAAGCTATGTCCCCTAGTGTTGGTCATCACCATCCGAGGAAAAAGACTCTCACTGTCCACCCTATCTAACCCTCTGACTATATTATGCGTCTCTATTAAGTCACCTCTCAGCCTTCTCCTCTCTAACGAAAACAACCTCAATTCCCTGAGCCTTTCCTCGTAAGACCTTCCCTCCATACCAGGCAACATCCTAGTAAATCTCCTCTGAACCCTTTCCAAAGCTTCCACATCCTTCCTATAATGTGGTGACCAGAACTGCACGCAGTACTCCAGGTGTGGCCGCACCAGAGTTATGTACAGCTGCAGCATGACCTTGTGGCTCCGAAACTCAATCCCCCTACTGATAAAGGCTAGCACACCATATGCCTTCTTAACAGCCCTATTAACCTGGGTGGCAACATTCAGGGATTTATGTACCTGGATGCCGAGATCTCTCTGTTCATCTACACTACCAAGAATCTTGCCATTAGCCCAGTACTCTGCATTCCTGTTACTCCTTCCAAAGTGAACCACCTCACACTTTTCCACATTAAACTCCATCTGCCACCTCTCAGCCCAGCTCTGCAGCTTATCTATGTCCCTCTGTATCCTATAACATCCTTCAGCACTATCCACAACTCCACCGACCTTCGTGTCATCTGCAAATTTACTAACCCATCCTTCTACACCCTCTTTCAGGTCATTTATAAAAATGACAAACAGCAGTGGCCCCAAAACAGATCCTTGCGGTACACCACTAGTAACTGAACTCCAGGATGAACATTTGCCATCAACCACCACCCTCTGTCTTCTTTCAGCTAGCCAATTACTGATCCAAACCGCTAAATCACCTTCAATTCCATACTTCCTTATTTTCTGCAATAGCCTATCGTGGGGAACCTTATCAAACGCCTTACTGAAATCCATATGCACCACATCAACAGCTTTACCCTCATCCACCTGTTTGGTCACCTTCTCAAAAAACTCAATAAGGTTTGTGAGACATGACCTACCCTTCACAAAACCGTGTTGAGTATCGCTAATCAACTTGTTCTTTGCAAGATGATTATAAACCCTATCTCTTATAACCTTTTCCAACATTTTACCCACAACTGAAGTAAGGCTCACAGGTCTATAATTACCAGGGTTGTCTCTACTCCCCTTCTTGAACAAGGGGACAACATTTGCTATCCTCCAGTCTTCCGGCACTAATCCTGTCGACAAAGACGACATAAAGATCAAGGACAAAGGCTCTGCAATCTCCTCCCTGGCTTCCCAGAGAATCCTAGGATAAATCCCATCTGGCCCAGGGGACTTATCTATTTTGACATTTTCTAAAATTGCTAACACCTCCTCCTTTTGAACCTCAATTCCATCTAGCCTGGTCGACTGAACCTGAGTGTTCTCCTCGACAACATTGTCTTTCTCCAGTGTAAAAATATCCATTTAATGCTTCCCCTATCTCCTCTGATTCCACACACAACTTTCCACTACTATCCTTGATTGGCCCTAATCTTACTCTAGTCATTCTTTTGTTCCTGATATACCTATAGAAAGCCTAGGGGTTTTCCTTGATCCTATCTGTCAACAACTTTTCGTGTCCTCTCCTCGCTCTTCTTAACTCTCCCTTTAGGTCCTTCCTGGCTAACTTGTAACTCTCAAGTGCCCTAACTGAGCCTTCATGTCTCATCCTAACATAAGCCTTCTTCTTCCTCTTGACAAGTGCTTCAACTTCCTTAGTAAACCACGGTTCCCTTGCTCGACAACTTCCTCCCTGCCTGACAGGTACATACTTGTCAAGGACACGCAGTAGCTGTTCCTTGAAAAAGCTCCACATTTCGATTGTACCCATCCCCTGCAGTTTCCTTCCCCATCCTATACATCCTAAATCTTGCCGAATAGCATCATAATTGCCTTTCCCCCAGCTATAATTCTTGCCTTGCGGTATATACCTATCCCTGCCCATTGCTAAAGTAAACATAACCGAGTTGTGATCACTATCACCAAAGTGCTCACCTACATCTAAATCTAACACCTGGCCGGGTTCATTACCCAGTACCAAATCCAATGTGGCCTCGCCCCTTGTTGGCCTGTCTACATACTGTGTCAGAAAACCCTCCTGCGCACACTGCACAAAAACTGACCCATCTATAGTACTCGAACTATAGTATTTCCAGTCAATATTTGGAAGTTAAAGTCCCCCATAACAACTACCCTGTTACACTCGCTCCTGTCAAGAATCATCTTTGCAATCCTTTCCTCTACATCTCTGGAACTATTCGAAGGTCTATAGACAACTCCCAACAGGGTGACCTCTCCTCTACTGTTCTTGACCTCGGCCCATACTGCCTCAGTAGACGAGTCCTCAAGTGTCCTTTCTACCGCCGTAATACTTTCCTTGATTAACAATGCCACACCCCCCCCCCTCTTTTACCATCTTCTCTGTTCTTACAGAAACATCTAAATCCTGGAACCTGCAACAATCATTCCTGTCCCTGCTCTACCCATGTCTCCGAAATCGCCACAACAAGGAGATCCCAGGTACCAACCCATGCTGCAAGCTCACCCACCTTATTCCGGATGCTCCTGGCGTTGAAGTAGACACACTTCAAACCAGCGTCCTGCTTGCTGGTGCCCTCTTTCGAACTTTTAACCCTATCCCTGACCTCACTACTCTCAACATCCTGGGACTACAATTTAGGTTCCCATCCCCCTGCTGAATTAGTTTAAACCCCCCCGAAGAGCACTAGCAAGTCTCCCCCCCCCCCCCCCCAGGATATTGGTACCCCTCTGGTTCAGGTGAAGACCATCCTGTTTGTAGAGGTCCCACCTACCCCAGAATGAGCCCCAATTATCCAGGAAACCAAAACCCTCCCTCCTGCACCATCCCTGTAGCCACGTGTTCAACTCCTCTCTCTCCTTATTTCTCACTTCACTAGCACGTGGCACGGGTAACAACCCAGAGATAACAACTCTGTTTGTTCTAGCTCTCAACTTCCACCCTAGCTCCCTGAATTTCTGTCTCAAATCCCCATCTCTCTTCCTACCTATGTCGTTGGTACCTATGTGGACCACGACTTGGGGCTGCTCCCCCTCCCTCTTAAGGATCCCAAAAACACGATCAGAGACATCACGAACCCTGGCACCTGGGAGGCAACACACCAACCGTGAGTCTCTTTCGTTCCCACAGAACCTCCTGTCTGTTCCTCTAACTATGGAGTCCCCAATGATAAGTGCTCTGTTCCTCTTCTCCCTTCCCTTCTGAGCAACAGGGACAGACTCTGTGCCAGAGACCTGCGCCCTATTGCTTACCCCTTGGTAAGTTGTCCCCCGCAACAGTATCCAAAACGGTATACTTGTTATAGAGGGGAACGACCACAGGGGATCCCTGCACTGCCTGCCGGTTCCCTCTCCCTCCCCTGACGGTAACCCATCTACTTTCTTCTTTTACCTGAGGTGTGACTACCTCCCTGCAACTCCTCTCAATAATCTCCTCCGCCTCCCGAATGATCCCAAGTTCATCCAGCTCCAGGTCCCGAATGCGGCTCTCGAGGAGCTGGAGTTGGGTGCACTTCCCGCAGATGTAGTCAGAAGGGACACTAGAAGTGACCCTTTCCTCCCACATTCTGCAGGAGGAACATTCAACTGCCCTAGCCTCCATTCCCACTGAACTAACTTCCCAACTACTGAAAAATAAAAATAAAAAACTTGTTAGTTTAGCAATCCAACGGACAGAACTTTTTTTTTGGTTAGAGGAGGAGGATGGGTGGGAGACACTACTTAAGTAGTGTTTCGGGTAAAGCTGTCACTCGAGAACAGCCCCTTCACAAACCACCTTCAACTTACGCTGACAGCACTGCACGTATGCAAATCTCCCCGGAACAGCCAATCAGAAGCTCTGCTCTGCTGCCCTGATGCTCGCCTTCCGTCGAACTCCTCGGGTCACTGATGCAGGTGCACCTTCAACTTACGCTGACCGCACTGCACGTATGCAAATCTCTCCTGAACAGCCAATCAGAAGCTCTGCTCTGCTGCCCTCTGCTCTGTTTAAAAAAACTGTTTAAAAAAAATAAATAAATAATCAAATGCAGTATGTTCTTGAGCAGCAATTTGTTTGTGTGTGTCAAATCTTTAATAATACCCTTTCATCTTATTTCTGAAGATCTATGTTTTGCTAACATACAAACACTCTTTGTCTATGGAATCACAATCCTGAATTTAATACATATATATTTATCTTAATCTGTCATAGTGCAAAATGTATTCTCTGTGTGGAATTATTGTGTATTTAACCCCACTTGTGAAATTAATTGTCAGACTATAAACATTTTTGAATATTGGGTATGGGCCACAATCGTTCAAAATGTTGACACCTCCAGAAATAGTTCTCGATGTCAGTCATAGCACAATGTTATGACCACAGCAGATGTTACTGCTGAACAAGCCAGACCACTGATCATAATTTTTAAATTGTGAAATGAGGTATAGCTACTGACCCCAAAAGCATAGAACGCCAGTAACATTTTTAGAATTTTAAAAATTGAAAGATTTATTGAAAAGATAAGGAACACACAAGATTTAAAAAAATATATTTCTTTATTCTCCTTTTTCACATTTTCTCCCAAATTTACACCCACCAACATTAAACAATAATCAGTAACAAATATGTCAAACCCCATAACAATAATAACGATCCCATCCTCCCACCAAACCCCAAACAGTAGTCCCCATGTTCACATAAACAAACAACAAAAAGGAATCTAGAATCACTCATAGTCACCATCGACACGCACAGTCCCCCTCGCCCCCCCCAACTAATGTTCGATGTTGTCCAGTTATTGAAAGTGCATGATGAATTATGCCAATGAATTGTAGAACCCCTTCATCCTCCCCCTCAGTTCAAACTTAACCTTTGCGACAGATCCCCCCCCCCCCCCCCCCCCCCCCCCCCCCCCCCCCACACACACACACCAGGGCACAGGGTGGAGAGGTTGCTCTCCAACCCATCAGGATCCGCCTTCGGGCGATCAATGAGGTGAAGGCTACAACATCTGCCTCCATGCCCGTTTCCAACCCTGGCAGGTCCAACATCCCGAATATGGCCACCCGGGGGCCCGGGTCCAGTTTCACGTGCACCACTTTAGAAATCACCCTAAAAACCTCCTTCCTCCAATCGGGCGATGTTCACATACACCTTCTACTCCTTCAAAGAATCGACTCATCCTCGCCCTCGTGAGGTGTGCTCTGTATACCACCTTCAGCTGTATCAGCCCCAACCTCTCGCACGAGGTGGAGGCATTCACTCTCCGGAGCACCTCACACCAGAACGCCTTCTCCATATTCTCTCCCAACTCTTCCTCCCACTTTGCTTTGATCCCTTCCAGTGGTGCCTTCTCCTCTTCCAAAATTGCTCTAAACCACTGACAGTACCCCCTTCTCCAGTCCCCCTGTCGTCAGCACCTCCTCCAGCAATGTGGAGGCCGGCTCCTCCGGGAAGCTCTATCTCCTTTCTGGCAAAATCTCGTACCTGCATATATCTAAACATTTCCCCTGCTCCAGCCCATACTTCGTTTCCAGCTCCCTCAAACCTGCAAACCGACCCCTAAGAAACAAATCTTTCAGTGTCTTAATCCCCTTCTCCCATTTCCAGAAATTTCCATCCCACCTCCCTGGCTCAAATCTGTGGTTCCCCCGAATCGGCATTTCCCTTGACCCTGCCCCCAACCCGAAGTGTTGGCGAAACTACCTCCAAATTCTCAATGAAGCTATTATTACTGGACTCCCTGAGCACTTCCCCGGGGCTATCGGGAGCGGCGCTGTTGCAAGTGCTTTCAAACTCCCCTGCACAAACTCTCCTCCATTCTGACCCACTGGGAATCAACCCCTCTGACCCAGCTCCGCAACTTCTCCACATTTACCGCCCAGTAGTAATACATCAGGTTTGGAAGACCCAAACCCCCTGCCTGCCTTCCCCTCTGTAGCAGCACCTTTCTAACTCTGGCCACCTTCCCTCCCGATATGAACGATGTAATCCTTCCCTCAATCTCTCTGAAAAAAGCCTTTGGCAGGAAAATCGGCAGGCATTGAAAAATAAACAGAAATCGAGTCAACACGTTCATTTTAACCACCTGTAGTACCCGACTCGCCAGTGACAGAGGGAGACTGTCCCACCGTGCCAGATCAGCTTTCACTCTCCCCACCAGACTAGAAATGATGTAGCTGCGGAGCCCCCACCGCCCCACTCTCGGGCAAACTGCACCTCAAGTCCCTGCCCTATGGAATGGCAGCCCCCCCCACCCCTGCCCCCACCCCTGGCCGAGACACCACAAAATACTCACTCTTGTCGATATTTAGTTTGTACCCCGAGAAAGACCCAAACACTCTAAGCAGCTCCAATATTCCCCCTATTGACACACTAAGTTCCGACACTTCTAACAGCAAGTCGTCGGCATACAAGGACACCCTATGCTCTATTTAATCCCCCCCCCCTATTCCTTTCCATACCCCCGAACTTCTTAATGCGAAGGCCACGGCTCAATCGTGAGTGCAAACAGCAGGGGGGATATAGGACATCCCTGCCTAGTCCCACGGTGGAGAGAAAAGTATCTCGAGCTGATGTTTGTATGGACACTTGCCCTCGGACACGAATCTTGGTCCAATCCCAAACTGCTCCAGAACTGCCATCAAGTACCCCCATTCTACCCTGTCGAATGCCTTCTCAGCGTCCAGTGCCACAACCACCTCTGTTTCCTTCCCCTCTGCCGGTGCCATAACAACGTTCAATACCCGTCTAATGTTTGAAAAGAGCTGCCTCCCTTTCATGACCCCGTCTGATCTTCACCTATCATCTTCGGGAGTCAATCCTCCAATCTACCTGCCAGTACCTTCGCCAATACTTTTGCGTCCGCATTAAGAAGTGCTATGGCCTACGCGACCCACTCTCCGTCGGATCCTTACCTTTTTTTAGCAACAGGGAAATCGATGCCTGCCCCAAAGAGTTTGTGGCAACACCCCCATCCCTATCGCCTCTTCAAACATCCCCACCGTCAGGGGTGCCAGCGTATCCTTGAATTTTTTATAATATTCCACCGGAAACCCATCCGGCCCTGCCACCTTCCCCGACTGCATCCTCCCACTCGCATCCTTTATCTCCTGATCCACTATCGCTCCTTCTAATGTAGCCCTGTCCCCCTCCCCTATCTTCTGGTACTCCAACCGATCTACAAAGTCCTGCATCTCACCGTCTTCCCCCAGGTGGCTCTGACCTGTACAACCTCTCATAAAATTCCACAAAAACCTTGTTAATCAGATCCGGAGCCACCATCAACTTCCCTGCCTTATCCCTCGCCTGCACAATATCCCTTGCCGCTGCTTCCCTCCGGAGCTGACCTAACATCCCTTAACATGCCTTATCTCCATGTTCGTAAACTGCACCCCTTGCTCGTCTCCGTACCCCTCGCTCGTCTCAGTTGGCGCACCGCCTTTCTGGTAGATAGTCGGTCAAAGCTCGCCTGTAGATCCTTCCTCTTTTCCAACTTTGCTGGATCCCTATCCTCTGCATAACTCCTATCTACCTCCAACATCTCATCTATTACCATCTGCCGCTCCAACCTCTCTTTGTCCACCCTGGCCTTAAACAAAATCACCTCCCCCCTCACTGCCTTCGAGCCTCCCAGGCAATCGCCTTTGACACCTCACCCGTACAGTTGAAACCTGCATGTTCCTTAATTACCTTTTCAGTTTCGTCACAGAATACTTGGTCCCCAAAAGTCCTACACCTTATTTCCACCCCGGCCTCTGCGCCACCCCCTTCTCCAGCACCATATCCACCCAATGCGGAGCATGATCTGACACTGCAATTGCCGAATACCCCCCCTTGATGGGACCAGCGAGCACAGCCGTGACCTGTCCAACCTTGGCTCCTGCACCAAGTCTCTCCCCCCCCCCCCCCCCCCCCCCCCCCCCCCCCCACACACACACACTCAGTTTATGTGTGTCCACGTCGGGGATGGCCCCAAACACCTTCTTTGCGAATCCCACATCATCCCAATTGGGATCGTATACATGTAACAGCGGCACTAACCTCCCCTGTAGTGCCTCTGTCATAATCACATATCTACCCCCCCCCCCCCCCCGATCTGCCATCACCGTCTCCATCTGGAAGCATACTCTTTTGCTGACCATTACCGCTCCCCCTCGAGCCCTTCCGTCAAGTCCAGAGTGAAACACCTGACTAACCCAGCCCTTTTTAAGTCTCACCTGGTCTTTCACCCTCAAGTGAGTCTCCTGCAGCGTTGCTATATCGGCTTTCACCCTTGTTCTCTTGACCGGACCACCTAACCCCATCACGTTCCACATGACTATCCTAACTGGGGGTCTCTTGCGCCCCCCCCCCCACCCTTCTTATCCACCATCATCATACCACCAGGCCCTGCCTCTTGAGCCTGACCCACCCCTATCCATTATTAACATCGAACCCCCCCCCACCACACATTTCTCAATTCCCCCCCCGAGCTCGCGTCGTCGGCCCATCGACACCTGCTAACCAGGCTCCAATGTCCGCAGCCTTCCTCTCACCTCACCTCCGTTCACTGGCCGACTTTAGTTAGCTGGCACGGGTGGCTCTCCCCCGCCAAGATATACCGTCCCCTCCCACCCAGTCCCAGAGAAAGAAAAAACAATCAAATCCATACAATTCACTAAAATAAGATATAACCGTCGCAACACAGAACGCCAATCAACCCAACCAATAACTTGAACTCTGTACCAATGTGAAGAGAAGTAAATTACAATACACGTCAGTAAAAAGAAAGTTATGACATTTATACATTTTCCAGCTGTCCACAGTCTCTCTTCCAGCTCTGCTCCTCGTGTCTGACCCTCCATCTGGCCTCACGAACGCCTCAGCCGCCTCCACTGTCTCGAAATATCGCATCATGACACATCATGCGTCACCTTCAGCTTTGCCGGGTATGCCATACCAAATCGCACCCCCTTTTTGTACAGTGCCGCCTTCACTCGTCCAACGCCGCTCATCTTTTTACCAACTCCACCGTCAAGTCCTGATAGATCTTAACTCCAGCATCGTCCCACTGCACCTCGCACTTCTGCTTCGCCCAGCTTAACACCTTCTCCTTCATGCAGTACTTATGGAAGCAGATAATTATTGATTTTGGCGGCTCATTCACCTTGGGCTTCGGCCTTAATGACCGATGAGCTTGGTCCAACTCCTACCGGGAGGAGTCCTCGCCCTCCCCCATCAGCTCTGCCAACTTCTTAGCAAAGTATTCTGTTGGCCTTGGGCCCTCTGTCCCTTCGGGCAAGCCCACAATTCTCAAATTATGCCATCTCGAGCGGTTCTCCAAGTCCTCTAGCTTTGCTTGGCATCCTCTGTTGACCTCCACCACCCTCCACAGCTCGCCCCCCCATCGAGGTAAGCTGGTCGCTGTGCTGCGACACAGCTTCCTCCACTTCCTTCATCTTTTTGCCCTGCTCTCTCACCTCGGCCGATGTCTTTGCCACAGCCACCCTCACCGGCGCGGTTGCCTCCTCCACCAATGATTTCAATGCGACCGCCATCTCCTTCCTCAAAGCCTCCATAATGTCTCTCAAACTGCCTTTCCAGCTCCACCGCCATCACCTCGGTCATCTTTTCCACCGTATGTAGTGCGGCCCCAACATGTGGTCCGGCATCGCCATCTTGTCAGCGCTTTTGCTGACCTTCTCATTCAACGGCGAACCCGGGTTTTTTTTTCTTCCTTCCTAGCTGCTCTACGCATCCTCTGACGACTTATTATTTTTTCTTTCTTTCTTCAATCGGAAAATAAATAAATAATTATTCTCAATTTTGTTTTCCAAAAATTCCAAAATCAAAAAATCTCTTCCCCCGGGGACCGGACGTCAAACTCCTCAAAGATCCATTTTCAGTGGGAGACACTCAATGTGCTCTAATCCCCCTCTACATCGCGTTCTGGACTCGGGCCTGCCACCTCGATTGCCTCTCCTTGTGTCAATCTCCGCCCACGCATCCGACCTCTGGATCGATGCCTCCCGCTCAGGCCGCCGGACACTCCCGCGGGGCTCCTCACCGGCTCCAAACATGACCGACCCAACGTCCGTCCCTCAGGCCCCAAAAGCCGAAGAAAACTGGGAAGAAAGAACCACTGGGAAACCCCCGAAAGTCCAAAATATCGCGGACCGGTGGGAGCCTTTTCTCGACGCAGCAACTCCGCTCGCAAGTGCCACCGGAAGTCTATTGTCAGGAACATACGAGATTAAAGTCGCAAAACTACAAGTCTTGCAGAACAAACCCCCCAAAATCCTGCTTTGTAAAAATTCCACAAGTAAACTGCATTCTTGGCAAAACATCTCTTGTAGATTCTCACCATAAAAATCCCGCGATATCACCCAAGTCAATGAACTGTTGTCACTTTTTTAGTAAGGATATAATGCATGACTTCTCAAACACTTCACAGTGATGTGGAATTCCGGGCGGCACGGTAGCACAGTGGGTAGCAGGTTCGATTCCCAGCTTGGGTCACTGTCTGTGCGGAGTCTGCACGTTCACTCTGGCTTTCCTCTAGGTGCTCCGGTTTCCTCCCACAAGTCCCGAATGATGTGCTGTTAGGTGAATTGGACATTCTGAATTCTCCCTCTGTGTACCCGAACAGGTTCCGTAATGTGGCGACTAGGGGATTTTCACAGTAACTTCATTGCAGTGTTAATGTAAGCCTACTTGTGACAATAAAGATTATTAACTTAAAAGGAGGCACTTTTCAAAAACTAAAACTAATGAGGTAAAGATTGGTGCTAATGTTTCAAAAATTCCCTAAGTTCTGGAAAGATTCCATCAGACTGGGAAGTAGAAAATATTCTATTCAAGAAGGGAGGGAGGCAGAAAACAGGAAATTAAAAGCCAGTTGGCTTGACATCAGTTATGATAAAGATGTTTGAATTGATCATGAAAGAGGATATAGCTGGACACTTAGGCTCAAGGTGATCGGGAAGAATCAGCTTATTTTATGAAATGAAAATCACATTTAACCAATTTATTAGAGTTCGTTTGAAGAATTGACCTTTGATGTGGATAGAGGGAGTCTGTAGATGTACTGTACTTAGATTTCCAGAAGCCACTTGTTAAGGCACCACTTCAGTTATAGCAGAAAATAAAAGCTCATGGTAGAGGGGGACAAAAATTATCCTGCATTTTTAATTGGAGTTACAAGGTTTAGCTGGCTGGCAGAAAACATAGAGTATGCATAAATAGGTATTTGTCTGATTTGCAGGATGTGACAAGTGGAGTCCCACAGGGGTCTGTGCCGGGCCCTCCACTTTTTATAATTTGCATCAATTATTTTGGTGAGAGGAGCAAAGACGTTTGCAGATGACACAAAAGGTCGGAAAATAGGAGCTGTAGATGGATATAGATAGGTTGAGGGACTGGGCAATAATCTGGCAGATTGGGTGTAATGTAGGAAACTGTGAAGTTTCACTTCGGCAGAAAGAATAAAAAAGCAGCCTATTACTTAAACCAGGGGTTTTCGAAGTATGGGTTGCGCCCTGCGGGTAGGTTGCGGACAGGTGTCGGGAGAGTCATGGTGGAAGCGCTCAGCAGCTACCACTGGCTTTTAAATTGAGAATGGCGGCCATTGCTGCCTTTTAAATGAAAATAAATTAGACTGTGTTCAGCCTTCTGGCCAGAAGCGGCAGCAGAAGGCTGGTCACATGCCCTGTATGTGCATTTGAAGTCAAATCCCCTCTGTGTACATGTTTCTGTTGCCAAATCACCAGGTAGATGGATCGTTCACTTAAACTACAAGACAGCCAGACTCAAATAGTGTAAATCTGCTGGAGAGAGTTGCATAGGAGAGTCCAGGGCTAGACAGAGTGGTGCTAGTGTTAGCTCTGTACAAAGCCTCTGGTTAACAGCCTACAAATAAGAAGCTTAACTTTGGATCAAAGCAGAATAAAGATGATTTCTTGAGGTATGGTTTTATCAATTATGCCAAATAAGGACGCAAAACCCACGTGTGTTATCTGCAGGGAAGTACTGTCAAATGAGAGAAGTTTCTGATTTTGATAGGGAAGTGTTGGGTGAAAAACATCTTTTGCGGTTCAGACCCCAGGTCAGTTATTAACTTGCAGCTGACTCCAAATTAAAAGACTATACTGCTGCAGCTGTAATACAACATTAAAACATGGCAAAAGTCCATGAGGTTGTCAGCATTCTGGAGTAGCATCTCTCATAAGTGTTCAGTGCTGAGTAAAACATGCATTCTGTTGCTATTGCCTGGGACAAAGGAGCAGGCTGATGTCTGCACCTGTATGTGCATTGCCTCTCCTCCTTTGAACGCGATTCAAGAGTGATCGTGAGGACCAAGCAAGCTCGCCTTTCTCATTAAAGGCAAGTGAACGTGGTGTGGATCGTGAAGGTCGGCTGACTGCCAAAAGTGGGTCCTGGAAAAAAAAGTTTGGAAAACACTGACTTAAACTGAGAATGTTTGCAGAATTCTGCGGTTCCGAGTGATGTAGGTGTTCTAGTGCAGGAGTCGCAAAAGGTTAGTGTGAAGGTACAGCATGTAATCAGGAAGATTAATAGGGTGCTGTCCTTTATTATGAGGATGTTGTGCTTCAGTTATACAGAGCATTGGTGAGATCCCAGAGAATCATAGAATCACTATAGTGCAGAAGCAGGCTACTCAGCCCATCGAGTCTGCATCAACCCTCAAAGAACATTCTACCTAGGCCAACCCCCAAGCCCACTTTGCCTTATCCATGTAACCTAACACTGTAAGGAAATTTAGCATAGCAAATTCACCAAACCGGCACATTTATGGACTGTGGGAGGAGGAAACCGAAGCACCTGGAGGAAATCCATGCAGACATGGGGAGAACATGCAAACTCCACACAGTCACGAGACTGGAATTGAACTGTGCTTGTTTCCACTGAAGTTTAGAAAATTGAGAAGTATGTAAGATCCTGAATGACTATGACGAGGTGGATGTGGAAAGGGTGTTTCTCCTCGTGGGTGAGCCCAGAATTAGGGGGACACCCAATAGAGATGGGGAGAATTGTTTATTTTCTCTGAGGGTTTTGGAATGATGGAACTCTGCCTCAAAAGAAGGTGATGGAAGCAAGGTCACTGAATATTTTTAAGGCAAAGGAGGATAGATTCTTGTTGGGCAAAGGAATCAAAGATTGGGGGTAGATGGAAATGTGGAACTCTGAATTAAACAGATCAGCTATGATCTTATTGAATGACAGTGCAGAATGGGCAACTTGTCCTATTTCGTATGGTTGTATGTTCTTCCAGCTTAACACTGGGTGGCTGCCTCCAATTGAAAACTGTCACAGCTTCTCAGCAGGAACTGATCTTAAGGGCTTTCCCCCACAGTCACAACTGGCCCGGTTGAAGATATTCTTCCTTAAAAATCGGTCCCCCTCCCCCCACCACCTTCATCTCACATTCCATTGTCCTCAAACACATCTTTGAATTCAATTTTCCCAAATATAAAAATCTTGCATGTTTTTGTATTTTGCCTCTCTTTTGGATCAATAACATTCACTATACCGTTCTCTTTTACCAATGAAACCTTGGATGTGAAGTTTTTTTTTATTACCACTGAAATCCCTTTTTGAAATTCAACAGCTTAAAAAAACAGGTTTCCCACTTATCTCTTCATTTATCTCTCAATGCAACTTTTAGATCTAACAAACTTGTAACTCAAACTCACCATAACCTCTCATTACGAATACACCAAACTAACACCGTTAACCTTTCATGTTTTAGTCCTCATAGACAACCTGCCTCGAGTAACCATTCTCTCTGTTAATTAACCCTGGAGACAGACTCACACACACGCCTTTCTTTACCTACGCAGAATTGAAACATAGTCCCCCAAAATATAAAAATCTCTCCTAACTGGCACCGTAGTTTGCACTGCTGCCTCATGGCACTGACGACCCGGGTTCGATCCCGGCTCTGGGCCTCTGTCCATGTGAAGTTTGTACACTCCCCGTGTCTGCGTGGATTTCTCCCCCACAACCCAAAGATGTGCAGGGTAGGTGGATTGGCCCTTAATTGGAAAAATAAAATATTGGGTACTCCAAATTCATTAAAAAATATTTTTTTAAAAGTCACTCATGACATTAAAACAGGAATTGGTTGAGTGCACTGAAACTGGATTTATCATAAGCATGAGCTACATGTATGTTTGAACTGTCCTTCCATAGAATATTGAGCTGCTTTACTTGTGAAGGAAGGACCAAAATATTTTAACTGGTGAAACTTTGGTATATTTCTTGCGGGCATTTTAGTGTTTCCTGTTTCAAAAAATAGCTCTTGGAACTGTGAGCTGCTTTATATCTGGTAAATGTGGTAACTTCACTAGAAGTTTACAATGGGAACCGTGGTTTAATCATCGTCATTTGTAAGGATCACTGTGCAGCAGGTCAGGATAATTAAAGTGAGAGAGACAAAAACAGTAAACTTAAATTACAAGGTAGTTGATTTAGCTGTTGAATGACTGGCAAGAGAATTGGGAGCAGAAGCAGGGATCTGGAAGATATTAGGAATACTTGGGAAAAGATAAATTGGCAACACGGTAGCATAGTGGTTTGCGCAATTACCTCATAGCCCAAGGGTCCTAGGTTCGATTCCCGACTGGGTCGCTGTCTGTGCGGAGTCTGCACAGTCTCCCTGTGTGTGCGTGGGTTTCCTCCGGGTGCTCCGGTTTCCTCCCACCGTCCAAAGATGTGTGGGTTAAGTGGTTTGGCCATGCCAAATTGCCCTTAGTGTCCAAAAAGGTTAAGTGGGGGTTGCTGGGTTGTGGGGATAGGGTAGATACATGGGCTTAAATGTGTTGCTCTTTGTAAGGGCAGGTGCAGACTCGATGGGCTGAATGGCTTCCTTCTGCACTGTACATTCTATGAAATTGAGGACCTATCACTTACCTACAGAGATTGTGGTGGAACAGAGTACTGGGGGTGTGGTGGTGTTTCTGTGGCTTGAGATGTGAATCCACAATGGTATGTTGCCTCCCTGGTGCCAGGGTCAAGGATGTTGTTGAGCAACTGTGAAGCATTCTGAGCGGGGAGGGTGAACAGCCAGCAGTTGTGGTCCACATTGTTGCCAATGATATTGACAGATATTGACGATATTGAGGGATGTGGTCCTGCAGCCAGATTTAGGGAGCTAAGTAGGAAAATGGCAAGTAGGACCTCAAAAATAGGATTCTCTGGATTACTCCAAATTTCACAGTAACTACAGAGATGAGGCAAAGCAGATGAATGCATGGCTGGAATGATGGTGCAGGAGGGAGGGCTTTATATTTGTGGGACATTGGGACCAGCTCTGGGGGAAATGATTCCTGTCTCGGCTGCATGAGTTGCCCTGAAACGGCACCAGGAGGTCATTTCACAGAGCAAAACCAAGGTGCACAGAACACTGGGAGAGACTGCTGGCATGAGTTGCAACGGATGTATTACGTGCATTCGATATTTTTAACAAAAATTGGATCACCTTTTGCATCTGTTCATGTTCTGAACTCCCAGCTGAAGGACGGAGGAAGATGAATTGCTGATTTCATAGTATCCTCTCGAGTTCATTAAATAAACTAGGTTCATGTGGATTTTGTTTTTGTAAAGTCACCTGTGCATTTATAACCTTCTTAATTTGAGTTACAATATCAGGTGATTAATGTATGCATATTTGATCAGCTGCACGCTATTCTAGCAGTGGGATGGATCCATTTAAAATACATTAAAGCAAAATACTGTGGATGCTGAAAATCTGAAATAAAACCAAACTCCTGCAAATGCTTGGTACGCATGGCAGCATCTGTGGAAAGTGAAACATGTTTTGAGTCAGAAGAAGTCGTTGACTCAATGTTAACATGTTGTCACATCTGCTGAATGTTTCCAGTACTTTCCATTTTTTAAAAAAAAGTATTAATGCCTCTCTTAAAATAACAAACAGGAATAATGTATTGGTATTCAAGGACATTCTTATCTTGCAGTGACTGTAACTAATTATGAAGAAGTTAAATATTTCAAAAATCTGCTTTCAGGACACTGGAGTTTTAAAAGATGTCCAACAGCTCATTTATGTGTGTTTGGGGAAAATTCTTGTATGTAGAATTCTACTGCCGTCACAGGATTGAGGATTGGTAGATATGTTTGCAGTTTTGATTTGGCCCTGCAACCTTGGTCAATTTGCTTCTGCAAATTTAGTGTTAACTTCTCAGTTTTAAAGCAACTTAAGCCAGCTTAAATTTGAATCCATCTTATTCTCGTATAAATACAGACTATCTTGCCACTTTTTTTTTTACAGAACCAGAGTAATACTTGTTACTCTTATTTTTCAGAACAAAGGACATGCTTTGATCGGGAGGTGCTGAACTTGCTTTAAGCACTGTGAATATTGTGCCTTATTCAACATGGGGTTTGGAAGTGACCTTCTGAATTCCCATGAGGCCTTGCTAAAACTGCAAGAATCTGAGCTTAAGGTCTTGGAGACATTGAAGAAGTTTATGTCTCTACGAGTTAAGAGTGACAAAGAATATGCATCGTTGCTACAGAATATTTGCCAGCAAGTGGAGAAGCATGAAACATCCTCCCCTGTGGATTCTGTTAGCAATGTTTCCAAGGTAAGTTCGTGATTCTCTCTTTCCACCCCCCCGGATACTTCATGAGTGATTTAAATTCAGAATGCTTCTTTTGAAAGGAAATGAAAAATGAAAATTGCTTATTGTCACGAGTAGGCTTCAATTAAGTTACTGTGAAAAGCCCCTAGTCGCCACATTCCGGCGCCTGTCCGGGGAGGCTGGTACGGGAATCGAACCGTGCTGCTGGTCTGCTTTAAAAGCCAGCGATTTCCAGGCAAATATATGTAATGACATAAGTGGACTGTGCATCACTGTTAGAAATAGAACTACTCCATTATTTCTATGTAGAAATCGTATTTCATAATGTAAGTGAAGATTGCAATTCTGACATTCTGGTTCAGAATTGCAAAGAATGAATCAAAATGCATTAATTTAATCAAGATTGTATGATGCTTGTGATGCAAATATTGTGTTCTGACTTGCTTATTGAGTTCTGACTTTTTAAAATAATTTTGCTTTGCAGTCCTGGGCCTGTATGGTGCATCAGACAGAACAGTTGAGCAAGATAATGAAGACGCACGCAGAAGACTTAAATATAGGACCCTTGTACAGATTGACCATGATGATCAAAGATAAGCAGCAAGTCAAGAAAAGTTATCAAAGTATGCAACAACAGATGGAAGCTGAAATGTGCAAGGTAGATCACACTTGATCTTCACATCTTGCCTTGCTTGGTGTTCTTGTATAACTGGGGCTCTCTCCAATTGCTTCCTCATCTTTCTTCTCCCCACAGGTCTGATCCACCAACTGGATTGACATCAACATGCTTGCCAATTTCGAATAACTGTTCTTTCTTCGCTATCTTGGATGTTCTTCTATTCCAGCTACTTCCTTGCCCTTGAGCCTGCTGACTGTAAGCTAGGGTATACGGTTAGCTACTGATAAATCTAACTTTCATCTCCTTGAGCTCTGTTGCTTTGATCCCACGATCAATTCCTTGTACTACTCCTATGGTATAATCCTTCTTTCAACTAATCATTTACTCTGACGCCTTTGACTGTATCCTCCATCCTCACCGGATGTGACAAGCCATGGACCATGTTGTGTTACGATGAGAGGGTATCTGTTCTCATTCTGCTTTCTCTAAGCTCCTTGTGCTTCCTATATATTCCCGCTTTCAGGTGTCCTGTCTCATTCTTGTTTCTTCTGCTCCATTTTTCGATAGATTTAGCATGTCCGTGAAATCCCTTTTCATTCTTCCTCCTGATCATCTACTTTCCCTTCTAAGTAGAATGATATTGTGGCATGACTTGCCCAGCACTGTCCTCCAGATTGGTTACCATATCTTTTAAAATTCCCTTGGACTTCTGAGTGCTGACAACACCAAGGTTATGCTGGTTAAAATTATCAGTGACCGTGTAACTGTGTGCATGATTTATTGCCATTCTGAAATATACAAACCTCATGAGTGCCTTTGGCAAAATTGACCAATCCATCCGTCGAGATCATTGAATTTACAGTGCAGAAGGAGGCCATCAGCCCATCGCATCTGCACCGGCCCCTGGAAAGAGCACCCTACTCAAGCCCATGCCTCCACCCTATCCCCTAACCCAGTAACCCCACTTAACCTTTTTGGACACCTAAGGGCAATTTAGCACGGCCAATCCACCTAACCCGTACATCTTGACTGTGGGAGGAAACCCATACAGACACTGGAAGAATGTGCAGACTCTGCACAGACAGTGACTCAAGCTGGGAATCCAACCTGGGACCCTGAAGCTATGAAGAAAGTGTGCCAAACACTGTGCTACCGTGCTGCCCGCCATATATTTCCTCTTCCGTGCTTCTCCATAGCTTTGCTTTCTTCTGAATTTACAATTTGTGAGATGGAATTGACGTTGAGGAAATGTGGCTTCTTGTGGCAGGGGCAGCAGTAGTGGGGCTTTGCTCTTCACGGTGTTTAACTGCCGGGAAAATGGGGTTTTGGCTTCAGAATGTTTAACTGCAGGGAATAATGTTTCATCATTACAAAATACCAGATTAGCAGTCTGAAAACACATCTGTGCAGGAATCGAGTGATGGAGAGCTAGAACTGGGTATTATCAGAATGTATGTCATGTCGACTTAGGCCAAGGAACAGGTCCTGGGGCATGCAGTGTGAAATCAGTTTGGTAACAGTAAAACCAAGCGAGGGTAGTCCCATGGTGCTGGACACTGATGACATGATTTTGGGCATTTTGAGCTAAGATGAGGAAGAGGTATGTAACACCATATTGAGAGCTGAAGCAAGTTTAATTGACTTTGGTTTGTTGTGCAGGGATGGAAATCTGATTGGAGATACTTAAACATGGAGTGTGGAAAAGATGAGCAAGGTTTTGAGAGGTGACAACATGTTGAAGAAATTTATGGAGAAAAGGGAGGTTCAAAATGAGGAGGGTGGTAGTAGTTTGCAATATCAAGGGGTTCAAGTGTAGTTTATTTGAGGAGTGGTGATCATATCCAGTTTTGAAAGCCTGTGGGGCAGTACCTCAGAAGAGGGAACCATTTAGGATGTTGGGATGGGGCGAAGGAGGGAATGAGGTTGGCCAGCAGTTCAGTGTGAACAGGGCCAAGGGAATAGGAGGTGAGTTTCAGAAATAAGGTGTGCTCAGAAAGGCCATGAAGCAATATGAGAGAAACTGTAGAAAAAAACCGCTTTAGGGCTGGGACAGGATGGGGTCAATGGTGAGTTTTGAGAATTCTTACTGTTCCTGGGGCAGCACGGTATAGCATGGTGGTTAGCATAAATGCTTCACAGCTCCAGGGTCCCAGGTTCGATTCCCGGCTGGGTCACTGTCTGTGCGGAGTCTGCACGTTCTCCCCGTCTGTGCGTGGGTTTCCTCCGGGTGCTCCGGTTTCCTCCCACAGTCCAAAGATCTGCGGGTTAGGTTGATTGGCTATGCTAAATTGCCCTTAGTGTCCTAAAAAATAAGGTTAATGTGGGGGGGGGGGGGGGGGGGGGGGGGGTTGTTGGGTTACGTGGATAGGTTGACTTGAGTAGGGTGATCGTTGCTCGGCATAACATCGAGGGCTGAAGGGCCTGTTCTCTGCTGTACTGTTCTATCTATCTATCTACCTGCACCATATACACATTGGGGCTTCTCCATGTTCCTCATTTACCTGCATACTCTTGGCAAGGACAACTTCCACGTGTAGACTGCTTTTGCCCATCACATATCTCAAGCCTACCACTGCCGATGAGCAGTCTGACAACTTATTTGACATCCATCTTGGATGAGTTTAATTTTTTTCCAGTTAAACATTGCGAACGTGAATGTCCTTGGCACTGATTCCATTTCCTCTTGACCATTGTCCAGAGTTGAATCAAACTGTGCACAACCTCTGCATTCCTCTCAAAGTCAAACTGAGTATCTAACCTAAATTATCCAATAAAGTTCATCAAAGAGAAGTGAACATGTTACATGTTGTTGCAAAATATCATTCTGTACATTATTTACAATGTGAAACAACCAATACATTTTCAAATTAGGCAGGGCTATTGATTTGTATAGAAATACTAGGCTGCCTATTGTGGTGAACTTTGCTAAAATGTAAACGTACTGCAAGAGTTAATGATCTGAGACCTGTAGACTTACTTACTGGTACTCTGAGTGACTCAGGAAGGATGTGGTTTTGCAAATTAACATTATGGTTACCCAATGTGAAATCAATCTTGCATATTGCTGGGTTTTATGCCTAGCAAACGAACGATGCGTATAGCAACATCATATCAACCGGTGAGAAAGACCAAGAGTAGTTAGTGATAGTGACTTGAGGGCAGTGATTGATTTCACATTGGCAGAGGAGGGGGGGGGGGGGGGGGGGTGATAGCAGTAAGTTGATCTTGCAGTATTGGACGTAACAAGTGAATTTGGTATCATGTTACCATAAAGTGTACAGCTCAGTGGTTGTGTGATTTCCAAGTCACCCAGACTTAACTTTTGTCTCTAGCACCTATGAAACAATCTTCTCAAGTTTCTTTGGGGTCCAGTTGATCTCTCTCTCCCCGCCCCCCACCCCCATTCCACAAAATCTTTTAGCATGCATTAAAAAAAAATCTTATCCTTGGTTTTAAGATTGTCTACTCTAATGCTTCTTCTTGGGTTCATGGATGGGTCAAACTGTTATAAGGTCAATGTTCTTATGGAACTTCCAGAGCAGATTACTACAGAGTCGGTGTGTTTTGTGGCTTGTTAATAAGTCCTTTGTTTTGCTGATGCTTGGAAGGAAGCTATAGGAACATAGTAAATAGAAGCAAGAGAAGGCCATTCGACAACTCGAGCCTGCTCCATCAATCAGTTAGATGATGGCTAATCTTCTACCATGGCTTATCTTCTACCTTGGGGATACCTGCAACTATCCCCATAGTCCTTGATGTCTTTACTATTTAGAAATCTATTGATATCTGTCTTGAAAATACTCAATGACTGAATCTCCACAACTCTCTTGGGTAGAGTATTCCAAGGATTTGCCACCTCTGAATGAAGAAATTCTCAGTCAGTCATAATGGGCCTCTCCCTTATTCTGAGACTGTGTCCCTGGTTATAAGTAGTAATTGGGTGAGGTTTGATTTTGTTTGTGGAAAGGACATACCTGGGCAATAGTTTACGTTGCAGCTGAAAACAGTATCTATCTTACATCGAAAAAGCATGACTTGAGTAGTTGCTGGCTCCAGTAACAGGTTTTCAGTACTACAGCAGACCGGTATGTGTACTGAGCCGATTTTTAACTTGCAAGCAAATTTTCCATGCTCTGCACTATATAAATGCAAATTGTTGTTCCTCTGAGTCATAGAGTCACTTGAAGTCTATGACATGGTCACAAAAGGAGACCAGTGAGCCCATTGAGTATGCTGACCTGGTGTAGAGTAATCATTAGATAGAGTCAATTCTTGCTCTATACCTGCAACCTTGTAAGTTTATTTCCCTCAAATGCCTTTATAATGCCTTTTTGAAATTGTTGATCGTCATTATTTCCACTATTCTCATAGGCAGCAAGTTCACATCATTTCCACTTGACCTTATATCCAAAGCTTTAAATTTGTTCTCGAGTCTTTGTACCATCAGCTAATGGGAACAGCTTTTATTTGTCTGCCTTCTTTAAACCTGTTATAATCTTGTATGCCTCTCAGAGTCTCCGGATACTAGGCCATTTAGGACTGAAATGAGAAACCACTTCGCTCAGAGGATGGTGAACCATGGAATTCTTTGCCACAAGGCTATGGAGGCCATGTCATTGAATATATTTAACAGGGCAATAGATTTCTAGGCACTAAAGGCATCAGCGAGTATGGGGCGAGGGCGAGAGTATGGCATTGAGATAGAGGATCAGCCATGATATTGAATGGCAGAGCAGGCTCAAGGGACTGAATGGCCTACCCTTGCTTCTATTTTCCATTATTCTATACATCACTCCTCAACCTCCTTTGCAGTAAGGAGACTAAGACAATACTCCAGCCTAACCAGTGGTAATACTCCAGCTTAACTGGAGCTTTATGAAGGTTCATAAAGGGGCTGGTTTAGCACACTGGGCTAAATCGCTGGCCTTTAAAGCAGACCAAGGCAGGCCAGCAGCACAGTTCAATTCCCGTACCAACCTTCCCGAACAGGCGCCGGAATGTGACGACTAGGGGCTTTTCACAGTAACTTCATTGAAGCCTACACGTGACAATAAGTGATTTTCATTCATTTTCATTTCATTTTCAGTGTAACTTTCCAGTTGGACTCAGTGTCCCATATGGTTAACTATTCTCTCAATATATTCTCAGTATAAACGCAGTAGATCTGGCAGCATCTGTAGAGGAAGAAGCAGCGTTAACATTTTAGGTTGTGACCGTTCATCAATAATTCCTCCAATCTTGGGGCAGAAATACTAATTTGGTATTCTTGACCCCGCATCTCTTTTATTTTATAAGTAAATGGATAGTAAAGTGTTCACAATCCGACACCCTGAGGTCCTTTCTGGACTTTGAGAGACTCTGGGCCTACTCATGGTAAACCCAGAGACTGCTGCCTTTGTCTCCAAGCATAAATACCTCTCATCGCCTGGCCGCAAAACATCCTAAGCATTCCTTTGATTTCTAACAATGAAATCATCCAGGCTTACTGTCCAGAATACTTCAGAACTGGTCACATTGGATGTGGACGTTGCGGGCTTGGCCAGCATTTATTTCCCATCCCCATTTCTGCTGAGAAGGTGGTGGTGAAATATCTTCTTGAACTGCTGCAGTCCATTGATGTAGGTCATCCACAGTGATTTTCAGCAATGGTGTTCCCATGTGTCTGCTGCCCTTCTAGGTGGTACTGGTCATTGGTATGGAAGGTACTGTCTCAGAAGCATTGGTTAGTTGATGCAGTGCACCTTGTCGATAGTACACATTGCTGCCACTGTGCGAGAGGGGGTGGAGGGAATTAATGGCTGTGGAAGGGATAGTGCTCACGCATGCTGCATTGTCCTGGATGATATCTAGCTTATTGAATGTTATTGGAGCTGTAGTCATCCGGGGAAGTGGCGCGAATTCCATCACACTCTTGTGCCTTGTAGATGGTAGACTGGCCTGCGGAGTCAGAGGGTCAATTACTTGCCACAGAATTCCTCGCCTTTGACCTGCTCTTGTAGCCACAGTATTTATATGGCGAGTCTTCAGTTTGTGGCCAATGGTAACACCAGAATGTTGATAATGGGGATTCATCAATGATAATGCCATTGAATGTCAAGGGGTGGTGGTTAGATTCTCTCTTGAGTATAGAAACAGGAGGAAACCATTCAGCCCTTCGAGCAGGCTCCACCATTCATTATGATCATGGCTGATCATCCAACTCAGTAGCCTGATCCCGCATTTTCCCCCATATCCTTTGATTACCTTCACCCGAAGTGCTATATTTAACTGCTTCTTGGAAACCTACATGTTTTGTCCTCAACTACTTCCTGTGGTAACAAATTCCGACAGGCTCACCACCCTCTGGGTGTAGAAATTTCCACACATCTCTGTCCTAAATGATCTACTCTGCATCCTCAGACTATGACCACTGGTTCTGGGCACACCCACCATCGGGAACGTCCTTCCTGCATCTACCCTGTCTGAATTTTATATGTTCCAAAAAGATTCCCCCTAATTCTTCTGAACTCCAGCAAATATCGTCATAACCAATTAAATCTCTCCTCATTCGTCAGTCCTGCCATCCCAGTTATCAGTCTGGGAAACCTTTGCTGCACTCCCTCAAGAGCCAGAACATCCTTCCTCCGATAAGAAGACCAAAACTGCACACCATATTCCAGGTGTGGCATCACCAAGGCCCTGTATAATTACAGCAAGACATCCCTACTCCTGTACTCCAATCGTGTCGCTATGAAGGCCAACATACCATTTGCCTTCTTTCCCGCCAGCTGTACCTGCAGGCTTGCCTTCAGTGGCTGGTGTAAGAGGACCCTCTTTGCACATTCATTCCCCTCTCCTAATTTATGGCCATTCAGATAATAGTCTGCCTTTTCGTTTTTGCTACCGAAGTGGATAACCTTGATTGAGGCAGCTAGTGTACTACCTTGAGGAACTCCTGCAATGAGTACTCTACGTGTAAGGATACAGTTTAAAAATAACATCTCTGCTCCGACTGATATTGTGTCAGTATCCCTTTTCCTTATTATTTCTTCCAACACACAGTGCTGATTAAATATTCTTGTCTTACCTGGTGTCTTGAGGCATATATTGTCTTCTTTGTACCTAAATGTTCCAATCGCATCTCTTAGCACCACTTACTATTTATATGCCAATACAAGAATTTTAATTTACCTTTTATGTTAATTATATACATAGATACATAGAAGATAGTAATTGTCATTCTATCCTTGTATTCTTTCTTTTGCCAGTCTTCTTTTCCATTTTCCACATCACTTCGTATATTTGGCCTGGAATTCATCCAACACGATTCATAAGCCCTCTTTCTTTTTTGTTTTGTTTCAGTTTCACTATATTCTGTATGTCCTATATCATCCAAGGAACTCTTGACTTTCCCTTGTGTTGGAATGTATCTAGCCTGTATCTGAAACATCTCCTCTTCAAATACCATCGATACTTTTTTTACAGTTGCCCTTGTCAAAGTTTTTGGTTCCGTTTTACCCTGGCTAGATTCCTACCTCAGTCCATTGAAGTTGGCTTTTTCCCAATTTAAAACTACTGCTTTAGATATCATAGGATCCCTGTTGTGCAGACTGGGGCCATTCAGCCCATCGAGTTTGCATTAGCCCTCTGAAAGCGCACCCTACTGAGGCCCAATCCCCCACCCTATCCCCGTAACCCCACCAAGGGGCAATTTAGCACAGCCAACCCACCTGACCTGCACATCTTCGGACTCCCTATGCCGAGAGGCAGTGGATAAAGTTGCCTGGTAGGAAGAAACCGAAGCACCTGGAGGAAACCCAGGCAGACACGGGAAGAATCGAACTTGGGTCGCTACACTGAGAGGGAGCAGTGCTAACCACTGCCATCGTGCCGCCCTGATATGTCGTTGCTGCTCTCTATTACTGATCTAAAGATTATGATACAATGGTCATAATTAGCCACGTTTTCCCACAGACAGGTGGTCCACTTGGCCCACTTCATTCCCCAGCACCGGATCCAGCAATGCCTCCTTCCTAGTCAGGCTGAGAACATACAGCCTATTGACGCTGAATAGGCATTTTCTATGTTTGAAAGTTCTTCTTGTCACTAAGTCCTCAAGAGGTTTATCTATGTTTTCCACAGGAACAAAAAAAATACTTGCATACATATTTGGCTTTTGCTATCTTGGAATGTTCCAAAGAATTTAGAAGCACCGTCACTGCTGTAATTGAAGAACACTGATAGCCATAGAATCTCCACAATGTGGAAGGAGGCCATTAGACCCATTGAGTCTGCACTGACCCTCTGAAAGAGCACCCCACCTAACCACACCTTTAGACAGTAAGGGGCAATTTTCTTTCAGCATGGCCAATCCTTGGACTATGGGAGGAAACCAGAGCAACTGGACAAAACCCACCCAGACACTGGGAGTAAGTGCAAATTGCACAGATAGTCATCCAAGGTTGGAATTGAAATTGGGTCCCTGCCACTGTGAGGCAGCAGTGCTAACCACTGTGGCACCAGGCCAATGTATGTACATCAAGCTTCTGTAAATAACAACGTGGTAGTGACCAGATAATTTGTTTTTGTGGTGTTGATTGATGGAAAAATATTGACTAACTAGAGCACTAGTGATAACTACCCTGCTCTTCCAAAAAGTGGCATAGGATATTTTTTGAGAGGCTGGTGGGCTCTGTTTACTGGCTCACCCAAAAGACTGGTGCAGCTGTCTTTGCTGCAATGGAGGGTCATCTTAAATTTTGTGCTGAAGTCGCTGGAGTGGCATCTGAATCCACCATCTTTGTGCCAATGTGCTACTATTGGAGCTACAGCTGGCGCGGTCAATCTTGTGTAAGAAGTGCTGAGCCACACCGAGGAGCGATACTCTGCTACAGAATAATAAGGCAAACCCAGACTTTGTGTGTTGCCTTTCCAGTTTCATCCATTTAATTTCAAGTTTGTAGTTCACTGAAGTCAATGGGTTGAAACTTTTTATTCTCTCTTGGTACGCTTTAGGATGACTTACTGCAGGGGTAATAATCTCCTGTTAGTTGTGTTTTGTAGCAATCCAGCTCAACACAACAATGTGTATCATCGTGTGCACTAAATTAATGCTTTGCATCAGTGTTCACTGAAGAAAGAGACATTGTGGAAGTTGATTCTTGGGTAGGGTGTGTGGACAGTCTGGATCTGTTAACATCGAAAAGGAGGAGGTATTGGGTATTTAGAAATATATTAAGGTAGATAAATCTCCTGGGCCAGATGGGATTTATCCCAGAATACTGAGGGAAGCAAGGGAGGAAATTGCTGGGGTCTTAACTTGCATCTTTATTTACTCATTAGCTACAGGGTGAGATCACAGAGGACTGGAGACTAGCTAATGTGGTATACCGCTGTTTAAGAAAGGTAGCAGGGAAAATCCAGGAAACTATAGGCGTTGGTAGTAGGCAAATTATTGGAGAGAATTCTCAGGAACAGGATTTATACCCATTTGGAAACAAATGGACTCATCAGCAATGGGCAGCATGGTTTTGTGAAGGGAAGGTCATGCCGTACCAACTTGCTCGAGTTTTTGAGGAGGTGACAAAGATGATTGATGGAGGGAGGGTGGTGGATGTTGTTTACATGGACTTCAGTAAAGCCTTTGACAAGGTGCCTCGTGGCAGACGGGTACAAAATGTGATTAGAGGTGAGGTGGTAAGATGGATACAGAACTGGCTCAGTCACTGAAGGCAAAGGGGAGCAGTGGAAGTATTTTTTTCTGAATGGTAGGTTGTGATTAGTGGTGTTCCACAGGGATCGGTGCTTGGGCCTCTGTTTTTTGTGGTGTACATAAACGATATGGAGCAAACTGCAGCCAGGCTGATTTAATGGGCGCGATTCTCCGCTCCCCACGCGGCGTGGGAGAATCTCCGACCTGGATGGGCCGAGCGGCCTGCCGTCCGCGGCCGTTTCATGACGGCAGCAAACACACCTGGTTGCTTCCGTCGTGAAACGGGAGTGAGAAGCCCAATTGGGGCTTGTAGGTGGCCTAGAAAGGAAAGAGCACCACGACTGTGCTCGGGAGGGGACAGGCCCGTGATCGGTGCCCACCGATCGTCGGGCCGGCGTCCAAATCGGACGCTCTATTTCCCCTCCGCCGCCCCGCAAGATCAAGCCACCACGTCTTGCGGGGCGGCTGAGTGGAAAGATGGCCACCGCGCATGCGTGGGTTCGTGCCGTCAGCATCATGATGTCAGCCGCGCATGCGCGGGCTGGAGTCGGCCAACCTGCGCATGCGCGGCTGACGTCATTAGATGCGCCGGCTGCGTCGTTCTCGGCGGGACACCCCCACGGCCGAGATTTACGGAGCGCCGCTCCTAGCCCCGCCGGGAGGGGAGAATAGGGGGCGAGGAGTGGCCTCCGAGGCCGTCGTGAAACGCGGCCGAGTTCACGACGGCCCTCCCAATTTTTCCCGGGAGCGGAGAATTCCGCCCAATAAGTTTGCGGATGATACCAAGATTGGTGGAGTGGCAGATAGTGTTGAGGATTGTCTGAAGATACAGCAGGACATAGATAGGTTGGAGACTTGGGCAGATAAATGGCAAATGGAGTTTAATCTGGATAAATGTGAGATTATGCATTTCGGTAGTATTATGGGCCAGGGTTTAGAAAACTCCAAAGTATATCATGGAGTTCAACTGACCCACGACTTTTAATAGATTTTGGTTATGGGAAGCCAAGGGTCCAGTCTCCAGGTGTTGTGTAACAGAGATCTTTATTTTTAAAACAAAACAATGTTTATTCTATGCACCCAGTTAACATTTTATAAACACACAGTAAACAGCTTATCAACTACAAACACGCATAACCCCACAGATACGATACTCTATAGGTACCCTTAATACCTTTCCTAGCAACATCCATAAGTTAAACGTTTTTTACAAAGACAGCAGGTTTAAATTCTCTATTGAAACAGGTATTACTTTGAAATCATCAAGTGAGCTCAAGGCATTCTTTAGCTTGTAGAGAGAGAGATCATTACACATCTGCTTGCTTTGAATACAGCTCTCCAAATCTGAAAATGAAACCACAAACAGAGCCACAAAGCAGCTTTAAACCTCAAAACGCAAGTAAAAGACAGACAGTCCAGTTCCACCCACACACTGACATCACTGCAGCTATTTGAAAAACACCCATTTCTTAAAGGTACATCCACCTGACAGTAGGTCTAACATGGAGGGGAAATATACAGAAAAATGCTAAAACCCTTAGGAATGTGGAAAGTCAGAGATCTGAGTTGCAGGTCCACAGATCCTGAAGGTGGCAACACAAGTGGATAAGGTAGTCAAGAAAGCATACGGAATGCTTGCCTTCGTTGGGCGGGACATCAAGTATAAAAACTGGCAAATCATGCTACAGTTGTATAGAACCTTGGTAAGGCCGCACGCACTTGGAATATTGCGCACAATTCTCATCACCACACTACGAGAAGGATGTGGAGGCTTTGGAGAGTGTGCAGCAGAGGTTTACCAGAATGTTGCCTGGTCTGGACGGTGTTAGCAATGTGGGAAGGCTGAATAGACTAGGACGTTTTTCATTAGAGCGACAAGAGGTTGAGGAGTGACCTGATATAGGTCTACAAGATTTGGGGACATGGATAGAGTGGATGGGCAGGCACTCTGTCTCAGGGCGGACGGGTCAGTCACAGGAGCCATAGGTTTAAGGTCCGTGGGCAAAGTTTAGAGATGATGTGCAAAGCTGTTTTTTACTCAGAGTAGAGAGTCCCTGGAACGTGTTGCCAGGGGAGGTTGTGGAAGCAGATACAATCGTGGCGTTCAAAAGGCACATTGACAAACACATGGATAGGATGGGTATAGAGGGATACGGCACAAGGACTTGCTGAGGGTTATGGCAAAGGTTTGTGTCATACCGGTACAGGGCCGAGGGCCTGTCCTGTGCTGTATTCTTTGTACCCCCCCAATCAACTCAAACTCCCCTGGCTCCCAGTTCTGAGCAACATTCCACCCCTCGCATGAGGAGAGAGATTGCATCAAGACAGCTCCTGGAGAAGGTTGACATCAACCCAAAGTACACCAGGACTTTGCCAGTCCACCTGCTGCCAGTCCACCTACCGCTCACGCTCCCATCACATTAACCGGTATGGCTAAGACCACTGTGCCAAGGAGTAATAGCAGAGGCCATGTGGCAGCATGAATGCATCCAACAGGCCACAATTAAAACCACTTCCTGATCATGGACCCCACAGCCCACCTCCCACACCAACATTGGGCACTACCAACCCTTTCTGCACTGGCCAAGACCTTTGTGCTGCAAATCAGTACAAGTGGGGCCTTGCAGGGAGGCTGGACTCAGCTGCCGCAGCCCCCCCCCCCCCCCCCCCCCCAAACAATATCAAGGACTTGTATTGTTGGGGGCTGCCCCCCCCCCCCCGGACAAAATTCAGCAGAGGGCTCGGAGAGCTTCATTTGGTCACTGAAAGCGATTGCCTGGCTTGCTTGGTGATCGCTGCACGCTAAAAAATTAATAATCGATTACTGGACCTCTGCACAGTGGGTAGCACAGTTGGTTCACAGTTCCAGGGTTCATTTCCGGGCTTAGGTTGCTGTCTCTGCAGAGTCTGAACGTTTTCCTGTGTCTGTGTAGGTTTCCTCCGAGTGCTCCGGTTTCCTCCCACTGTCCAAAAGATGTGCAGGTTAGGTGGATTGGCCATGCTAAATTGCCCTCAGTTTCCAAAAAATAGTTAGGTGGGGTTACTGGGTTATGGGGATAGGGTGGAGGTGTGGGCATAATTAGGGTGCCCTTTCCAAGGGCTGGTGGACCCGATGTATGTTCTATGATCTTCTGGTTGAAGCAGCACGAGAATACGAAGTATTTCGTTCCAGAGATGCGATTGCTGCACTGCTTGAGCAGCTGCCATTCCAGCAACTGGCCTCTACTTTTTACTTATTTTCATCATTTTGGTGATAAAGCTTCCACCATTTCGTTTAACGTTTAATTATTAAATAAAGTGTGGAAGACACAGATTAGAATAACTGTGACTATGATCAAGCATTCTGGTACGATAGAATTGTGCACAGATGATGCATCTTAATTGTTCACAATCCCAAGGACCATAGGTATTCAGTCAGGTTTTCTGTTTCTGTGCTAGCTAACCTGTGATTTTCTGCATGTTCTTTTTTTATTAGTTGGAAATTGTGGCTGTGAAGTGGAAACGAGCCAATATCTCTCTGATGGTTTACCTTCAATTTCTAGCTTTCTCTTTGTGAGCAGTTCGCTACATTTCTGCTTAATCTTAATTTGTTCTGATGAATCTTTGGGAGGATGATGAGGAATTTTTCAAATATAATTATCATTGCTTGAATGAGGGGAATATTTGAAGGTGTTGCTAGTAAATTCCAGCAAATCCCCCATTTAAAAAAAAAGGTCTTCGATTTTGCATTCAAATTCAAAGTTATAAAGGTAGTTGCAAGAGAACAGAATAACTCTTGACAATGACCGTTGATTGGTGGAACGGTAGCACAGTGGTTAGCACTGTACTTTCACAGCACCAGGGACTCTGGTTCAATTCCTGGCTTGGGCCACTGACTGTGTGGAGTCTGCACATTTTCCCCTGTGTCTGCGTCCTGAAAGATATCCTTGTTAGGTGAATTGGACATTCTGAATTCTCCCTCTATCTACCCGAACAGGCGCTGGAGTGTGGCGATTAGGAGATTTTCACAGTAACTTTATTGAAGTGTTAGTATAAGCCTACTTGTGACACTAATAAAGATTATTATTATTGTCTGATTTACATCACCATAGTGCATTATTAACAACGTGAGGTTGAAATAAGTCACCGTCTGCTTGCATCTTCGAATGGCAACATATCTATCTTTGATTTTGTATCGCTTCAGAATAATGACAACTGTTAAACACTGCTTGAGATTGATCAAGAGTTCATTAAGCTGTATGGATTGAAAACAAGAGCCAGGTGCTAGTCATTGATTCAATTTGCTCATGGCCCATAAAGATAGACGGGTCACCTTATTTCACAAGCTAAAATAATTTAATTGTGGGTGGCACGGTAGCATAGTGGTTAACACTGTTGTTTCACAGCTTCAGGGTCCCAGGTTCAATTCCTGGCTTGGGTCACTGTCTGTGCAGACTCTGCACGTTCTCCCCATGTCTGCGTGGGTTTCCTCCCAAAGTCCAGAGATGCACAGGTTAGGTGGATTGGTCATGCTAAATTGCCCTTGGTGTCCAAAAATGGTTAGGTGAAGTTGAGGTGTGGGCTTAGGCTGCCCTTTCCAAGGGCCGGTGCAGACTTGATGGGCCAAATGGCCTCCTTCTGCACTGTAAATTCTATGATATAGTGCACAAGGACTTGGCCAAGTCCAAAATTACATAAGGCTTCTGATGGGTAACCTTAGATAAACATTGAGTGAGACAAAAAAGTCCTGTTAAATGAATTTCTAACAAAAATGTTTATCTCCTAACATCTTTCAATTTAATTATAAAGCTTCTGTGTGTTACTTGAGTTAAAGCCCTATATCAGTAATATCTGATTTTTGAACAATGGATAACATCTAACCTAACTTCGTACACCAATTATTTTGCCACTGAATATTGCTGTAGCACACTAAGTGGAGAATGTGTACCTGCCTGGAAAGAAAGGAATCTCTTTAGAATAATACACAACATAGCTTTGATAATTGGTAACATGATACTCTTTACATGTTGCTGTTGGGCTTTGTCCACCTGGTTTTAATTTCTTGGAGATATCGGGGAAGTTCAGAAGCTAATATTTTGCCTCTGCCATCTAACCACTAGTTGTTATGTGGCCTGGAGATGCATTTAGACAATGTCATTGTCTCTGATCACCTTTTGTCACCATTTTGGGATAAATATTTCAATATTATATGCTGTTTATGTATCTTAGTTAATGGAGGCAGATACTATTCCTCTTGCATATTATTACAACAATTTTTTAATTTGAGTATGTCGAAGTGGCTCAGATAGTAACATTATCACCTCTAAGTTAGGAGCTTCTGGGTTTGAGTTCTGCTCCGAATTGGGTGTACACAAATCTAGGCTGACGTTCCAGTACAGTATTGAGAGAATGATGAACTGTTGGATATCATAGAATAGAATCCTGACAGTGCAGAATAGAATCCCGACAGTGCAGAAGGAGGCCATTCGATCCATCATGTCTGTACTGGCCCTCTGAAAGAGCACCTACCTAGGCCCACTCCCCCAATTTATCCCCATAACCTCATAACCCCACCTAACTGTTGGACACAAAGGGGAAATTTTAGCATGGCCAATCCACCCAACCTGCACATCTTTGGACCGGGGAGGAAACCGGAGCACCCGGAGAAAACCCACGCAGACACCCATGCAGACATGGAGAGAAAGTGCAAACTCCACCAAGTCAGCAAAGGTTATAATCGAACCCTGGCACTGTGAGGCAGCTGTTGGACACAGCTGAGATATTCAATCAAGGCCCCACCTCCCCTCTCAGATAACATTAAAATATTCCATGACATTCTTTGGAGAAAAGCAGGGTAGTTACCTCCAATGTCCTGGGCAATATTCATGTACCAGTTGACATCACAAAAACAGATGATCTGGTCATTATCGCAAGGTTGTTTGAGCTTCTTGTGTGCAAATGGCTGCTGCATCTCTTCTCCCCCCCCCGCCCCTGCCCCCTTTCCAATTAAGAGGAAATTTAGCCTGTCCAATCCACCTTCCCTGCATATCTTTGGGTTGTGGGGGCAAAACCCACGCAAACACGGAAAATGTGCAAGCTCCACACGGACAGTGACCAAGAGCCGGGATCGAACCTGGGACCTCGCTGCCATGAGGCAGCAGTGCTAATCACTGTGCCACCGTGCTGCCCTGGCTGCTGCATCTCTGACATTACAACAGTAACTACATTTCAAAAATACTTGACCGACTGTGAAGCATTTTGGGGTGTCCTGTGGTCATGGAAAGTGCGAAATAAATGTGAATCTTGCAGTCTTCGATATTTTCCTCTTTTTTTTCGAGTTTCTGACATTTTTTTTGAAGCAGAGAAGGTTGAATCTATATGTTCTCTAACAATCGATGTTAAGTTTAAAAAAAAGTTCCCATAGTCCCAGATGGCCATAGGCTGCTTTCCCCTTTGAGAGGGAGAACTAACTGGTGCTGATTTAACCTGTGGATCACACCACATTAGGCGAGGGGAAAGGTTGAGAAGACGGGCCTTCTTGAATAACCTCAGCCGGCATGGAAATTACAACAAACTCTGAGCAAGCCTTGTCATTTGACCAAAATGGGGAAATCCCACAGTTAAGTACGATCGTTTTGTCGAGACAGTTTGAGGTGAATTCTAAAACATTTTTATAAGTACTATACTAAATAAGGAATTTAATTTATGTCGACGTGGAAGCATTTTAGTCTTCAGATTGTCAGAATTTTAGCTGATTCGTACAAATCTTCCAACGTTTACAGAAGTTTTTGTTAATTGTATTTAGGTAACAAGGACCGAACTTGAAAAGCTAAAGTCTGCCTACAGGCAGTTGGCAAAAGAAGCCACCACTGCCAAGGAAAAATATAAAGAAGCCCTTTCAAAAGGTAACTTTTAAATAGAAAATTGTTGCAGGATTTTATTTTCTAAAAATTACTGCTTTAACCTTTTTGATAATTTTTGCATGGTCTCGGACTAATTCTGCAATGTAGGATAACAATAGACTCATTCTGCAATGTAAAATAACAATTTTTTAAAGGGATGCCGTGGTGATCACCGGTCACAGGCAGTAGATGGCATGGCTTTGAAAGCAATTGGTTGTACCTCCTAAATCTACTGTAATATGTTTGAGAAGATAACCAAAAGCGTGGATGAACGTTATCTAGCAGTTTACTTGGAATCTTGGGAAGGCATTTGAAGTAAACCATTTAGTCTCCTGAGCCTGTTGTGCTATTCAGTCAGATCACGGCTGATCAGTCACCTAACTCCATATATCCACCGTTGCCCATATTTTTGTTTTCTAGCCAAAAGGTATAATCTCAGTCTTTTAGAAATTGATATAAAAACATTTGTGAACAAACCATAGAAAAGTTGAGTGCAAAAGAAGCCATTCTGCCCATCGTATCCGCACTGGTCAAAAAAAGAGAAAAAAGAAACTGGCTGCTCATTTTAATCCCACTTTCCAGCACCTGATCTGTAGTCTTGCAGGTTACAACACTGCAGATGCACATCCAGGTACCTTTTAAATTAGTTGAGCGTTTCAGCTTTAACCACCAACTTAAGTAATGAGTTCCAGTTGCCCACCGCCCTTTGAATGAAAAAGCTTTTCCTCATGTCCCCTCTACTCCTTCGACCAATCACCTTAAATCTATGCCCCGGTAACTGACCCTATAGCTAGGGGAAACAAGTATTTCCTGCCAACCCTATCGATGCATCTTATAATTTTGTACACCTCAATTAGGTCACCCCTTAACCTCCTGCTCTAAGGAAAATTATCTTGGCTTGTCCAATCTCTCCTTATAGCTGCAAGTTTCAAGCCCTGACAACACTCTTTTAATCTCCTCTGCACGCTCTCCAGAGCAATTATGTCCTTCCTGTAATGTGATGACCTGAATTGTACATACAAGGGCTGGTTTAGCACAGGGCTAAATCGCTGGCTTTGAAAGTAGACCAAGGCAGGCTAGCAGCACGGTTCAATTCCTGTACCAGCCTCCCCGAACGGGCGCCGGAATGTGGTGACTAGGGGCTTTTCACAGTTCCTTCATTTGAAACCTACTTGTGACAATAAGCGATTTTCAATTCCAACTGTGGCCTAACCAGTGTTTCATAGAGTTCTAGCCTTTCATCCCTGTGTTTGCATTCAATATCTTGCTCAATAAAGCAACCTGCAACTTTCAAGGACCTGTGGACATGCACTTTGAGGTCCCTCTTGGAACCGTAGAAAGGTTACAGCACAGAAGAAGGCCGTTCTTCAGCCCATCTTGTCCATGCCAGCCCGAGGACACCCAGGTGCCCTTTGTCATCCCACCTTCCTGTGCCTGATCCATAGCCTTGTAGCTGACAGCACATACCACAGATCCTGGTACTTTAAAAATAAGTTTAGGGTCTCTTCCTCCACCACCAACTTGGGCTGCAAATTCCAGACTCCCACTATCCTCTGCGTAAAAATGTTATTCCTCATGTCCCCATTACACTTCTGCTACTTATCTTGAATCTATGTTCCCTGGTTCTAGAATTCTTCACCAAGGAAAATATTTTATCCTGTCCGCTCTACCTCTTCCCATCATAGTTTTGCACACCTCAGTCAAGTCATCCCTCAGCCCTCATTATTCCAAAGAAATAACTCCAACCTATCCAATCTCTCCTCGTAGCTACACTTTTCTAGCCCTGGTAAGATTCTTGTTATGCTCTTCTGCGCTCTCTCCAGAGCAATTACGTTCTTCTTGTAATGTGGTGGCCAGAATTGCACACAGTCCTCCAGTTGTTGCCTGACCCTTCCTCAGCCCCTCTCAATATCTTCCTGTTTATTGAATATTCCCTTGTTTTGTTTGCCCTCCCCAAATGCATTACCTCGCACTTTTCCGGATTGAATTCCATTTGCCACTTTTCTGCCCACTCGACCAAACCACTGATATCATTTGGGTGTTGACAGCTACCCTCTTCATTAGATTCCGGCTTGGGTCACTGCCTGTGTGGAGTCTGCACATCCTCCCCGTGTCTGCGTGGGTTTCCTCCGGGTGCTCCGGTTTCCTCGCACAGTCCAAAAGATGTGCAGGTTAGGTGGATTGGCCATGATAAATTGCCCTTAGTGTCCAAAATTGCCCTTAGTGTTGGGTGGGCTTACTGGGTTATGGGGATAGGGTGGAGGTGTTGACCTTGGGTAGGGTGCTCTTTCCAAGAGCTGGTGCGGACTAAATGGGTCAAATGGCCTCCTTCTGCACTCTAAATTCTATGATAACAAATAGCAAGGACCCCAAGACAGCCCTGTGGAACACCACTGGAAACCGTTTTCCATTCGCAAAAACATCCATCGAACATTGTCCTGTTTCCTGATACTGATCCAATTTTGGATACAGTTTGCCACCTCCCCCTGGATCCCATGAGATTACATTTTTCTGGCCAGTCTGCCATGTGAGATCTTGTCAAATGTCTTGCTGAAATCCATGTAGACCACATCCACTGCACTACCCTCATTAATTATCCTTGTTACTTCCTCAAAAGGTTCTATTAAGTTAATAAGGTATAATCTTTCCCCAACAAAACCACAACGACTATCCCTGATCAATCTGTCTTTCCCATGTCTTTCTAAGTGACAGTTTATCCTGTCTCTCAGAATTCTTGCTGATAATTTGCTGACTACTGAAGTCTAGTTTTCTGGTCCATCTCTCGGACCCATTTTAAATAACGATACAATATTCACAGAACTCCAAAGCTCTGGGAACTCGCCGATGACTCTTGAGCATCTGCTATTTTCTCCCTGGCTTTCTTCCAACAGTCTGGGAAAGAATCCATCTAGCCCTGGTGATTTATCCACATTCAAGGATTCCATCACTTCGCCTCTCACTACATGTGTTGTATCTAATATTTCACACTTAATTAAAATGCCTACATAATTTCTCTCCTTAGTGAAGACAGAGAAAAAGTACTTGTGAGAACCCTGCCCACATCTTCTGAATCAATGTACAAGTTGCCATGTAAATCTCTGAGGCCCGACCTTTTCCTTAGTTATTCTAGTTAGTCTCTTGCTCTTTTTAAAAAAAATTTTTATTGAAATTTTTTTTACAAAGTATATAACAACAAACAGTAACAAGCAACAATAAAACAACATAATAATAAGCATAACACCCCCAAGACCATAGCAACGCATATATCGAACCCCCCCATCCCCCCCACCCCCCCCAAACCCAGTAAACAACAAGAGAACTGGAAAATAAATTTAAATAAAATAAAATAAACATAATCAAGGCCCCCCCCCTTCTTTCCCCCCCCCGGGTTGCTGCTGCTGCTGACCTAGTTCCCTATCGCTGAGCCAGAAAGTCGAGGAAACGCTGCCACCACCCAAAGAACCCTTGTACCGATCTTCTCGGGGCAAATTTGACCTTCTCCAGCTTAATAAAACCCGCCATGTCATTGATCCAGGTCTCCACGCTTGGGGGTCTCGCATCCTTCCACTGTAGCAAGATCCTCCGCCGGGCTACTAGGGACGCAAAGGCCAAAACACCGGCCTCTCTCGCCTCCTGCATACCAGGCTCCACCGCAACTCCAAAAATCGCGAGTCCCCAGCCTGGCTTGACTCTGGATCCTACCACCCTCGACACCGTCCTCGCCACCCCCTTCCAGAACCCCTCCAGTGCCGGGCATGCCCAGAACATATGGGCATGGTTTGCTGGACTCTCCGAATACCTGACACACCTGTCTTCGCCCCCAAAGAACCTACTCATCCTAGTCCCGGACATGTGGGCCCGGTGCAGCACCTTGAATTGGATGAGGCTAAGCCGCACACATGAGGAGGAAGAGTTAACCCTCTCCAGGGCATCCGCCCATGTCCCATCCTCGATCTGCTCCCCCACTTCCCCCTCCCACTTAGCCTTTAGCTCCTCTACTGTCGCCTCCTCCACCTCCTGCATTACCTTGTAGATATCAGATATCTTCCAATCCCCGACCCAGATCCCCGAAAGCACCCTGTCCCTCACCCCCCTCGCGGGAAGCAAAGGGAATCCCTCCACCTGCCGCCTAGCAAACGCCTTTACCTGCAGGTACCTGAACATGTTCCCCGAGAGGAGCTCAAATTTCTCCTCCAACTCCCCCAGGCTTGCAAACCTCCCATCAATGAACAGGTCCCTCAATTTTTTGATGCCCGCTCTGTGCCAACCCTGGAACCCCCCATCAATGTTCCCTGGGACGAGCAGATGGTTCCCCCTTAGCGGGGCCTCCATTGAGCACCCCACTTCCCCCCTATGTCGCCTCCACTGCCCCCAGCTCTTGAGGGTAGCCGCCGCCACCGGACTTGTGGTATACCTCGCAGGAAGGAGTGGCAACGGCGCCGTTACCAGGGCCCCCAGGCTTGTGCCTCCACGGGACACCATCTCCAACCTTTTCCATGCTGCCCCCTCCCCTCCATCACCCACTTGAGCACCATCGACACATTGGCCGCCCAATAATACCCCGAGAGATTGGGTAACGCCAGCCCCCCACCATCTCTGCCCCGCTCCAAGAAGACCCTCTTCACCCTTGGGGTCCCATGCGCCCAAACAAAGCTCATGATGCTGCTAGTCAGCCTCCTAAAAAAGGCCCTAGGGATAAAGATGGGCAAATACTGAAAAAGGAACAAGAACCTCGGGAGCACCGTCATTTTGACGGACTGCACTCTACCCGGCAGCGATAGCGGCACCATGTCCCACCTTTTAAATTCCTCCTCCATCTGCTCCACAAGCCTGGTAAAATTAAGCTTGTGGAGAGCCCCCCAACTCCTGGCCACCTGCACCCCCAGGTAGCTAAAACATTTTAGTCTCTTGCTCTTAATGTACTCATAAAACGTTTTTCTTCGATTTTTGTCTGCCAATATTTTTTCATATGCTCTCTTTGCTTTTCTAATTTCAATTTTTACTTCAACCCTGTACTTTCCAAACTCCTCTCGACTTTCTACAGTATTTAAGTCTTTTGTGATTGTCATGGCTTTTTTTTTTTTTTTTTCTGCTTTATCTTGGCCTGTCTGATTTTGGATAATAAAAGGGCTCTAGATTTGGCAGTACTCCCCTTTTTCTTTGTGGGCATATATCTACACTGCACATAGAATCTTGCCTTTAAATGCCTCCCGCTTTTCCTTCTAATAGCTATATCCACTCCACTCTTGCCAGCTCGCCTCTCAGTTTTTAAAATCTGTCTTCCCCCATACTCCTGTTCTGTTCCATCTTTGCTTTTTAATAATGATGCTAAATCTAACTATGTTGTAGTCACTAACTCAAATCATTCCCCATTGCTAATTCATCCATTTGTCCAGCTTCATTCTGAAATCTCCGTCTGTGTACCCGAACAGGTGCTGGAATGTGGTAACTAGGGGCTTTTCACAGTAACTTTATTGCAGTGTTAATGTAAGCCTACTTGTGACAATAAAGATTATTGTTATTTCCTCAGACTAAATTGCTCCCCCTCTTGTTGGGCTTGTTACGTACTGGTGAAAAAAGTTCTCTTTAATGCAGTTCAAGAATTTTACACCCTCTGTCTCCTTCACACTGTTTGTATCCGAATTGATAGGATGGTTGAAGCCCCCAACAATTACTGAAATCTGTCAACATATTTGCTCTTCTAACTCCCCGCTACTATTTGGGGGTCTACAGTGCACCCTTTGCAGTGTGGCTGGCCCCTTTTTTATTTGCTGCCCCTTTCTTATTTCTGAGATCAATACACACGGCCTCATTTGGTGATTCATTTAGTAGATGGTTCCTCCTCACAGCTGTGCTTGATTCTTCAATCAATAATGCTACACCCGCACCCATTTTTAAAATCTCTCTCCCTATCCAGGAATGTTATGCTGCCATTTTTTTTTTAATAAACAATTTTATTGAGGTAGTTTTTGGCTTTATAAACAGTTACAGACATCATCAGAAAGAAAGCAAAAAAAGGCAAAAATGTGCAAACATCCATGTACTTTCAATACTTCAATCATAACATATTGCACAAGCCCGCTCCTCTCCCACCGGTACTACCCGCCATATTTTCCCTCCTACTCTACTCTTACCCCCCCCCCCCCCCCCCCCCCCCCCTTGCTGACGCTCACTCTCCCGCAAAGAAGTCAATAAATGGTTGCCACCTCCGGGCGAACCCCTGCACAGATCCCCTCAAGGCGAACTTAATTTTCTCCATACCCAGGAAACTCGACATGTCCGCAAGCCACAACTCCGTCTTCGGGGGCTTTGAGTCCCTCCACGCCAATAGTATTCGTCGCCGGGCTATCAGGGAAGCAAAGGCCAAAACATCGGCCTCTTTCTCCCCCTGGACCCCCGGGTCCTCCGAAACCCCAAAAATTGCCACCCCTGGACTCATCACCACCCTTGTTTTTAGTACCCGGGACATGACCCCCGCAAATCCCTCCCAGTACCCCCTCAGCTTAGGGCATGCCCAAAACATGTGCACGTGGTTCGCTGGTCCTCTCGCGCACCTAGCGCATTTGTCCTCTATCCCGAAGAATTTGCTCATCCGAGCCACCGTCATATGGGCCCGGTGAATGACCTTGAATTGATTCAGCCCGAGCCTAGCACATGTCGCGGTCGAATTTACCCTACTCAGGGCCTCTGCCCACAGCCCATCCTCCATTTCCCCGCCTAGCTCCTCCTCCCATTTAAGTTTCAGTTCCTCTGTCTGGGACCCTTCCTCCCTCATGAGCACCTTATATATACCCGAGACTCTACCCTCCCCTTCTTCCCTCCTAGAGACTATTCTGTCGAGGATCCCCATTGGCGGGAGGCGTGGGAAAGATGGGACCTGTCTACGAACAAAGTCCCGCAACTGTAGGTATCTAAAATCATTTCCCCTTACCAACCCAAATTTCTCCTCCAAGCTCCTCAGACTCGCAAAGCTCCCTTCCAGGAACATATCACCCATCCTTCCCGCCCCCGCCCGCCGCCATACTCTGAACCCCCCCCCCATCCATACTCCCGGGGGCAAACCGATGGTTGTCGCAGATTGGCGCCCAGACAGACGCCCCCATCTCCCCCACATGCCTCCTTCACTGGCCCCATATCCGCAGGGTTGCCACCATTACCGGGCTGGTGGTGTACTTGGCCGGCGGCAGCGGTAGAGGAGCCGTGACCAGGGCTGCCAAGCTGGAGCCCCTGCACGAAGCCGCCTTCACCCGCTCCCAAATAGACCCCGTACCCACCATCCAATTCCTTATCATAGCGATGTTGGCCGCCCATTAATAATTGATCAGACTCGGCAAAGCCAGCCCTCCCTCGCTGCGGTTCCTTTCCAGCATCGCCTTCTTCACCCGCGGGGATTTTCCCGCCCAGACAAAGCTCATGATCAGCCCGTTAACTCTTTTGAAGAAGGACTGTGGGATAAAGATCGGGAGGCACTGAAAAATAAACAAAAATCGAGGGGGGATTGTCATCTATACAGTCTGCACCCTCTCTGCCAGTGACAGCGGGAGTGCATCCCATCTCCGAAACTCTCCCTTCATTTGCTCCACCAACCTGGCCAAATTTAACTTATGCAGCCTGCCCCAGTCTCGTTCCACCTGAATTCCCAAATACCGGAAATTTTCCTCAACCAGCCTAAACGGTAGCCCTCTCAATCTGTTCTCCTGGCCCCTTGCCTGGACCACAAACATTTCACTCTTGACCGTATTTAATTTGTATCCTGAAAACTGGCCGAACTTCCTCAGCATTTCCAATATAGTTCCCATCCCGGCCACTGGTTCCGACACATACGGGAGCAGGTCGTCTGCATAAAGAGAAACCCTATGTTCAACCCCGCCCCTCACCATCCCCTTCCAACCCTCTGCGGTTCTCAGCGCAATCGCCAGCGGCTCTATGGCCAGCGCAAACAGCAGCGGGGAGAGCGGGCAGCCCTGTCTGGTCCCTCGGTACAACCTAAAATACTCGACACTTCTCTGTTGGTCCTGACGCTGGCCCTCGGGGCTTGATATAATAATTTGATCCTGTCCACCAATCCCTCCCCGAACCCAAACCGTCCGAGCACCTCCCATAGTCCCACTCCACCCGGTCAAAGGCCTTCTCGGCGTCCATTGCCACCACTACCTCCACCTCCCTACTCACTGGGGGCATCATTATCACATTAAGTAATCTTCTCAGGTTGGCCGCCAGCTGCCTACCTTTCACAAACCCCGTTTGATCCTCCCCAATCACCTCCGGTACACAGTCCTCCATTCTACCCGCCAGTACCTTTGCCAGGAGCTTGGCGTCTACATTAATCAGGGAGAGTGGCCTGTAGGACCCGCACGCCTCTGGGTCTTTATATGCTGCCATTTTTGCCCGTCAAGCCAAGTTTCTGTCACACAATGACATTTTTTTTTTTTTTAAATAATTTTTATTGAATTTTTCAAAATACAAACATTTTAACCCCCCCTACATTTACATTTAAATTATACCAACACAAAGTCAAACCCCCCTACTTAACAAGAAAGAGAAAAAGAATCCCCCCCCCCCCCCCCTACCCGCGCATCCCCCCCCCCCCCCCCCCCCGCCGGCGAACCGACAGTCAGACCAACTTATCATTTCTAGCAGCGTCCTCGGGCAGGCCTTGCCCGTGCCACCGCCGCTACCGTACTTCCTTCGTCGTTTTCCCCCCTCCCCCCCCCCCCCCTCCCCCCCCCTCCCGCCCTCCCCTCCCCTCCCGGGTTGCTGCTGTCATGGCCTCAGTTTCTATCTCTGATCCAAGAGGTCTAGGAAGGGTTGCCATCGCCTGGAAAACCCCTGCACCGACCCTCTCAGGGCGAATTTGATCCTTTCCAATTGGATAAAGTTTGCCATGTCGTTTAACCAGGTGTTAACACTCGGAGGCCTTTCGTCCCTCCACTGAATCAGGATCCTCCTCCGAGCCACCAAGGACGCAAAGGCTAATATTCCAGCCTCCCTCGCCTCCTGTACCCCCGGTTCCACCCCAACCCCGAAGATCGCAAGTCCCCATCCTGGCTTGACCCTGGACCCCACCACTCTCGACACCGTCCCTGCCACCCCCTTCCAGAACTCCTCCAGTGCCGGACATGCCCAAAACATATGTGCATGATTCGCAGGGCTTCCCGAACATCTAATACACCTGTCTTCACCCCCCGAAAAAACCGACTCATCCTTGTCCCCGTCATGTGGGCTCTATGCAGTACCTTAAATTGAATGAGACTTAGTCGCGCACATGACGACGACGAGTTAACCCTCTCCAGGGCGTCTGCCCATGTCCCGTCCTCTATCTGTTCCCCCAGCTCTAACTCCCACTTATCTTTCAGCTCCTCTACTGGTACCTCCTCCACCTCCTGCATAATCTTATAGATGTCCGAGATCTTCCCCTCCCCGACCCAGACCCCTGATAGCACCCTATCACTCACCCCCCTGTCGGGGAGCGCGGGGAACCCCGCTACCTGTCGTCTGGCAAATGCCTTCACTTGGAGGTACCTGAACGTGTTCCCCGGGGGGAGCCCAAATTTCTCCTCCAGCCCTCCCAGGCTCGCAAACCTCCCCTCTATAAACAAGTCCCTCAGTTGTCTAATACCCGCCCTCTGCCAGCTCTGGAATCCCCCTCCTGTGTTTCCCGGCGCAAATCTGTGGTTCCCTCTTAGTGGTGCCCCTATCAGACCTCCCACTTCCCCCCTGTGTCGCCTCCACTGCCCCCAGATCTTGAGGGTGGCCGCCACCACCGGGCTCGTGGTATACCTCGTGGGAGGGAGCGGCCATGGTGCCGTTACCAGTGCCCCTAAGCTTATGTTGCCGCAGGACGCCCTCTCCATGCGCTTCCAGGCTGCCCCCTCCCCTTCCATCATCCACTTTCGTACCATCGATGTATTTGCCGCCCAGTAATATCCTGAAAGGTTGGGTAACGCCAGCCCTCCACTATCCCTACTCCGCTCCAAAAAGCCCCTTCTAACTCTCGGGGTGCCATGTGCCCACACATACCCCATGATACTACTCGTTACCTTCTTGAAAAAGGCCCTGGGGAGGAAGATGGGCAGACACTGGAACAAAAACAAGAACCTCGGGAGGACCGTCATTTTAACTGACTGCACCCTCCCTGCTAGCGACAGCGGCACCATGTCCCACCTCTTAAACTCCTCCTCCATCTGCTCCACCAGTCTGGAAAAGTTCAACTTGTGTAGGGTCCCCCAGTTCTTTGCCACCTGCACCCCCAAATACCTAAAACTTTTAACTGCTCTTTTGAAGGGGAGCCTCCCAATTCCCTCCCCTTGGTCTCCCGGGTGTATTACAAAGACCTCACTTTTCCCCAGATTTAATTTATATCCCGAGAAGTCCCCGAACTCCGCTAGTATCCCCATTACCTCCGGCATTCCCCCCTCCGGGTCTGCCACATACAACAACAAATCATCCGCATAGAGCGAGACCCGATGTTCCTCCCCTCCCCTTGTCAGTCCTCTCCACCCCCCTGAACCCCTCAGTGCCATCGCCAACGGCTCAATCGCTAATGCAAAGAGTAAGGGAGATAGGGGACATCCCTGCCTGGTACCTCGATGGAGCCCAAAATATTCTGACCTCCTCCCGTTTGTTACCACACTTGCCATCGGAGCTGAATAGAGCAGTTTTACCCACTTGATAAATCCCTCCCCAAACCCAAACCTTTCCAACGTCTCCCACAAGTATTCCCACTCCACCCTGTCAAATGCCTTCTCCGCGTCCAGCGCTACCACTATCTCCGCCTCCCCTTCCACTGCTGGCATCATAATCACATTTAACAATCTCCGAACATTTGTGTTAAGTTGGCGTCCCTTCACGAACCCCGTCTGGTCTTCATGGACTACCCCTGGCACACAGTCCTCTATCCTGGTTGCCAGGACCTTTGCTAACAGCTTGGCATCTACATTTAAGAGGGAGATAGGCCTGTAGGACCCGCACTGGACCGGGTCCTTGTCCCGCTTCAAAATCAAGGAGATCAGGGCCTGCGACATTGTTGGAGGCAGAACCCCCCCCTCGCGCGCCTCATTGAAGGCTCGCACCAGCACTGGGCCCACCAAGTCCACAAATTTCCTGTAAAACTCCACCGGGAACCCATCCGGCCCCGGCGCCTTCCCCGCCTGCATCTGGCCTATCCCTTTAATTAGCTCCTGCAGCTCTATCGGCGCCCCCAACCCTTCCACCAGCTCCTCCTGTACCTTTGGGAACCCCAATTTGTCGAGAAAGTTCTTCATTCCCCCTCTCCTCTTCGGCGGTTCAGACCTATACAATTCCCTATAGAAGTCCCTAAAGACCCTATTCACCTCTTGCCCCTTCTGCACTACATCCCCACCCCTCTCTCTCACTCCCCCAATCTCTCTGGCTGCATCTCGCTTACGAAGCTGGTGTGCCAGCATCCTGCTCGCCTTTTCCCCGTACTCATACGCCGCACCCTGCGCCCTTCTCCACTGCATTTCCGCCTTCCTAGTGGTCAGTAGGTCGAACCTGGCCTGCAAGCTACGCCGCTCCCTTAATAGCCCCTCCTCTGGCGCCGCCGCATATTTCCTATCTACTTCTAGGAGCTCCCCCACCAGCCTCTCCCTTTCCTGCCTCTCCTTCCTCTCTCTGTGTGCCCTTATGGAGATCAGCTCTCCTCTAATCACTGCTTTCAAGGCCTCCCAGACCGTCCCCACCTGCACCTCACCTGTGTCATTCGTACCCAGATAGTTCTCAATGCCCGTTCTCACCCTTCTGCACACCTCTTCGTCCGCCAACAGCCCTACATCCAGGCGCCACAACGGGCGTTGGTCCCGCGCCTCCCCCATGCCCACGTCCACCCAATGTGGTGCATGGTCCGATATCGCAATGGCCGAGTACTCCGTGTCCTGCACTCTCGGTATCAGCCCCCTGTTCAATACGAAAAAATCGATCCTAGAGTACACTCTGTGGACGTGGGAGAAAAAAGAATACTCCCTCGCCCTAGGCCTACCAAATCTCCATGGGTCTACCCCTCCCATCTGCTCCATGAACCCCCTTAACACCTCTGCCGCTGCCGGCCTCCTATTCGTCCTGGAACTCGATCTATCCAGCCCAGGGTCTAACACCGTATTAAAGTCCCCTCCCATGATCAGGCCCCCTGCCTCCAGTCCCGGGATGAGGCCCAGCAGGCGCCTCATAAAACCCGCGTCGTCCCAGTTCGGGGCATACACATTTACCAGTACCACACTCTCTCCCTGCAGCCTACCCCTCACCATCACGTACCTGCCCTCCTTGTCTGCCACCACCTCTGCCGCCACAAACGACACTCTCTTTCCCACCAAAATCGCCACCCCCCGGTTCTTGATATCCAAGCCTGAGTGGAACACCTGTCCCACCCACCCCCTTCTCAGGCGGACCTGATCTGCTACCCTCAAATGAGTCTCCTGCAGCATTGCTACATCAGCCTTCAGTCCCTTCAGGTGTGAGAAGACCCTTGATCTTTTGACCGGCCCATTCAGCCCCCTTACGTTCCACGTGATCAATCGGGTCGCAGAGCGACCCGTCCCTACTCCCTGTCGATTAGCCATGTCTTGTCCCTTGCTCGCCCCGGGCCATCCCTTCTTTTCTGACCCCCTTCCCATAGCGATGGCCCCCCCCCCCCCCCCCCGGCTCTCCCCTTCTCGTCCCTGGTCTTTCTAGCAGCAACCCGGTGTCCCCCCCCAGTCCCCTCCCCTTCCCCCCCCCCCCCCCCCCCCCCCCCCCACCCCCCCCCGGCTAGGACCCCTCCTAGCCGCGATGTACCCCACATCGTACTCCCGAGAGTCAGCTGGTCTCCGCTGACCCGGCTGCTCCTGCCACATTCCGACTCCTCCCGGTTCACCCCATCTGCGCCCGTGAAAGATCCCCTTAAAACCCCCGAGAAAGACCCGCATAATCAACCCGCTCCCCCCCGTCCCGTCTCCCCAACTTAACGCTATAAATACAAATACCCAATGGCAACTACATACATAAATACTTAACTACATACTTAAATAACAAAATAATTAACTAACTATCAACTAACCGCGTGCCCAACCATCACCCTCCATCAAACAGTATAAATAACCGCAGATAACCATAACCCGAAAAGAAAAAAAAGAACCAAAAAACCCCCCCAAGCACCCAAAGAAAAAGGGTAGGAGGGGTAAATAACTAAGGGAAATTGGAAACGGGAAAAAACACCCCATAAGAAGCCAACGACCCACACTAGAGATTTCAACAGTACAATATACAGAAACACCCAACAACTCGAAACCTTCAAAATATTCAGAAAAGTCAACCGTTCGAGAAAAAACACCCCAAACACTCCACGAAACTGTTACCCAGTTCCGACCTGGCCTGAAAAAGAAAAGGGCCACTTGCACAATCAAGAGTCCCCCGGCGGCTACGACCGCCGGTGCTCCCAGGTTTTAGTTCGTGTCCAACTTTTCCTCTTGTACAAAGGTCCAGGCCTCCTCTGGGGACTCGAAATAATGATGTTGGTCCTTGTAGGTGACCCACAAGCGCGCCGGTTGCAACATTCCAAATTTGATCTTTTTCGCGTGTAGCACCGCCTTTGTCCGGTTGTACCGGGCCCGCCGCTTTGCCACCTCCGCACTCCAGTCCTGGTACACCCTTACCGTCGAGTTCTGCCACTTGCTGCTTTTCTCCCTTTTAGCCCACCTCAGGACTTTCTCTCGGTCACTTAGCCGCTGGAACCGCACCAGCACCGCCCTCGGGGGCTCGTTTGCCCTAGGCCTCCTGGCCATGACCCGGTATGCCTCTTCCAATTCCAGAGGCGCCGGACCGGCCCCTTCCCCCATCAGGGAGCTCAACATCTCCGCCACATATCCCGGGAGATCCGACCCCTCCAGGCCTTCTTCCAGGCCCAGGATCCTCAAATTTTTCCTCCTCATCCGAGTGTCCAGCTCCTCGAAGCGGCTCTGCCACTTCGTGTGGAGTGCCTCGTGCGCCTCCACCTTTGCCCCGATGACTGTGGCCTCCTCCTCCCTCGCGGCCATCTCCTGCTGCAGATCTTTAATCGACGCCTCTTGGATCGCCTGGGCTCCCACCAACCTGGTGGCCGTCGCGTTCATGGACTCTAAGAGTTCCACTTTCATCTCCGTGAAAAAACGGAGGAGAGCGGCCTGCTGCTCCTCCGCCCATTTCTTCCACTCCTCCGGTGCACCGCCGGCCGCCATTTTGATTTTCTTCCCCCGCTTTTTTTGGGGAGCTGCTGCCGTTTTTCTTGCCGCTCCGCTCCGGGTACCGACCATAAAATCGGTCTAGTTCTCCTCAGGGGACCTTCCCCCACCGGGATTCGTTTTTTCAGCGCCGTTGGGGCCCTCCAATTGGCCCAAAAACACCTTTGTTGCAGGAGCTTCCAAATGTGCGGCTTAGCTAGTCATAGCCGCAACCGGAAGTTCGTCACACAATGACATTGTCCTGTCATGTGTCTATCTGTGCCGTCAGCTCATTAGCTTGATTTGATTTACTATGGTCCATTTAACTCTGTCAAATTCCTGTACTGCTTAATTCTCCTGTTCCCTCCTCTGAATTTGCCCTCCGGTTCGGGAGGTCGTGGCATAGTGGTATTGTCACTGGACTGGTGAACGTGAGACCCAGAGGTGTAGACCCAGGTTTGAATCCCACCAACGCAGACAATGCAAATTGAATTCAATAAATTTCTGGAATTAAAGTTTAATGATGAAACCATTGTCGTAAAAACACAGTTGGTTCACTAATATGCTGCAGTCTGGCCTGATCTGGCCTATATGCGACTCCAGATCCATAGCAATGTGTTTGACTCTTAAATACCAACTGAAATGGCCTAGCAAGCCTCTTGGTTGTATCAAAATCGCAACCAAATCAATAAAAAGGAACAAAAGTGGACTGTCATTGACTTAAGCACTGGAAATGACGACGGCAAACCCAGCCCTGTTGAACCTGCAAAATCCTCCTTGCTAACATCTGGGACCATCAGTAGCAGCAGAATTGTTTTCAACCACAATCTGTAATCTCGTGGCCTGGCATATCCGCACTCTACTATTGCCACCAAGACAGTGGATCAAGTTTTATTGAAAAGGGAGGCATACCTAAAAATGAGGTGGCAACTTGGTGAAGCTACAGCACAGGACTACATGTATGTAAAACAACATAAGCAGCAAGTGATAGACAGAGCTAAGCAATCCGACAATCCTCGAACTCCCTCCCTAATAACACAGGGGTGTTCCTGCAGTGGTTCACGAATGCAACTCACCACCACAGTTTCAAGGACAATTAGGGATGGGCAACAAATGGTGGCCCAGCCAGCGAAGCCCACATCCCATAAAAATTAATTGGAAAAAAAAATTGTTTTTTGCATGTGGGACTGGGAGTAATCCTGAGAACTGTTTTTCCAGCTCCTGCCCAGTTCCCTAATGTCTGTTTTCATGACCTCATTCCCTTTCCTGGTCAAGTCATTAGTAGCAGTGTGGACAACAACCACTGGCTGATCACCCTCTCTCAGAAGAATGTCCTGCAATCACTTTATGACATCCTTGGACTCTTGCACTGGGACGACAACATAGCATCCTGGAATTATATCTAAATCTCAGCAACTTGATCACCCTCCCGAACAGTTTCTCAACAACCAATGAGCTTGTGTTTCTCTTGTGATGCTCTCGTCCTCTAATGGTTGGTGACTATCTTGCATATAGGATGCCAAACCTTTACCAACCCTTGTGTGAAGAAGCAATTATTAATTTGAATCCTGAAATGTTTGACTCTAATTTTTAGATCACTGCATGTACCCCAGTCCTAGACTCCTCAGCTTATGAGAGTAATTTCTCTCTCTCCCTACCTTATGTGTTCCTCTTTACTATCTTGATAACTTTGATCAAATCACAATGACCATTTAAATTCCATGACATTTAACACTAGTTCATGAAATCTCTCCTCTTAGTTTTAACTCTTGGAATTCATGTAACATTCTGGTAAAGCTACATTGCACTTCCTCCAAAAATAATCTATATTCTTCCTAAGGTATGGTGCCCAGAACGGCGCACACTGCTCTAGTCTGGTTAAACCAAGACTTTGTAAAGATGAAGCATGATTTCTAAATCATGTATTCTAGTTCTCTAGATAGAAAAAATTCTTTAGTCTTGTTGGTTATTTGCTGTACTGTTTAATGACATTTTGATGAACCTGTGTAACAACATCAGGAATGTTATCCTGGCAGTTAGAACTCCTACCCATTATATCTGCCGACTGTACTTTTGCTCAGCAAATTTCCTAACTGTGGCAATAATTTTTCTTGCATTCGTAAGATTCAACTCTTGCTAACAGTCCCCTGAAGGATCCTCGCCCATGCGTCCTGGAAATCCATATAAATGCCAAATGGACATCCCACGTCCATTTGTTAAAAAATAAATACATTTGATTTGTCAGCATGTCCTCTCCTTTGCAATCCATGCTGGCTGATTAGCTGAAAATGTTCCAAAGTGTTCAGTCACGTAATGTTTAATAATAGTCTTGAATGATTTCCCAACAGTATGTTATGTTAACTGGTCTGCAATTTCCTGGTTTTCGCTCTCCATTGTGTTACAATTCCAGCTGATATTACTACTGCACAGTCTGGTCCCACAATGGAATTTTGGCTCGATAGACCGTAATTTTTATGTTTTGTTCAAAACATGTGAATGAACAGAGTCACGGGACTCGCAATTAATTTTTACCAAAATAATAAAACATTAAACATAAAGATTGACTATAAATACAATACCCCTTCACTTAAATCTGTACACAGATTTTTAAGGATAGAACCAGTTACAAAATATACCTTGTATTATAATGTTCTCGGTAAGTACACAGTTCATGTAAATCAACAGGCCAACTGTGATCAGACACACTACACTCTGAAACCAAGTGGCAGATGCCACCCAATACAATTTCTGTTAATTTCTCTTCAAATCCCAGGAGATGCTTATCATACTGTGAGCCAACTGGTCTCACTGGAACTCTGACTTCCACATGAGTGTTTCCAAACTCCACTCTTGAAAAACGCTCTTTAGAATCTTCCCCAAATAAAGCTGTCTCTCTGGTGCCTTGATAAAGGATCCACTTCCAGGTTTTCAGTATCTGCTTTCAGTATTGCTCTGACTTGTATTCCACATGAATTCAAGCTTCCATTCAATCTCTTTGGTACCCAGTCATACCAACAGAACTCTCATGCTTCAGAGGTTGCGTTCAGATATCACCACCTTAGGATTACTTCAGCTATCTGGCGTCACACTAGCCAACTTCACCAAGACTGCACTTTTCAGCTTCTTCTTTAATTGGGAGCCTCTCTCTGCCCCTATATTTAACGTTAGTGAACAGAACCGTGTTCAGATTCCAGTTATTCCTCCCTTTGACTTCAGTCTTCCTGGGATTCCTCTTTTCATTCTGTGGTTTCTTGAACTCTCTGTTCCTTAGCTTCGAAGATTTGCTTTCTGCCCTTAATCCATTGTCCTGTCTCTGCTGGCAATTTCTGTGAGAGCTGCTTTCTTTTCAGGTACCTGGTTTTCAACTAAACCAATAAAAACACTTTGCAGTGTTGCCCTTGTTTCTAAGCAATGGCCTAGTCTTTTTTTTATACCTTGTTTGTTGTCATGTCATTACTGTAATTACAATGCAGGCACAATTTGAAATGGAACCAAAACCTACAGACATGTAGGCACCTTTGTTTAACATAATATAGCTGAAGTTTTAACCTTTTTTCATACTACAATTCAAAATTAAGCTTGCTTAAAGCTATGCCTTATTTCCAATACCCATAATGCAAATATATATTCGTTAAAACTACCTCTTGTTTTCTGACAATAGGAACATATGAACAATAGTAGGTTCTTCAGCCCACTGAGCCTGCTGCATCATTCAATATGGTAATGGCTGATCATCGACTTTGTTGCCATTTACCCACAATATTCCTTTAAATCACTGACATTTAGACATCTGCTAATTTCTATTTTAAATGTGCTCAATGACTGAGCTTCCACAGCCCTCTAGGGTGGGTATTCCAAAAATTGACATTGTTAAATAAGAGAGTGACCGTGTTACAAACAGGATGGATTTTAATGTAAATAGCAGTGATTTCTCCTCTCAGCACTCACCTGCAAGCAGAAAGGTGTTTTGATTTTCCCCATTATAAGCAGTGGTGTATTTTCCCAACCCCTCAGTTTTGATGTGATCTAATTTCTATTAATAACCCCAGAACAAACTACAGATAGGGTTGACTCGGTTAGTTTATTTGCATGCACTCAAATGTGGAAGCAGGGTTGTAACTTCACCTCCTTTTCACTCATACAACTTGAGTAGAATAGAGAAAGGGGGATTTACAGGGCAAAGACCACAGAGTAAAGGATTCTTGTTTTAAGTGTGTCCAGGGTCCAGCATCAAAGTCCATTACTACATTCCTTCAAAGAGGTCAGCAGATTGAAAACTGATGCATAATTCACCTTTCTAGTTTTCAGGGCAGCACGGTAGCATGGTGGTTAGCATAAATGCTTCACAGCTCCAGGGTCCCAGGTTCGATTCCCGGCTGGGTCACTGTCTGTGTGGAGTCTGCACGTCCTCCCCGTGTGTGCGTGGGTTTCCTCCGGGTGCTCCGGTTTCCTCCCACAGTCCAAAGATGTGCGGGTTAGGTGGATTGGCCATGCTAAATTGCCCGTAGTGTCCTAAAAAGTAAGGTTAGGGGGGGAGGGGAGGGGGGGGGGGGTTGTTGGATTACGGGTATAGGGTGGATACGTGGGTTTGAGTAGGGTGATCATTGCTCGGCTCATCATCGAGGGCCGAAGGGCCTGTTCTGTGCTGTACTGTTCTATGTTCTGTGTTCTAGTTGAGTTGGCTTGCATGGTGGAAGATGAATCAGTTTTGTAGCAACAAGTACAGAAGTTTCAGTAGAAACAGTGTCGATAGGGGTAGGCATTCAACCTGATGGAGCCCTTTTCTGTGTTGCTGCTTGGTAAATGGGGAAATAGCAGACTGAGCATTGCAACTCCACTTAGCAAAATTGCAGGCTGCGGGGGACCATGCCATTTGACTCCCATTTCTCTACTT